>NC_133335.1:223043425-223743511 GCF_042186555.1 Aquarana catesbeiana
GGTTGAAGGCGGGAACTCGTACGGCGTTAGCTCGCAGTAATATGGCTTGTACAATCCTAAAGTGGTTTTACGCTCCAAAGAGCCCAACATCAAGAGACCCCGAAAAGGGTTGGAAAGTCCTGGGAGGGAAAGGAATGGATCAGACACAACAAGGACACAACAATAAAAGTATTCATAAGGCTAAACAAAGGGGAGAACACAATTACCTATTTGCCTCCGGTGTACAACGCGAAAGGCTTGGCCAGACTGGTTCTGCCCATTAGACTGAGGGGCCGATTCTAAAGACTGAGCTGGCAGGATATGTCCAGGCTTGGCTCTTCCACAGGAATCACGGGATCTACTTGTGTGAAATCCTCTTCTGAAATCCAACTTCTGCTTTTCTAGAGAAGACAATACAACAACTAATCCTTATAGGAACACAAACCATATCAAGAGGAAGCCATCAAAAGATGGGCAGCAACACTCTAAACCCAAAACTGAGGGGTGTATTATGTGGCCCACAGCCCAAGAAATTACTCTTTGTCTCCACAGGAGAATACTCTGATTTCATCGAGGGCCCTACACGCGCTGTTTTTTTTTTTTTTACAGTCCGTTTTTCCTCCATTTCCTGTCCCACATCTCTCAAGTGTGTTAGTAGGGTCAACTGATTAACGGTGCAGCCGATATTCACTTTTTTTGAAGCATCGGCATCAGTCACAAATTTACCAATGTTACCGATATTGCTTCAAGGGGTTGTACCAGGGTGATGCCTGCAGCTGCAGCCATCACCCCGGTACCGGTCTTTAGAGCGTACCACCAGGAGGAGTCCCGAGCGACTAGCGGCACTTCTGCCGGCTGGCCGGAAACCCAAACAAAGCCAGATCGGCCTTTCTTCGGGTCTTGGATCTAGTAACCTGGAAGCGATGTCGTAACATCACTTTCGGATTACTGGCATCCTAAAGGCGCCAGTTTTAAAAAATAGAAAAGTATTCAAAAACGCTGATCTGACGTTTTGAATACTTTCAAGTGCAGAGGAGGGGTTTTGGGGGGCTTATAGATCCCTCCATAAAGAGTACCTGTGTTGCCTATTACTGTCACAAGGGATGTTTACAATCCTTGTAACAGCAGTAACAGTGATAATAAAAAAAAATTTTTAAAGGACAGTGTAAAAAAATCTACAGAATATCGGCACCTGATAGAGGCTGTTGGCCTAAAAGGCAACCCAAAAAAACAAAATCGGTATTAGCCCTGAAAAAATGAGATCGGTCGACCCCTAATTGTTATGATCTGGTTTGTGCAACCAGAAATTACTGCAAATTGTGTTTCCTCCATTGTCATTTCCTCAAGAGAGAGACGTCACATGCTTGTGTCACACTTCCTTCTGTGGGCGGGTATGATCTCCGAATCACCCGGTCACGACCCTCCCACAGGTATTGATCGATTGCAGCTGCTACGCAGTGAAGGAACCTCCCCCCAGCACCTGGGCACATTGAATGTTATTGAAGGAATGTCATACAAAAGAAAAAAAACAAGAATTAATCAATTAAAGACCCGAACTTAAATAAATATATAAATATATATTTTTTATATATATATATATATATATATATATATATATATATATATATATATATATATATATATTTTTTTTTTTTTTAAAGCAGTGACCCTGTAGAATAAAATGCAGGTAGTTGCCATTTTTTTGTGTCGCATTAGATTTGTGCAGTTATTTATCAACTGCATAATTTTCAAGAAAACATACACTAAAATGCAATCCAACACAATATTATACCCACATTTTTGGTAGAATATAACAGAAGGTATAAGAAGTGATCCTGTATTAGGATTTGCCATTTGTAAGAGGTTACACGATAGCTGTGCATTGTTACCTTTTTTCCCCCGTTTCTTTCTTCTTGAAATGAGATATATATATATATATTTTTTACGTGTGTGTATATATCACTCACACACACACACAGTTGTGCTCATAAGTTTACATACCCTGGCAGAATTTATGATTTCTTGGCCGTTTTTCAAAGAATGTGAATGATAACACAAAAACTTTTCTTTCACTCATGATTAGTGTTTGGCTGAAGCCATTTCTTGTCAATCAGCTGCGTTTACTCTTTTTAAAATCATAATCACAACACAAACTACCCAAATGACCCTGATCAAAAAGTTTACATACCCTGGTGATTTTGGCCCTGATAACATGCACACAAGTTGACTCAAAGGGGTTTGAATGACTATTACAATCACTATCACCTGTGATCTGTTTGCTTGTAATTAGTGTGTATGTATAAATTCTGGATTCTGACAATTCTGGATCTGAGTCATGGAGAAAGCAAAAGAATTGTGAAAGGATCTGTGGGAAAAGGTAGTTGAACTGTATAAAACAGGAAAGGGATATAAAGATATCCAAGAATTGAGAATGCCAATCAGCAGTGTTCAAACTCTAATCAAGAAGTGGAAAATGAGGGGTTCTGTTGAAACCAAACCACGGTCAGGTAGACCAACTAAAAATTGAGCAACAACTTCCAGGAAAATTGTTCGGGATGCAAAGAAAAACCTACAAAAAAAAATTCAGGTGAAATACAGGACTCTGAAAACATGTGGTGTGGCTGTTTGAAGATGCACAATAAGAGGCACTTGAAGGATGGGCTGCATGGTCGAGTGGCCAGAAGAAAGCCATTACTACGCAAATGCCACAAAGTATCCCGCTTATAATACACCAAACAGCACAGAGACAAGCCTCAAACCTTCTGGCACAGTGTCATTTGGAGTGATGAGACCAAAACTGAGCTTTTGGCCACAACCATAAACACTACATTTGGAGAGGAGTCAACAAGGCCTATGATGAAAGGTACACCATTCCTACTGTGAAACACGGAGGTGGAGCGCTGATGTTTTGGGGATGTGTGAGCTACAAAGGCACAAGAAATTTGGTCAAAATTGATGACAAGATGAATGCAGTATGTTATCAAAAAATACTGGAGGAACATTTGCATTCATCAGCCAGGAAGCTGCACATGGGACGTACTTGGACATTCCAACACGACAATGATCCAAAACAGAAGGCCAAGTCGACCTGTCATTGGCTACAGCAGAATAAAGTGAAGGTTCTGGAGTGGGTCATCTCAGTCTCCTGACCTCAATATCATTGAGCCACTCTGGGGAGATCTCAAACGTGGCTAGTTCATGCAAGACAGCCCAAGAATTTACAGGAACTGGAGGCTTTTTTGCCAAGAGGAATGGGCAGCTTTACCATCTGAGAAGATAAAGAGCCTCATCCACAAATACCACAAAAGACTTCAAGCTGTCATGTTAAAGGGGGCAATACACGGTATTAAGAACTGGGGTATGTAAACTTTTGATCAGGGTAATTTGGGTAGTTTTTGTTGTGATTAAAATTTAAAAAGAGTAAACACAGTTGATTGATAATAAATGGCTTCAGCCAAACACTAACCACGAGTGAAAGAAAAACGTTTTTGTGTTATCATTCATATTCTCTGAAAAATGGCCAAGAAATTAATTCTGCCAGGGTATGTAAACCACAACTGTGTGAAAAAAATATATATATATATTCTATCATATGGGATTGTGGTTGAGTAAACAGATACCAAACATCTCAAGTCTTAAATTTGCACACAACCATGGAATTGCGGTACCTTAAAAACAATGACTTTTATTTGGATGTTTTAAAAGTCTTTACAGATCAGTTTAGAGTTGAAGGATAAGTTCACGTTTTTCGAAAAAAAAAAAAAAAATGCACATTTTTTTGTGAATAAAAAAAAAAAATGCAGGTCTCCACCAGATCTGTCAGTGTATCTGTATGCCTGTACAGGCAAGCAGATACAATCTGACAGGAAGAGAAAATGAACTACCACGGCGCTCCACAGCGCCGAGGTAGTTAATTGAAAACTATAAGCCGACAGCCGCAAAGGCTGCTGGACCTTGAAGTTTTCCATTCACAGGGCGTTGTGAATGATGTGCCCACTCGGCCACGTTTTTTTTTTTATAAACTGACAGCTAGCGAGGGCGTGGGTGGCGGGAGATCCCTGCTAGCTGTCAGATCGGGGAGGTGCGGGGGGCGGTCCCGTTATGGGTGTAACATGTTACGAAAGGTGAACCTATCCTTTAACCATGTACTATGGCCCTAGAATTATTGCTCTCACTCCGACATTCGTGAAGATGATACCTCGCGTGTTCCTTTGAGTACCGAATAAAAGTGATCACGTAGCTCTAGATCCGCTCGATCATTTTTATCTAATAGCCCTTCACTGGCTTTTAAAGCTGCTATCATGCTCACGGTTGCTATTGCAGCTGTCAGCGTGAGTTAATCACTTACCTACCATGTCCTTGGTAGAAAAGTAGTTAAAGTGGTTCTAAAGGCAAAAGGTTTTTTTTTTTTTACCTCAAACACCCCCCCCCCCCCCCGCCGCCGCCGCCGCCATATACTTACCTGAGCCCCGATGTCAATCCAGCACTGTGCACGAGAGCAGAGCCACACTGTATGTATAATTGACACACAGAGCGCGGCCTGCATGAGTGCCCCCATAGGACCCAAGAAGAGGAGGATCAGAGCTGCCCTGTGCAAAAACCACAGCACAAGGAGGTAAGTATAACATGTCCGTAAAAAAAATTTGAAAAAGTTTTACAAAAATCTATGATGTTTTTATGGTCTAAAAATGGATTTCTGTTATTATATATTAGCTAAAACCGCACACTTATGCTTTCCTGTAAAAAGCAGAAGTTCCCTTGGTAGAATTAACCACAGGAGTGCCAGCACACTGGTCACAAGGCGACTGATTCACAGCTACTCACTGTAAGTTCTGCAGGGGATTCGGGGAAAAGTGTTGCGCCACTCTGAGATTCCGGATCTGCCCGAGATCTGCTCTGAGATGGGAGCGTCTGTGATTTAACCATCTGTGATGAAAGCGCCTGTGATTTAACCATCTGTGATGGCAGCACCTGTGTCTCTGTTGTGTCTTCCGCCAAATAACAGGCCACAGGATTAGAGTCCTTTGTGTCAGTCACACGGCCTTCCAGCACTGGGCTGTCACTGGATGACGTTTCTGTAGGTGCAGCGAAGTCCGATGATGGGATATCGAGAGCGAGGGGGCTGGGAGGGGAGCTGGGAGCGGTAGTGTCCAGATGCAGAAGAAAGCCCAGTGTCCATGTCCCTGAAAAAAAAGTGAGAAGAGAGAGATGGTGAAAAAAGTGGGAAAAAAAAAAGGAGGGAACAGAGTGGCAAGGGAGGAAGCAGTGTGGGAAGGAAGCGAGAGAGGAGCAGAGTGGAAAGCAGGGGGTGGAAGGGTGCCGGGTGTAAAGCAAAGTGGGAGTTAAAGGGAGCAGAGTGGAATAGTGGAGTGGAGCAGAGTGGAAAGTGGGGGGGGTTGAGGGAGCAGAGTGGAAAGCGGGGGGGATGGGGGGTTGGGGTTGATGGAGCAGAGTGGAAAGCGGGGGGGGGGGGGGGGGTTGAGGGAGCAGAGTGGAAAGTGGGGGGGGGGGGGGTTGAGGGAGCAGAGTGGAAAGCGGGGAGGTTGAGGAGCAGAGTGGAAAGCAGGGGGTGGAAGGGTGCCGGGTGTAAAGCGAAGTGGGAGTTAAGGGGAGCAGAGTGGAATAGTGGAGTGGAGCAGAGTGGAAAGCGGGGGGGGGGGTGTTGAGGGAGCAGAGTGGAAAGCGGGGAGGTTGAGGGAGCAGAGTGGAAAGCAGGGGGGGGGGTTGAGGGAGCAGAGTGGAAAGCGGGGGGGGGGAGCAGAGTGGAAAGCGGGGAGCTGGAGGGAGCAGAGTGGAAAGCAGGGGGTGGAAGGGTGCCGGGTGTAAAGCGAAGTGGGAGTTAAAGGGAGCAGAGTGGAATAGTGGAGTGGAGCAGAGTGGAAAGCGGGGGGGGGGGGGGGGGGGGGTGTGTTGAGGGAGCAGAGTGGAAAGCGGGGAGGTTGAGGGAGCAGAGTGGAAAGCAGGGGGGGGGGTTGAGGGAGCAGAGTGGAAAGCGGGGGGGGGGGGGGGGGGAGCAGAGTGGAAAGCGGGGAGCTGGAGGGAGCAGAGTGGAAAGCAGGGGGTGGAAGGGTGCCGGGTGTAAAGCGAAGTGGGAGTTAAAGGGAGCAGAGTGGAATAGTGGAGTGGAGCAGAGTGGAAAGTGGGGGGTTGAGGGAGCAGAGCAGAAAGCGGGGGGTTGAGGGAGCAGAGTGGAAAGTGGGGGGGGGGGGGGTTTGAGGGAGCAGAGTGGAAAGTGGGGGGGGGGGCGGGTTGAGGGAGCAGAGTGGAAAGCGGGGAGGTTGAGGGAGCAGAGTGGAAAGTGGGAAGGTTGAGGGAGCAGAGTGGAAAGCGGGGGGGGGTAGTTGAGGGAGCAGAGTGGAAAGCAGGGGGGGGGTTGAGGGAGCAGAGTACAAAGTGGGGGGTTGAGGGAGCAGAGTACAAAGTGGGGGGTTGAGGGAGCAGAGTACAAAGTGGGGGGTTGAGGGAGCAGAGTACAAAGTGGGGGGTTGAGGGAGCAGAGTACAAAGTGGGGGGTGGAGGGAGCAGAGTACAAAGTGGGGGGTGGAGGGAGCAGAGTACAAAGTGGGGGGTGGAGGGAGCAGAGTACAAAGTGGGGGGTGGAGGGAGCAGAGTACAAAGTGGGGGGTGGAGGGAGCAGAGTACAAAGTGGGGGGTGGAGGGAGCAGAGTACAAAGTGGGGGGTGGAGGGAGCAGAGTACAAAGTGGGAGGTGGAGGGAGCAGAGTACAAAGTGGGGGGTGGAGGGAGCAGAGTACAAAGTGGGGGGTTGAGGGCAGCCAATCATCTTTCATCATCCACAATACTTTTGCTGTACAGCAGAACTGGCCCTCATAATAGGAACTCTTACTCTGCTGGAGATTTGCTGAGTTCGTCAGTGTCGGCCTCATCTGTAACTATTGAGGAGAAGGTGGAGTTCTGGGCCAGGGTGGGGGCTGTGGCGCCCCTGCTCTGTTCATCGGAGCCCAAGCTGGAGGAGAGCTGAGAAGAGGAACTAGCGGTATCCAGACTGAGAGCTGACGAGTCTGCCTTTCCCTGACTTCCATTAATCATAGGGTTATTAGCATCATCCGAGCTAGAGGACTGAGACACCGAGTCCAGCGACTTCCTCCTGTGGGGTTCATATGGTATGACTTGTTCACTCTCATCCAGCCACAGCCCGGCTAATGACAGAGGAGACACCGTCCATTCATTTAATATTGAAGACTTGTAGGACAAATCGAAGGACAAGGAGGACAAACCCTGCAAATAACTCAGCACTACATCGCAGTCCTCCATGTCCAGCATCAAGGCAAATGGCTGATAAAATTCCATAAGACGAGACTTCTCCCGCTGCAGGGTCAGGAAATAACACTCCATCAAACATTCGTTGAGAGCCAGACGCAGCCAAGAACGACAGCGACCCACATCTGTAGTGATATAACTGATGTTTTCCAGCTGTGAGATCACATTTCTGCAAGAAAGGACAATCATGAGAGAGCCATGAATTCAAGGTGCTACTTTGGGGACAATCCTGTCAAAACATCCTTCCAATGTTTCACCCCCCCACCCCGAATACATGTCCCATTCTTCACCCTCCTACCCAATACATGTCCCATTCTTCACCCTCCTACCCAATACGGGTCCCATTCTTCACCCACCTACCCAATACGTGTCCCATTCTTCACCCACCTACCCAATACCTGTCCCATTCTTCACCCACCTACCCAATACCTGTCCCATTCTTCACCCTCCTACCAAATACGTGTCCCATTCCTCAACCACCTACCCAATACGTGTCCCATTCTTCACCCACCTACCCAATACGTGTCCCATTCATCACCCACCTACCCAATACCTGTCCCATTCTTCACCCTCCTACTCAATACCTGTCCCATTCTTCACCCTCCTACCCAATACCTGTCCCATTTTTCACCCTCCTACCCAATACGTGTCCCATTCTTCACCCTCCTACCCAATACGTGTCCCATTCTTCACCCTCCTACCCAATACGTGTCCCATTCTTCACCCACCTACCCAATACGTGTCCCATTCTTCACCCACCTACCCAATACGTGTCTCATTCTTCACCCACCTACCCAATACGTGTCCCATTCTTCACTCTCCTACCCAATACGTGTCCCATTTTTCACCCTCCTACCCAATATGTGTCCCATTCTTCACCCTTCTACCCAATACGTGTCCCATTCTTCACCCTCCTACCCAATACGTGTCCCATTCTTCACCCTCCTACCCAATACGTGTCCCATTCTTCACCCACCTACCCAATATGTGTCCCATTCTTCACCCTCCTACCCAATACCTGTCCCATTTTTCACCCTCCTACCCAATACGTGTCCCATTCTTCACCCTCCTACCCAATACGTGTCCCATTCTTCACCCTCCTACCCAATACGTGTCCCATTCTTCACCCTCCTACCCAATACGTGTCCCATTCTTCACCCACCTACCCAATACGTGTCTCATTCTTCACCCACCTACCCAATACGTGTCCCATTCTTCACTCTCCTACCCAATACGTGTCCCATTTTTCACCCTCCTACCCAATATGTGTCCCATTCTTCACCCTTCTACCCAATACGTGTCCCATTCTTCACCCTCCTACCCAATACGTGTCCCACTTTTCACCCACCTACCCAATATGTGTCCCATTCTTACTCCATTAGAACCTCTCCTGGATTTTTATTGTCGTCTATGTGCCCAGTTGGTAATTATTCCCTCATATCTGCTAGTGTCATTGATACAGGAGGAGAAATTTCTCCAACAGAAACACGACAGCGCTATAACTCTAATCCTCCACAGTTCTAGCCCCAGGAAGATCAGCACACATTAACCCAGCGTTTCTCAACCATTTTTCAGTCAACGTGCCCTTTAAAATTTTTTTGGTCTCGAGGCACCCCAGTCAGACACGTGAGGTTGGAGGACAGTAAAACCACACACAGTTAAGGTACATTTTTAACCCCCCCCCCCCCAGTTCCCCTTTTAGCTGCAGAACCACCAACCAGGGTCATACAAATGCTACAACTGCAGCAGGAAATATAGACTTTCGTGTTTGGCAGGCACTTCAGCGCCTGCTGAACTCAAACCATTCATGTGAATAGGGCCATGCTGCAACTGCCCCGGCGGCTCTTCGGGTACAACACAGTCCGTTAACTACTTAAAAGGAGAAGTAGTACCAAATGTCTTTCGGCCCTACTTCTCCTATGGACCACAGGAGTGTAGGTCATTCTGCACTCCCGTGTCCCATTTTCAGCCGACGGTGGGCCAAAGTCTGCTGTCAGCTGATGTCACTCAGGCGGTCCAGGCTCTAGAGAGATACCAACTTTGTAGTCAGTATCAACCGAGAGACCTGTACCGGCAGTTGCCTCAGCCTCTCAGCAAGCACACAGAGCGTGAGCCAGCCACTCTCATGAGCCCCACAGCCTGGTGCTCCAGTGAGCGCGGGAGGAGCAGAGCAGATAGCTGGTGACTAACAGTCACTGGTTCTCTGCAGGCTGAAGACCGAGAACTGAGTGATCAGCAGTGATTTATCACTCAGATCTCGGTCTAAGAGGTGGTGGGGGACAGTTGCAGCCATCTAGGTAAGTATAATTTCCCCTCCCACCCCCCAAAGCCATGGAAGTACTCATATAGCCATTGTGGTCAGTCAGCAATAAAAGTTGCAATCTGGTCTATAGTGTCATGCATGGCCCCCTCCCCCAATAAAACCAAGGTGGGGTGCCATGCCTGACAGAGCAAGGGAAAGATGGCAACGTCTGAAGCAGAGAGCAAGATTTCAGGCAGTTATGCTGCGTACACACGACCGGTTTTGTAGTCGGAACAAACTCCGAAGGTTTCTCCGACGGAATTCCATTCAAGCGGTCTTGCCTACACACGGTCAATCCAAAGTCTGACCGTCCAGAACGCGGTGACGTACAACACGTACGACGGGACTAGAAAAAGGAAGTTCAATAGCCAGTAGCCAATAGCTTCCGTCTCGTACCTGCTTCAGAGCATGCGTCGTTTTTGGTCCGTCAGAACAGCATATAGACGATCGGTTTTCCCGATAGGAATTGGTTCCGTCGGAAATATTTAGAACATGTTCCATTTCTAGGTCCGTCAGAATTTAAAAAAAAAAAAAAAAGTCCGATGAGGCCTACACACAATCGGAATAGACGATGAAAAGCTTCCGTCTGACTTTTTCTGTCGGACATTCCGCTCGTGTGTTTGCGGCTTTAGTGGAGTGTATGCTGGAGGCACCCAGTACAACAGGGCTAGCATCTAGGAGCAGTGGTAGCCAACCTCGGCCCTCCAGCTGTTTTGAAACTACAGTTCCCATGAGACATTGCAAGACATTACAATCACAGGCATGACTCCTAGAGACAGAGGCATGATGGGATTTGTAGTTTCCCCACAGCTGGAGAGCTGAGGTTGCCTACCCCTGATCTAGAGTCTGACCTGTCACATAGCAAAGCGGGGACAATGCAGGTCAGGGTACAAGGCCAGGCCTTGGGATACTCATAAACCAGCTGCAGGTAGCATAAGAGTTTGAAGTGGCAAAGAAACCCAGCTGAAGAAAGCAACACCAGACAACTGATGGAAAACTGCATCACCTTTTAACCTGAAATTCGTACTGGCTACAGCATTCCCCGTCATCATCCACAAGGTACTAAACCTGAGTGATCACATGACTAAACGCATGGCCAGAGGGACACAAATTCCAATTAATATGGCCTTTGGTCTGTTATAAAACACAAGCTCAGAGGGGTTACACAACAGTGACTGACCGGTGTGTGATGGTTTTCAGCAGTGCCCAGAAGGCCGGTTGGGGTAAAGATACACTGTGCCCCTTGTTCCTTCTCCTCTTCTCCATTTTAATAAACTTTGCCTTCAGTCCATGCACAAGCACAGCCTCCAGGGCCACACACAAGCTGTTGGCATCGTTGTCATCGCTGGTGACGATATCATCCGTCGTGACATATCGGATCTGTAGTGCTCGGAGGGAAGACGACAACTTCTTTGTTATCTTCTGGAGATACATAAACCAAAAGAACATACAGTTATTGTGGGGGAAAAGTCATAATACACATTACCCTACATCAGACAACCCATACAGAGATAATCATGAGCGGAAGAGCCCTACAGACACCTTCCAAGACAGTGCTGTCTACCCATGCAAGATGAAATCAGTTTGTTCTTTTTTTGGAGTCCATTGGGGGAACACAAAGGGATTTATTTACTAAAACGTGAGTGCACAATCTGGTGCAGCTCAGCACATAGAAACCAATCAGCTTCCAGGTTTCTTGTCAAAGCTAAATTGAACAAGCCGACGTTAGAAGCCGACTGGCTACCATGTACAGCTGCACCAGATTTTGCCTTTTCCAGTTTTAGTAAATCAACCCCATAAAGTTGTATACTGTCAGGTTATACTGTTACAGAAAGCAGAATTGGACACTGGTAAACAAAAAAGCCTGTCTGCTACTCCCCACCCTAACCACTTCCACCCTCTACAATTACTGACATTTCAACAAGGATGTAGCACCATTTCCTTAAAGTGCAAGTTCACCTTTACAGAAAAATCTGTAAGGTGATCTTACACGGGTCCCCCTCCTCGCACCCCCCCTCAGCTACCCACTGACCTGGAGCGCGGCAATCTCCGGGTTCAATCGGACTCATTGCGTGGATATACCGGGGCTTAGAACCGGAGATTGCCGTGGTCCAGGTCAGCGGGACTAGGGGGGAGGGGGGGGGGTATGGGCGAGGAGGGGGACCTGTGTAAGTTCACCTTACGGATTGTTCTGTAAAGGTGAAGTTACCCTTTAAACAAAATCTCTCTAAAATCGAGCCAATAATATTCCCCCCCACCCGTGCCCCCGTCCATGACTTTTCTATCAAGATCAATAATGCCACTATCAGCCCCTCCCCTAACACCAGGCTTCTAGGTGTAATCCCAGACTCCGACCTGTCCTTTCAGCCCCAAATCCAATCGTCGTCAAAAGCTTGTAGACTTCACCTTCGTAACATCTCTAAAATTCGCCCCTTTTTAAAACAGATATCCAGCCCTACAGTTTTTATTTTTCATTTTTTTTAAGACACCCGAGCTGTTCATCTAACCTAACGTTACAAAAGTTAAATAGATGACAGGACGCTGTATTTCTAGTATATTTTTTGAGGAAATTAACCTTTATATTCTGCCTGCAGCGTGCTCCCATCTTAATTGTGGGCATGTGAAGCCTCTGTGCCCCCCCGCTCATCTGTCCCACCACTGTAACCCCCTGTACATCTGCCCCAACACTGTACCACCCTGCTCATCTGCCCCACCAATGTTCCCCCTTTCTCATCTGCCCCACCACTGTACTTCCATGCACGTCTGTTCCACCGCTGAACCATCTTCTCATCTGTCCTAACACCGAACTTATCTGTTCATCTGTCTCACCACTGTAACATTTAGCAACATAATGGAGTTAAAAAAAAAAAAAAATAGCCAAAAAAATAGCCAAAAAAAATAGCCCTTAGTTTTTTTTACTTTGCAACAGTGAAAGTAATATTTACAGTAGAGATTATTTGCTCTTTTTGTAGTATATAGGGCTAATTTTAGCTTTTTTAACCCCATCATGTTACTGGCCAATCAATCGATTACTATTTTCATAATCGATTAATTTCATAATCGATTAATAGATTAGTTATTTCGGCCCTACTACGGCCCTCCAGATGTTGAGGAACTACACATCCCATGAGGCATTGTAAAATTCTGACATTCACAGACATGACTAGGCATGATGGGAATTGTAGTTCCTGAACAACTGGAGGGCCGTAGTTTGAAGACCCCTGCATTAGTGTGTTGGTCAGTGGGAAGAATGCTCCTTACACTTCTGGTCATTGAAAAGAATTTCCACCTTACAGATAGCTAAAAAAGATCAATGATGTCAGTGGGAACTTATCTGAGAGGCAGAAATTGCTCAAGGAACCCCTAGCAACCTCTGGTGGAACCCTCTGGTTCCATGGAACCCTGGTTGAGAAACTACTCTAAGCTGTCTGCTACCGAGGAAGCTAGTATTCTGCTGCAGGTATCTTTTTTTCAGGAAAAGGGAATGACTTTAACGGCATTGATCCAGACTTTTTTTTTTGGCTGTTTGCCGGTTTGGATTCACCCAGACTATATTTATTCAGTCTCCTGTCTGTTGCTCCGTGCATTCTAACGCTTCGTTGGATCTGGGGAGTCAGGAGTGTCACTAATCCTGTGACTTTGCGAGGCTTCAGCATGTTATACAAGTTTTTATAGATTCTCTCTTCAGACTTGCCCCAGGGGCACCTTCTCCATTCTGTTGGGTGAAAGTTGAGTGTGGTCCTACGTTCCACCAGATCTCTCTTCCTCTTTGCTTATTCAGTATTTCTACTTCGATTCTGTACCTAAGCCTTGTGTAGGAATCTAACGTGTATCTTCCCTATTGGTCTTGCTGACTCTTGGATCAAACTCTGGTTCTCTAAAGGGGGGGCAGAGATCACAATTCTATGCCTTGGAATTACCTGTAGCCAAGTCTTTCTCAGGATTCTTCCTGGACAGCCCTTGCCCTGGAAAAATGGATGTTTATTCTGACAGTCTTTCCTGCTTTGCACCTCCTCCCTGTTCTCTTCCTATTAGGTGGGAAGTTTTGACTTTTCTGGTGCCAGCTTCGGGCATTCGTCTTTTAGGTGGCTCCTTGAGCGGCATGCAGTCTCCATTGTCTTTATTCACATTGGGCCTATTAGCAGTTGTTTGCTTGGTTTCCCGACCCTCCGTTAAACTGCTTTTGGATGTTATGACAATATCTGAAATCCTGTGTCCCTCAATGGATAAGAAAGAAAATAGAAGGATTTTGTGCTCACTGTAAAATCCTTCCACAAATCCCTACACAAGGTTATAACTGAGGGGAGGGGGGGGGGGGGGTGAGCTGATGGAAGTGATAAAAGTTCAGTTACTTGGAGGGGTGATGGTCTTCCCTGAAGAGATGAGTTTTCAGGGAACGCCTAAAAGCAGCCGGAGTAGGAGAAACAGATTGAGGTAGAGAGTTCCAAAAGGATGGGAGAGGCTCTGGAGAAGTCTTGGAGAAGAGCATGGGAGGAGGGGAGAGGACGGTTTGGGTGATCTATGGAGACAAGATTGGTGATGTGGCTCAGGGCAGAGTTGTGAATGGCACTTTGTATGTTAGCATTTTGAATTCAGTTTGCTGGGCAATCTGAAGCCAGTGAAGGGATTGGCAGAGAGGGGTGGCAGACACTCAGAGACAATTTGCCTATGGGACTTTTAGGAGTGGTGCTAAGTAAAATGATACAACAAATTTATTAAAATACTAAATTTATTTCAGTTTGCATGAAAAAAACATATACACATCCACATTAATTGTGTAGAAGTAAAAACACTGTTTCATCAATGTACATTCTAAATGCCAACCTGGTTATAAATCATTGTTCATTTGCAGAAGCTGTAAACTCTATGCAATTCACGGGACAGCGCCCACTTCATCAGGAGACGGTTGGTTTATGTGTACATCTATGGAAAAACCATGTCAGTCTGCAAATACATTTAAAGAGGAACTGCAGTCTGCTCACATAATTTTGTAATAAAAACATCTTTGCAATTCTGAAGCTTCCCTCCACCCACTTTGCATATTATTTTTATATATACTGTGATTTTGTACTTTCCAAATATGCTGCAGAAATCTCCCTCCACTGAGTCTTGACTGCAGCCATTTTAACTGTGGGCAGCTGAAGCTGCTGCCTGTTCACTTCCTGGATTTACACAGGAGGCACACCTCTAGCTCTGCAGCTCTAATTGGCCCTCTTATTACTTATTCCCCCTCCCTCCCTGGCAAACTCTCACAAGAGCGAGAGAGCGAGCTGTGCATGATGTCATAAGCCTAGGTCAGGGGTAGGCAACCCCCAGGACTGGTGCCGCAAGTGCCACGCGAAGCCTCTTTTGCCAGCACTCGACTCCCTCCCCATCCGCAGAGCAGCGCAGGGAAGGGTCAGTGAGATGCTAATGCTTTCCAATTTCAGAATTTCCCACGTGCACTGAGGGGAAGGTACTGCGCCCCCACACATTGTAATAAATGGGAAACATTGTTTGCTGCTCTAACTTTGCTTTAGCTGCGATCGTCAGCTTCTGTGATGGGGAAGAGATTGGGTGCCGTTCTGCTGGGGGGGGGGGCACAGTCGGTCCCTGTTTCCAGGAGGAGAAGGACTGTCTTGGCTAATGCCAATCACAGTCCTGCTAGCCCCGTACACCATCTGGAGGAAGAGGACTCGATTGGTTGCCACAACCAAATCTCAGAAAGAAGGGATTTCACTGTGATTGAGAAAAACTACAATCAGGTGACCGTTTGTGGAATTACTGTTGAGCTTCTGGGAACTTTGTTGAAATTTATTCCTGAACCTTTGCGTCACTTACTTCTGGACCACATGCCCACAAGCAAGATGGAAACATCCAGGATCACATTTTTTAAGTTATTCTTCAGTACGAAAACAGACAGAGGCGGAAATATTACACCCAAACTGTGAGTATTATTTTGGGGTTAGCAAAGCGTCTCAGTGGCCTAAAAAAAAAAAAAAAAAAAAAGGATTGGTCGCCGGACTCCCGCTTTAAGCCAGAGCCATTATTCAGCCCAATGAAAATCACACCCAACCACTTTTTCTCAGCTGCGGGGGCCCAACTTATGATCCTTCACACGGGCCCACTGCTTTCAGAAAATGCCCCTGACCTGAGCTCATCATTGCGCATCCATTCCAGTTACTTGTATGTGACATCACATTAGGGCCGAAACAACTAAGCGATTAATCGACAGCTAATCGATGAAATTAATCGATTACTACTTCCATAATCGATTAACCAGCCAGTAACAAAATCAGGTTAAAGAAAGTAAAATTAGCCCTTTATAGTACAAAAAGAGCAAATAATCGCTACTGTAAATATTGCTTTCACTGTTGCACAGTAAAAAAATTAACCCCTTACAGTAACGATTTTTTGCTCTTTTTGTACTATAAAGGGCTACATTTTTTTTTTTTTAACCCTATTATATGCTACTAAACGTCTTAGGCCTTGTTCACACCTTTGTGTCTTTTGGTGTTTTTTGCAGAAACGCACTACAGGTTCATTTAACGTTCACATCTATGCTTTTTTCAGCTGCTGCGTATTTGGAAAGGGTCAAGGACTTTTTTCAATGCAAAACTCTGCTTATTTGGTTCAATATCACTCAACGGAGAAGCTGCAGAAAAGCATGCAATGCATTTTTGCAGCAATTTGTGTTTTTTTTTTTTTTTTTTATCTGCTCAACAACAAATTGGCCTTAAAAAAGACATAAAAAAAATGCAAAAACGCAAATCTCAGCAAAATCACGTGCGCAAAAATCTAAATGCACAGCAAAAAGCACTGCAGAAACGTATCAAAAGCAAACTGCATAGGTGTGTACCGAGCCCTATTCTGGCCACACCGATCAATTTTCAGACGAGAATATTCAGACGAAAAACATTTGTACATTTGCTGAATGAAAGAATGTTTGAAATTTTCACTTGGTTTTAACATTGTTTTAAAATGAATGTCATTCTGAACAAAAACCACATAAAGAATTTTCAGACAGTGTATGTGGTTTTCGTTCAGAATGATATTCATTTTAAAACAATGCTAAAACCAAGTGAAAATTTCAAACAACATTCTTTTATTCAGCGAATGTACAAAGATTTTTCGTCTGAAAATTGATCCGTGTGGTCCGGCACCAGTCCTGGGGGTTGCCTACCCCTGACCTAGGCTTATGACATCATGCACAGCTCGCTCTCTCACTCTTGTGAGAGTTAGCCAGGGAGGGAGGGGGAATAAGTCATAAGAGGGCCAATTAGAGCTGCAGAGCTGGAGGAGGTGTGCCTCTGTGTAAGTCCAGGAAGTGAACAGGCAGCAGCTTCAGCTTCCGACAGTTAAAACGGGTGCAGCCAGACTCAGTGGAGGGAGATTTCTGCAACATATTTGGCAAGTACAAAATCACAGTATATATAAAATAATATGCAAAGTGATTGGCGGGAAGCTTCAGAATGGCAAAGATTTTTTTTTTTATTATAAATTATGTGAGAAGACTGCAGTTCCTCTTTAAATGTATTTGCATACTGACATGGTTTTTCCATAGATGTACACATAAACCAACTGTCTCCTGATGAAGTGGGCGCTGTCCCGTGAATTGCATAGAGTTTACAGCTTCTGCAAATGAAAAAATGATTTATAACCAGGTTGGCATTTAGAATGTACATTGATGAAACAGTGTTTTTACTTCTACACAATTAATGTGGATGTGTATATGTTTTTTTTATGCAAACTGAAATAAATTTAGTATTTTTTATAAATTTGTTGTATCATTTTACTTAGCACCACTCCTAAAAGTCCCATAGGCAAATTGTCTCTGAGTGTCTGCCACCCCTCTCTGCCAATCCCTTCACTGGCTTCAGATTGCCCAGCAAACTGAATTCAAAATATTAACATACAAAGTGCCATTCACAACTCTGCCCTGAGCCACATCACCAATCTTGTCTCCATAGATCACCCAAACCGTCCTCTCCCCTCCTCCCATGCTCTTCTCCAAGACTTCTCCAGAGCCTCTCCCATCCTTTGGAACTCTCTACCTCAATCTGTTTCTCCCACTTTGGTTGCCTTTAGGCGTTCCCTGAAAACTCATCTCTTCACCCCTCCAACTAACTGAACTTTTATCACTTCCATCAGCTCACCCCCCCTCCCCTTAGTTATAACCTTGTGTACCACTTGTGCCATCCTATTACATTGTAAGCACCTACGAGCACGGCCTTCTTAACCCACTTGTATTTTAAATGTACTTGTCCCCCTTTATATTGTAAAGCACTTCACAAACTGTTGGTGCTATATAAATCCTTTATTATTACCGTATATACTCGAATATAAGTCGAGTTTTTCAGCACATTTTTTTTGTGCTGAAAGTGCCCCCCTCGACTTATACTCGAGTCAAGCACTTTTCTGCAGCAAAAAACTTCATTTTCCAAACCACATTTGGGGCCCCGTATCTCAGGGCCACTTGGTGCTAGGAACCCCACATTTTGTGTGCTAACCCAGTGGAACCGGGTCCATAACATATCCAAAGCTGGAGTTCCTAGCACCAAGTGGCCCCGAGATACGGGGCCCCAAAATAGGTTCGGAAAATGTCATTCTCTGCTGCAGAAAAGTGCTTGACATTTTCTGAACCGATTTTTGGGGCCCTGTATCTCGGGGCCACTTGGTGCTAGAAACCCCCGCTTTGGATATTTTATGGTGCTAGTTCCACTGGGTTTGCACACCAAAGTTGGGGTTCCTAGCACTAAGTGGCCCCGAGATACGGGGCCCCAAAGTCGGTCAACTGTGTCCATCTGCAGCAATGTCATTTCTGGACCCTTTGGGTTCAGAGACCCCAAATTTTGGCTGCAGCTAGGGGGCATCTAGGAACCCTTAACTACCGAGTTTGAAGTTCCGGGGACCTATGGCTGCAAATAGGCACAGTGAGGCTGCAAATGGGCATTGTTGACCCTCTTTTCCACTTACAGTAGCTGCATTTCCCACCCTCGTCTTATACTCGGGTCAATAAGTTTTTCCCATTTTTTTGTGGTAAATTAGGGCCTCGACTTATACTCGAGTATATACGGTATTACTATTGTGTTCCTAAGGGGACTCCAAGAAAAAAAAAGGATTTTACATGGAGCACAAAATCCTTCTATTTTCTTTCTTACCCATTGAGGGACACAGGATTTCAGATATTGTCGGAACAACCAAAAAGCAGTTTAACTGCGGGCCGGAAAACCAAGCAAACAACCTCTAATAGGCCCAATGTGAATAAAGACAATGGAGACTGCATGCCGCTCAAGGAGCCACCTAAAAGATGAATGCCCGAAGCTGGCACCGGAAAAGTCAAAACTTCCCACCTAATAGGAAGAGAACAGGGAGGGGGTGCAAAGCAGGAAAGACTGCCAGAACAAACATCCATTTTTCCAGGGCAAGGACTGTCCAGGAAGAATCCTGAGAAAGACTTGGCTACAGGTAATTCCAAGGCATAGAATTGTGATATCTGCCCCCCCTTTAAAGAACCAGAGTTCGATCCAAGAGTCAGCAAGACCAATAGGGAAGATACACGTTAGATTCCTACACAAGGCTTAGGTACGGAATAGAAGTAGAAATACCGAATAAGCAAAGAGGACTAGAGATCTGGTGGAACGTAGGACCACACTCAACTCCCACCTAACAGTATGGAGAAGGTGCCCATGGGGCAAGTCTTAAGGGAGAATCTATAAGAACTTGTATGACATGCTGAAGCCTCGCAAAGTCACAGGATTAGTGATACTCCTGACTCCCCAGATCCAACGAAGCGTTAGAATGCACGGAGCAACAGACAGGAGACTGAATAAATATAGTCTGGGTGAATCCAAACCAGCAAACGGCCAAAAGCCTGGATCAATCAATGCCATTAAAGTCATTCCCTTTTTCTTGTAAAAAGATACCTGCAGCAGAATACTAGCTTCCTCGGTAGCAGACAGCTTAGAGTAGTTTCTCAACCAGGGTTCCTCCAGAGGTTGCTAGGGGTTCCTTGAGCATTTTCTGCCTCTCAGATAAGTTCCCACTGACATCATTGATCTTTTTAGCCATCTGTTAGGACTCATGCACACGAGACGCTGGTGAAAACTCTGCTGAACACAGGTTTTTAAAAGCTGAAACCAGCGTTTAGAAACGCCCGTTTTGCCGAGTTTGCATGCCGCGTTTGCGTCTAGAAGCGTCTGCAGAACAGAGAATGACATTTTGTGGCCCGAATTTGGGGCCCCGTATCTCGAGGCCACTTAGTGCTAGCAACCCCAAATTTGGTGTGCTAACACAGTGGATCTAGCACTACAACATATCCAAATTTGGGGTTCTTAGCACTAAGTGACCCCAAGTGGCCCCAAAGTCGGGTCGCAAAATGTCAAGCACTTTTCTGCAGCAGAGAATGACATTTTGATACCCAAATTTGGGGCCTCATATCTTAGGGCCACTTTGTGCTAGGAACCCCAAATTTGGATATGTTATAGTGTTAGTTCAACTGTGTTAGCACTTCAAATTTGGGGTTCCTAGCACTAAGTGGCCCCAAGATATGGGGCCCCAAATTCGGATCACAAAACGTCAAGTACTTCTGCAGCAGAGAATGACATTTTGTGGTCCGAATTTGGGGCCCCATATCTCAGGGCCACTTGGTGCTAGGAACCCCAAATGGATATGTTGTAGTGCTAGTTCCACTGTGACTGCATACCAAATTTGGGGTTCCTAGTACCAAGTGGCCCCGAGATTTGGGGCCCCAAATTCGGGTTGTAAAAAACACTTATAAACACAAACGCGGCTAAACGCGGTACCGGCGTTCAGCCGCGTTTGGCGTCTGAAACGTGGAAAACTTTTGCGTCTGCACCCATTTTTTTGCTTCTGGAAAAACGAGGTTAAACGCAACTGCCTAAAAATACAAAAAAAACGAGACTGTGTACATGGACACATAGGATAACATTGAATGGGTTCAGGGGCAGTTGAAAAAAAAGTGTCCAACTGCCTCTAAACACGAGTTTAACAGCGTCTGGTGTGCGTGAGGCCTAAGGTGGAAATTCTTTTCAATGACAAGTGTAAGGAGCATTCTGCCCACTGACCAACACACTAATGTATCAGAAGTTGTAGATATAATATATTTTATAAAAAAAACAAAGGGTAAATGGGTAAACATGGAAGGAATAGCAGCCAGCAAAGTTCGTTGATCACCAAACTCAATAAAAAACATAGTCCAATATGCAGCGCTCATTCAAAATAGAAGTTCATTCAGTGAGGATGTGGAATATATGATAGTAAGGAGAGCCTTTCACCGCTTCCAGTAAGTGAAAAAAGAAGCACACAACACCCAGGTGTGTCAAATCTGTTACCAGATGACAACAACAATGCCCTGTACACACGGTCGGATTTTCCGATGGAAAATGTGTGATAGGACCTTGTTGTCGGAAATTCCGACCGTGTGTGGGCTCCATCACACATTTTCCATAGGAATTTCCGACACACAAAGTTTAAGAGCAGGATATAAAATTTCCGGACAACAAAATCCGATCGTGTGTACGCAAATCCGCCAAAGTGCTACGCATGCTCAGAATAAATTGAGAGACGAAAGCTATTGGCTACTGCCCCGTTTATAGTTCCGACGTACGTGTTTACCGTCACCGCGTTCAGAACGATCGGATTTTCCGACAACTTTGTGCGACCGTGTGTATTTAAGACAAGTTTAAGCCAACATCCGTCGGAAAAAAAATCCATGGATTTTGTCTTGGCCAATAGCCTTCATCTCTTTATTTATTCTGAGCATGAGTGGCACTTTGTCCGTCGGATTTGTGTACACACGACCGGAATTTCCGACAACGGATTTTGTTGTCGGAAAATTTTATCTCCTGCTCTCCAACTTTGTGTGTCGGAAAATCCGATGGAAAATGTGTGATGGAGCCCACACACGGTCGGAATTTCCGACAACACGCTCCGATCGGACATTTTCCATCGGAAAATCCGACCGTGTGTACGGGGCATTATTATGAAGTCATAATAGAGCCTCAAGAAAAGACATAAAATCTGCAATCAGCAGCGTGCTTGCATCAGCCAACCTGACATGTTTCATCCAAAGGGGCTATCATCAGAGGCGTGGCTAAGTGATGCAAGCACGCTATATATATATATATATATATATATAAATGATCCCAATTAGAAACGTCAGAGGCTAAGATTCTTAGAAGCTGTATGCAATGAGTGTGAGCGTGCGCAGTACGGACGTCAACCATCTAAACAAAACAAACTCCCTGAAACAGCCAGAAAGTGCCACTGGTCATCACAAGGTGGCAGATGTATAATTAATATTTAGCAATCAGCAGATGTATAATTACTATAGAAACACCAATCAACCCCTCAGACAAGGGGCGATTGGTGATCACTTCCGGGAGAAGTACTCGCCGGCCGGAAAGGACAATCGGATCGCAACGCACGGCGCTGCGCTCCACACTGCGCATGCGCACAATGAATGTGAGTCCTACCATTAAGCGGAACAGTGACAGCTTCCCGGAAGCTGATAATAAGCATAATTCACCGGAAGTAATGTCACTGGAACGTATAGTATATTTTAGCAGGGGTTCCTGAGACTGAAACGTTTTTTCCAAGGGTTCCTCTGTGTTGAAACTGTTGAGAAAGGCTGACCTACAGTGGGCCCTCCCCTGATGTCCTCAGCGCAGGATATGCAACACCCTTTGGTGAATAGAATGCTCCCCCACATGTCTAGGAGTAACCATTTGGGAAACATTGACTTGCAGAAACTCACCCTGAAAAGGGAGCAGTATAAAAAAAGAACCTGCTGCGAGGATCCAAACCTGCTCTCTCTTCAATACAAGAGCTCCTGCTCCTCTTTAGCAGTGAAGACATGCCAGCACCTTGACTATGTCCAACAGTGTCTTATCAGAAGACGTGACCATGAAATGCTCCCATGATGAAGGAGGAACCACCTGTTCTTGAAATCCAGAAATTATCCCAGGAGAAAAAAGTGTTCTCTGAAGATAAGATCGTTACAAAATTGAGAGGGGTCCTCCATGAGGACTCGGGTTGGGAGCTGCCTGATCCTTAGAGACAGACCAATTATGCTGCTTAAGAGCTAGACCCACAATAATGTAGGGAAGCATTGCGTGGTCTGAAAAGCTACTGGAGAAAAGAAGGTGCCTTGGAGGACAAGGCCCTTTGACCCCCGATTCTCCCTCAGCAGTGAAGAGACATACCTCCCTGACCAGTGGAGGGGGGACATAATGGGCAAACAAGCTGTAGACCCTTCCACTAAAGAACCAAAAAATTGTTTAGAACTGACTAAAGGTAATTCAAAGTTTCCAGAGCCAACTCCTGCCCAAACAAGGTTCAGCCAAATCCTGGAGGCCTTTAGTCCATTAGGAAGAAGTTGTCCACTAGGGTCCACAGGAACGGTTCTTTCTGCAGTATATCACCTCAGTGTCCCACAAACACTGGAGCCAACCCCTGAGGCATGAGAAGAGTGCAGGGGTGACCCTGATAAGTCAGAGCCCTTAGTATGGAGGCCAGACAGAAAAAAAAAAAATAAAAAAACAATCCTGAGTTCCTATCTTGGCCGAAGGAAACACATACTGATGGGCTACTGGTTGTGGGCCTTTTTATGTGGATCGTGTGTTTCCTGTGCTAGGTGGGAGAAGCCTCTCTCTCTGCAAGTCATCCTGGAAGATGACTTGGGCACTATTTGTACCTTGCGTAAGAGAAAAACTACCAAAGAGCCTGCAAGGATTGACAAACATCCCACAATTGTAACTTGGGGGCTCACCTTGATGCGGAAGACTTCCTTGAGGGTTTAGTAGATTTCTTGCCTCCACTCTTGAGGGTAGAGCCAGGCCTAGAAGGACTAGTTGTGCCTACTCCAGGAGTTGGAAAAGAGGGGGGGAGGGGGAACGACTCAAGTGAATCATTACCTAGACTTTTGTACGCTAAAGCAAGCAAATGCTCCGGCCACTCATGGTATCCTTGATGATAATGTCAAGGGTAGGCCTAATGAGAGGTTGTCTCTTTGAAGACTAAAACTTCTAGGAAAGTAGGAACAGACTGGAGATCGAAGTCCTGTGTGGAACTTTTTAAAAGCAGAAGCAGCTACCAGGGTTATTCTTCCTCAATGCTGAAATGTGTGTAAGAGAGCATGAGGCACATGATATTCCACCAAGTGTCAGCGTTCAGCGGTAACCCCCAATCCATGGTAAAACCGGTGAGAAAGCAGAAAATTTGAAGGCGCTCAGCAGCCCAACAATGAGTTTCCAGTGCCGAGCCTGACCGACCTACTGGGACAGGGCAAGAACTGAGGCATTGCAATCTGCTCTGGACCTGGAAAGAGTAGGAGTCCTGCCACATCCAGTCCAGTGGGGTCCAGGTACAGCACTCCAAAGCTACACTGAGGAAAAGTTAATCCAGACAGCTACTATACAAAGACCAGCTCAAGCAGTAGAGTAGAAAAATGCAAAAAAACAAAAAACAACAAAAAAAAAACAAAAACAACAACAAAAACAAAAAAACAAAAAACAAACAAAAAAAAACTTAGAGCCCTTTCACACTAAAGGAGTTTTCGGGCGTTTTAGCGCTAGAAACAGCACCTGTAAAGCGACTGAAAACTGCCTCCCATGTCGCCCGAATGTGAAAACCTGCGTACTTTCACACTGGGGCGGTGCGCTTGGAGGACGTTAGAAAAAGTCCTGCAAGCAGCATCTTTGGGGCGCTTTGGGAGCGCTATACAGCGCTCCCAAAACGCTCCTGCCTATTGCACTGAATGGGCAGCGCTTCGGGAAGCCACACAACACGGGCATTTTTAGCCCCTTCCTCGGCCGCTAACGTCTGAAAAGTGCCGCTCAAACAGTGGTGAGGGTCGGTTCACACTAGGACGACTTGTCAGGCGACCTAGTCGCCTGACAAGTAGCGTCCCGTTTTGTACAAGGGAACCATTCTAGTTGGAGCGACGCAAGTCGCTCCGACTTAGAAAAAGGTTCCTGTACTACTTTTGGGGCGAGTTGCATAGACTTCTATACAGAAGTCGTTTTGCAAGTCGCTGTGGATATCGTGTGGAGGTCACCTCGGTGAGGCGACCTGCAAGTCGTGCCACCCCTAGTGTGAACCGAGCCTAAAGCGCTGCTAAAACGAGCAGCGCTTTACCGCTCACCCGTGGGCGGCCCCAGTGTGAAAAGGGGGCTAAGGTTACACTAGCTCCCCAGTGTAGGTTAGAAATTACGTCAATCCTCCTAGAGCCTATGGCTCTAATCAGGTTATTCCAAAAAAAAAAAAAAAAAACACACACACACCGCCACTCAAATGCATATGCCAGGGGCCGGACACATGAATAAGGGGCGGCGGCCGTGGATAGATTCATGCTATGCATTTATCTATCTACTGCATATCGGGGGTGGAGAGGATAGGGGGTGGGGCGGCGCCCCTAATGGTCGGGCTGCCCCTGGTTATAACACCCGTAAAGGTCCCCCCCCAATTTAGATTCAATTAGGGAGATTTCCTATCACTTCCTGTTCCATAGCTAAGACAGGAAGTAAAAGATAATTCCTTAAAGGCTGGGTTCACATATATGCACATTGGAGGCGTTTTTTTTAACAGCATCCAATTTGCATAACACGCGAATGTGACCGGTTCACACAAGTGCGGTGCAGTTTTAAAAAGGGTCCTGTGCGTTTTTTTTTGGTCAGATTCAGGTGAGCAGAAACGCACCGGACTGCTGCGCTAAAACCGCGGCCACACATGTGTGAACCCAGCCTTAAAGTGACGGAATCCCCCCCACCCCCGCCCCGCTTGTCATCAGTACTTGTGTCCCCATTGGAAGTAATGTTTACTTTTCCTGTTCTAGAAAACAGCCCAAAATGTGTGATTTTCTTTGACTTTCGATGATAATGATAAATAACACAAATAGAGAAGGGTGAATCTACAGCAGAGAGCAAAAAAAAAAAATAAAAAATCTGACAGGGGGTTCTAATCCCTCGCCACTCTATCCAGAAGAAAAAAAAATTGAAAAAAGAAAAAAAAATTGAAAAAAGAAAAAAAAAAAAAAAAAAAATTGTCATATGCTTTAAAGTATATCTAAAAGCCAAATCTCTTTTTTGTTGTGTTTTTTTTTTTTTATCATTAAAGAATTTTTACTCTTTTTTGTTGTTTTGTATGAATTAGGAAACAATTACAATCCCTGTCACCATTGGGGAGATTTCCCAGCACTTCCTGTCTCGGACACATAAGGGGGAATTCCCTAGATTTTCCCCATTTCTGTTCTGCATTTCCGCTCACTTCCTGTCTTAGTAAAGAGGGTGACAATGAGAAAAAAAAAAAAAAAAAGGTGAATCTGCCCAGCGGGGACACGGACAGCCATATAAACCTGACAGGTGGTCTAACCCCCCCCCCATTCAAAACAATGTGACAAGGAAGGCCATCACTTCCAGTCCTATGATTTGTGGTGGAAGGATGTGACCGCTGGCCTGGCCTACACACAGAGAGCGCAGCCAGCACCAGTAATGAACGAGAATTCCTGACCCACCCCGGAATGTGCCGGTACGAGCTTCATACACACCGTGACAAGGAAGTTATTTCCTATTACTCCTCATGTAAAAAAATGAAAACTCGTCTTACCTGCTTCACCTCCCTATTGTCTGGGCTGAGGGCGGGAGCTGAGGACATCCTGACGGCTCCGACCCAAATATCTCACATCACACGTGAAATCCCGAATCTGAGAATGAAGGAGACAGAGATCTGTAAACACACAGTGCCCTGCGACTGCTGGAGACAGCGGGACAAAGGGCGGGGGGAGGTGATGGGGGAGGGGTATAACGGATCAACCAATCACAGCCCACTATTCTGGGAAGGAATACACAGCTGTAAATCCCAGCCTGGAACAAGCATGCAGCCAGTGAAGTCAGAACTCCCCCTCGGTACACTTGTAATAGGCGGGGAATCAAAATAAACTAATAAAATTAAACCAGAGGATCAGCATTACAGACAGGTCTGCAGCATTTCCAAGGGAGAGGAGCCCCCTTATTGCTCCCATAAGTTCCCTTTTTTGTGTCATAAGGGAGGGGTATAGAGGGCTGTATGATTTGGGGGGGGGGGGGCTGTATGATTTGGGGGGGGGGGCTGTATGATTGGGGGGGCTGTATGATTTGGGAGGGGGGGGGGGGAGGCTGTATGATTGGGAGGGAAGGCTGTATGATAGGCAAAATAACGGGGGGTTATAGTGGGCAGTAAGGGTGCTATGTGATGGGTAAAATGGGTGGTGCGATGGGGGGTATAGAGGGGGGCGGTGTGATGGGAGAGGTTTATTGGGGGGGGGGGAGTGTATGGGGGGGGTATAGGGGAGGGGGGCTGTATGAGCAGTTTGATGGGGCAGGGTATAGGGGGGCAGTGTGCTGGGAGAGGAATATCGGGGGGCAGTGTGATGGGGGAGGGGTATAGAGGGGGGCAGTGTGATGGGGAGGGGTATGGGGGGCAGTGTGTTGCGGAATGGGTATAGGGGGGGCAGTGTGATGGGGGAGGGATATTGGGGGGGCAGTGTGATGGGGGAAGGGTATAGAGGGGGGGCAGTGTAATGGGGGAGGGGTATGGGGGGGCAGTGTGTTTCGGAATGGGTATAGGGGGGGCAGTGGGATGGGGGAGGGGTATAGAGGGGGGCAATGTGATGGGGGAGGGGTATGGGGGGCAGTGTGATGGAGGAGGGGTATAGGGGGGGGCAGTGTGATGGGGGAGGGGTATTGGGGGGGGGCAGTGTGATGCGGGAGGGGTATGGGGGGGGGGGCAGTGTGATGGGGGGAAGGGTATTGGGGGGGCAGTGTAATGGGGGAGGGGTATGGGGGGCAGTGTGTTGCGGAATGGGTATAGGGGGGGCAGTGCGATGGGGGAGGGATATTGGGGGGGCAGTGTGATGGGGGAAGGGTATAGAGGGGGGGCAGTGTAATGGGGGAGGGGTATGGGGGGGGCAGTGTGTTTCGGAATGGGTATAGGGGGGGCAGTGGGATGGGGGAGGGGTATAGAGGGGGGCAATGTGATGGGGGAGGGGTATGGGGGGCAGTGTGATGGAGGAGGGGTATAGGGGGGGCAGTGTGATGGGGGAGGGGTATTGGGGGGGGGCAGTGTGATGCGGGAGGGGTATGGGGGGGGGGCAGTGTGATGGGGGGAAGGGTATTGGGGGGGCAGTGTAATGGGGGAGGGGTATGGGGGGCAGTGTGTTGCGGAATGGGTATAAGGGGGGCAGTGTGATGGGGGAGGGATATTGGGGGGGGCAGTGTGATGGGGGAGGGGTATGGCGGGGGGCAGTGTGTTGCGGAATGGGTATAGGGGGGGCAGTGGGATGGGGGAGGGGTATAGGGGGGGCAGTGATGGGGGAGGGGTACAGGGGGTGCAGTGTGATGGGGAGGGGTATAGGGGGGCAGTGATGGGGGAGGGGTATAGGGGGGGCAGTGATGGGGGAGGGGTACAGGGGGTGCAGTGTGATGGGGAGGGGTATAGGGGGCCAGTGTAATGGGGGAGGGGTACAGGGAGGGCAGTGTGATGGGGGGAGGGGTATAGGGGGGGCAGTGTGATGGGGGAGGGTAGTGTGATGGGGGGCAGGGGTATAGGGGGGGCAGTGAAATGGGGGAGGGGTATAGGGGGGCAGTGAAATGGGGGAGGGGTATAGGGGGGCAGTGAAATGGGGGAGGGGTATAGGGGGGGCAGTGTGATGGGGGAGGGGTATAGGGGGGGCAGTGTGATGGGTATAGGAGGGGCGGCAGTGTGATGGGGGGAGGGGGGCAGTGTGATGGGTATAGGAGGGGGGGCAGTGTGATGGGGGAGGGGGGCAGTGTGATGGGGGGAGGGGGGCAGTGTGATGGGTATAGGAGGGGGGGCAGTGTGATGGGGGAGGGGGGCAGTGTGATGGGGGGAGGGGGGGAAGTGTGATGGGGGGAGGGGGGGAAGTGTGATGGGTATAGGAGGGGGGCAGTGTGATGGGGGGGAAGTGTGAAGGGGGCAGTGTGATGGGTATAGGAGGGGGGCAGTGTGATGGGGGGAAGTGTGAAGGGGGGAGGGGGGCAGTGTGATGGGTATAGGAGGGGGGCAGTGTGATGGGGGGAAGTGTGAAGGGGGGAGGGGGGCAGTGTGATGGGGGGAGGGGGGGAAGTGTGATGGGTATAGGAGGGGGGCAGTGTGATGGGGGGGAAGTGTGAAGGGGGGAGGGGGGCAGTGTGATGGGTATAGGAGGGGGGGCAGTGTGATGGGGGGAGGGGGGGCAGTGTGATGGGTATAGGAGGGGGGGCAGTGTGATGGGGGAGGGGGGGCAGTGTGATGGGTATAGGAGGGGGGGCAGTGTGATGGGGGAGGGGGGGCAGTGTGATGGGGGAGGGGGGGCAGTGTGATGGGGGGAGGGGGGGCAGTGTGATGGGGGGAGGGGGGGGCAGTGTGATGGGGGGGCAGTGTGATGGGTATAGGAGGGGGGGCAGTGTGATGGGGGGAGGGGGGCAGTGTGATGGGTATAGGAGGGGGGGGCAGTGTGATGGAGGGAGGGGGGCAGTGTGATGGGTATAGGAGGGGGGAAGTGTGATGGGGGGAGGGGGGGGCAGTGTGATGGAGGGAGGGGGGCAGTGTGATGGGGGGAGGGGGGCAGTGTGATGGGTATAGGAGGGGGGAAGTGTGATGGGGGAGGGGGGGCAGTGTGATGGGGGGAGGGGGGGGCAGTGTGATGGGTATAGGAGGGGGGGCAGTGTGATGGAGGGAGGGGGGCAGTGTGATGGGTATAGGAGGGGGGGCAGTGTGATGGGGGGAGGGGGGCAGTGTGATGGAGGGAGGGGGGCAGTGTGATGGGTATAGGAGGGGGGAAGTGTGATGGGGGGAGGGGGGGCAGTGTGATGGGTATAGGAGGGGGGCAGTGTGATGGGGGGAGGGGGGCAGTGTGATGGGTATAGGAGGGGGGGCAGGGGGGGCAGTGTGATGGGGGGAGGGGGGGGGCAGTGTGATGGGTATAGGAGGGGGGAAGTGTGATGGGGGGAGGGGGGGCAGTGTGATGGGTATAGGAGGGGGGGCAGTGTGATGGGTATAGGAGGGGGGGCTGTGTGATGGGTATAGGAGGGGGGGCAGTGTGATGGGGGGAGGGGGGCTGTGTGATGGGTATAGGAGGGGGGGCAGTGTGATGGGGGGAGGGGGGGCAGTGTGATGGGGGGAGGGGGGGCAGTGTGATGGGTATAGGAGGGGGGGCAGTGTGATTGAGGGAGGGGGGCAGTGTGATGGAGGGAGGGGGGCAGTGTGATGGGGGGAGGGGGGCAGTGTGATGGAGGGAGGGGGGCAGTGTGATGGGTATAGGAGGGGGGGCAGGGGGGGGGACCCATGAGGAAGGAATAGACAGTTCTTCAGCCTGATACAAGCATGCAGCCAGTGAAGTCAGAACTCCCCTCGTGTGTTCTATGTGGGGGGATAACACCCGGGGGGGGGAGGGGGTCAGTATTACAGTCGGACAGTATTCTGAGGAGAGCCGAGTCTCCATATTAGGTTTCGGTTCCTGTTCTGTGGCCCGCCTTGTGTCCGGCCCAGTCGGTCAGTGATAAAGAAGCGGGTGAGGACCCCAGCAGAGAAGCTCCGCCCCCATTCGGGCTCTCTACACCCCACTCCACAGGTGCCCCGTACTCACCCTCCGCGGAATAAAATCTTCTTCCGGTCATGTGATCATGACATCAGCTGACAAGTTTGGGGGCGGGGCTCAGAAGTCTCACATAGCGCGCGCCCCTATGTCCGAGCGCTGGATAAACATGACCGATCTCCTCCCGACCACGCCCATAAACTACAAGCGGCCCGCCCCCTCCATACACTACTATACTCCCGGACTCCGCCTCCGCCCCCTTCACGATGACTACACAGAGCTGCGTTTTCCTGCGCTAGAAAAATGTGGATCTCTGCAAAACACGCGGAGGACAATTGTTTTCTGTGTCTCATTCACACCAAAACGCAGGCGCGATGCGGTCCGGTGCAGAGCTGTGCGGGATTGTGCAGCATGTGTGCAGATGTCCGCTGCATTCACACATCCTGTTTTCTGGGCTTTTGTATGCGCGATTTTGTACAGCGTTTATTACTCTATTTATTAATCTATTTTTTTTTTAAACAGTTAGGAGTTAAAGATTATTGTTAGGGGTTCATTTACTGGTTTTATTGTATTTATTTTGTTAGGTTAGGGGTCAATAGTAGGGCTAAGACCCTGTTCACACTGGGGCCGCCCGTGCGTTCACGGTAAAGCACCACTCGCTTTAGCAGCGATTTACCGCTGCTTTTCGGCAGCTAGCAGAGCGCTTTTAACCCCAAAAAAGGGGTTAAAAACTCCCGTGTTGCGGCGCTTCGGAAGCGCTGCCCATTCATTGCAATGGGCAGGGGTGGTTTAGTAGCGCTGTATACACCCGTCCCAAACCGCCCCAAAGATACCGCATGCAGGACTTTTTCTAACATCCCGCAAGTGCACCGCCCCGGTGTGGAAGCACCCATTGCAATGAATGGGAGGCACTTTACAGGAGCTATTTCTAGCGCTAAAACGCCTGAAAACTGCCTCAGTGTGAAAAGGGTCTAAGGGTTAGGGGTCAATGTTAGGATTAGGGGTTAATATTAGATTTAGGGGTTAATATTTGGGTTAGGGGTCAATATTATGGATTAATATTAGGATTAGGGGTTATTAGGGTTAGGGTCAATATTAATTTGGGAAAACAAGAGAGTGTGGGCAGACACCAAGACTTTATAGGCACAATAAGGATAATAGATCATTAAAAATATTATTTTTATTTCAAAAATATTGTGTTAAAAAAGGGGGAGGGAAGACAAGACATAAAAGGTAGGTATAGCATACACAGTTAACAGATTATGCACTCCATACACAATAAGTAGGTTGGTATAGAAAGGACAACGGAACTACAGAACCAACAAGAGAAAGACACAACTTATTGATCTATATAGTTACAATACATATCGTTGAACCAAACGTTATGTGATGGTGGCAATCAGATTCTGTATAAGCTCATAAGCTCGACATGTTACGCGCTTTATGCGCTTCTTCAGGAGCACAGAGTAAGGAAACTGTAATGAATGATATAGTGTTGTCAGAATTTCCAAAACATTTTTATATGTATATATATATATATAAATCACATATGAGACAAAAAGTAATAAATGGAGGCTGTTTAAAAGAAACATCAGGGGAGCATCATTCCCGCAATAGTCAGGCGGAGAAAAGGCAATGTGGGGACGAATGTAACATGGTACAAATCTATAATAAGGAGATAGGGAGGGTAGGGAAATATGATATAGACTAGATAATGGGTATGATGGGGGGGGGGGGGGAAGGAGAGAGGGGAGGAGAAAAAAGGAGGCAGGGGAAAGGGGGGGGGGGAGGGGGAGGGAACGGGGGGAAGGGAAAGGGGGAGAAGGAATGACAGTGGGGTGGGGGAGGGACAAAAGGGACGGGAAGGGATAGGGGGAAGAGAGGGGGGGAAACGGGAGGGAGAGGGAGAACTAGGGGTGATATGGAAAAAGAAAGAGGAAACAGAGGGAGGGGGGGGGAAGGAAGAGGAAAGGACGTATAGGGGGGGGGGGAGAAACAGAGGGGGGGGGGTTTGGGGGGGGGGGCGGTTTTGTCGATTATCAGATAGTATGTAAATAATATGTATTGTAATTCCCAGTATATCATATTAATTAGAGGTAGTCGACATATTAGGAGATATCTTATTTAGGTAGAAATGCACTTACCCTAGTCAATGTAGTGACTGTACTTTAAATAAGGGGGGGAGATAAAAAGCAAAACCGCAGCAGTCTCCTTAGTAAATATTGGTAATTCCCAGCATTTTATTGGATAGAGCGGGGGGAGAGAAAAAAAATGCTGTCGATCAAATAACAGCCTTGTAGATTTCATCAAGGTGTGTAGACGCTATAGTTCCATAAGAGGCTATGCGATACAACCCCCAATTTTGCTGAGTCTGTTAGATAGGTAAAGAGTTATAATATGAGACAGAGCCTGGGCTAAATTGAATTAGAAGGAGATGTTGGAAGTATAGGCTTACCTAGTCATAGAGCCTGTAAATCCTGAAGAACAGGAGTTGGTGGTGGAGCGTCAGACAACCATCTCACCACAGGTATTGATTTGTAAAGAGAGTACAGGGAGAGACGCCATTCAGGCGTCTCTTGTACACCCGCCCCGCCTGTAGTCACCAATCGGCGTAGCCGACGTGACGTCATTCAGGCCGGCCGCTAGCGCGTACTGCGCATGTCCCAATCCCCGGCGCACAGCAACCAGCTGACAAGGCGTCGGGGAGAGAGACGGCAGTCGCGTCCAGGTATCCGAGCAACCAGACGGACCTGCTGCGCAGACTCCTCAACCCCTAAGCGGACCAAGCATCCAACCGTGCAGGGAGGGAAGGAGAAAGAGGCGGTGACGTCCCAGCATCCCAACCAATTAGGGATACAGGGAGGACTACCGCCAGGAACTCGTTCCTCAATGCCGGCCAATAGATGTCCGTCCACAGTGGGGAAAGGGAGGGAGGTGGAAAGTGCAGCCATGGCCACGTCATGGTGACAGTCAAGGAATACCTACCGCGCCATCATCTACAGACATGAGTCATAGCAGATGTGGCGCTGGGCGGCCGCACATTGCCCCTGGTGGCCCCACTAGAGTAGTGCAGAAGGAGGATAAGCCCATAATGATAAAACAGCCTCCATATAATAAATCTGAATGTGAGATAAAAATAAAGATAGACATAAGAAATTTTGTATACACATAGATATGGGTATAAAGAAGCCGGCGACAAAGGATCATAACAACAATTGAGTAAAAGGGAAAAAAATAAAAATAAAAATATCAATAGCAATATCAAGGTATGGAAAATGAAAATGCATTAAATTTAAGTTGGTACTTATAGAGGGTGTACAAATTGATGAACATTGGTACTTATAGAGAGTGTACAAGTTGATAAACATTATCCAGGTATGCATACGGGGACATGTACAGAATTCTGGGTCAGCCAAGGCCAGTGAATGGGGTTCTATGGTAATCTAATTTCAGTTAATAGGTAGAGGCAGCTTGGTATACATATACATTTTCGATATGCTTGAGTTGAATATATTTAAATTTAAAGGAATGGTTTGTATGACTGGGCCTCATTGATCCCAGGGGGGAGGGTAGCCCCCAAGCGCTCAATCCATAGCGTTTCTTGTTGGCATACTATTTTATCCCATTCACCCCCCCTAGGGTCCAGTGGAATGACTGTGCAATAAATGAAACAAGGGAGGTATTAAATTTATGATAGAGATCAAGGGTCAATATTAAGGTTATCGGTTAATATTAGGGGCTGGGGTATATATTAGGGGTTAATATTAGGGCTAGGGGTTAATATTAGCATTAGGGGTTAATATTAGGGTTTGGGGTTAATATTAGGATTAGGGGTTAATATTAGGGCTAGGGGTTAATACTAGGGGTCAATATTAGGATTAGGGGGGTCAATATTAGGTTTAGGGGTTAATATTAGGGGTTAATATTATGATTAGGGGTTAATATCAGGGGTCAATATTAGGATTATGGGTTATTAGAGTTAGGGTCAATATTAGGGTTAGGGGTTAATACTAAGGCTAGGGGTCAATATTAGGATTAGGGGTTAATATTAGGGTTAGGGGTCAATATTAGGATTAGGGGTTAATATTAGGGCTAGGGGTTAATACTAGGGGTCAATATTAGGATTAGGGGGGTCAATATTAGGTTTAGGGGTTAATATTAGGGGTTAATATTATGATTAGGGGTTAATATCAGGGGTCAATATTTAAAATTATGGGTTATTAGAGTTAGGGTCAATATTTGGGTTAGGGGTCAATATTAGGATTAGGGGTCAATATTAGGATTAGGGGTTAATATTTGGGTTAGGGATCAATATTAAGGTCAGGTGTTAGGGGGTTATTAGGGTGAGGGTCAATATTAAGGTTATCGGTTAATATTAGGGTTTGGGGTATATATTAGGGGTTAATATTAGGGTTTGGGGTTAATATTAGGGTTTGGGTTTTTTAAAATGGTTATTATTATTTTTTTTGATGTAATGATTGCATTTGAGCAGAAAAACACGCTAAAATGCTCAAATCAAGCGTTTCCATGCATTTCTACGGAACAAAAAAAAAAAAGACACAAAAAACGCACCATTCTGCCCGATTCATTTTACAAAGAAGCTCCGGAGCTGTTTTGAGCTTCAGGCATCTTGGAGGGGAGATGTGAATCATCTCCATAGAGAAGAATTTATTTTTTTTTTCTCCTCCAGTGTTTTGGAGCTTCCAGCCACAAAACGCTGAGGTGTGAATGGGGCCTCAAGAAACCAACAGCACTTTGTATATAAAAAAACACCCTGTAAGGCTTCATGTATGTGCGTTTATTTTTTTACCAAAGCTCTCAGTCTGAACTCCATAAAAGCCTATGGGGGTTATTTACTAAAGGCAAATCCACTTTGCACTACAAGTGCACTTTCTGTGCAGTCGCTGTAGATCTGAGGGGAAGATCTGAAATGAGGGGAAGCTCTGCTGATTTTATCATCCAATCATGTACAAGCTATAATGCTGTTTTTTTATTTTCCTTGCATGTCCCCCTCGGATCTACAGCGACTGCACTTCCAAGTGCACTTGTAGTGCAAAGTGGATTTGCCTTTAGTAAATAACCCCCTATGTGTCCATGTACACACAGGCTTTTATCAGAGTTGAGGAGTTGCTACGTGAGCTTCAACCTTGCCCTGGACATTGATATCATGTGAGGTGGGGGGCGGGGGGGGGGGCACCGCATGGAGAGTTCCTACCACTAAAAAACTGACAGCAGCATCACTACTCTTGTCAGCTCAGCGCGGCAAGTCTCAAGCCAAATCCGGAGGACAGAAGAGAGCCAGGGGGGGTGCTCTAAATTTGCGTTAGGGAGGGGAATTTGGGGGGGGTTGAGTTAGTGGGGATGATTAGGGAGATTTGTGCTGGGGGGGGATTGTGCTGAGGAGGATTTGTGCTCACGGGGATATTTGGGGGGGGGGGTTGTGCTAGGAGGGGGGGGGGATTTGCGCTTGGAGGGAAATTTTTTAGGGGTAGAGGATTTGTGCTAGGATGGGGGGGGGGGGGGATTTGTGCTAGGAGGAGAGATTTTGGGAGAGAGAGGATTTGAGGGGGGGGGTCAAAGATTTGTGCTGGGAGGTGGGGGAGGTTTCATTTAGGGAGAATGTTTGGCTGGCAAAGGGAATATACTGTATGCTTAGGGGGTCAGTGTGCAGGGTAGTGCTTGATTTTGAGTCCCAGGTCCCATCCAGCCCTCGGTAAGGGTAGACTAAATGATTCCAACGTGGGGGACACTGATGGAAGAACCTCTATTGAGGAAGACACTGATAGAGGGGCATCTAATGGAGGGGACACTGATGGAAGGACCTCTGAGGGGGACACTTATGGAAGGACCTCCAATGAGGTGGACACTGATGGAGGTACCTCTAATGAGAGGGACACTGATGGAGGGACCTCTAATGAAGGGGACACTGATGGAGGTACCTCTAATGTGGGGGACACTGATGGCAGTACCTCTAATGAGGGGGACACTGATGGAAGGACCTCTAATGAGGGGGACACTGATGGAGGTACCTCTAATGGGAGGGACACTGATGGAGGGACCTCTAACGAAGGGGACACTGATGGAGGTACCTCTAATGAGGGGGACACTGATGGAAGGACCTCTAATGAGGGGGACACTGATGAAAGGACCTCTAATGAGCGGGATACTGATGGAAAGACCTCTAATGAAGGGGACACTGATGGAGGTACCTCTAATAAGAGGGACACTGATGGAGGGACCTCTAATGAAGGGGACACTGATGGAGGGACCTCTAATGAAGGGGACACTGATGGTGGTACCTCTAATGAGGGGGACACTGATGGAGGTACCTCTAATGAAGGGGACACTGATGGAGGTACCTCTAATGAGGGGGACACTGATGGAAGGACCTCTAATGAGGGGGACACTGATGGAGGTACCTCTAATGGGAGGGACACTGATGGAGGGACCGCTAACGAAGGGGACACTGATGGAGGTACCTCTAATGAGGGGGACACTGATGAAAGGACCTCTAATGAGGGGGACACTGATAGAAGGACCTCTAATGACCGGGATACTGATGAAAGGACCTCTAATGAGGGGGATGCTGATGGAGGTACCTCTAATGAGGGGGACACTGATGGAGGTACCTCTAATGAGGGGGACACTGATGGTGGTACCTCTAATGAGGGGGACACTGATGGAAGGACCTCTAATGAGGGGGACACTGATGGAGGTACCTCTAATGGGAGGGACACTGATGGAGGGACCTCTAACGAAGGGGACACTGATGGAGGTACCTCTAATGAGGGGGACACTGATGAAAGGACCTCTAATGAGGGGGACACTGATAGAAGGACCTCTAATGACCGGGATACTGATGAAAGGACCTCTAATGAGGGGGATGCTGATGGAGGTACCTCTAATGAAGGGGATACTGATGGAGGAACCTCTAATGAGGGGGACACTAATGGGGTAGCTGAAATGTGGGGGACTCAGTTGGGGGAGCTACAATGAGGGGGACACTTGATGGCAGGAAGCTCTGATGAGGGGAAACTGATGGAGGAGATACAATTAGGGGTAAACTGATGAGGAAGCTACAATGGGAGGGGGGGGGACACTGATGGCAGAGCGACAATGAGGGGGACACTGCTGCCAGGAAGCTTTGATGTGGGGACACTGATGGCTGGGAGTACTGGTGAGGGGGGGGGGGGGCACTGATGGCTGGGCAGCACAGTGGCTAAGTGGTTAGCACTTCTGCCGAGCAACACTAGGTTCATTGGTGCGAATCTCAACCACGGCACTACCTGCCTGGAGTTTGCATGTTCTCCCTTTGCCTCCGTGGGTTTCCTCCGGGTACTCCGGTTTCCTCCCACGCTCCAAAGACATGCTGGTCGGTTAATTATCTCCTGTCTACATTGGCCCTAGTGTGTGTATGAATGAAGGTGAGTTATGGACCTTAGATTGTAAGCTCCTTGAGGGTTAGGGACTAATGTGAATGTACAATGTATATGTAAAGCGCTGTGTAAATTGACAGTGCTATATAAGTACCTGTAATAATAATAATGAGCACTGGTGAGGGGGGGCACTGATGGGGGAGCTGCAATGATGGGGCCACTGCTGCCAGAAATCTTTGGTGTGGGGACACTGATAGTTGGGAGCACTGGTGAGGGGCAAAAAACTCAGAAGACGGGAGCTGCAATGAGGGGGACACTGATGGGGAAGCGATTAGGGACAGGCTCTTCGGGGTGACCTTCCCTGTAGACAGCTGACGGCTAGGCCCGGAGGATCTTGGCTGGTGGCTCGAAAGGTGAGGTCTCTCAAATGGCAGTCTCAATTCTGGGTAGGCCAAGGGGCCCAAGTTCACAGCGGGGCTCTTCCTCAAACATGCGCTGGAGCACGGGCAGCCTGCATATGCTGCAGAGGGCTGATGGAGACACGATGGACAGATGTATCTTGCAACTGGGACAGGCGACAGGGAATTCCACTCGGTGACCCGATAGGCAAAGGATGAAACCATAGGCCAGCTAGTACTATATTCTGGTGTCGATTAGGTCTGAGGCTTGCTTACAGGGCAGTTGACTGGCCATGATAGCTGACAGCAACACACGTGGAGCATCCAATCGTCTTTCCAGGTGTGGTTGCTATATATGCCTCTTATTAGGAGATTCTCCAATCAGGGCACAGAACCTTCTCCAGGAGCCAATCACAAAACAGTCACAAGGTGTTTACGTGCAAGGCAGCCGGGCAAGCCTGAGCAAGTCCTAACTAACTAGCTAATGTCATGGTCTCTTTGGGGGAGGTCTTCAGGGGTACGCAGTAGACGTAGCACCACGTTGGGCACAAAGTGTAAGGGCAGGCGTGCGGATGTCAGTCAAGGCCCCCCCCCCCATGTTTCCCTCCTTGTTGGGCGCCAAGCAAGGGTCACATGAGAGGCCTACCAGGGGTGGGTTCTTCTGGGCTATGCTAGGCACTTTATTACAAGGTTACTTTACTAGGCATGTGCAATTCGTTTAGTTCCAAATTCGTTTTTTAACGAATTTCGACAAATTTGTTAATTTGGGAATATCCGAATTAACGAAAACTTGTTTAACGACTTTTTTCTGAACATTCGTAAATTCGATAAAATTGGACATTCGTAAATTCGGGCGTTTGTATATTCGTACATTAGTAAATTAGTGAATTCGTAAATTTGTAAATTCGAAAATTCGGAAATCTGAAATAATAGTTAACTAATAATAACTTAGCTATTAGTAATTACTAGTAACTTTTAAATTATAGGTATTGTAATTTCCTTTAAAATTTGGCTGTTAGTGAACATAACACATACAAATTTATCCAAAGTTATGAATGATCCGAAAAAATGGAATGGAACGTAATGAATTAATAATAATAAATAACAATAATAATAATAACAACGTTTTATTATTATTATTATTTATTATTAATTTGTTCCGTTCCATTTGTTTAGATTCAGCATTCGTTTTGGATAATTCGTAACTTCGGATAAATTCGTATTTGTTACGTTCACTGACATTCAAATTTGAAAGGAAATTACAATACCTATAATTTAATAGTTAGTTACTATTTCAGATTTTTGAATTTTCAGGTTTTTGGATTTTCAAACTTCGAATTTACAAATTTCCGAATTTTCTAATTTACAAATGTACGATTTTACGAATGTACGAATTTACAAATGAACAAATGTAAAAATGTACGAATGTACGAATGAACGAATGTACGAATGAACAAATGTTCGAATTTACGAATGTACGAACGAACAAATTTACGAATGAACGAATTTACGAATCGCGATCATAACGAATGACCGGAAAAACGAAAAAAAAAAAAATAAACGAATGAAACGAAAACGAAAATGAACGAATTTTTTGGCTGTGCACATGTCTACACTTTACGCACACACAGGGTACCTTTACTTTGTGTTGTTTTCTTGATACCTTGCAACAAGGCTGAGGCTGCTGTGCGGAATACTCAACCTTAAGGCGGGCCTCTACTCCTAGTGATGAACATACACCATGCACACTGCACTGCAACTGTTCTCCAGTTAACTTTTCTCGTGTCAATGCACAACTCCCACAACTTGCATTTTTGAGGGACAAGCGGAGCCAACGTCCACAACTATCTGTCCATCGTTTTCCACTACAACTCCTCAGTAGCGGAGTGGGCCCCGCTGTGCGCTCCGCAGGTACATGCTACTGATATGAAAGCCAAAAACAGAACATTCCATAGCTCAACCCACCAACCAGTCTGCCAACTGACCAAATGAACCTGTCCAACAGTCTGCGTTAAAAACAGGGGTTTAGTTAGCACACATTTGCAAACGCATGCATAAGCTGCAAGGCCTCTTCACGGCACCCTGTGTATGCTTGCAGTCCTAACGCTACTGAATTTATAAGCGTCTCCACAATGGAAGCACATGCATTAAATGGATAGATGAGGGGCAGGTGGGCCTGGAGGGAGCCCAATCCCCCTTAAAGGAACAGGAGCACACTTGCTCTTGCTGGGTGTCCAGTGTGCTCCTGTTCCTGTAAGGGGGATTGGGCTGCCTCCAGGCCCACCTGCCCCTCATCTATCTATTTGATGAGTTGAGCTATGGAATGTTCTGTTTTTGTCATTCATGTGATAGCCCTTCCATGTGCTCCTTGCTGTGAAGGCCAGTTATAGGTGGGGGCAGGGGTCATTTGTTTGTTACATGCTATTGATAGCCTCAGGCTGCTTGTTACACTTCCATTACTTTTGGCAACTACTTATGACTTCACGTTACTTCATTCTATGTTGATGCCTTCATACCCCAATGTGTTAAAGACCCACTGGTGGACTGTGTGTGTGCCAGTTACTTACAATAAACCTCTTTAATAACTTCAGACCATTAATGGACAAAGTTTCAGACTCTATACTTAATAGAGGTGCAAAGGTAGACATTTTACAGTCCAACAGGCAAGACATAATACTTTCCTAATTTCCTAGCTATTACTACGGGCTTGAGTGCTGCCCCAGCATACCTGAAACAGTGCATTTCAGTGCCCATAGTCCTTTACAGGCTCTCTTACGCAAGTGCAGGTCCTTTGGAGGCATAATCCAGTGCTGGTATCTTCAGGACAAACCCCAAGTTAAAAGTCTCTGTTGCCGGCCATAACAGAAGACATTCTCCTACTCCTACTTGTCTCTTCTTCCTTCTCCATCCCCTGCGAGTCTCACACTCAAAGCTGAACCATGCTCACTCAATTTCTCTTGCAGGGCCAAGACAACTCACTTGGGCATCCTTGGGGGGGCTCTCTGAACCGGACCACTGTCCCAATTTATGTCGCACAGGGCAAGTGGGCTGGACCCAGACAGGATAACCCGCCAGAAACTATCAGGAGAGCAGGCAAAACTTTACCCCAACCCTCACAGCCTGAACAGCACCCACAGACTGCTTCAGCCCGCTTACCGGTGGAGGCAGTGTGATGCTTTTGGCAAAGTTCTGCTGGGAAACCTTACGTCCTGCCATTCATGTGGATGATACTTTGACACGTACAACCTACCTAAACATTGTTATTGACCAAGTACACGCCTTCATGGAAACAATATTCCCTGATGGAAGTGACCTCATACAGCAGGATAATGTGCCTTGCCACACTGCAAAAATGGTTCAAGAAGGATTTGAGGAACACAACAATGTAATTGAGGTTTTGACTTGGCCTCTAAATTCTCCAGATCTCAGTCCATCAAGCATCTGTGGGATGTGCTGTAAAAAATAGTCTAATCCATGGAGGCCCCCCCCCCCCCCCCCCCCGTCCCCTCACAACTTACAAGACTTAAAGGATCTGCTAGTGACAGCTTTGTTCCAGATAACACAGCATACCTTCAGAGGTCTAGTGGTGTCCATGGCTCAATGGGCCATGGTGGGTGGTCATAATGTTATGGCTGATTGATGTATAGGTCTTCAAGGGTCATTCTCTCCACTGCTGTTCACATTACATGGGCATGATGACTGTAAAAGGGGGAAGAAGGAGGTTGGGGTTGTTGAGATCAAGCAGTTCATTTGGATGGTTGATGGGGATGACAGCTGGATGATCTTCCATCAACAAAATAATCAGATAAGATATCCAATCAAAAGATCTGGGCATACTGGGTTTACATCACAGCTGGATGCAAGTATGGATAGAGGAAGCTTACAGACAAGCAATTAAATCCTGCTCTCCTGTCCGTCTGCTGCCCCAAAGCTGACTGTAAAGGGGGAAGAAGGTATATGCATATATGGAGGGCAGACAAGAACACCTTAATGCCTAGAGAGGACCACCCCCAAAATGTGTCTGTGCTTTTCATAGATTGTGCACTTACAGGCACAATCTAAGCAACAACCAGGGCTGTATTGGAAGCAAAAGGGGGACCTACCCAATATTAGGTGGGTGGGCATACAAATATGGCTGATCGTTGTACAGTATATATACAGTTCATGTCAGTAACAAGTAGAAATGAGTACAAATTGTATAGGAAAGGAGTGGAGAGGGTATGACAGTGGCCAGTATGTGGAGGAGGCGTGCAGAGGTTATGAAAATGGATAGTATGTTGAGGAAAGGAGTGCATAAAGTATTACAGTGGGCAGTATGTGTTAGAGCGTGGGGGCACTGTAGTAGACAATATTTACAGGAGAAGGGTGTGGTTGGTATGACAGTGGGCAATATGTGCAGGAAAAGAATGCTGAAGGTATAACAGTGGGCAGTATGCGCAGAAGAATTGCAGAAGGTATGATAATGGACAGTATATTCAGAAGAATGCAAAGGGTATGCCAGTGGGCAGTATATGCAGAAGAATGCAAAGGGTATGACAGTGGGCAATATGTGCAGGAAAAGAATGCAGAAGGTATAACAGTGGGCAGTATGTGCAGAAGAATTGCAGAGGGTATGATAATGGACAGTATATTCAGAAGAATGCAAAGGGTATGCCAGTGGGCAGTAAATGCAGAAGAATGCAAAGGGTATGACAGTGGGCAATATGTGCATGAAAAGAATGCAGAAGGTATAACAGTGGGCAGTATGTGCAGAAGAATTGCAGAGGGTATGATAATGGACAGTATATTCAGAAGAATGCAAAGGGTATGCCAGTGGGCAGTAAATGCAGAAGAATGCAAAGGGTATGACTGTGGGCAATATGTGCATGAAAAGAATGCAGAAGGTATAACAGTGGGCAGTATGTGCAGAAGAATGCAGAGGTTATGACAGTGGGCAATATGTTCAGGAAAAGAATGCAGAAGGTATAACAGTGGGCAGTATGTGCAGAAGAGTGCAGAAGGTATAAAACTGGGCAGTATGTGCAGAAGAGTGCAGAAGGTATAAAACTGGGCAGTATGTGCAGAAGAGTGCAGAAGGTATAAAACTGGGCAGTATGTGCAGAAGAATGCAGAAGGTATAACAGTGGGCAGTATGTGCAGAAGAGTGCAGAGGATATGCAGGACATGTGTGCAGAAGGTATGGCAGGGGGCAATGTGTTCAGGAGTGGGGGCTATTGCAGTGTGTGCAGGAAACGGGTGTGGATAGTATGCCAGTGGGCAGTATGTGCAGGAGAGGCATGCAGGGGGTATGACAAAAATCAGTATGTGTTGGAGTGCAGTGCAGGCAATATGTGAACGAAAAGAGTGTGAGGGCTATGATATTCGGTAGTATAGGCTGGAAGAAGTCTGGAGCGTATAATGGTGGGCCGTATGTATGGTGGTTATGACTGTAGTCTGTTTGTGCAGGGGAGGAGTGTGGATGGTATTACAGTGGGAACAAGTCCAGAGGAGCATTGAAGAGGGAATAACAGTGGGCAGTATGTGCAAGACAGGAGTGTAGTGGGTATGACAGTGGGCAGCAGTGGCGGCTGGTGTTTTTTTTCTAAACAACAATCGCCCCCCCCCCCCCCCCTGTTCGCTGTCTGCCTGTCGGTTCTCCGGCACTTACCCCATCTAGGTGGCGGGCATTGGGTAGCGGTGGGCAGCGGCGGGCATTCGGCAGCGGCAGGCATCAGGCAGCGACAGGCTTTGGCGGGCATCGGGCTCCTGTGTCTTCTCTTCCTTCTCGCTTCCGCCGTGCATCTCCTCCCCTCCTCCTAGGCGTCCAATAGGATTGCCTGTCCTTTCAGCCAATCCGGTGATGGGTTTCAGGCCCGCTTCCTGATTGGCCGGATTGAGAATCAGTGTTACAACAGCAGAATATTCATTCGCTATTGCAACACACCTGGGTGGGCTCCTGTCGCAATGCTAAGCATCCGGAGCCCACCCTATTTTGAAGCCTATTATAGCCTGTGGCTCTAATCAGGTGCTTTAATAAAAAATAAAAAAAGCCACTGTAATTCTGCCCCTTGCAGGACGCCGGACGCATGGATGGGGGGGGGGGGGGCAGCGCCTGTGCACCCTTATTGGACAGGCCGCCCCTGGTGGGCAGTATGCGGAATAAATAAATGCAGAGAGTATGACAGTGAGCAATATGCGCAGGAGAGGAGTGTGGAGGGTATTACAGGGGCTAGTATGTTGAGGAAAGGAGTATAGAGGGTAAGGCAGTAGACAGTATAGGCAGGAAAAAGGCATAGATGGTATGAAAGTGGGCAGTATGTGCAGGACAGGCGTGTAGAGGGTATGACGGCCATCAGTAGAAGTTGGAGTGAAGTGCAGAGGGTATGACTGCAGGCAATATGTGTAGGAAAGGAGTGTGAGGAGTATGATAGTGGGTAGTATAAGCTGGAGGAGGTGTGGAGGGTATTACTGGGGACAGTTTGTCCAGAGGAGGATTGAGGTGGGAGTAACAGTGGACCAGTGGCAGGTGTTTTTTTCTTTTGGGGGGGCATCAAACAGCCACCCCCCCCCATGGATGGTCGGCCGGTGGTGGCGGCAACCCCCCCCCCCCCAAGAGGACAGTCGAGACATCAAAGCCCCACACATCTAGGAAGCGGGCTGCGTGTCCAGCAGCTTTCCTCCTCCTCCTGTGGTGTGGATCACGGCGGCTTCCGCCGTGCATCCCCCTCCTCCTCCTAGGCGTCCAATAGGATCGCCTGACCTTTTAGCCAATCGGGAAAACGGGTATTAGACCCACATTTCCTGATTGGCGGAGAGGCGATTCAGTGTTAGAAAAGCGAATATTCATTTGCTTTTTTTAACACACCTGGGTGGGCTCCGAGCGCAATGCTCTGCACCACGAGTGGATTCTTTCCTAAATGTACAGAATATAACTGGGTACCGACATTTATAGGTAAAGTTGATCCAGGGAAAATCCGATTGCCTCTCTGGGATCAGGAAGGAATTTTTTCCCCTGCTGTAGCAAATTGAATTATGCTTTTCTGGGGGGTTCTTTCCGCCTTTCTCTGGATCAACTGTGGGTATAGGATTGGGTATATGGGATTGTATGATATTTTTTATTTTATTTATTTTATTTATTTATTTATTTTATGGTTGAACTAGATGGACTTGTGTCTTTTTTCAGCCTGACTAACTATGTAACTATGAGTCCACCTTATTGTGAGGCCTATTAGAGCCTATGGCTCTATTCAGGTGCTTCAAAAAAAAAAAAAAAACAGCCCTACCGCTGTAATTCAGGTGCCCGGTGTCCTAAAATGGGCCTGGGGCAAAATGAATAGGGTGTGGGGCCGTGGATAGATTAATGCTAGGCATGAATCTATCTATTAATCATATAGGGCAGGGATATGCAATTAGTGGACCTCCAGCTGTTGCAAAACTACAAGTCCCATCATTCCTCTGCCTCTGGCTGTCATGCTTGTGGCTGTCAGAGTCTTGCCATGCCTCATGGGACTTGTAGTTCTGCAACAGCTGGAGGTCCGCTAATTGCATATCCCTGATATAGGGGGTGGCGTGGATAGAGGGGGCGGCGCCCGTGCGCCCCTAATGGACGGGCCGCCCCTGGAGTGGACAGTATGAACAAGAAAAGAGTGTGGCGGGAGTTTTCAGGCAGAAAAAAACACTAAACGCTAATAAACGCGGAGTTCGTGTACATTGAAAAATGAGCAGAGTGGAAATTTTTGGGGGAAAATAAACGCTTCAAAAGCAAATGCCTGTAAACTCTTCTAAACTCTTGTAAAATATGAGCTACTATGAGCATTTTTTCTGCTGCATTTTCTGCCAGAGGTTCCCTAAACCCTAAAAAAAAAAAATATTTGTTTCAGAAACAGATTTTAACACCAATAGCCGCGTACACATGAGCGGAATGTGCGACCGAAAAAGTCCGACGGAAGCTTTTCATCGTCTATTCCGATGTGTGGGCCTCATCTGACTTTTTTTTTTTTTCGAAAATTCTGACGAACCTAGAAATGGAACATGTTCTAAATATTTTCGACGGAACCAATTCCTATCGGGAAAACCGATCGTCTGTATGCTGTTCCGACGGACCAAAAACGACGCATGCTCTGAAGCAAGTACGAGACGGAAGCTATTGGCTACTGGCTATTGAACTTCCTTTTTCTAGTCCCTTCGTTAGGCCCCTTTCACACTGGGGCGGTTTGCAGGCGTTATTGCGCTAAAAATACCGCCTGCAAACCGCCCCTAAACAGCCTCCGCTGTTTGTTCAGTGTGAAAGCCCGAGGGCTTTCACACTGAAGCGGTGCGCTGGCAGGAGAAGAAAAAATCTCCTGCGAGCCGCATCTACGGAGCGGTATTCACCGCTCCTAAACCGCTCCTGCCCATTGAAATCAATGGGACAGCGCGGCTATACCGTGGCAATACCGCAGCTATAGCCGCGCTGTACGAGTAGTTTTAACCCTTTTTCGGCCGCCAACGGGGGGGTTAAAACCGCACTGCTAGCGACCGAATACCGCCGACGCCCCCTACCAGCCCAGTGTGAAAGGGGCCTAAGTGTTGTACGTCACCGCGTTCTGGACGGTCGGACTTTGGGTTGACCGTGTGTAGGCAAGACCGCTTGAATGGAATCCCGTCGGAGTTCCGTCGGAGAAACCTTCGGAGTTTATTCCGACGGCAAAACCGGTCATGTGTACACGGCATTATACAAAAGGGATAAACTGTCCAATAAAATTTCCAGTGAACCCTGATTTATTTTTTAATCCTAAAAATTTGTAGTTCAAATATTCCTAATTAGTTTTAACTCATTGATTCCCTTCCCTTAGCACTTTGTGTATATAAACTTGTGTTAGATTTTTGTATCTGGAATAAAATGTATGTATAAATAAATGTATAAGGCTCGGTTCACACTAGGACAACTTGGGATCCGACTTGTGAGCCCTCAAGTCGCCCCAGAAAGAGATTCACATTACAGTGAATGGGAGCGTCTTAATAGACACTACTGAAGTCGCTCCGACTTCAGAGCGTACTCCCTGTACTACTTGGATCCGACTTGGTAGGCGACCTGTACCATAGAAATCAATGGAAGTCGGATCTCCATCTACAGTCAAGCGACTTTGCAGGGAAAAAATTTAGTTTGCCCAGGCAAACCCCTCCCTCCCAGAGAGCTGATTATCCTGTGATTGGCCACAGCCAAAGTCGCCTGTCCTGGAGGCGACTTGAAGTCGCGTTGTAATTTGCTAAAGTCGCGCTGAAGTCGCGCTGAAATCGTGTTGCCCCTGTGTGAACCGAGCCTTACTTGTACTGCTATGAAAAGAATAAAAAAAGTACTGAATTGAAAAAAAAAAAAGATTTTTGTAGCAATTAATTAAAGAGCTCAGGGGGCGCACTTTGGCATGCTATCCTTGGGTGGTGGTAGAGGACTTCATCCCAGGGGCTGGAGAGTGACATCACCATCAGTGATGCGGAGAGATGATGAGACGGGGGAGGGGTGGAGGAAACGTGATGAAGCTGAAAACGCTGATGTAATCTGCAATTGGAAAATGAATATGAAAGTGAAAGTGAATCAACTGAATAGAAAGAAAGAAGAAAACCCCCTTCCTGTAGTAAAATGTATGTTAAAACCGTGTGAGCTGCTATTCTAATCCATCATAAAAAAAAAAAAAAAAGCTGCCAGCACTCCCCATACTTCCTACTTATGTGTTAATGCAAAAATGAATACCAAATGAGTGCAGCGCTACGTGAACATGAATAAACGATAAATGTGATATGTGACCCTCCTATTAGAGCTGCACGATTCTGGGCAAAATGAGAATCAATATTTTTTTGCTTAGAATAAAAAGATCGTGATTCTTGCGGCGTAAAATCTTTCACATTATACAAAAAAAAAAATTGGGCTAACTTTGCTGGTTCGTTTTTTCTTAAATTCGTTAAAATGTAATTTTTTGCCAAATAATTGCATTTGAACGACTGCTGCGCAAATACAGTGTGACATAAAATATTGTAACAACCACCATTTTATTCTCTAGGGTCTCTACAAAAAAAATAAATATATATAATGTTTGGGGGTTCTAAGTAATTTTCTAGCAAAAAAAAAATGATTTTAACTTGAAACCAACAAATGTCAGAAAAAGGTTTAGTGTTTAAGTGGTTAAACTTCCCTCATTTACACACCAAAGTGTATTCCTTTGATCTAAAGAACAAATCGTTACAATGTTTATACTTAAGTTCCACTGCTAAAGAATGTTGTGATTCTTGGCAGACTGCCCGTTTTTTTTTTTTTTTTTTTTTTATCCTTTCTTTTGACGGCTGTTGGCTTTAGCAAAGCAGAGAGAATTCTCTGCATAGAAAGAATCGGCAAATACTTTGACAAGATCGCAACGGGGAAAAAAAATCGCAATAACAAATCAATTGCGAAGCTCTACCTCCTATTATTGATGGTCAGTAGTGTACAGTGCTCAATACAATCTCCTGAGCTGATCTTCAGTAAAGTACAAGTGCTCAAAAACTCCACATGAATTCCCAATCATAAACAGCAAATAAATAATTCAAGTGTTATGAATATAAGTAATCAATGCAATGATGAAACAATGTTCTTACAAACAGTAAATAAATAACGAATAGTCCAATCTATAGTGAAGATGAACAAAAATAGTCCAAAGTGTATGAATAAAGGTGAGAAGCTATAGATCAAAACTCCTCACTTTGATCCACCTCTGTGCATGTGACAAATCACTCCTCGTGCGACCCTTCACCGGATGTGCCCTTACCTTAAGACTTAATAAAAACACATGTGACAGTGGTTAATCCTCTAGGGCAGGCTTGCTTGACCTTTTAACCCTAGAGGAACCCCAAAAATAATTTTCAGGTCTCGAGGAACCGTTACTAAAACCAATTCATTAGGGGTCAATAGGAACAATGCTCCTTATACTGGTGGTCTATAGGAAGAATGCTACCCTTAGAGATAGCTAAAAAGGGCGTTAGAGCAGTAGCTGCCAGGCACACAGGAGGCGATACTTCCACCCTCTGAATGAACGGGGATAAATATTATGCCGCAGTGCAAGCCAGTTGTTGGCTCCAGGTTGTAGCACAGCCCCATTTACATGAATGGGTCACATTTGGTGGCAGCACTGCACGCTTAAAGCAACGTAGGGTATCAATTTTTTTTCCATGGCTGTGAAGCAAAGTATGCATGGCTGGGACAAGGGGTGGGCGGGAGGGCCAGCTGCCCTGGGCACAATGGTTTACTGGGCACGCCTTTTCTGTTGCAAGGCTGACAGGAGTAGTGATAGTGGCAGTGATTTTGACAAGCAAGTGACTGCTGGGTGTAGGATCCCCTAAGCTTGCACATCATGAGCGGCTGAGGGGGGGGGGCACACTTTACAATCTTTGCTCTGGGCGCTGAATGACCTTGTCCCAGCACTGGCAGCATGTGTAAGAACCTGAGTGCAAGAGGGCATTTGCGTGGTGGTACAACTATGGCTCAGCTGCCTGTTTTTACCACCCACCCCCCAGCTGCCCATGTGAACAAGCCCAAATAAGGATAGTGAACTGAAGTAATCAGCACAGGTTGGGCACCATGAACACACCAAATGCACCGCCTGATCACTGTGATGTTCAAGCTGTAAACGTTTCTTGTAATTTGTATTATTTCTATAAACAATCCCATGCCCCCCCTCCTCAGTGGCTGATTGCAGCCAATCAGGCGCAGTGGCGAGCGGTGTAAATTTTTTCAGGGGGGGGGGCAAACAGTGTGCCACCCCCTGGTCGGTAGCACTTACCCCATCACCGGCGGTTTCCTCTGCTCGGACGTGACGGCCTCCCGTTCCACGGGTCATCACGGCGCCAGAGATGACGGCTTCCGTTTCCTCCTTCATCCTCGGCAGCCAATCGGGAGTCTTCTCTTTTTGGCTAATCAGAAAACGGGTCTCACACCCACTTCTGGTTGGCCGAATTGAGGATCAGCGTTTCAACAGCGAATGTTCATTCATTGTTGTAAGTCACCTGGGTGGACTCTCTGCGACCCGAGCCCACCTTATTTTGAAGCCTATTAGAGCCTCTGGCTCTAAAAAAAAAAAAACCTGGCCGCTGTAATTCATGCGCCCGGTGCCCTGATTCATGCTATGTATGAATCTATCCATTATGCATATAGGGGCTGGCCTTGAGAGAGGGGGTGGCACCCGGCCGCCGCCCGTAATGGATGGGCCGCCGCTGATCAGACGTCACCCCATGTGTCTCATGTAGAAGATCTACTGATGATCAGTTGGTATTCTCTATAAAGCGTCCCAAAACTATCCAGCAGAATAAAATGTATGATGATAATGGGGTCAAATCACTAATGTTTATGGCATGCAATTCACTGCAGTCAACTACCGCGTTTGCAGTTTATTTTGCAAAAAAGGCAATATTGGATTAAAGTTTTTTATCCAAACGAGAAGACTCGTGTGTCTTCTCGGGGTACTTCTCGGGGGTACTCTTTTTATAAAATTAGATTAAAGTTGATTCACGGGAAAAAAAAATACATTCATTAGTTGTTTTGTGGTCTAGCCGCTCACTATTTGATGAATGTACAGTATTAGAACTGATAAATATTACAATTGCTGCTAACTGTGCCAATATAGGAGAACAGTGAAAAATCTCAAATCTCCCACAAGTACAGCGCTATGGATCAGTACAATGAACAATACACCCCAAAAAGAACTAAACCTCAACACATATGTAAAACCATGTTGCAACATGTTGAGAAATTTAAATAAAAACTGTGTGAAGTTGCAGAATAGAATTTCTAGTTAACCCTGATTCGTTTTTTAACCCAGCATGTTGAGAAATTCAAGAGGTTCACCTTCCAGCAGGACAATGACCCTAAACATACAGCCAGAGCTACAATGGAATGGTTTAGACCAGCCATTCTCAACCAGGGTTCTGTGGAGCCCTGGGGTTCCTCCAGAGGTTGCTAGGGGTTCCTTGAGCCGTGGCTGATGAACCACCTATTTGATGGTGCCTACAGAGTTCAAGGTTCAGCACCACTTAACAAAGCCACCAGCATGACACCAAATATCTTTTTAGCTGTCTTTAAGGGTGGCGTTCTGAACACCACTTTAAGGGGGACATTTTTTCCTATTGACCACCAATATAAGGAGCATCGTTCCTATTGACCCCTGATGATTTGGTTTTAGGAAGGGTTCCTCGAGACATAAAAATTATTTTTGGGGTTCCTCTAGGGTTAAAAGGTTGAGAAAGCCTGGTTTAGATCAAAGCATATTCATGTGTTAGAATGGCCCAGTCAAAGTCCAGACCTAAATCCAATTGAGAATCTGTGGCAAGACTTGAAAATTGCTGATCACAGACGCTCTCCATCCAATCTGACAGAGCTTGAGCTATTGTGCAACGAAGAATGGGCAAAAATGTCCCTCTCTAGATGTGCAAAGCTGGTAGAGACATCCCCAAAAAGACTTGCAGCTGTATTTGCAGTGAAAGATGGTTCTAAAAACTTATGACTCCATGGGGGCTGAATACAAATGCCCCCCACACTTATTTTATTATTTATTAGTAAAAAAAATGGAAAAAAAACATTTATCATTTTCCTTCCACTTCACAATTATGTGCCACTTTGTGTTGGTCCATCACATAAAATCCCAATAAAATACATTTACGTTTTTGGTTGTAACATGACAAAATGTGGAAAATTTCAAGGGGTATTTTCAAGGCACTGTATGTGGATTTTGTAGAAAGTGTCATTTTAAAATGTTGAATTGTAAGCAAGAGTCACTTTAGTGGTTGAATTGTGAGTAATAGTCAGTTTAAAAAAAAAATATTGCAGCTAGAGATCACTGCTTGACAAATGACTGAAGTGTAACACATTATTATTTGAAGGGTTAAAGAATAATAAAAATTACAATGAAATAAAATACAATGTAATACGGCAGTAAGGTAGTTGGATAGATAGTAACTGATAAGCAGCAAGCAGTGTGACTCTTCCTTCTGGAGTCCTTGGCACAGTGGTCACTTTCTGGGATAAAGCCACATAGATGATTACGGCATACCGGTGGCTGGTTCAGGGGTAGAATTCTAAAGCCGCGTACACAGGGGCGGACTTTTCAACCAGACTGGTCCAATGAACTTTCAGCCTGGTTTCACACATGTGCGGTGCGAATTGAAGCTCAGGTTTCACTGGGGAGATAACAATCTCCTGTTCAACGGATTCATTGCGTTTTTGCTCAGGATTAGAGAGCAGGGAGAGGGGGAGGGAGGGGGAGGTGTAGTGAGGAGAAAGAGAAAATCCTTGTTCAGAACGCAATGCATCTGCGAATCAGATGCGTTCCCATAGGAGATAATAGGCTTGTAGTTCGCACCGCAATGCCCAAAAAACGCACACGTTTTTTGTGCAATGCGCAGTGCGAATGCAACGCACATATGTGAACCAGATACATTCATATGAATGTATTTTAAAATGTCCTGCGAATTAGATGCGGTGTAAGCCGCATCTAATTCGCATATGTGTGAACCCGGGCTCAACGGACTTTTGACGGACTTCCGACGGACTTTCTAACGACCAGACTTGCCTACACACAATCCCACCAAAGTCCGACGGATTGGTACATGATGACGTACACCGGACTAAAATAAGGAAGTTGATAGCCAGTAGCCAATAGCTGCCCTAGCTTCGGTTTTTGTCCGTCGGACTAGCATACAGACGAGCGGATTTCTGGGTCCTGCGGATTTACGACGTAAAGAATTGAAGCATGTTCCAAATCTAAAGTCCGTCAGATTTGCGACTGGAAAAGTCCGCGGGAGGTCCGATGAAGCCCACACACGATCGGATTGTCCCCCGGACTCGGTCCGTCGGACCAGTCCGGTCGAAAAGTTCGACCAAGTGTACACTGCATAAGATGACTCAGCTTTTGAAACACAGACCACTCATATCACATATAAACTCAACACTTCATCTAATGTCTATAAATACAACCTATATCGCCAATCTCTGCAAAAAGCAGTGTGGTCTTAATTCATCTGTTTTACAGCAGCCCTAAAGTGACACTGTTCTGGAGGGAACAAAACAAGAAAATAACAATGATGTCAATTGCAGAAAAAGTACATTAGGGGATCTGTTGTTGTAATACAAAAATAATACGGGAAATTTAAAGTGGTTCTAAAGGCTGAAGGTTCTTTAACTTCATGCATTCTATGCATGAAGGTAAAAGACCTTCTATGTGCAGCGCCCACCCCCAAACTTTACCTGAGCCCCCTCCAATCCAGCGATATCACAATAGCCTAGGCTGTATAAGAGGAACTCCCTCCTCATTGGCAGAGACAGCAGCGAGCACCTATTGGCTCCCACTGCTGTCAATCACAGTCAGGGGCTCAGGAGCGAGCATGCAGCAGTCGCCCAGGGCAAGTGGCATTCTCTGGGGACATTGCTCGAGGGGGAGGACCCAGGAGCACTGGCAGGTGCCCTGAAAAGAAGAAAATCTGGGGTGCTGTGTGCAAAACCACTGCACAGAGCAGGTACAGTAAGTATAAAATGTTTGTTATTTAAAAAAAAAAAATCAAGCTTTAATATCACTTTAAGATAAAATAGCTTGCTATGTAATGTCACACTTGCATCTGCAAATTTTGGTTTGTGAAAACTTCTACTCTTGTCTAAATCAGATACCGCAGATCAGGAATCGTACTCTACATGCAGACATGTTGTCACTGCCTTTGTAGGACTTCCTTTTCAGTTTCTTTTTGGTTAATGTGGAAAGATTTCAGTACGTCTCCGTACATTAAGGCCAAGAGACCACAAGAGGTCTTCACTGATGTGGAACGTCTTGACAAAAAATTTGGGGAAGGGAAAATAAATGCTCAGGAAGATTTCAGATTCACACACTTCACTTTTGTGATATCTTGTAATGAGTTCCCTCTCGGTGTATAAAAGCGCAGTGGAGAAGATGGAGCTCAGAACACTGCAAGGACCAAACAGGACCAGAATCCTGAGGACACTGCAAAGACCCAAGAGAAATAGGACCAAGTCTACAGCGCAGCCCTATAGACACAGGTAAGAACCATCCTCCCGGCTTCACTACATCTTCTGCTACATGAATTTACGGTATATAATGTACAATATCCATATCTATATATGTCGTCTTCCCCAGCCGCAATGACCACCACATATTCTTGGACAATTCTCATCTTCGTGAGCCTCAGCTTCATTGCCTCTGCCCAATCCTGCAAATGGCTCCATCGAAACCAAGAAGACGTGAACAGACACATTTTGCACAACTTCAACCAGATGGTGAGTTTCAGACAGTTCTGTTCTCTGTCCATCCCTGGCATCTCATTTTTAGTGTCCCCACAAATCTAAATGCTTAAACCCTCAACCTCTTCTCTTCCTCCCTCTCCCCTCAGGGCCCTTGCCTCCTTCTGCTAAGCCATAAATGGGGGTTCATGCCACCTCTGTGTCTGTCCACTCCAGTCATGGAGGTGATGCCACCCTGCCATTTCTCTCCTCTCTCCATCTCGGTCATGAACTTCTCTTCTAATCTCTTTTCTTCTTGATCCTGGTGTACATTTTTTTACGGGATTGTGGACATTAAATGTATCAGTGAGAGTATCTATCATACTATGCATTACAGACTCAAGATTCTTCAGTCGTCTGTCTCAATATTAATTCCAGTATTCCTGATATCAAGCATCTCTACAACATCTCTAAGGTAAGAGAATCACAATGTTGGAAAGAGGGACTAGTATGGAAGACATTCAGTTCCAAAGCTTATCAGACCCAGTAGCAAGAACAGTATAATCAGTGCTGCTCAAAGATCATGTAAGGCAGGGGTCTCCAAATTTTTGAAAACAAAGGGCCAGTTTACTGTCCTTCAGACTTTAGGGGGGGTTGGACTGTGACCAGTGGGAGTAGAAAATGTCCTGGCATCAGTGGGAGTAAACAGTGCATCTTTGGCATTAGGGGGAACAGGATCCCCGGCCGCTAATGGCGTATCACATCTATTAATTACATAGCTCAAAACCCAAATTATTTTTGTGGACTTTACTGCTACAAGGAGGACTGACACATAAAAAGTACAAAATGTTTATTACAAGGTTTTAAAATCTCAACTCAAAACAATTCGGAAATGAATCCTGTTTGTTTCGCATGACTATATATGCTATTCATATACAGTATATCATAACCCAGGAGGTCGATGCGTTTCACATTACTTGCTTCTTCAGGACCTTGCTTTTTTGGAGGCAAAGAAGAATAGCCGAACTGAAAAATTATACACAATAAATATATACATGTTTTTGTTTTTTTAATCAAAATAAATTTATTGAGCATAAAAAAAGAATCCATATAGGACATTACACACAAGATATAGGGTATCACAAGAGTACAACAGGATACATACAGTTGTCTGACAATCACACTGTCAACTGGGAAAGGTAACAAGAGAAGAGAAAAAAAAATATAAATATATTTATCCATAGTTATGTAAATATATACATGTTAAATACATTTTACAATACTAGAATTAAAGACAGATCTGTGCAACTCACACCAAACTGTTTTTAAATTGTGATTTTAAAATTTTGCAATAAACATTTTGTACTTGTCTTGTGTCAGTCCTCCTTGTACCAGTAAAGTCTACAAAAATAATTTGGGTTTTGAGTTTGTTAACACAGATAAAAAGTAAGGCAAAATCTTAGTTAATGAGATCACATATAGCAATAAAAAAACTGAAAAAAAACTTCTATCTCAAGCGTTGTACCAATAAAACAAGGGTTTATCTAGATGAGAAATTACCTCATCACATAGTACTAATACCATCTCTCAATTGTAAAGTATTTATGATGTATGAATTGTCCTAGGTTGAGTCTGCGGCCATCGCTGTGCATGAAGTCGCCAACCAAATCCTCCAGTTCTGTGGGAAATACAAGGAGAAGTTTGGCCACAACTGTCCATCCTGGGAGAAGCTTCAGGGGTACCTCAACTACCAGAAAGAGCAGCTGTCTGACTGTGTAAGTGTCCAGCTTACTACCCCCAGCTCATTCCCCCAGGCCTACATAGATGGGAAAGTTTTATATAGGGGTTTTCTATCTTCCAGATCCCAGAGGGAGCAGAAAACCAGCTCTTCATACAGGGAATCAGCCAACATTTCATCACCCTACAAAGGATCCTAGATGAGCAAGTAAGTCACACTCCTCTCCTTCACTTTAAAATGTCAATTGTCCATGGATCCTCATGGGAGGGGTTCTAAGAAAAAAACAGAAATTTAGTTGAGGGGGGTAAGAAAACAGCAGATGGTTGAATAAATAGTTGTTTTTTTTTTAAAACTGAGCAGACAGCTGATGCATGGTGTATGTATGTATGCCACTGGCAGATTTTCCATTGGCTTATCTATCTCTTTGAGTGTCTACGGCTCTGTCATACATACATTAACATTTACCCCATTATACTCCACAGGACAACAAGGTATGCGCTCAGAAAACTGCTCTCGCTGAAATCCGGAGGAATCTTCTGCTGACCAGTCAGCTCTCATCTCGTATGAGAAGACAACACCTGCTAAGAATCCTTTCCTAACCACGTGACTGAGTTCACTGAAAATAAATCATTTTTTTATTTATTTTTATATATTTATGTTATTTACGTATGTATGAGTTCACTGAAAATTCGACATTGAAAAAGAAATATATATTTATTTATAAATTTATGTATTTATTTATTTTATATAAAATTGTGAGTGTATTTTATTGTTATATTTATTCATAAGTGTAGTTTTATATTGACTTGACAAAAGAGTAATAAAAAAAATATTTATTCAGTAAATTTTGGCTTGTAATTATGTAATGGGTGACAAATAACACTTAAAGTAGAACTACAGTGCCTTAAAAAAGTATTCATACCCCTTGAAATTTTCCACATTTTGTCATGTTACAACCAAAAACGTAAATGTGTATTTTTGGGGGGTTTTATGTGATAGACCAACACAAAGTGGCACATAATTGTGAAGTGGAAAGAAAATAGTAAATGGTTCTCAACATTTTTTATAAATAAATATGTGAAAAGAGTGGGGTACATTTGGATTCAGCCCCCCTGAGTCAATACTTTGTAGAACCATTCCATTGTAGCTCTGGCTGTATGTTTAGGGTCATTGTCCTGCTGGAAGGTGAACCTCCGCCCCAGTCTCAAGTCTTTTACAGACTCTAACAGGTTCTCTTCCAAGATTGCCCTGTATTTGGCTCCATCCATCTTCCTATCAACTCTGACCAGCTTCCCTGTCCCTGCTGAAGAAAAGCATCCCCACAACATGATTCTGCCACCACCTTGTTTCACAGTGTGGATGGTGTGTTCAGGGTGATGTGCAGTGTTAGTTTCCCGCCACACATAGTGTTTTACTTCTAGGCTAAAAAGTTCAACTTTGGTCTCATCTGAACAAGGCACCTTTTTGCTGTGTCCCCCACATGGCTTCTTGCAAACTGCAAATGGGGCTTCTTATGGCATCAGGTTAGCTCCAGCAGAATACAGTACATGTAATGAATAGAGGCCAAAGCATGAAGAAGAAGGGTGGGACAACATTTTACAGGCAATCAAACAACAATGCATGTCTTACTTGATAGTCTGGTTATAGGAAAAGAAAATGCCGCTCCAGGTGAGTGACGGAACCTGGTAGGCTGGGGAATGGACTCCTCCCAGGGGTGCTAGCCTCAGCTCGCCGGCCGTGTAATATGGATAAAAGGAATGGATGGCTGCACACCGAGTTAGTGATGAATGTCTTTATTGTAAAATCGGTAACATGAATAACACCACAGGACAGGCAAACAGGTACAGGTAGATGCGTTTCACACAGCGACACTGCGCTTATTCATTACCTAAATAAGCGCAGCTGGTGTGCATGCTATTATTAAGCTTATGATCTACCAGAACACCCAGATCTTTCCCCACCATTGATTCCCCTATGATGCATGCATATTCTTAGCCCCCAGGTGCATAACTTTACATTTATCAACACTAAACCTCATTTGCCACAAAGTTGCCCAATTAAACAGAGCATTGAGGTCGGCTTGAAGATTGGAGACAGCCTGTAAGGACGCTATTACACTGCATAGCTTGGTGTCATCTGTAAATAGTGAAAGGTTACTTTTAATTCCAAACTCTATATTATTTTATAAATTTATTAAAAAGTAAGGGTCCCAAAACTGAACATTGGGGTACATCACTAATAACTTTACACCATTCAGAGTAAGTTACATAGTTACATAGTTACATAGTTACATAGTTAGTCAGGTTGAAAAAAAGACACAAGTCCATCCAGTTCAACAAAAAAAAAAAAACACAAACCTATACCCACAGTTGATTCGGAGGAAGGCAAAAAACCCCAGCAAAGCATGATCCAATTTGTTACAGCAGGGGAAAAAAATCCTTCCTGATCCCCCGAGAGGCAATCAGATTTTCCCTGGATCAACTTTACCTATAAGTGTTAGTACCCAGTTATATTCTGTACATTTAGGAAAGAATCCAGGCTTTTTTAAAAGCAATCTACTGAGCTTGCCAGAACCACCTCTGGAGGGAGTTTATTCCACATTTTCACAGCTCTTACTGTGAAGAAACCTTTCCGTATTTGAAGATTAAATCTTTTTTGCTCCAGACGTAAAGAGTGCCCCCCTCTCCTCTGTAATGACCTTAAAGTGAATAACTCAACACCAAGTTCACTATATGGAGCCCTTATATATTTGTACATGTTGATCATATCCCCCCCTTAATATCCTCTTCTCAAGAGGGAATAGATTCAGTTCCTCTAATCTTTCCTCATAGCTGAGGTCCTCCATGCCTCTTATTAGTTTGGTCGCCCTTCTCTGCACTTTCTCCAGTTCCCCGATATCCTTTTTGAGAACCGGTACCCAAAACTGAACTGCATATTCCATATGAGGTCTTAATAATGATTTGTACAGGGGGGCAAAATGATATCTCTCTCTCTGGAGTCCATACCTCTCCTAATACAAGAAAGAACTTTGCTTGCTTTGGAAACTGCAGCTTGGCATTGCATGTTATTATTGAGCTTATCATCTACCAAAACCCCCAGATCCTTCTCCACCATTGATTCCCCCAGTTGTACTCCCCCTAGTATGTATGATGCATGAATATTCTTAGCCCCCAAGTGCATAACTTTACATTTATCAACATTAAACCTCATCTGCCACTTAGTTGCCCAATTAGACAGTGCATTAAGGTCGGCTTGTAAATTGGAGACATCCTGTAAGGACGTTATTCCACTGCATAGCTTAGTGTCATCTGCAAAGACGGAAATGTTACTTTTAATCCCAGACTATATCATTTATAAAGTTATTAAAAAGTAAGGGTCCCAGCACTGAATTTTGGGGTACACCACTGATAACCTTAGACCATTCCGAGTAAGAGTCATTAACCACTACTCTCTGAATTCTGTCTTTTAGCCAGTTTTCTATCCATTTACAAATTGATCTTTCCAAGCCTGTAGACTTTACCTTACACATGAGCCGTGTGTGGGGAACTGTGTCAAATGCTTTTGCGAAATCCAAGTATACCACGTCCACAGCCACTCCAAGGTCCAAGGTTTTACTTACCTCCTCATAAAAAGAAATCAGGTTTGTTTGACAACTTCTGTCTTTCATGAATCCATGCTGTCTGTTGCTTAAAATATTTTTTCCAGCAAGAACTCGTCTATGTGGTCTTTTCTTAAACTCTCCAGTATCTTCCTGACTATAGAAGTTAAACTAGCAGGTCTATAGTTACTTGGTAAAGACTTTGATCCTTTTTTAAATATGGCCACCACATTGGACCTACATCAACCCAGTGGTACCATTCCAGTCATTAACGAGTCCCTAAATATTAGAAACAATGGCCTTGAAATGACAGAGCTCAATTCTTTTAGGATCTGCGGGTGGATGCCATCTGGTCCAGGTGCTTTATCCACCTTTATTCTATCTAAATATTGTAAGAATCATTAACCCCTACGATCTGAATATGGTCTTTTAGGCAGTTCTCTATACATTTACAAACTGATTTTTCCAGGAATGTAGACTTTACCTTACACACGAGCCGTGTGGGGGGAACTGTGTGAAATGCTTTTGCAAAATCCAAGCATATTGCGACCACAGCCATTCATTTGTTTAAGTTTTTGCTTATTTCCTCTGAAAAAGAAATCAGATTTGACAACTTCTGTCTTTTGTGAATCCATGCTGTTAATTATAATAATAATAATAATAGTACATACATATTATATAATAATAATACAATTAATAAAAGTACATGCATTCACTGTACAAACAGGTATTATCAGCAAAGGGCCCAACAAGAGTCCTGGTGGAACTGTGCACATACACCTGGGTATATATACGTGTAGTCAATAATAGGGATCACTCCAGATGTATGTTGCAGCAAAGTCCAGTTGCAGGGTCTCCTGAGGTTGATCCCGATGCAGTGTTCATTTTGGTGTCAGGGACATGAAGACAAGATCTGCTGTGACAAGGAGACCCTTCTGCTTTTGTCCAACCAGCCTGGAATGCAGCTTTTCAACAACAGAAACTGTGATGTGGCCCTGGAACTGAGAGTCAGCCTATCTATTCTGTACTTAGTCGCTAGTAACGTCTAATCTCTGATGCACCTCTAGCTACCAGAAGTGGCTGTCAGATTGCCTAATCTGTCTCTAGCTTATGCTGTTTATTGAGCCCTAAACTAAAAATAACCATAGAATCCCAGAGCAGAATGGATAGGGTTAACTAAAATAACAAGAGCTGCGTTATTTAGTTATTATCCATTTATTAATCCTTGATTCCCTTCCCTTAACATTTTTTTAAATTATTTGTATAGACGCACTTTGACATACTAGATTTGGGTGGTAGGAGACTTTCTCCCGTGGCTGGAGCGTGACATCAGCAGCGCTGATGCTGGAGAGATGATGAGATGGGGGAGGGGTGGAGGAAACCCAAAAAAGCTGAAAGCGCTGATGTAATCTGCAAATGAAAATTAATATGCAAGTGAAAGTGAATCAACTGAATGGAAAGAAAGAAGCCAATCCCCTGCATTTAAAACCACTACCACTTCTACACTGTGCCCATCGCTGATATCCTGTACTGCCCTGTTGTCCTCCCAGCACTGTGTTGCATGAATCTGTCTTTTTTTTGGGGGGGGGGGGGTCATGTCCCTTTCCTTCCCCGCCAGACACTTGTTCACACCTGCAGCAGTCTCAACAGCCCCTCTGGAAAGCAATCTACAGGGGATTGCTTTTCAGCTACTGATAGGGCAGCAAATGCCAGGCATTTAGAAGGTGATACTGCCAAACTTTTTATACAGCCAAACAGGGATATTCTATGTAAATATCGCACCGCAAACACCAGCCAAGCATTTGGCTCAAGGGTACATCGTAGCGTCATTCACTTAAATTCATTTTTTGCCATGACAATGAACCAAAGCATTGTGGCTGCAGCATGTTTAAGATCCTGAATGGCTGCGTGCTATCTTTTAGGAGGGCGGTTGGGTGGTGGTAAATCTGTGGCTTAAAGTGGAGGGCCACCCTGAAAAAAAAAATTTCACCAAAAATCCTAAAAAAATAAAAAAAAAAAACATTTAAAAAAAAAAAAAAATTAAACTTACCTGAACCCTGGTTGCTAGGCAGTCTTCCTAATCTGCCTGTTCCTATTCCGTGGCGTGTTCTGCTCCTAGCTGAGCAGCCCCGTTGCCTTCTGGGAATTGTGTGTGTTCCCAGAAAACCACGGGGCCATTCACAGATCGCCGCGCCGCTCGTGCGTGCGCAGTAGGAAACTGGCAGTGAAGCAGAAAGGCTCCACTGCCTGTTTCCCTTACCTAGGATGGCGGTGCCGGAACCCAAGAGCCGAGCGACGGGTCGGCCTCGGGCGGCCGACATCGCGGGCACCCAGGACAGGTAAGTACTTACTTAAAGTCAGCAGCTACAGTGTTTGTAGTTGCTGACTTTAAAAAATGTTTTTAACTGTCCAAAATCCCACTTTAACAGCCTGTTTCTTACTACACCCGCCACCCATGTGAATGAGCCCTAATAAAGATTGTGAACTGAGGTAATGAGCGCAGGTTGGGCACTGTGAACAGACAACATGCGCACACAAAAGTCAACTCACAAAAAAAAAAAAAAAAACCACATCATCAATCATCTCATGTTATAGCCACTTGCTATTTAACAAATGTACAACATTAGAATTGAAATACGCTATATTACCAAAGGTATTGGGACACCTGTCTTTACACGCACATGAACTTTAATGGCCTCCCAGTCTTCGTCCGTAGGGTTCAATATTGAGTTGGCCCACCCTTTGCAGCTATAACAGCTTCAACTCTTTTGGGAAGGTTTAGGAGTGTGTCTATGGGAATGTTTGACCATTCTTCCAGAAGCGCATTTGTGAGGTCAGGTACTGATGTTAGGAGAGAAGGCCTGGCTCTGCTTTAAGTCATCCCAAAGGCGTTCTATCAGGTTGAGGTCAGGACTCTGTGCAGGCCAGTCAAGTTCCTCCACCCCAAACTCACTCATCCATGTCTTTATGGAACTTGCTTTGTGCTCTGGTGCGCAGTCATGAGGAACAGGAAAGGGTCATCCCCAAACTGTTCCCACAAAGTTGGGAGAATGAAATTGTCCACAATGTAAGCCTTAAGAGTTCCTTTCACTGGAACTAAGAGGGCCAAGCCCAACCCCTGAAAAACAACCTCACACCATAATCCCCCCTCCACCAAATGATTTGGACCAGTGCACAAAGCAAGGTCCATAAAGACATGGATGAGCGAGTTTGGGGTGGAGGAACTTGACTGGCCCATACAGAGTCCTGACCTCAACCTGATAGAACTCCTTTGGGATGAATTAGAGCAGAGACTGCGAGCCAGGCCTTCTCGTCCAACATCAGTGCCTGACCTCACAAATGAGCTTTTGGAAGCTTGGCCAAACATTCCCATAGACACACTCCTAAACCTTGTGCACAGTCTTCCCTGAAGAGAGTTAAATCTGTTATAGCTCCAAAGGTTCGTCCCTTGTCAGGTGCAAATGGGTGTCTGTGTGTTGTCCTCCTAGTGCTATGCCTGGGAAGACAACACACAGACACCCATTCCCACTTGACGAGGGACGAACCCCCTTTGCGGTCTATGGGAAGTCTGCAATTACACCACCGCTTTAAGGTACTCAGTGACGTCTTATCCATATGGTATGATTACACAGTATGGCGTCCGGACATCAGCGACTCCTTTTGTGGGGGACCTCCGTAGGGGCTTCTAGGGACCCGGTGGCCGTGACGCCTCACTGGTTCCTCCACTCAGAAAGAGGCAATAATTCCATCTTTCTTTTAATATAAACATGGCCATACATTACCTTGATCATCTGAGGTGAAATTGCTGAACACATGTACTTTATCTCCTTTACAATACCCTGAAGAAAGGTTGTTTACCTGAAATGCGTCGGGTAGAATGGAGACAGCATAACTCTATATATATGCATCAATTAACAAGATGTTTGTAAAATAAGCTATGAATTTTATTGCTTAGGTTTTCCAAAAGACTTTCTCAAGGTGATGCCGAGCGTTGCAGCCAAAACACTTATAAGAAACCGCGATCCATGTATGGATGGCTCAAACTGGACCGCATCCACTAATTATCTTAATTACGGAACAATCCCAAATAACTAAAGCCATAATTATTGCATACATACTCGCATAAGGTAAAGAAAAATAGGGAGACATATCCCTGCCATATTAAAATCCAATCTGTCAAAAAGTGCACTTAGGGTGTGTCATATGGTCCCCCCCCCAAAGAAGAAGGACCCTTCCCTGACCCCCTGGGGCTCAAGACTCCTGACAGGGGCAAGGCAGATATAGGTCCACCTAGCCAAAAGGCTTGGCAGACCCCACTCCTCAAGGTCAGTTGATGCCAACCAACAAGCACTACCGTGTTACCCCGAAAATAAGACACTGTCTTATATTTATTTTTCCTCAAGAAAACACACTATGGCTTATTTCAGGGGATGTCTTATTTTTATCAAGTATGGTACATTGCAATTGTGGTGCCATTGCAAGGGCAAATGCTTGAATATCAACCCTGTGCACAACCAAAGCCTTTGCTCTCCTGTCAGCAACCCATTCACTGATCATGTCTTCCAGCTCAGGAAATAAAGGTTGCCGACCTGAACCACACTTGCGCTTCTTAGCATTTCCTCTGTCCACCTGTAGACTGAGGTTATTGTATTCTGCCCGCCATTTTTGGACCATTCGGATATCCAACGTCTTCTCTTTGCAGAAAGCTGTAAGATTCTTTCCCTGGCAGTCCTCCACAATTCCTTTCTTGTACTCAACATCTTGTCTAATTGTAAAGATTCTCAGGGAAAGCAGAGATAGGCCAGCAATGCTGATGTGTAAGGGCTGGCTTATTTACCAGGGATCCAGTGAGAACTATGTCCCATCTGCACAGTGGAGCTGGGATGATCTCTCTGGGCTGCAAGGTGCAAAGGTAGACATTTTACAGTCCAACAGGCAAGACATAATACTTTCCTAATATCCTAGCTATAACTACGGGCTTGAGTGCTGCCCCAGCATACCTGAAAAAGTGCATTTCAGTGCCCATAGTCCTTTACAGGCTCTCTTACGCAAGTGCAGGTCCTTTGGAGGCATAATCCAGTGCTGGTATCTTCAGGACAAACCCCAAGTTAAAATTCTCTGTGGCCGGCCATAACAGAAGACATTCTCCTACTCCCACGGGTCTCTTCTTCCATCTCCATCCCCTGCGGGTCTCACACTCAAAGCTGAACCATGCTCACTCAGTTTCTCTTGCAGGGCCAAGACAACTCACTTGGGCATCCTTGGGGGGGCTCTCTGAACCGGACCACTGTCCCAATTTATGTCGCACAGGGCAAGTGGGCTGGACTCAGAGAGGAAAACCCGCCAAAACTATCAGGAGAGCGGGCAAAACTTTACCCCAACCCTCACAGCCTGAACAGCACCCACTGATTGCTTCAGTCCATCTCTAAATGTAAGGAAGAACTCTGGGGACTCCAACATAAGGGATGCGCTGGGAACACTGAGAACTCTGATGTAAGAGGGAACACTGTGGCTTCTGGTGTAAAGGGGAACTCTGCTGTAAGGGGTGCTCTCAGAACCCTGATTTACCTTAGTGTACTCACTCAGAGGCAGAAGAGAGTAGCATGGTGAGCTCACTCACCCCTTGGCAGTCAGCAACTCTCATCCAGATGTATCTGAGGCTGCTGGACTTCAAATTTCTGGCCCCCACTTTCCTTTTCTGAGGCAAAGTGCCGTGGATTGGAGTGTGGGCAGACACAGAGGGGTAAGGGTGGGACAGAGAGGAGCAGAACGAGCCCTCTCTCCTCTCCTGTCTGTGTGTGTGTGTGTGTGGGGGGGGGGTTGTTAGTGCTGGCTTTAGGCAGTGTGAAAGAGAGTGTAACAGACACTCTCGGCTTAGACAACTGCAGCCAGCAACCCTGCATGGAAGCAATAGTCCAGTCTGAATAATGTGTCCAGGTTTCAGGCAGTTTGAAACCCGGACACATGATTCCAAACCAGAACTGTCCGGGTGAATCCTGGACAGGTGGCAACCCTACTTACAAGACTTAAAGGATCTGCTAGTTACAGCTTTGTGCCAGATAACACAGCATACATTCAGAGGACTAGTGGTGTCATACCTCCCAACATTTTGAGATGGGAATGAGGGACACCTACTAGCAAATGTATGTAGGCATAGGACACGCCCCCTGCCACACCCCTTAAAGGAGAATTAACCCAAAAAAAAGGTTAATTAAATCCACAAGTGCTTTTTTTTTACCACTACTATTCCTTTATATTGGCTTTTTAATTTGAAAAATGTAGCAATTTAGAATTTGGATGAAAGGTTTAGCGCTGGAAAACACTTTTTGAAAGATAAAAAGTGCATTTTATATACAACTATATGGATCAGACCAAAATGAGGGACAAATGAGGAGGAAGGAGGGACAGATGGACATTGCTCCAAATCAGGGACAGTCCCTCGAAATCAGGGACAGTTGGGAGCTATGGTGGTGTCCATGGCTCTCCTTCATTCCCTTCCCTTAGCACGTTTTTTAACACTTTGTGTATAAATGTGTATATAAACTTGTGTTAGATTTTTGTAGCAATTAATTTAAGAGCTCAGGGGGCGCACTTTGGCATGCTAGCCTTGGGTGGTGGTAGAGGACTTCATCCCGGGGGCTGGAGTGTGAAGGCTGGAGTCACCATCAGTGATGCGGAGAGATGATGAGACGGGGGAGGGGTGGAGGAAACGTGATGAAGCTGAAAACGCTGATGTAATCTGCAATTGAAAAATGAATATGAAAGTGAATCAACCGAATAGAAAGAAAGAAGAAAAACCCCTTCCTGTAATTGAATGTGTGTTAAAACCGTGTGAGCTGCTATGCTAATCCATCAAAATAAAATGAGAAATTATAAAAAAAGCTTCCAGCACTCCCCACACTTCCTATTTATGTGATAATGCAAAAACGAATACCAAATGAGTGCAGTGCTAAGTGAACATGAATAAATGATAAATGTGATATGTGAACCTCCTATTAGAGCTGCACGATTGTGACCAAAATGAGAATCACCATTTCTTTGCTTAGAATAAAAAGATCACAAATCTTTCACATTATAGAAAAAAAAATGGGCTAACTTTACTGGTTAGTTTTTTTTTAGATTCATTAAAGTGTAATTTTTTCACAAAAAATTGCATTTGAACGATTGCTGCGCAAATACAGTGTGACATAAAATATTGCAACAACCACCATTTTATTCCCTAGGGTCAATATATATATATTGTTTGGGGGTTCTAAGTAATTTTCTAGCAAAAAAATGATTTTAACTTGAAACCAACAAATGTCAGAAAAAGGTTTAGTGTTTAAGTGGTTAAACTTCCCTCATTTACACACCAAAGTGTATTCCTTTGATCTAAAGGACAAATTGTTACAATGTTTATACTTAAGTTCCACTGCTAAAGAATGTTGTGATTCTTGGCAGACTGCCGTTTTTTTTTTTTTCCCTTTCTTTTGATGGCTGTCGGCTTTAGCAGAGCAGAGAGAATTCTCTGCATAGAAAGAATCGGGAAATACTTTGTCAAGATCGCAACGGGGAAAAAAAAATCGCGATAACGATTCTTAACGATTAATCGTGCAGCTATACCTCCTATTATGGATGGTCAGTAGTGTACAGTGCTCAATACAATCTCCTGTGCTGATCCTGAATAAAGTACAAGTGCTCAAAAACTCCACATGAATTCCCAATCATAAACAGCAAATAAATAATTAAAGTGTTATAAACATAAGTAATCAATGCAATGATGAAACAATGTTCTTACAAACAGTAAATAAATAACGAATAGTCCAATCTATAGTGAAGATGAACAAAAATAGTCCAAAGTGTATGCATAAAGGTGAGAAGCTATAGATCAAAACTCTTCACTTTGATCCACCCCTGTGCATGCGACAAATCACTCCTTGTGCGACCCTTCACCGGATGTGCCCTTACCTTAAGGTTACTTTCACACTGGGGTGTTGGGGGCATCAGCAGCAAAGTGCTGCTATTCTTAGCGGTGCTTTACTGTTGTTTTTGCGGAGGTTTTCCAGGGGGCTTTTAACCAGAATTGTGGCAAGGCACAGATCTGGCCAAGGTTACAAAAAATTTCTGCTGCACTTAAGGTTCCTAAGAGCACAGTGGCCTCCATAATCCTTAAATGGAAGACGTTTGGGATGACCAGAACCCTTCCTAGAGCTGGCCGTCCAGCCAATCTGAGCTATCGGGGGAGAAAAGCCTTGGTGAGAAAGGTAAAGAAGAACCCAAAGATCACTGTGGCTGAGCTCCAGAGATGCAGTCGGGAGATGGGAGGAAGTTGTAGAAAGTCAACCATCACTACAGCCCTCCACCAGTCGGAGCTTTATGGCAGAGTGGCCCGACGGAAGCCTCTCCTCAGTGCAAGACACATGAAAGCCCGCATGGAGTTTGCTAAAAAACACCTGAAGGACTCCAAGATGGTGAGAAATAAGATTCTCTGGTCTGATGAGACCAAGATAGAACTTTTTGGCCTTAATTCTAAGCGGTATGTGTGGAGAAAACCAGGCACTGCTCATCACCTGTCCAATACAGTCCCAACAGTGAAGCATGGTGGTGGCAGCATCATGCTGTGGGGGTGTTTTTCAGCTGCAGGGACAGGACGACTGGTTGCAATCAAGGGAAAGGTGAATGCGGCCAAGTACAGGGATATCCTGGACGAAAACCTTCTCCAGAGTGCTCAGGACCTCAGACTGGGCCGAAGGTTTACATTCCAACAAGACAATGACCTTAAGAACACAGCTAAAATAACGAAGGAGTGGCATCACAACAACTCTGTGACTGTTCTTGAATGGCCCAGCCAGAGCCCTGACTTAAACCCAATTGAGCATCTGTGGAGAGACCTAAAAATGGCTGTCCACCAACGTTTACCATCCAACCTGACAGAACTAGAGAGGATCTGCAAGGAGGAATGGCAGAGGATCCCCAAATCCAGGTGTGAAAAACTTGTTGCATATGTCAGCCCTCCAAGTCCCTCCTACTAGTTTCGTCACAGCCTCGTGACTTCCTCTGGGAGATGTCACATGCACAGAGGTGGATCAAAGTGAAGAGTTTCGATCTATAGCTTCTCACCTTTATTCATACACCTTGCACTCTTTTTATTTGTCCCTGCCTGTAAAACCACTGCAACTTCTACACTGTGCCCACCACTGATATCCCATTCTGCCCTATTATCTTCCGAGTAGGGATGAGCCAAACACCCCCCCCCCCCCGGTTCGGTTTGTGGCAGAACATGCGAACAGACAAAAAATGTGTGCGAACACCGTTAAAGTCGATGGGACTCGAACATGAAAAATCTAAAGTGCTAATTTTAAAGGCTAATATGCAAGTTATTGTCATGAAAAGTGTTTGGGGACCCGGGTCCTGCCCTAGGGGACATATATCAATGCAAAAAAAAGTTTTAAAAACGGCTGTTTTTTCGGGAGCAGTGATTTTAATAATGCTTATCATGAAACAATAAAAGTGAAATATTCCTTTAAATATCATGCCTGGGGGTGACTATAGTATGCCTGTAAAGTGGTGCATTTTTCCCTTGTTTAGAACAGTCCCTGCACAAAATGACATTACTAAAGGAATAAAAGTCATTTAAAACTGCTTGCGGCTGTAATGTAATATTGCTCCCCCCCCCCGCCCATTACCAGGCCCTTTGGGTCTGGTATGGATATTAAGGGGAACCCCACACTCGAATTTTAAAAAAAGGCATGGGGCCCCCAGGCCCTATATACTCTGAACAGCAGCAGTATACAGGTGGTCCCTGAGTTACAAACAAGATAGGGACTGTAGGTTTGTTCTTAAGTTGAATCTGTTTGTAATTTGGAACAGGTACATTTTGTAAGTGTAGCTCCAGCCAAAAAATCAATTTTTAAGCCTTTTGGATAACAGGGAAGGGTTATCATCACTCCTGTAACATTTGTTTTGCTGTCTGTGCCCCTGTTCAGAAGATTTCACCTCACTTTCTGTCCCAATGACAATTGGATTTAGAAAATTTTGCGTTATTAGGGAAACAAGGATTGGTGATAAAGCATCAGTGGAGACACCTTTTTCCCATATTAACTCTTACAGGAGAGAATTTCCCTTCCTAGGGGTAGATTTCCTCTCACTTCCTGTTGTTTCCCTCCGCTTGTAAGTAGGAGTCATTTGTAAATCGGATGTTTGAAAATAGGGGACCGCCTGTATATACTATACAGCCTGCCCTATACACTCTGCGGAAGATTGGGCCTTAGATGTTGGTGGTACCAGAATACTGTAAGCCCTCACAGTTACTTGGTGGACGCTGGAACGGGCCCTGCTGTGAAATATTATATCAAGAATTGTAATTATGCACCCCTGTTAAACAGGGGCATAAAAATTGGGCCTTAGGCAGTGGTGGTGCTGGTGGTGGCACAACACTGTAAAGCCTCACAGATACTTTTGTTGAGCGCAGGAACTGCTGTGAAATATTAGATCAAAAATTGTAATTATGCTCCCCTGTTTATAACAGGGGCATAAAAATTGGGCCTTAGGCAGTGATGGCGGTGCCCTGAACCGAAAATATTCCTAGAAGCTATCATCATGAAGATTGAGGAGGAATAGGATAGTCACTCAGCATAATAGGATAGTCACTAAGCATATGCAGTCTTCAAGGGATCCCACACCCATAGAAAAATCAACCGGTTACATCAGCATCAGGTGCTTGGTAGCTGGTGATCCAAGAATTACTCATTTTTATGAATGTGAGCCGATCAACAGAGTCTGTGGACAGGCGCACTCTGTGATCGGTTACAAAGCCTCCAGCAGCACTGAATTTGCTTTCAGAAAGAACGCTGGATGCAGGACAGGCCAGTATCTCAATTGCATATTGAGCAAGCTCTGGCCAGTGGTCCATCCTCAAGACCCGGTAACCCAGTGGATGTTCTGGTGGAAAGGTCTCCAAGTCTGATCTTGTCCCCAGATATTCCTGCACCATGTAATTCAGACGCTGGCGATGGTTGCTGGAACCGATCAGACCTGGGCGCTGAGGACTGAATGGGCGCTACCTTCTCCACCGCTCTTTCTGTGACTGAATGAAGCCTCAGCAACATGTTGTCCAGCACCAGGAAATTGTAACCTCCTAGGCTCTGGAAACGCATTGCACAAACCTTTCTGCAAGGCCTCCCGAAGATGTTTCATCCTCTGCTGCCTCTGCGAAGGCTGGGTAAGTTCTGCAAGCTTACCCTTGTAACGTGGATCAAGAAGGCTTGCCAGCCAGTAATGATCCCTCTCCTTTCGCAGGCTTTTCAGGATCAAGGAGGCCATGCAGCATAAGTTTGCAGAGGCATTCTATCCTGAGCCCTCTGGGTCACTAAGGATCACATGATCCTCAACCACCTCCTCCCAGCCACGTACAACTCCATGGGTTTCTGGGGACTGCAAACGATCCCTTGAAGACTGCTGCTGATGCTGAGTGTTATCCTCCACCTCCATGCTGACACAATCCTCCTCCTCCTCTTCTTCTTCCTGTGTGATCGGCAAGCCTGCAGGAATACTAGTATCTGGATAAAGGGGGCCTTGAGAGGTAAGGAAGTCCCCCTCTTCCTTCCGCAGTTCTGCCCCAAGTGCCCTTTCCATTATTCCACGAAGCTTGTGCTCCAATAGGAAGACAAGAGGGACAGTATCACTGATGCATGCACTGTCACTGCTCACCATCTTCGTGGGCTCCTCAAATGGTGACAGGACAGTGCATGCATCCTTGATCAGTAGCCACTGGCGTGGCGAAAAAAAAGCCAAGCTCCCCTGACCCTGTCCTGGTGCCATACTCACACAGGTACTCATTGATGGCCCTCTGCTGCGTGTGCAGCCGCTGCAGCATTGCCAACGTTGAGTTCCACCTACTGGGCATGTCACAAATGAAGCGGTTCTTGGGCAGGTTGCATTCTTTTTGAATGTCAGCAAGCCGAGCACTGGCATTATATGACCGGCGGAAATGACCGCAGACTTTCCTGGCCTGCCTCTAGAGATCCTGTAAGCCAGGGTACCTGCTCAAGAACCGCTGCACCACCAAATTCAGGACATGAGCAAAACAGGGAACATGGGTCAAGTGTCCCTGTCAGAGGGTGGAGAGGAGGTTGGTGCCATTGTTGCATACAACCATTCCTGGCTGAAGCCTGCCAACCACCTCTGAGCCTGCCCCTGCAGAGCTGACAGAATCTCTGCCCCAGTGTGGCTCCTGTCCCCTAAGCAGACCAACTCAAGCACCGCATGGCTTCTTCTTGCCTGAGTGCTTGTGTAGCCCCTTGAATGCCTACGGAGCACCGCTGGTTTTAGAGGAGAAATCTGCAGAGAAAGAGGCCATAGAGGTATGAAGAAGAGGAGAGCGTGGAGGAGAGAGCTGTGGCAGAATCACCACTAGCATTTTGGAGGCGTGGTGGCGGAACAAGCTCCAACAATACTGAACCCTGTCCTGCATCTTTCCCAGCTTCCAGCAGAGTTACCCAGTGCGCCATGAAAGAAAGGTAACGTCCCTGTCCATGCCTGCTAGACCATGAGTGAGCGGTAATATGCACCTTACTGCTGACCGCCCTGTCCAACGAGGCCAAGACATTGCCTTCCACATGCTGGTAGAGAGCCAGAATGGCCGTGAAAAGAAATGGCATTTGGAAACTTGCCACTGAGGTACCGCACATTTCACAAATTCACGAAAGGGGGCAGAGTCTACCAGCTGAAAAGGCAGCAGTTGCAGTGCTCGCAATTTGGCCAAGCTAGCATTCAGATGCTGAGTATGCCTGCTAAAATCCGATGTTGGTGTACCGCTAGCAGATTGGCCGCAAGTACTTGGGACACCTATTTCTATACCTTCATTCCTCTCAGTGCAGTTTTCTGAGAGGACTGGAGGTATAGTGGGGTTGGAGATCCCAGCTGATGAGGAGCAAGGAGAGGTCTGCCTTGTTCTTTGATGTAGGTCTGTAAGTGCTGTTGCCAACAGACTGCATGGGAGGTCGTCATATGTCTGGTCAAGCATGTAGTGCCCAAGCGGCTGCTGTTTTTGCCACGCTTGATACGCTTCAGACATATGTTGCAAACAGCAACGTTGCGATCTGCTGCACATGTGTCAAAAAAGGCCCACACCAAAGAACTTTCCAAAATATGTGGGGAGTCAGCAGCAACCAGTGACGTCAGTGGCCGAGGCCGCCCCAGCATTTATAGCACCCCGCGGCTGCCCCAGCTGCTAGTGAACAAGCTCCGCCCACCTCTGCCAAGTTCTTCAGACAGCGTGGAGGAGGGAGCGGAGAAGAAAGACGGCCCTTGATAGCTGGCGTTGCCTTGCTGCTGTGAGTGACACACTGTACTGCACCAGGCCGGCGGCCTCAAGTAAGTCTAACACTGTCTACTTAAGTAAGTTCAAGTTGTGCATCAAACACAGCCACTGTCTGTGCCCCTCAAAACCTGCCACTGTGCCCATCAAACGCAGCCACTGTGCCCATCAAAAGCTGCCACTGTGCCCATCAAAAGCTGCCACTGTGCCCATCAAACTCTGCCACTGTGCCCATCAAACTCTGCCACTGTGCCCATCAAACTCGTGTTATATTGTCCAAATGTTGTGTTAATGTTTAAACACTGATTTTGTTGGAAGTACCAAGAAATGTATATATATATACATCTGTATATATATATATATATATATATATATATATATATATACATATATTACATACACTGCAGCTAACTGAATAACCTGCCTTCCTGAAGTATATTAGAAAAAGTACACCAGGAATGGACTGCAGTCAGATTTAGCTAAACTGGATACAGTGGATATATATATATATATATATATACAAGACTGACTGTATATATTTATTAAATACACTGCAGCTAACTGAATAACCTGCCTTCCTGCTCAATCTAAATGACACTCTCTCTCCGTCCACGCCAACAACACACTACACGAGGCCGACGTGCAGGCAGCTGTATATAGTGTGGGGTGTGGACTTAGTCCTCCTGAGCCATGATTGGCAAAAGGCACCCTGCCTTTGGCCAATTATGGCTCTCTTAGCTGAGGGCGCTGGGATTGGCCAAAGCATGCAGGTCATGGTGCATGCTTTGGCCAATCATCATACAGCAATGCACTGCGCTCCCACTCAAATTTGGCGCGAACGGCCCATAATGTTCCGTTTTCGACGAACGGGCTAACAGCCAATGTTTGAGTCGAACTCATGTTCGACCCGAACAGAAAGCTCATCCCTACTTCCAAGCACTCTGTTGCATGAATTTGTGTTTTGGGGGAATCATGTCCCTTCCCCGCCAGATGCTCGTTCACACCTGCGTCAGTCACTACCTCCCCTCTGAAAAGCAATCCACAGTAGACCGCTATTCAAAGGGCATTAGAGCAGTAGCTGCCAGGCACACAGGAGGCGATACTTCCACCCCCTGAATGAACAGGGATAAATACTATGCTGCAATGCAAGCCAATTGCTTGGCTCCAGGTTCATTTACTTGAATGGGTCGCATTTGGTGGCAGCACTGCACACTAAAAGCAATGTAGGGTATCATTTTTTTTCCATGGCTGTGAAGCAAAGCATGCAGGGCTGGGACAAGGGGTGGGTAAGAAGGACGGCTGCCCTGGGTGCAATGGTTTACTGGGGGCACGCCTTTTCTTTTGCAAAGCTGACAGGAGTAGTGACATTGGCAGTGATTCTGACAAGCAAGTGACTACTGGGTGTAGGATCCCATAAGCTTGCACATCATGAGCGGGTGAGGGGGGGCCTTGTCCCAGCACTGGCAGCATGTGTAAAAACCTGCGCGCAAGTGGGCAATTACCTGCCGGTACAACCATGGCTCAACTGCCTGTTTTTACCACCCGCCCCCAGCTGCCCATGTGAATAAGGATAGTGAACTGAAGTAATCAGCACAGGGTGGGCACCATGCATCCAATCAGCATGCACCATTGCATCCAATCAGACGCAGTGGCGAGCGGTGGAGGAAATTTGAGCGGTGTAAATTTTTTTTGGGGGGGGGTGGCAAACAGTGTGCCACCCCCCCGGTCAGTAGCACTTACCCCATCATCGGCGGCTTCCCCTGCTCGGTGGCGGCAGCCTCCCGTTCTCCTACTCTCCACGGGTCATCACAGCAATGGTGGCAACAGCTTCCATTTCCTCCCTCCTCCTCGGCAGCCAATCGGCAGTCTTCTCTTTTCGGCCAATCGGAAAACGAGTCTCACACCCGCTTTTGATTGGCCAGATTGAGGATCAGTGTTGAAACAGCGAATATTCATTCACTGTTGTAACATACCTGAGTGGGCTCCGGTCACACTCTCTGTGATCCGAGCCCACCCTATTTTGAAGCCTATTAGAGCCTCTGGCTCTAATCAGGTGCTTAAAAAAAACTTGGCCGCTTTAATTCATGCGCCCTGAAAGGGGTCAGATGCATGAATAGGGGGTGGCAGTGGCGGTCATGGATAGATTCATGCTATGCATGAATCTCTCCATTATGCATTCTATGCAGGAAGGTAAAAGACCTTCTGTGTGCAGCGCCCACCCCCCCAAACTTTACCTGAGCCCCCTCCAACCCACTGCTGTCAATCACAGTCAGTGAGCCAATGAGCAGAGAGCAGGGGCTCGGGAGCGGACATGCAGCAGTGCCCCCAGGGCAAGTGGCATTCTCTGTGGACATTGCTGGAGGGGGAGGAACCAGGAGCGCTGGCAGGTGCCCTGAAAAGAACAGAATCTGGGGTGCTGTGTGCAAAACCACTGCACAGAGCAGGTACAGTAAGTATAACATGTTTGTTATTTTTAAAAAATATCACTTTAAGATAAATGAGCTCGCTATGTAATGTCACACCTGCATCTACAAATTTTGGTGCAATGTTTGTGAAAACTTCTACTCTTGTCTAAATCAGATACAGCAGATCAGGAATCGTACTCTACATGCAGACATGTTGTCACTGCCTTTGTAGGACTTCCTTTTCAGTTTCTTTTTGGTTAATGTGGAAAGACTTCAGTACGTATTCGTACATTAAGGTTATTAAACCAAGAAACCACAAGAAGTCTTCAATGATGTGGAACGTCTTGACAAAAAATTTGGGGAAGGGAAAATAAATGCTCAGGAAGATTCAAGATTCACACGCTTCACTTTTGTGACATCTTGTAATGAGTTCCCTCTCGGTGTATAAAAGCGCAGTGGAGAAGATGGAGCTCAGAATACTGCAAGGACCAAACAGGACCAGAATCCTGAGGACACTGCAAAGACCCAAGAGAAATAGGACCAAGTCTACAGCGCAGCCCTATAGACACAGGTAAGAACCATCCTCCCTGCTCCACTACATCTTCTGCTACATGAATATACGGTATATAATATACAATATCCATATCTATATATGTTGTCTTCCCCAGCCGCAATGACCACCACATATTCTTGGACAATTCTCATCTTCGTGAGCCTCAGCTTCATTGCCTCTGCCCAATCCTGCAAATGGCTCCATCGAAACCAAGAAGACGTGAACAGACACATTTTGCACAACTTCAACCAGATGGTGAGTTTTAGACAGTTCTTTTCTCTGTCCATCCCTGGCATCTTATCTTCAGTGTCCCCACAAATCTAAATGCTTAAACATACAACCTCTTCTCTTCCTCCCTCTCCCATCTGGGCCCTTGCCTCCCTCTGCTAAGTCATAAATGGTGGTTCATGCCACCTCTGGGTCTGTCCACTCCAGTCATGGAGGTGATGCCCCCCTGCCATTTTTCTCTTCTCTCCATCTCGGTCATGAACTTCTCTTCTAATCTCTTTTCTTCTTGATCCTGGTGTACATTTTTTTACGGGATTGTGGACATTAAATGTATCAGTGAGAGTAAATCTATCATACAATGCATTACAGACTCCCACTCAAGATTCTTCAGTCGTCTGTCTCAATAGTAATTCCAGTCTTCCTGATATCAAGCATCTCTACAACATCTCTAAGGTAAGAGAATCGCCATGTTGGAAAGAGGGACTAGTGTATAACACATTCACTTCCAAAGCTTATCAGACCCAGTAGCAAGAACAGTATAATCAGTGCTGCCCAAAGATCATGTAAGGCAGGGGTCTCCAAATTTTCGAAAACAAAGGGCCAGTTTACTGTCCTTCAGACTTTAGGGGGGTTGGACTGTGACCAGTGGGAGTAGAAAATGTCCTGGCATCAGTGGGAGTAAACAGTGCATCTTTGGCATTAGGGGGAGGAACAGTATCCCATTGTTGGTGTCAGTGGGAGAAAAAGTGTCCCAAGGGCCAGATAAAGGCAAGAAAAGTGCCGCATCCAGCCCATGGGTCGTAGTTTGGAGACCACTGATGTAACACTTTAAGTGCAGAGAGCGTAAAGAACTAATAGCTTTACTATTTAAAATTTGAGTTCTCACAGAATGTATTTTTCCTTTTGGATAGACTTGTGAGCTTTATAGTAAGTTCAAAAAAGTTCTAGCCCAACTCCATGTAAAACATTTTTATTTTGGGTAGAGTAGATGAAGGGTTTGATCATCTTTAATGTTTTTATGATTTGTCTGGATCCCCATTGGGGAACTTTCCCCATGCTGACTGTCCTGGTGACACCTCATGTTTCAGAATTCAATAGGGTGTCACAGGGACAAGAAGTGATGGTAAATTGCTCCAGCAACAAAAACTCGAAGGTTCAGATCTCCTTATTTCCTGACCTTGTTTAACAACAGCCATATCTAATTTTACGGCTGCAAATGGCGTATCATATCTATTAATTACATAGCTCAAAATCCAAATTGTTTTAGTGGTACAAAGAGGACTGACACATAAAAAGTACAAAATATTTATTACAAAGTTTTAAAATCTCAACTTAAAAACAATTCGGAAATGAATCCTGTTTGTTTCACATGACCATATATGCTATTCATATACAGTATATCATAACCCAGGAGGTCGATGCGTTTCACATTACCTGCTTCTTCAGGACCTTGCTTTTTCAGAGGCAAAGAAGAATAGCCGAACTAAAAAATTATACATAATAAATATTAGGGATGCACCGTTACTATTTTTTTTACGAGTACTGATCCTTTTTTTTTTAGTACTCGCCGATACCAATTACCGATACCTACCGCAACTGTTTTGTTTTTACTTCAGCTGTCAGCAATGGTACAAAGCATTGAAAAGTTATTTACAAATGAAATAGATTTTTTATTTTAATTTTGCACTTTTTCAATATGAAATGTGTAAATATATGTTAATATATGTGTTTAAAAATATTCACTAACAAAGCAAACAAAAAAAAAAGTTTTCATTGTTTATTGTTTATAAAATAGACGTAAACGAAAAAAAAAAAAAGCAGGAAAATAATAATTAAATGGAGGAGAATAGGGAGTTAATTAAGGCTGATTAGAGTAAATTAACGGTTAATAAGGGCTTAAACAGAGGAACATTTGTTCATCCCTTTGATCTGCAGATGAAGAAACAGAAAGATACAAAAATAAACAATGTTTCTTTTTATTTTAGTGTTTCAGTGGCTGAGCAATGTTCTTAAGGCTGCTTTTTTTTGACAGCTCCAATTACCAGACTTCTTTTACACTTCAGCTGTCAACAGGGGAGACCCCAATGACAGCACAAAGAACCGAGCCCGAAAGTATCGGTTTCAGGTATCGGTGCATTTGCACGAGTACCGATACTTGTGCAAATACTCAGTATCGGCACCAATACCGATACTAGTATTGGTGCAACCCTAATAAATATATACATGTTAAATACATTTTACAATACTAGAATTAAAGACAGAACTGTGCAACTCACACCAGAACTGTTTTTAAATTGTGATTTTAAAATTTTGCAATAAACATTTTGTACTTTTTTTATGTGTCAGTCCTCCTTGTACCAGTAAAGTCTACTAAAATAATTTGGGTTTTGAGTTTGTTAACACAGATAAAAAGTAAGGCAAAATTTTAGTTAATGAGATCACATATAGCAATAAAAAACTGAAAAAAACTTCTATCTCTAGCGTTGTCCCAATAAAACAAGGGTTTATCTAGATCTGAAATTACCTCATCACATAGTACTAATGCCATCTCTCAATTGTAAAGTATTTATGATGTATGAATTGTCCTAGGTTGAGTCTGCGGCCATCGCTGTGCATGAAGTCGCCAACCAAATCCTCCAGTTCTGTGGGAAATACAAGGAGAAGTTTGGCCACGACTGTCCATCCTGGGAGAAGCTTCAGGGGTACCTCAACTACCAGAAAGAGCAGCTGTCTGACTGTGTAAGTGCCCTGGTTACTACCCCCAGCTCATTCCCCCAGTCCTACATAGACGGGAAAGTTTTATATATAGGGGTTTTCTATCTTCCAGATCCCAGAGGGAGCAGAGAACCAGCTCTTCATACAGGGAATCAGCCAACAATTCATCACCCTACAAAGGATCCTAGATGAGCAAGTAAGTCACACTCCTCTCCTTCACTTTAAAATGTCAATTGTTCATGGATCCTCATGGGAGGGGTTCTAAGATAAAAACAACAATTTAGTTGAGGGGGTAAGAAAACAGCAGATGGTTCAATAAATATATATATATTTTTTAAACTGAGCAGACAGCTGATGCATGGTGTATGTATGTCATTGGAAGATTATCCATTGGCTTATCTATCTCTTTGAGTGTCTATGGCTCTGTCATACACACATTAACATTTACCCCATTATATTCCACAGGACAACAAGGTATGTGCTCAGAAAACTGCTCTCGCTGAAATCCGGAGGAATCTTCTGCTGACCAGTCAGCTCTCATCTCGTATGAGAAGACAACACCTGCTAAGAATCCTTTCCTAACCACGTGACTGAGTTCACTGAAAATAAATATTTTTAAATTTATTTTTATATATTTATGTATTATGTTATTTACGTATGTATGAGTTCACTGAAAATTTGACATTGAAAAAAGAAATTATTATATATTTATGTATTTATTTATTTTATATAAAATTGTGAGTGTATTTTATTGTTATATTTATTTATAAGTGTAGTTTTATATTTACTTGACAAAAGAGTAATAAAAAAAATATTTATTCAGTAAATGTTGGCTTGTAATTATGTAATGGGTGACAAATAACACTTAACCACTTCCCTACCAGGCCAATTCTGACATTTCTCTCCTACATGTAAAAATCATATTTTTGTTTGCTAGAAAATTACATAGAACCCCAAAACATTATATATTTTTTTTAGCAAAGACCCTAGAGAATACAATGGTGGTTGTTGCAACTTTTTATCTCACACGGTATTTGCGCAGGAATTTTTCGAACGCGTTTTTTTGGGGAAAAAAACAGTTTTGTGTTTTTAAAAAAAACAAAACAGTAAAGTTAGCCCAATGTTTTTGCATATTGTGAAAGATGAAGTTACGCCGAGTAAATAGATACCTAACATGTCACACTTCAAAATTGCACACGCTCGTGGAATGGCGCCAATGTTCGGTACTTAAAAATCCCCATAGGCGAAGCTTGACATTTTTTTACTGGTTACATACTTTGAGTTACAGAGGAGGTCTAGTGCCAAAATGATTGCTCTCGCTCCAACGTTCGTGGCGATACCTCACATGTATGGTTTGAACACCGTTTTCATATGTGGGCGGGACTTACGTATGCGTTCGATTCTGTGTGCAAGCACACGGGGACAGGGGAGCTTTAAATTTTTTTATTTTTTTTTTATTGTTAATTATATTTTCTTTTTTTTATTTTGACACAAACATTTTTGATCACTTTTATTCCTATTACAAGGAATGTAAACATCCCTTTTAATAGGGATATGACATGACAGGTCCTCTTAATAGTGAGATATGGGGTCAGTAAGACTCCATATCTCACCACTAGGCTGGGGAGCCTGAAATAAAAATAAAAAATAAAATGATCACCGCTTCCCAGCCGAAGCGGCGCCGGTTTTTTGAATAGAGAGGCCGGGCGTGACGTCATAACATCGCGCCCGGCCTCCGATGATCATAAAGACTCCAGGCGACCATCTGGTCTGCCGGAAATCTCTATGATCTACATAAGGCACTGGCGGATCCGCTCTCCGCCTCACCGATCGTAACGGTGAGTCGGAGCAAGCACCGGAGGACGGCAGGAGGGGGGGGGGGACATCCCCTCTCGCCTCCCATAGGAACGATCAAGCGGTGGAACGGCCACTATGATCATTCCTATGGTGTAGAGATTCGCTGGCTGAAACCGGCAATATCTGAATGATGTCTGTAACTACAGGCATCATTCAGATATACCTGCCCAAAGCCCAGGACGCCATATGACGGTGGGCGGGCAAGTAGAACTACAGTGCCTTGAAAAAGTATTCATACCCCTTGAAATTTTCCACATTTTGTCATGTTACAACCAAAAACGTAAATGTATATTTTTGGGGGGTTTTATGTGATGGACCAACACAAAGTGGCACATAATTGTGAAGTGGAAAGAAAATAATAAATGGTTCTCAACATTTTTTACCAATAAATTAGTGAAAAATGTGGAGTACATTTGTATGGCGCCCCCCGGAGTCAATACTTTGTAGAACCACCTTTCGCTGCATTTACAACTGCAAGTCTTTTTGGGGATGTCTCTATCAGTTTTGCACATCTAGAGAGGGACATTTCTGCACATTCTTCTTTGCAAAATAGCTCAAGCTCTTTCAGATTGGATGTAGAGCGTCTGTGGACAGCAAATTTCAAGTCCTGCTACACATTCTCAATTGGATTTAGGTCTGGACTTTGACTGGGCCATTCTAACACATGAATATGCTTTGATCTAAACCATTCCATTGTAGCTCTGGCTGTATGTTTAGGGTCATTGTCCTGCTGGAAAGTGAACCTCCACCCCAGTCTCAAGTCTTTTGCAGACTCTAACAGGTTTTCTTCTAGGATTGCCTTGTATTAGGCTCCATACATCTTCCCATCAACTCTGACCAGCTTCCCTGTCTCTGCTGAAGAAAAGCATCCCCACAACATGATGCTGCCACCACCATGTTTCACAGTGTGGATGGTGTGTTCAGGGTAATGTGCAGTGTAAGTTTTACGCCAAACATAGCGTTTTACTTTTAGGCTAAAAAGTTCAATTTTGGTCTCATCTGAACAGGTCACCTTTTTGCTGTGTCCCCCACATGGCTTCTCACAAACTGCAAACAGGACTTCTTATGGCTTTTTTTCAACAATGTCTTTCTTCTTCCATAAAGGTCAGATTTGTGGAGAGCACGACTAATAGTTGTCCTGTGGACAGATTCTCCCACCTGAGCTGTGGATCTCTGCAGCTCCTCCAGAGTTACCATGGACCTCATGGCTGCTTCTCTGATGAATGCTCTCCTTGCCCGGCCTGTCAGTTTAGGTGGACGGCCATGTCTTGGTAGGTTTGCAGTTGTCCCATACTCTTTCCATTTTCGAATGATGGATTGAACAGAGCTCCGTGAGATGTTCAAAGCTTGGAATATGTTTTTTTATAACCTAACCCTGCTTTAAACTTCTCCACAACTTTATCTCTAACCTGTCTGGTGTGTTCCTTGGCCTTCGTGATGCTGATTTGTTCACTAAGGTTCTCTAACAAACCTCTTAGGGCTTCACAGAACAGCTGTATTTATACTAAGATTAAATTACACACAGGTGGACTCTATTTACTGATTAGGTAACTTCTGATGGCAATTGGTTCCACTAGACTTTAGTTAGGGGTATCAGAGTAAAGGGGAGTAAATACAAATGCACGCCACACTTTTCACATATTTATTTGTAAAAAAATTTGAAAACCATTTATCATTTTCCTTCCACTTCACAATTGTGTGCCACTTTGTGTTGGTCTATCACAGGGATATGCAATTAGCGGACCTCCAGCTGTTGCAAAACTACAAGTCCCATCATGCCTCTGCCTCTGGGTGTCATGCTTGTGGCTGTCAGAGTCTTGCTATGTCTCATGGGATTTGGAGTTCTGCATGAGCTGGAGGTCCGCTAATTGCATATCCCTGGTCTATCACATAAAATTCCAATAAAATACATTTACGTTTTTGGTTGTAACATGACAAAATGTGGAAAACTACAAGGAGTATGAATACTTTTTCAAGGCGCTGTAGAGGATATTTTTTTCTCTATATGGATACATTAGGGGGGGTTAGAATACCCATCATTTGTTTGCTATCTGTGTACCATTGGGGAAATTTTCTTCGCATTTAGTTATACTTTATGACAATATAATACGAATGGTGGTGTAGAACATAGAATACAACAAAAGGAAGACTGAGGATGGAGATGACGGACAGCTCATGTTACATTTTTTTTTATAGAACTAGGCTGTGTAGTTTGTTTTAATCTTAATTTAGTTTAGCCCTCTTTTGTGGGGGTTATGACAGATGGCCCTCCCCAAACATGATAGTGCACTAAACCTGTAGATAAATAAGAGAACCAGAAACTTTGCTAAGTGGAAGAGTGGGTTTGATATTAAAGTTGGCAGTGCCTCCACCCAGTACAGGGCCTCTGTGAACAGAGAGGATTCCCCCTCTGTTCACATATAAATTGGAAGCAAAAGAACTACAGCAGCCAGCATACAACATCAACCATATGTATAAGTATATAGATGCACGCCAGTATAGAATGAATACAAGCTTGATAAGAGTTACATAACTACATAGTGTTGTGCCCAGGGGCGTTGCTAGGTCTACAAAAGATCTTTGGCTAGAGCCCATAGCAGTAAGGTAAAGATTATATTATAATACATTTTTATTATATTTTATATATTATTATTACATCAGGGTCCCCAGAGAGCCCCCCCCCCCACATCAGGGTCCCCATAGAGCCCCCCCCCTCATCAGGGTCCCCAGAGAGCTTCCCCCTTAAATCAGGGTCCCCAGAGAGCTTCCCCCTTACATCAAGGTCCAGAGAGAGCCTCCCTCTCACATCAGAGTCCCAAGAGAGCCTCCCTGTTGCATCTGGGTCCCCAGAGAGCCTCCCCGTTGCATCTGGGTCCCCAGAGAGCCTCCCCCACTTACATCAGGGTCCCCAGAGAGCCTTCCTCTTACATCAGAGTCCCCAGAGAGCCCCCCTGTTGCATCAGGGTCCCCAGAGAGCCTCCCCTACTTACATCAGAGTCCCCAGAGAGCCTCCCCCTTGCATCAGGGTCCCCAGAGAGCCTCCCCCACTTACATCAGGGTCCCCAGAGAGCCCCTCCTTACCTCAGAGTCCCCAGGGAGCTCCCACTTGCATAAGGGTCCCCAGAGAGCCCCCCACTTACATCAGGGTCCCCAAAGAGCCCCCCTTATTTTAGGGTTCCCAGAGAGCCTTCTCCTTACATCAGGGTCCCCAGAGAGCCCCCCTCTACATCAGGGTCCCCAGAGAGCCTCCCGCTTACATCAGGGTCACCAGAGAGCCTCCCATTTATACATCTGGGTCCCCAGAGAGCCCCTTCCTTACATCAGGGTTCCCAGAGAGCCCCTTCCTTACATCACGGTCCCCAGAGAGCCCCTTACATCAGGGTCTCCAGGGAGCCCCCCTTACATCAGGGCCCCAGGGAGCCCCTACTTACATCAGGGTGCCCAGTGAGCTTCTTCCTTACATCAGGGTCCCCAGAGAGCCGTCCCCTTACATCAGGGTCCCCAGAGAGCCCGCCACTTACATCAAGGTCCCCAGAGTGCCCCTCCACTTACCCCCAGAAAGCGCCCGGCTCTCCCGTGCTGCCTGCCTGCTGTCCAGTGCTGCTCGCCACACCCGTGGCCCAGCTGCAGAGAGTCCACGGCCATCTCTGAGAGACTCGGGGCTATGGGCCCAGATTCGGGGGTATAGCCCCAAAAGCCACCCCCTAGCGACGCCACTGGTTGTGCCTCTCCAAACTAAGCACTGCAAGTGTGATCTTTATAACTGATCCAGTTGTGACAAGATGGCTGTAACTTGTGGTCTCAGTAGAATTAGCAGACAGTAACTCGATCCAAATGGCATCTTGCAGATTGAAGAAAGCTTTAATCCAAAAACTTGTGCAGATCATAACAGATGAACATCAGGTTAGCTCCAGCCGAATACAGTACATGTAATGAATAGAGGCTAAAGCATGAAGAAGAAGGGTGGTACTAACTATATAGAGCATCCCCTAGCTATGGAGTAGGGTGGGGACAAAATTTTTAAAAGCAATCAAACAACAACGCATGTCTTACTTGATAGTCTGGTTATAGGAAAAGAAAATGCCGCTCCAGATGAGTGATGGAACCAGGTAGGCCGGGGAATGGACTCCTCCCAGGCATGCTACCCTCGGCTCGCCGGCCATGCAATATGGATAAAAGGAATGGATGGCTGCACACCGAGTTAGTGATGAAACTCTATTCATTACCTAAATAAGCGCAACGTTGCTGTGTAAAATGTGTCTACCTGTACCTGTTTGCCTGTCCTGTGGTGTTATTCATGCTACAGATTTTACAATAAAGAGATTCATCACTAGCTCGGTGTGCAGCCATCCATTCCTTTTATTGATAGTCTGGTTGCAAAAGGACACAAGTCCATCTAGTTCAATGAATAGGAAAAAAATAAAACCACACACAAACAGAAAATCTCCATATGCACAATCCTATACCCACAGTTGATCCATAGGAAGGCAAAAAATCCAAATAAAGCATGATCCAATTTGCTCCAATTTGAAAAAAATCCCTTCCTAATTCTCCAGAAGGCAATCGGATATTCCCAGGATAACCTACCCCTGGTGTTCTTACCAAAAAATATTAGCATCCAGTTATATTTTGTGCATTTAGGAATTAATCTGGGCCTATTTTAAAACAATCTACTGAGCTGGCCAGAACTAGTTCTTGAAGGAGTCCATTCCACATTTTCTAAGCTCTTACTGTGAAGAAGCCTTTTCATATTTGGAGCTTAAATCTCTTTTGCTCCAGATGTAAGGAGTCCCCCTTTGTCCTCTGTGATGACCTTAAAGTGAATAACTCTACAAAAAGTTTACTATATGGACCACAATTGTATTTATACATGTTAATCATATCCCCCCTAATCCTCTCTTCTCAAATGAGAGTCAATTCAGTTCCTCTAATCTTTGCTCATAACTGATCAGTTTGGTTGCCCTTCTGTGCACTTTCTCCAGTTTTTCCTCCAAAACTGAACTGCATATTCCTGATGGGGTCTTATTAATGATTTGTACAGGGGGGCAAAATGATATCTCTCTCTCTCTGGAGTCCATACCTCTCTTAATACAAGAAAGGATTTTGCTTGCTTTAGAAACCACAGCTTGGCATTGCATGCTATTATTGAGCTTATGATCTACCAAAACCCCCAGATCCTTCTCCACCATTGATTCCCCCAGTTGTACTCCCCCTAGTATGTATAATGCATGAATATTCTTAGGCCCCAAGTGCATAACTTTACATTTATCAACATTAAACCTCATTTGCCACTTAGTTGCCCAATTAGACAGTGCAATGAGGTTGGCTTGTAAATTGGAGACATTCTGTAAGGCCGCTACTCCACTGCATAGCTTAGTGTCATCTGCAAAGACAGAAATGTTACTTTTAATCCCAGACCCTATATTATATATAAAGATATTAAAAAAGTAAGGGTCCCAGCACTGAACCTTGGGGTACACCACTGATAACCTTAGACCATTCCGAGTAAGAGTCATTAACCACTACTTTCTGAATTCTGTCTTTTAGCCAGTTTTCTATCCATTTACAAATTGATCTTTCCAAGCCTGTAGACTTTACCTTACACATGAGCCGTGTGTGGGGAACTGTGTCAAATGCTTTTGCAAAATCTAAGTATACCACGTCCACAGCCACTCCAAGGTCCAAGGTTTTACTTACCTCCTCATAAAAAGAAATCAGGTTTGTTTGACAACTTCTGTCTTTCATGAATCCATGCTGTCTGTTGGTTAAAATATTTTTTTCCGCCCCCTGTCTGTCTTGAGACGGAGAGGCACCACGGATGGGCCACCCACTGTGGCCGCAGTTAGGCCGACACCTTGACTCTCAGCCTAATGGGGCATACACACGGTCGGACTTTTCGGCTACAAAAGTCCGACAGGCGCTGACGGACCAAATCCGGCGGCCAATCCGATCGTGTGTGGGCTTCCCCGGACTTTCAGCGGACTTTTCCAGTCACAAATCTGACGGACTTTAGATTTGGAACATGCTTCAAATCTTTACGTCGTAACTCCGCTGGACCCAGAAATCCGCTCCTCTGTATGGTAGTCCGACGGACAAAAACCCACGCTAGGGCAGCTATTGACTACTGGCTATCAACTTCCTTATTTTAGTCCGGTGTACGCCATCACGTACGAATCCGTCTGACTTTTGTGTGATCGTATGTAGGAAAGTCCGTTCGTTAGAAAGTCCGCTGCAAGTCAGCCGCAAGTCCGCCAAAAGTCCATTGAAAGTTTGTCGGACGGGCTGTCGGATTTTTGTAGCCGAAAAGTCCGACCGTGTGTACGCCCCATTAACAAACACCCACATATATGACCTCCTCCGGTTCACAACAGACAGTCTGGTGGAACTGTGCACACATACCTGGATATATATACGTGTAGTTAATAATAGGGATGACTCCAGATGTATGTTGCAGCAACGTCCAGTTGCAGGGTCTCCTGAGGTTGATCCTGATGCAGTGTTCATCTTGGTGTCAGGGACATGAAGACAAGATCTGCTGTGACAAGGAGACCCTTCTGCTGTTGTCCAACCAGCCTGGAATGCAGCTTTTCACCAACAGAAACTGTGGTGTGGCCCTGGAACTGAGAGTCAGCCTATCTACTCTGTACTTAGTCCCTAGTAACATCTAATCTCTAATGCAATCGCACCTCTAACTACCATAAATGGCTGTCAGATTGCCTAATCTGGCTCTAGCTTATGCTGGTTATTGAGCCCTAAACTAAAACTAACCATAGAATCCCAAAGCAGAACGGATAGGGTTAACTAAAATAACAAGAGCTGCGTTATTTCATTATTATCCTTTTATTTATCCTTGATTCCCTTCCCTTAACATTTTTTAAAATTATTTGTATATGAATGGTTTAAGCTTTTTAGGTTTTTGTAACATCAAATTAAAGAGCTCATCGGAGCGCACTTTGACATACTAGCTTTGGGTGATAGAAGACTTCCTCCTGTGGCTGGAGTGTGACATCACCAGCGCTGATGCCGGAGAGATGATGAGACGGGGGGGGGGGAACCCAAAAAAGCTGAAAGCACTGATATAATCTGCAAATGAAAATGAATATGCAAGTGAAAGTGAATCAACTAAATGGAAAGAAAGAAGACAATTCCCTGCCTTTAAAACCACTACCACTTCTACACTGTGCCCAACACTGATATCCTGTACTGCCCTGTTAACCTCCCAGCACTGTGTTGGATGAATCTGTCTTTTTTTTTGGGGGGGGGGTCTTGCTTTTCAGCTACTGGTAGAGCAGCAAATGCCAGGAAGGTAATACTGCCAAACAGGGATATTCTATGTAAAAATCGCACCTCAACTGAGGCCAGGCACTGATGTTGGAAGAGAAGGCCTGGCTCTGCTCTAATTCATCCCAAAGGTGTTCTATCGGGTTGACATCAGGACTCTGTGCAGACCAGTCAAGTTCCTCCACACCAAACTCGCTCATCCATGTCTTTATGGAACTTGCTTTGTGCACTGGTGCGCAGTCATGTTGTATAGATAGCGATGTAGATCCACCAAAGAGGGGGCTAGAGGTTGCCAATCCCAAATTTAATATATAGAGAAGCAAATATCCCCCAGGTAAATGATGAGGGCTTTGAAGGCAACAAGGAAAAAGGGGGGTCTAAACAAAGGTTAATATTAATAATTTATTTATTGGTAATTAGAAAAAAATATATAAAATTATTCATCGCCAGAAATGGAGTACATTAAAAACAGGTGTGCGGTCATGTTGGAACAGGAAGGGGCCATCCCCAAACTGTTCCCACAAAGTTGGGAGCATGAAATTGTCCAAAATGTCTTGGTATGTTGATGCCTTAAGAATTCCTTTCACTGGAACTAAGAGGGCCAAGCCCAACCTCTGAAAAACAACCTCACACCATAATCCCCCCTTCAGCAAATGATTTGGACCAGTGCACAAAGCAAGGTCCATAAAGACATGGATGAGCGAGTTTGGGGTGGAGGAACTTGACTGTCCTGCACAGAGTCCTGACCTCCACCTGATAGAACACCTTTGGGATGAATTAGAGCAGAGACTGCGAGCCAGGCCTTCTCTTCCAACATCAGTGCCTGACCTCACAAATGAGCTTTTGGAAGATTGGCCTAACATTTCCATAGACACAATCTTAAACCTTGTGGACAGCCTTCCCAGAAGAGTTGAAGCTGTTATAGCTGCAAAGGTTCGTCCCTTGTCAGGTGCAAATGGGTGTCTGTGTGTTGTCCTCCTAGTGCTATGCCTGGGAAGACAACACACGGACACCCATTCCCACCTGACAAGGGACGAACCCCCTTTGCGATCTATGGGAAGTCTGTAATTACACCACCCCTTTAAGGTACTCAGTGACGTCTTATCCATATGGTATGATTACACAGTATGGCGTCCGGACATCAGCGACTCCTTTTGTGGGGACCTCCGTAGGGGCTTGTTGGGACCCGGTGACGCCTCACTGGTTCCTCCACTCAGGAATAATTCCATCTTTCTTTTAATATCAACATGGCCATACATTACCTTGATCATCTGAGGTGAAATAGCTGAACACATGTACTTTATCTCCTTTACAACACCCCTGAAGAAAGGTTGTTTAAGTGAAATGCATCAGCTAGAATGGAGACAGTATAACTCCATATATATGCATCAATTAACAAGATGTTTGTAAAATAAGCCAGGAATTTTATTGTTTAGGTTTTCTGTCTTTCTCATTATTGGAACTTTTTTAATATGAAACAATAAACTGATATTTTTTAGGATTCTGGTGTACCGGTTGCCCACAAAGTCCCAATCTCTAGTGGGGGTTCTGGTTCTTTCAATGTTCAACGGGGATGTTGGTAACAGGCACCTGGTTTTGCAATAGTGGAAACATTTTCCAACGAACTTGCTCAAGGTGATGCCAAGCGTTGCAGCCATAACACTTATAAGAAATCGCAATCCGTGTATGGATGGCTCAAACTGGACCACATCCACTAATTATCTTAATTACGGAACAATCCCATATAACTAAAGCTAATCATGATTGCATATATACTCGCATAAGGTAAAGAAAAATAGGGAGACATATCCCTGCCATACTAAAATCCAATCTTTCAAAAAGTGCACAAGTGCACTTAGGGTGTGTCATATGGTCCCCCCAAAGAAGAAGGACCCTTCCCTGACCCCCTGGGGCTCAAGACTCCTGACAGGGGCAAGGCAGATTTAGGTCCACCTAGCCAAAAGGCTTGGCAGACCCTACTCCTCAAGGTCAGTTGATGCCAACCAACAAGTACTAGGTTAAGGGCTCTCCCTAAGAGAACCCCGCCCAAAGGCAGGGGTGGAAGGAACCTGAGGGCCACATATTCTCTCACTAGACATTTGGGTAAGCCCAAAGACCCACACCCTACAATCCAAGTGAAAAAAAGACACATAAATGAGTGCAGGTGATACAAGTGGAGAGAAAATAAATGTAGTGCTAACTCTGAAGAAGCCGCTGGTATATTTGGGTTCTCTGTTCTTCACTTGGCCCTAAACAGAGCACCACTCCTACTGACACCACCAAATTACCTTGGCCGGAGTGTCCCCCGGCAGTCACACAATAAGAATGCACACACACTGTGCTAATATAAACAGATTGTATTTATATCAATAATGAAAAATGGCAGGCAATTCAACAGTTCAGAGAGGTTAAACAGGCTGAATGAATCAACAGAAGAACAATTTAACAAGGATACTCTTTAAGGTATGGCCACCCGCTCTTCAGGACTGAGGATATAAACAATAGCCCTCTGAGTGGGAGATCACTCTCCAACTGAGACATATATGAATAACAAGGAATTGGGCTGGCTAGCTCACTTGTAGGCCCTCAGTCATGAGAGTCTAGGTTTAAACCCGGGAAAATCTGTCAAACCTCCTGTACATCAGTACTTATAAGGAAGATAGTCCTTGGGTACAGATCCATCTGGAAGATTGATTCTTCGGCCGGCTTAGTTGGGGCCCTTATGTTGGCGCGCAGTGAAGGGTGCAGTCCCTTTAAGATTCAGAGAAACAGGATGATTCTCTTTAAGGATGGGTTCCCACTATTGCCGCATGCGGATCACAGCAGGGGTCCGGTGCGTCCCCGTTCAATGTTTCACCATAGAGCCGGTCACAATCTCCTGCTATGCGAATTTTATGTAGGGAAACCCACATCCAATTCTCATAGGTGTGAACCCAACCTAAGAGGCAAAAAAGTGGGCACAGTTAGAGCTGCACGATTCTGGCTAAAATGAGAATCACGATTTTTTTGCCTAAAAGATAGATCACGATTCTCTCACGATTCTCGCGGCATAACATCATCTTTCACATTAAAACAAAAAAAATTGGGCTAACTTTACTGTTTCGTTTTTTTTTTTATTCATTGAAGTGCATTTTTCCCAAAAGATTGCGTTTGAAAGACCGCTGGGCAAATACAGTGTGACATAAAATATTGCAGCAATTGACATTTTATTCCCTAGGGTCTCTGTTAAAAGATATATAATGTTTGGGGGTTCCAAGTCATTTTCTAGCAAAAAATATTGATTTTAACTTAAGAAACAAGTGTCAGAAAAAGATTTAGGCTTTAAGTGGTTAAACTTCCTGCATTTACAGGTTGTTAAAAACTTGGCAGACTGCCTGGATTTTTTTTTTTTCACACAGAAGTTTATCCCTTTGATCTAATAAGGAAGAGTTAGTTACAATTTTTCATGTTAAAAAACTTGGCAGACTGCCAGGATGTTGTTTTCTTTTGACAGCTGAGTGAGCAGATAAGTCTCTCCACTTGTTATATGAAAGAATCGGCAAACTCTGCAATAGAGATCATCAGGGGGGTTGAATCAAGATCACGATTTTGTATAGGTTTTGAATTTGGTAGGAAGTGTCATTTTAAGCTATTGAATTGTAAGCAAGAGTCACTTTAGTTGGTTGAATTGTGAGTAATAGAGTCACTTTAATAAAAAATGACTGCAGACAGAGGTCACAGCTTGACTGAAGAGTATTATTATTTGAAAGGTTGAAGAAAATAAAAAATAAAAATTAAATAAAATACAATCTAATATGGCAGTAAGGTATTTGGATAGATAGTAACGGATGAGCAACTTCTGGTGTGACTCTTCTTTCTCGAGTCCTTGGCACAGTGGTCGCTTTCTGGCCTAAAAACGCATAGATAATTACGGCATACCTGTGGCTGGGATTACTCATTGGAGTATTCAGCTTTTGAAACACAGACCACTCATATCACATATAAACTCAGCACTTCATCTAATGTCTGTAAATATCGTCAATCTCTGCAAACAGCAGTGTGGCCTTAAATCTGTTTTACTGCAGCCCTAAAGTGACACTGTTCTAGAGGGAACAAAGCAGGAAAATAACTGTGAGGTCAATTGCAAAAAAAGTATATTAGGGGATCTGTTGGTATAATACAAATATAATTCAGGAGATTTAAAGTGTTTGTAGAGGCTGAAGGTTTTTTACCTTCATGCATTATATGCATGAAGGAAAAAAACCTTCTGTGTGCAGTGACCCCGCAATCCTCAACTGAGCCCTCTCCAATCCAGTGATATCACACTAGCCTGGGCTGTATAGGAGCTCTACCTCCTCATTGGCAGAGACATCAGCGGAAGCCTATTGGCTCCCACTGCTGTCAATCACAGCCAGTGAGCCAATGAGGAGGAGGGGGAGGGAGGCGAGGCGCGGCTCTATGTGTCTTATGGACGAATAGAGCAGCAGCTTAGGAGCAAGCTGCTTTCTCTGGGGGGCACTGCTCGAGGGGGAGGAGCCAGGAGCGCCGGCTGGGGACCCGAAAATGAAAAGGTTCAGGGGTGTTGTGTGAAAAACCACTTTACTAAGCAGGTAAGTGTAACATGTTTGTTATTTAAAAAAATAAATACATTAAGCTTTAATAGCATTTTAATGATGGTTTTTCTGACGGAATTGCGCTCAAGCTTGGCTTGCATTCACGTGGTCACACAAAAGTTTTCCGAACTTTCGACTGTCAAGAACGCGGTGACGTACAACACTACGACGAGCCGAGAAAATGAAGTTCAATGCTTCCGAGCATGCGTCGAATTGTTTCCGAGCATGCGTGATTTTTTGCGCGTACGAAATGCATACAGACGAACGCATTTTCGGATAGAAACTTTTTCCGACCGAAAAATAGAGAACCTGCCCCCAATCTTTTGCTGGCTGGAATTCTGCCAGCAAAAGTCAGATGGAGCATAATACACACGGTCGAAATTTCTGACCAAAAGCTCACATCCGACTTTTGCTGGCAGAATTTCTGATCGTGTGTACGGGGCATAAGGTGAAAGAGCTCGCTATGTAATGTCACACCTGTCCTGCAAATTGTGGTGCGATGTCAGTGAAAACATCTAATCTTGTCTAAATCAGATACAGCAGATCAGAAATCATACTCTATATGCAGATATGTTGTCATTGCCTTTGTAGGACTTCCTTTTCACTTCCTTTTTGGTTAATGTGGATAGTTTTCAGTACGTCTCCGTACATTAAGATTAATAAACCAAGAGACTGATCTCACTGATGTGAAAACATCTTGACAAAAAATTTGGGTAAGGGAAAGTAAAAGCTCAGGAAGAGACCATATTCACACACTTCACTTTTGTGACATCTTGTAATAGGTTCCCTCTTGGTGTATAAAAGCGCAGTAGTGAAGATGGAGCTCAGAACACTGCAAGGACCAAAGAGGACCAGAATCCTGAGGACACTGCAAAGACCAAAGAAAAAAAGGACCAAGTCTACAGAGCAGTCCAAAAGACACAGGTAAGAACCATCCTCCCTGCTCCAATACATCGTCTTCTACATGAAAATATACATATAATGTACAATATCTATATGTTGTTTTTACCAGCCGCAATGACCACCACATACTCTTGGACAATTCTCATCTTCGTGAGCCTCAGCTTCATTTCCTCTGCCCAATCCTGCAAATGGCTCCATCGAAACCAAGACCATGTGAACAAAGAGCTTTTGCGCAACATTAACCAGATGGTGAGTTCCAGACAGTTCTTTTCTCTGTCCATCCCTGGCGTGTTATCTTCAGTGTTCCCTCAAATCGAAATGCTGAAACCCTCAACCTCTTCTCTTCTTCCCTCTCCTTTCTGGGCCCTTGCCTCCCTCTGCTAAACCATAAATGTTGGTTCATGCCACCTCTGGGTCTGTCCACTCCAGTCATGGAGGTGATGCCACCCTGCCATTTCTCTACTTTCTACATCTCAGTCATGAACCTCTCTTCTAATCTCTCTTCTTCTTGATTCTGCTGTACATTTTTTTTTACGGGATTGTGGACATTAAATGTATCAGTGAGAGTATCTATCATACTATGCATTACAGACTCAAGATTCTTCAGTCGTCTGTCTCAATAGTAGTTCCAGGCTTCCTGATATAAAGCAGCTCTACAACATCACTAAGGTAAGAGAATTGCCATGTTGGAAAGAGGGACTAGTATGGAAGACATTCACTTCCAAAGCTGATCAGACCCACTAGCAAGAACAATATGATCAGTGCTGCCAAAAGATCATGTAAGGCTTTACGTGCAGAGAGCATGAAGAACTAATTGGTTTACCAATGTGATTTTTTCCAGAATGCATTTTTTTCTTTTTGGATAAACTTGTGAGCTTTATAGTAGGTTCAAAAAAGTTTTAGCTCAACTTCATGTAAAATCTTTTTATTTTGGGTAGAGTAGATGAAGGGTTTGATCATCTTTAATGTTTTTATGATTTGTCTGGATCCCCATTGGGGAAATTTCCTCATGCTGACTGTCCTGAGGGCACCTCATATTCCAGAATGCAATAGGGTGTCACAGGGACAAGAAGTGATGGTAAATTTCTCCAGCAACAAAAACACAAAGATTCAGATCTCCTTATTTCCTGACCTTGTTTAACACAGATAAAGAGCGAGGCAAAATCTGAGTCAATGAGATCACATGCAGCAATAGAAAACTGAATAAAACTTCTATCTCTAGCGTTGTCCCAATAAAACAAGGGTTCATCTGGATGGGAAATGAGCTCATCACATAGTACTAATGCCATCTTCTCAATTGTAAAGTATTTTATGATGTATGAATTGTCCTAGGTTGAGTCTGCGGCCATCGCTGTGCATGAAGTCGCCAATCAAATCCTCCAGTTCTGTGGGAAATACAAGGAGAAGTTTGGCCATGATTGTCCATCCTGGGAGAAGCTTCAGGGGTACCTCAACTACCAGAAAGAGCAGCTGTCTGACTGTGTAAGTGTCCAGGTTACTACCCCCAGCTCATTCCCCCAGGCCTACAGAGATGGGAAAGTTGTATATGGATGTTTTCTATCTTCCAGATCCCAGAGGGAGCAGAAAACCAGCTCTTCATACAGGGAATCAGCCAGCAATTCATTACCCTGCAAAGGATCCTAGATGAGCAAGTAAGTCACCCTCCTTTCCTTCACTTATTAAAAGATCAATTTGTCCATGGATCCTCATGGGAGGAGTTCTAAGATAAACACAGCAATTCAGTTGAGGGGGATAAGAAAAGAGCAGATGGTTCAATAAATTTTTTTTTTAACAAAAATGAGCAGACAGCTGATTTCTTGATGGATGGATGTCACCAGCAGATTATCCTTTGGTTTATCTGTCTCTTTGTGTCTATGGTTCCCTCATACACACATTAACATTTATCCCATTATATTCCACAGGACAACAAGGTATGCGCTCAGAAAATTGCTTTCGCTGAAATCTGGAGGAATCTCCTGCTGAGCAGTCGGCTCTCATCTAAAATGAGAAAACAACACAATCCTTTCCTAACTCCGTAACTGAGTTCACTGAAAAGAAATTTTTTATTTTTTATTTTTTATGTATTATGTGATTTATGTATGAGTTCACTGAAAATTTGACACTGAAAAAAGAAATAACTATATATTTATGTATTTATTTATTTTATATAAAATTGTGAGTGTATTTTATTATTATATTTATTTCTAAGTGTAGTTTTTATATTGACTTGACAAAAGATTAATAAAAAAATTACTTATTCAGTAAGTGTCGGCTGGTAATTATGTAATGGTGACAAATAACACTTAAAGTAGACCATAATTCGTTCCAGAAGCATGCTTGTAATCCAAAGCACTCTTATATCAAAGCAAATTTTCCCATAAGAAATAATGGAAACTCCGATAATTCGTTCCACAACCATTTTTGCATATAAAAATGATCAAAATATGACCAAAATCTATTAATACTGTATAGTACTGTAGTAGGAATACTGTACTGTACTGTACCTCTGTGTTTTAAAAAAAAAAGAAGAATCACAGTTTTAATGTAAAAAAAAAAAGAATTACACTCGCAATGTTAAGGAGTCTGGAGCTCATCCATGTAAAGCCGCTGTGTATATGTACAGTAAAGCTGCTGGTGTACAGTATACAGCGATGTATGTGGCCAGAGGTGCGGGGGTAATGGTGGCTCCCAGCTCTTCCTGGAGAACTTAGAAACACTCGGGTACTGTTGACATCATTTCTGGGTGCTACACATGTAACGACCGCCCAGTGGCGGCTGGTGCTCAAAATTTTTTGGGGGGGCGCAAACAAACTGAAAAAAAACCAAAAACATCAATTGCAGTCAATGTGCCCATCAAACGCAGCCACTGTGCCCTTCAAACGCAGCCACTGTGCCCATCAAATGCAGCCACTGTGCCCATCAAACGCAGCCACTGTGCCCATCAAACGCAGCTACTGTGCCATCAAACGCAGCTACTGTGCCCATCAATTGCTGCCAGTGTGCCCATCAATAGCCGCTACTGTGCCCCATCAAATGCTGCCAGTGTGCCCATCAATAGCCGCTACTGTGCCCCATCAATTGCTGCCAGTATGCCCATCAATTACTTCTACTGTGCCCCATCAAATGCTGCCAGGGTGCCCATCAATAGCCGCTACTGTGCTCCATTGAATGCTGCCAGTGTGCATCGCCCGGCACTTACCTGTCTCGCAGCGGGTCAGTGGCGGTGTCCTGCACGCTCCTCGATGTCTTCTTCCATGCTCTCTATCAGGCATCCAATCACAGCGCCTGACGTTTCAGCCAATCAGGTGACAGGTAACAGGCCCGAGCACCTGATTGGCTGAGAGGCGGTTCAGCGTTAGCAAAGCGAATTCCTTCGCTTTGCTAACACACAGCTGAGTGAACAGGTGCTTCCAAAAAACACCCCGCCGCTGTAATTCAGGTGCCCGGCGCCCGAAAAGGGTCCGGACACCTGAATAGGGGGTGTCTGCGGCGACCATAGATAGATTCATGCAATGCATGAATCTATCTATGGTGATAGAGCGGTGCCAGGAGAGAAGGGGCGCCGCTCCTGCGCCCTTTATGGACGCACCGCCACTGCGCCCGCCCCACCCAGCTGGGAGTGTCTCTGGGTGTCTCCAAGTGTCTCCAGGAAGCGCTGGGAGCCTCCATCGGCCGAACCTCTGGCCACATACAACGCTGTACTGTATACTGTACACCAGCGTCTATACTGTACATATACACAGCGGCTTTACATGGATGAACACCACACTCCTTAACATTGTGAGTGTAATTCTTTTGTTTTTACAGTAAAACTACTCCTCGTATATCAAGACAGCGCTCCTATATCAAGACAGCACTCGTATATCAAGACAGCACTCGTATATCAAGACAGCGCTCCTATATCAAGACAGCGCTCGTATATCAAGACAGCGCTCCTATATCAAGACAGCGCTCGTATATCAAGACAGCGCTCGTATATCAAGACAGCTCAAGACAGCGCTCGTATATCAAGACAGCGCTCGTATATCAAGACAGCTCAAGACAGCGCTCGTATATCAAGACAGTGCTCGTATATCAAGACAGTGCTCGTATATCAAGACAGCGCTCGTATATCAACACAGCGCTCGTATATCAAGACAGCGCTCGTATATCAAGACAGTGCTCGTATATCAAGACAGCGCTCGTATATCAAGACAGCGCTCGTATATCAAGATAGTGCTCGTATATCAAGACAGCGCTCGTATATCAAGGCAGCGCTCGTATATCAAGGCAAAATTTTTTTAAAAATGTTGCTCGTCTTTCAAAACGCTCGTATACCACGTTACTCGCAAACCAAGGGATTGCTATATTTGTTTTTCTATATTGGATACATTAAGGGAGGGTTATAATACCCATCATTTATTTTGCCATCTGTATCCCATTGGGGAAATTTGGACACACAGGACACGGCTGATGACTGATCTGAGTACTGGCTCGCTGCCAGTACCATGTGACCACCGTAACCAATCACAGCAGGTCACATGACAGTTGTAAACAATGGCTTCGTTTCATGCCATCCATTAAATACAACTGTGATTGGTCAGTGTGATCACATGGTACAGACAGGGCCAATCACAGTCCATCTGTACCACGTGATTAACGTTGGCCAATCACAGGTAATCAAAACAAAACTGTGTAAATGCATCAGTTTCATTCAGTAAAATGCTTGCTTATAGCAATGTAATGCATTGCTATTTGCAAACATAATGTTTAAAAAAAAAAAAAAAAAAATCCTGATCACTTGCCCAGAGTAGTACAATGTTACTATGGTAAAATTATTGTGCTCTGGTAACAGTGGGTTTAAAAAAAAAAAATCGTAAAAAAAAAGAAAAAGATGTAATACAAATATAAAAAAAATTTTTTAAAAATATTAAAATTGTTTGTTTTTTTTCGTACTGTCACCAGTCAGTGTCCCTGATTACTGCCACACCTGTTTTATGATAACACTGTATTTCAGCGGTGACAATATGTTTAAAAAAAACTATTTTTTTTTTTCATCTCTTCATTTTCTAAAAAATTCTGACAAAAATTACAACTTTAAATGCCTCTTACTAAAGACCTTGGACTGTCTACCTTCCAAAAAGGGGTAATTTGGGGGATATTTGTACTGTCCTGGCGTTTTTTTCGGGCTTCAAGAAATGAGATAGGCCGTCAGTACATCAGGATTGATCGAATTTCCGATATATCCCATAGTTTGTGGACTAAATAATCTACACAGGTCTGGGTTATTTTCACCAAAGAAATGTAGCAGAATACATTGTAACTACTTCAGCCCCGGAAGATTTTGGCTGCTGCTCAATGACCAGGCCATTTTTTGCGATTTGGCAATGCGTCGTTTTAACTGACAATTGCGCGGTCGTGCGACGCTGTACCCAAGCAAGATTGACAACCTTTTTTTTCTACAAATAGAGCTTTCCTTTGGTGGTATTTGATCATCTCTGTTGCTTTTTTTGTTTTTTGACTGCGCAATTGTCATTCAAAGTGCGACAATGCTGAAAGCTGAAAATTCCATACCTCTCTTAATACAAGAAAGGCCTTTGTTCGCTTTGGAAACCACAGATTGGCATTGCATGTTATTATTGAGCTTATGATCTACCAGAACCTCCAGATCCTTCTCCACTATGGATCCCCCCCAGTTGTACTCCCCCTAGTATGTATGATGCATGCATATTCTTAGCCCCCCAAGTGAATAACTTTACATTTACATCAACATTAAATCTCATTTGCCACATAGTTGCCCAATTAAACAGAACATTGAGGTCGGCTTGTAAGTTGGTGACATCCTGTAAGGACGTTATTTCACTGCATCGCTTGGTGTCATCTGAAAATAGTGAAAGGTTACTTTTAATCCCAGATCCTATATCATTTATAAATATAGTAAAAAGTAAGGGTCCCAACACTGAATGTTGGGGTACACCACTGATACTCCTCACCTGGTTGCCGCCACACGCGCTGGACACCATCTGAACCAAATAAGTTTATCTTGGTCTCATCAGACCACAGGGCATGGTTCCAGTAATCCATGTCCTTAGTCTGCTTGTCTTCAGCTAACTGTTTGCAGGTTTTCTTGTGCATCATCTTTGGAAGAGGCTTCCTTCTGGGATGACAGCCATGCAGACAAATTTGATGCAGTGTGCGGCGTATGGTCTGAGCACTGACAGGCTGACCCCCCCACCCCTTCAACCTCTGCAGCAATGCTGGCAGCACTCATACGTCTATTTCTTAAAGTGGTTGTAAACCCACGAAAAAAAAAAAAAAAACCTGCAAGACAAAGGCATAATGAGCTGGTAGGCTATGCCTACCAGCTCATTACTCACCTTAGATCGACACCCCCGCAGCAGTCCCGGCACACTGCTCTGCCCGGTGACATGTCTCTTGGAGTTATTTTTGGGTATCGCGGGCTCTGGCGCTGTGATTGGCCGGAGCCGCGATGATGATGACAATGGATATCTCCTAAACCGTGTAGGTTTAGGAAATATCCATGGTAGCGACAGGTAAGCCTTATTATAGGCTTACCTGTAGTGAAAACTGGTCAGTAAGGGTTTACATCCACTTTAAAGATAACCTCTGGATATGACGCTGAGCACGTCCACTCAACCTCTTTGGTCAGCCATGGTGAGGCCTGTTCTGAGTGAAACCCGTCCTGTTAAATCGCTGTATGGCCTTGGCCACCGTGCTGCAGCTCAGTTTCAGGGTCTTGGCAATCTTCTTATAGCCTAGGCCATCTTTATGTAGAACAACAATTCTTTGTTTCAGATCCTCAGAGAGTTCTTTGCCATGAGGTGCCATGTTGAACTTCCAGTGAGCAGTATGAGAGAGTGAGAGCGATAACACCAAATTTAACACACCTGCTCCCCATTCACACCTGAGACCTTGTAACACTAACGAGTCACATGACATCGGGGAGGGAAAATGGCTAATTGGGCCCAATTTGGACATTTTCACTTAGGGGTGTACTCACTTTTTTGTTGCCAGCGGTTTAGACATTAATGGCTGTGTGTTGAGTTATATTGAGGGGACAGCAAATTTACACTGTTATACAAGCTGTACACTCACTACTTTACATTGTAGCAAAGTGTCATTTCTTCAGTGTTGTCACATGAAAAGATAGCATAAAATATTTACACAAATGTGAGGGGTGTACTCACTTTTGTGAGATACTGTATTTTTGTATTTTTCCTTCTTTTGGTTGAAGTAGATGGACTTTTTTCAGCCAGACTAACTATGTAACTACGGAATGCAGCTTTTCACAAACAGAAACCGTGATGTGGCCCTGGAATTCAGAATCAGCCTATCTCCTCTGTATTTAGTCCTTAGTAGCATCTCTCTCATGGAACTGTATCTCCAACTACCAGAAGTGGTTGTCAGATCTGCCTAATCTGGCTCTAGCCTATGCTGGTTATTGAGCCCTAAACTAAAACTAGCCAGAGAATCCCAGAGCAGAAGGGATAGGGTTAACTAAAATAACAGGAGTTGCATATTTAGTTGTTTTACCCTTAAATTTTTAATTCAAACTTTTAGTTAATACTAATTATTTTATATTATGCTTTTATTCATCCTTGATTCCCTTCCCATAGCACTTTTTAAATTCTTTGTTTATAATTGGTTTAACTGCTTGCCCACCATCGCACACAGATATACGTCGGCAGAACGGCACAGGCAGGCGAATGGGCGTACAGGTACGTCCCTTTAAATTTGCCGCCTTTCGGGCGAGCGCGAAGCGTGCCCGCGGGTCCCAGGAACTCGATGTTCTCCGGCGGCCCGCGATTGCGGTGTGGAGAGGCAGAACGGGGAGATGCCTATGTAAACAAGGCATTTCCCCGTTCTAGCTTGTGTCATGACAGAGATCTACTGCTTCCTGTCATCGGGAGCCGTGATCGCTGTCATGTCAGTGGTAGCCCCTCCCCCCCCACAGTTAGAATCCCTCCCTAGGACACGCTTAACTCCTTCATCACCCCCTAGTGGTTAACCCCTTCCCTGCCAGTGTCATTTACACAGTAATCAGTGCATTTTTATAGCACTGTATAAATGACAATGGTCCCAAAATAGTGTCAAAAGTGTCCGATGTGTCCGCCATAATGTCGCAGTCACGATAAAAATTGCAGATCGCCTCCATTACTAATAAAAAAAAATGAATAATAAAAATGCTATAAAACTATCCCCATTTTGTAGACGCTATAACTTTTGCGCAAACCAATCAATATACGCTATGTAGAAGAAGACGTATCGGCCTAAACTAAGGAAAAAAAATAATTTTTTTTATATATTTTTGGGGGATATTTATTATAGCAAAAAGTAAAAAATATTGCTTTTTTTTTCAAAATTTTCGCTCTTTTTTTTTGTTTGTAGCGCAAAAAATAAAAGCCGCAGAGGTGATCAAATACCACCAAAAGAAAGTACTATTTGTAGGGGAAAAAAGAACGTAAATTTTGTTTCGGAGCCATGTCGCACGACCGCGCAATTGTCAGTTAAAGCGACGCAGTGCCGAATCGCAAAAAGTGCTCTGGTCAGGAAGGGGTTAAAATCTTCCGGGGCTGAAGCGGTTATGTTTGAGTTTAGGTTTTTGTATTGTTGAATTAAGGGCTCGGGGGGGGGGGGCACACTTTGGCATGCTTGCCTTGGGTGGTAGAGGACGGGGCCGGAGTGTGACATCACCAGCGCTAATACCGGAGGGATGATGAGACGGGGGGGGGGGGAGGGGAGGAGGAAACCCAAAAAAGCTGAAAGCGCTGATGTAATCTGCAAATGAAAATGAATATGAAAGCAAATCAACTGAATGGAAAGAAAGAAGACAATCCCCTGCCTTTAACACCACTGCCACTTCTACACTGTGCCCAACACTGATATCCTGTACTGCCCTGTTATCTCCCCAGCACTGTGTTGTATAAATTTGTCTTTTTTTGGGGGGGGGGGGTCATGTCCCTTTCCTTCCCCGCCAGACACTTGTTCACACCTGCAGCAGTCTCTACAGCCCGTAGCGCAGCAAATGCCAGGCATTTAGAAGGTGATACAGCCAAACAGGGATATTCTATGTAAATATCGCACCGCAAACACCAGCCAAGCATTTGGCTCAATCATACATTGTAGCGTTATTCACTTAAATGGGTTGCATTTGGCAGCGGCGCGGCAAATGCAACATGGGGTATAATTTTTGCCATGACAATGAACCAAAGCATTGTGGCCGCAGCATGTTTAAGATCCTGAATGGCTGCATGCTATCTTTTAGGAGGGCGGTTGGGTGGTGGTAAAACTGTGGCTTAACCGCCTGTTTTTTACTACACCCGCCACCCATGTGAATGAGGGTGAATAAAGATTGTGAACTGAGGTAATGAACGCAGGTTGGGCACTGTGAACAGAAGTCAACTCACAAAAAAAAAAAAAAAATTAATCAATCATCTCATGTTCTAGCCACTTGATATTTAACAAATGTACAATATTAGAATTGAAATACACTATATTAGCAAAAGTATTGGGACACCTGCCTTTACACGCACATGAACTTTAATGGCATCCCAGTCTTAGTCCGCAGGGTTCAATATTGAGTTGGCCCACCCTTTACAGCTATAACAGCTTCAACTCTTCTGGGAAGGTTTAGGAGTGTGTCTATGGGAATGTTTGACTTTTCTTCCAAAAGCACATTTGTGAGGTCAGGCACTGATGTTGGACGAGAAGGCCTGGCCCTGCTCTATTTCATCCCAAAGGTGTTCTGTTGGGTTGAGGTCAGGACTCTGTGCAGGCCAGTCAAGTTCCTCCACCCCAAACTCGCTCAGCCATGTCTTTATGGACCTTGCTTTGTGCACTGGTGCGCAGTCATGTTGGAACAGGAAAGGGTCATCCCCAAACTGTTCCCACAAAGTTTGGAGCATGAAATTGTCCACAATGTCTTGGTATGCTGCAGCCTTATAAGTTCCTTTCACTGGAACTAAGAGGGCCAAGCCCAACCCCTGAAAAACAACCCCACACCATAATCCCCCTCCACCAAATGATTTGGACCAGTGCCCAAAGTAAGACATGGATGAGCGAGTTTGGGGTGGAGGAACTTGACTGGCCCACACAAAGTCCTGACCTCAACCCGATAGAAAACCTTTGGGATATATTAGAGCGGAGACTGCGAGCCAGGCCTTCTGGTCCATCATCAGTGCCTGACCTCACAAATGAGCTTTTGGAAGATTGGCCAAACATTCCCATAGACACCCTCCTAAACCTTGTGCACAGCCTTCCCAGAAGAGAGTTAAATCTGTTACAGCTGCAAAGGTTCGTCCCTTGTCAGGTGCAAATGGGTGTCTGTGTGTTGTCCTCCTAGTGCTATGCCTGGGAAGACAACACACGGACACCCATTCCCACCTGACAAGGGACGAACCCCCTTTGCGGTCTATGGGAAGCCTGTAATTACACCACCCCTTTAAGGTACTCAGTGACGTCTTATCCATATGGTATGATTACACCGTATCTAATGATCATTTGGCGTCCGGACATCAGCGACTCCGCGACGCCTCACTGGTTCCTCCACTCATCTTTCTTTTAATATCAACATGGCCATACATTACCTTGATCATCTGAGGTGAAATTGCTGAACACATGTACTTTATCTCCTTTACAATACCCCTGAAGAAAGGTTGTTTACCTGAAATGCGTCGGGTAGAATGGAGACAGCATAACTCTATGTATATGCATCAATTAACAAGATGTTTGTAAAATAAGCCATGAATTTTATTGTTTAATATTTTCTGTCTTTCTCATTATCGGAACTTTTTTAATATGAAACAATAAACTGATAATTTTTAACATAGGATTCTGGTGTACTGGTCGCCCACAAAGTCCCAATCTCTAGTGGGGGTTCTGGTTCTTTCAATGTTCAACGGGGATGTTGGCAACAGGCACCTGGTTTTGCTATAGTGAAAACATTGTCCAATGGACTTTCTCAAGGTGATGCCGAGCGTTGCAGCCGTAACATTCCTGAAATCGCGATGCATATATGGATGGCTCAAACTGGACCGCATCCACTAATGATCTATATAACTGACCTATATAACTAAAGCTGCCATCATTATTGCATACATACTTGCATAAGGTAAAGAAAAATAGGGAGACATATCCCTGCCATACTAATATCCAATCTGTCAAAAAGTGCACTTAGGGTGTGTCATATGGTTCCCCCCCCCAAAGAAGAAGGACCCTTCCCTGACCCCCTGGGGCTCAAGACTCCTGACAGGGGCAAGGCAGATATAGGTCCACCTAGGCAAAAGGCTTGGCAGACCCCACTCCTCAAGGTCAGTTGATCCCAACCATCAAGTACTAGGTTAAGGCCTCCCCCTAAGAGAACCCACCCCAAAGGCAGGGGTGGAAGGAACCTGAGGGCCACATATCCTCCCACTAGACATTAGGGTAAGCCCAAAGACCCACACCCTACAATCCAAGTGAAAAAAGACACAGACATGATTGCAGGTGATACAAGTGGAGAGAAAATAAATGTAGTGCTAACTCTGAAGAAGCCGCTGGTATATTTGGGTTCTCTGTTCTTCACTTGGCCCTAAACAGATCTCCACTCCTACTGACACCACCAAATTACCTTGGCCGGAGTGTCCCCCGGCAGTCACACAAGAATGCTCCGTACACACGGTCGGATTTTCAGACGGAAGATGTTGTCGAAAATTACAACCGTGTGTAGGCTCCATCGGACATTTTCCATCGGAATTTCCATCACACAAAATTTAAGACCTGGATCTCAAATTTTCCGACAACAAAATCCGTTGTCGGAACTTCCGATCGTGTGTACAGAATTCCGATGCACAAAGTTCCACGCATGCTCGGAATCAAGCAGAAGAGCCGCACTGGCTATTGAACTTAATTTTTCTCGGCTCGTCGTACGTGTTGTACGTCACCGCGTTCTTGATGTTCGGAATTTCTGACAAGATTTGTGCGACCGTGTGCATGCAAGACAAGTTTGAGCCAACATCCGTCGGAGAAAAAACATTGTTGTCGGAAAAATCCTATCGTGTGTGCAGGGCAGAATTTTGTTGTCGGAAAATCCTATCGTGTGTGCAGGGCAGAAGAATTCACACACACTGTGATAAAATAAACGACCAGATTGTATTCATATCAAAAAAATGGCAGACAATTCAACAGTTCAGAGAGGTTAAACAGGCTGAATGAATCAACACAAGAACAATTTAACAAGGATACTCTTTAAGGTTTGGCCACCCGCTCTTCAGGACTGAGGATATAAACAATAGCCCTCTGAGTGGGAGATCACTCTCCAACTGAGACATATATGAATAACAAGGAATTGGGCTGGCTTGTAAGCCCTCAGTCAAGAGAGTCTGGGTTTAAACCTGGGAAAATCTGTCAAACCTCCTGTACATCAGTACTTATAAGGAAGATAGTCCTTGGGTACAGATCCTGGAGATCCATCTGGAAGTTTGATTCTTAGGCAGGCTTAGTTGGGGCCCTTATGTTGGCATGTAGTGAAGGGTGCAGTCCCTTTAAGATTCAGAGAAACAGGATGATTCTCTTTAAGGATGGGTTCCCACTATTGCCACATGTTGATCACAGCAGGGGTCCGGTGCGTCCCCATTCACCATTTCACCATAGAGCCGGTCACAATCTCCTGCTATGCGAATTTCATGTAGGGAAACCCACATCCAATTCGCATAGGTGTGAACCCAACCTAAGAGGCAAAAAAGTGGGCACAGTTAGAGCTGCACGATTTTGGCTAAAATGAGAATCACGTTTTTTTTGTTTAGAAGATAGATCACGATTCTCTCACGATTCTCGCGGCATAACATCATCTTTCACATTAAAACAAAAAAATTGGGCTAACTTTACTGTTTCGTTTTTTTTTTTTTTATTCATTGAAGTGTATTTTTCCCAAAAGATTGCGTTTGAAAGACCGCTGGGCAAATACAGTGTGACATAAAATATTGCAGCAATTGACATTTTATTCCCTAGGGTCTCTGTTAAAAGATATATAATGTTTGGGGGTTCCAAGTCATTTTCTAGCAAAAAATATTGATATTAACTTAAGAAACAAGTGTTAGAAAAAGATTTAGGCTTTAAGTGGTTAAACTTCCTGCATTTACAGGTTGTTAAAAACTTGGCAGACTGCCTGGATTTTTTTTTTTTCACACAGAAGTTTATCCCTTTGATCTAATAAGGAAGAGTTAGTTACAATGTTTCATGTTAAAAACTTGGCAGACTGCCCGGATGTTGTTTTCTTTTGATAGCTGAGTGAGCAGATAAGTCTCTCCACTTGTTATATGAAAGAATCGTCAAACTCTGCAATAGAGATCGTCAGGGGGGTTGAATCGAGATCACGATTTTGTATAGGTTTTGAATTTGGTAGGAAGTGTCATTTTAAGCTATTGAATTGTAAGCAAGAGTCACTTTAGTTGGTTGAATTGTGAGTAATAGAGTCACTTTAATAAAATATGACTGCAGACAGAGGTCACAGCTTGACTGAAGAGTATTATTATTTGAAAGGTTGAAGAAAATAAAAAATAAAAATTAAATAAAATACAATCTAATATGGCAGTAAGGTATTTGGATAGATAGTAACGGATGAGCAACTTCTGGTGTGACACTTCTTTCTCGAGTCCTTGGCACAGTGGTCGCTTTCTGGCCTAAAAACGCATAGATAATTACGGCATACCTGTGGCTGGGATTACTCATTGGAGTATTCAGCTTTTGAAGCACAGACCACTCATATCACATATAAACTCAGCACTTCATCTAATGTCTGTAAATATCATCAATCTCTGCAAACAGCAGTGTGGCCTTAAATCTGTTTTACTGCAGCCCTAAAGTGACACTGTTCTAGAGGGAACAAAGCAGGAAAATAACTGTGAGGTCAATTGCAGAAAAAGTACTGTATTTATTGGCGTATAACACTCACTTTTTCACAATGAAAATCAGGTGCAAATAGCGCGTGCGTGTTATACGCCGATACTTCAATTTTAGCTGCCTCCGAGGGGACAGGGAGGGGGGCGGGACGAGCACTGTCAGATTACATACAGTGAGAATCTCCTGTTTACTTGGTGGCCTCTATAATAGGAAGTCCTGTCTCCTGGGCAGCCATTGGACCAGTGTTCTGTCTATCAAAGGAGATTCTCACTGTATGTAATCTGTCGGCGCTCATCTCGCCCCCCTCCCTTTCCCCTTTAGGCTGCAGATGGGCAATGATCAGGCTGCACTGATGGCAATGGTGAGGCTGCTGCATTGATGGCAATGGTGAGGCTGCTGCATTGATGTGGACTGATGAGGCTGCATTTATGGCACTTGTGAGGCTGCAGATAGGCACTGACCCTTATTTTGCTCCAAAGTTCCTTATTTAAAATTTACGTTTTTTTCCTGAAACTTCCCTCTTAAAATGAATGTGCGTGTTATATGCCTGTGCGTGTTATACACTGATAAATACGGGTATATTAGGGGATCTGTTGGTGTAATACAAATATAATTCAGGAGATTTAAAGTGTTTGTAGAGGCTGAAGGTTTTTTACCTTCATGCATTATATGCATGAAGGAAAAAAACCTTCTGTGTGCAGTGACCCCGCAATCCTCAACTGAGCCCTCTCCAATCCATTGATATCACACTAGCCTCGGCTGTATAGGAGCTCTCCCTCCTCATTGGCAGAGACATCAGCCGAAGCCCATTGGCTCCCACTGCTGTCAATCACAGCCAGTGAGCCAAAGAGGAGGGGAGGGGAGGCGAGGCGCGGCTCTATGTGTCTTATGGACGACTAGAGCAGCGGCTTGGAAGCAAGCTGCTTTCTCTGGGGGCACTGCTAGAGGGGGAGGAGCCAGGAGCGCCGGCTGGGGACCCGAAAAGAAAAGGTTCAGGGGTGTTGTGTGAAAAACCACTTTACTGAGCAGGTAAGTATAACATGTTTGTTATTTAAAAAAATAAATACATTAGGCTTTAATAGCATTTTAATGATGGTTTTTCTGACGGAATTCCGCTCAAGCTTGGCTTGCATTCACGCGGTCACACAAAAGTTCTCTGAACTTTCGACTGTCGAGAACGTGGTGACGTACAACACTACGACGAGCTGAGCATGCGTCGAATTGTTTCCAAGCATGCGTGATTTTTTGCGCGTTCGAAATGCATACAGACGAACGCATTTTCGGATAGGAACTTTTTCCGACCGAAAAATAGAGAACCTGCTCCCAATCTTTTGCTGGCTGGAATTCTGCCAGCAAAAGTCCAATGGAGCATACACACAGTCGAAATTTCTGACCAAAAGCTCACACCCGACTTTTGCTGGCAGAATTTCTGATCGTGTGTACGGGCCACAAGGTGAGCTCGCTATGTAATGTCACACCTGTTCTGCAAATTGTGGTGCGATGTCAGTGAAAACATCTAATCTTGTCTAAATCAAATACAGCAGATCAGAAATCATACTCTATATGCAGATATGTTGTCATTGCCTTTGTAGGACTTCCTTTTCACTTCCTTTTTGGTTAATGTGGAAAGTTTTCAGTACGTCTCCGTACATTAAGATTAATAAACCAAGAGACTGATCTCACTGATGTGAAAACATCTTGACAAAAAATTTGGGTAAGGGAAAGGAAGAGACCAGATTCACACACTTCACTTTTGTGACATCTTGTAATAGGTTCCCTCTTGGTGTATAAAAGCGCAGTAGTGAAGATGGAGCTCAGAACACTGCAAGGACCAAAGAGGACCAGAATCCTGAGGACACTGCAAAGACCAAAGAAAAAAAGGACCAAGTCTACAGAGCAGTCCAATAGACACAGGTAAGAACCATCCTCCCTGCTCCAATACATCGTCTTCTACATGAAAATATACATATAATGTACAATATCTATATGTTGTTTTTACCAGCCACAATGACCACCACATACTCTTGGACAATTCTCATCTTCATGAGCCTCAGCTTCATTTCCTCTGCCCAATCCTGCAAATGGCTCCATCGAAACCAAGACCATGTGAACAAAGAGCTTTTGCGCAACATTAACCAGATGGTGGGTTCCAGACAGTTCTTTTCTCTGTCCATCCCTGGAGTCTTATCTTCAGTGTTCCCTCAAATCTAAATGCTGAAACCCTCAACCTCTTCTCTTCTTCCCTCTCCTTTCTGGGCCCTTGCCTCCCTCTGCTAAACCATAAATGTTGGTTCATGCCACCTCTGGGTCTGTCCACTCCAGTCATGGAGGTGATGCCACCCTGCCATTTCTCTCCTTTCTACATCTCAGTCATGAACCTCTCTTCTAATCTCTCTTCTTCTTGATTCTGCTGTACATTTTTTTTTACGGGATTGTGGACATTAAATGTATCAGTGAGAGTATCTATCATACTATGCATTACAGACTCAAGATTCTTCAGTCGTCTGTTTCAATAGTAATTCCAGGCTTCCTGATATAAAGCAGCTCTACAACATCACTAAGGTAAGAGAATTGCCATGTTGGAAAGAGGGACTAGTATGGAAGACATTCACTTCCAAAGCTGATCAGACCCACTAGCAAGAACAATATGATCAGTGCTGCCAAAAGATCATGTAAGGCTTTACGTGCAGAGAGCATGAAGAACTAATTGGTTTACCAATGTGATTTTTTCCAGAATGCATTTTTTTCTTTTTGGATAAACTTGTGAGCTTTATAGTAAATTCAAAAAAGTTTTAGCTCAACTCCATGTAAAATCTTTTTATTTTGGGTAGAATAGATGAAGGGTTTGATCACCTTTAATGTTTTTATGATTTGTCTGGATCCCCATTGGGGAAATTTCCTCATGCTGACTGTCCTGAGGGCACCTCATATTCCAGAATGCAATAGGGTGTCACAGGGACAAGAAGTGATGGTAAATTTCTCCAGCAACAAAAACACAAAGATTCAGATCTCCTTATTTCCTGACCTTGTTTAACACAGATAAAGAGCGAGGCAAAATCTGAGTCAATGAGATCACATGCAGCAATAGAAAACTGAATAAAACTTCTATCTCTAGCGTTGTCCCAATAAAACAAGGGTTCATCTGGATGGGAAATGAGCTCATCACATAGTACTAATGCCATCTTCTCAATTGTAAAGTATTTTATGATGTATGAATTGTCCTAGGTTGAGTCTGCGGCCATCGCTGTGCGTGAAGTCGCCAACCAAATCCTCCAGTTCTGTGGGAAATACAAGGAGAAGTTTGGTCATGATTGTCCATCCTGGGAGAAGCTTCAGGGGTACCTCAACTACCAGAAAGAGCAGCTGTCTGACTGTGTAAGTGTCCAGGTTACTACCCCCAGCTCATTCCCCCAGGCCTACAGAGATGGGAAAGTTGTATATGGATGTTTTCTATCTTCCAGATCCCAGAGGGAGCAGAAAACCAGCTCTTCATACAGGGAATCAGCCAGCAATTCATTACCCTGCAAAGGATCCTAGATGAGCAAGTAAGTCACCCTCCTTTCCTTCACTTATTAAAAGATCAATTTGTCCATGGATCCTCATGGGAGGAGTTCTAAGATAAAAACAGCAATTCAGTTGAGGGGGATAAGAAAACAGCAGATGGTTCAATAAATTTTTTTTTTTAACAAAAATGAGCAGACAGCTGATTTCTTGATGGATGGATGTCACCAGCAGATTATCCTTTGGTTTATCTGTCTCTTTGTGTCTATGGTTCCCTCATACACACATTAACATTTATCCCATTATATTCCACAGGACAACAAGGTATGCGCTCAGAAAATTGCTTTCGCTGAAATCTGGAGGAATCTCCTGCTGGGCAGTCGGCTCTCATCTAAAATGAGAAAACAACACAATCCTTTCCTAACTCTGTAACTGAGTTCACTGAAAATAAATTTTTTATTTTTTATTTTTTACATATTTATGTATTATGTGATTTATGTATGAGTTCACTGAAAATCTGACACTGAAAAAAGAAATAACTATATATTTATGTATTTATTAATTTTATATAAAATTGTGAGTGTATTTTATTATTATATTTATTTCTAAGTGTAGTTTTTATATTGACTTGACAAAAGATTAATAAAAAAATTACTTATTCAGTAAATGTCGGCTGGTAATTATGTAATGGTGACAAATAACACTCAAAGTAGACCATAATTCGTTCCAGAAGCATGCTTGTAATCCAAAGCGCTCTTATATCAAAGCAAATTTTCCCATAAGAAATAATGGAAACTCCGATAATTCGTTCCACAACCATTTTTGCATATAAAAATGATCAAAATATGACCAAAATCTATTAATACTGTATAGTACTGTAGTAGGAATACTGTACTGTACTGTACCTCTGTGTTTTAAAAAAAAAAAAAGAATCACAGTTTTAATGTAAAAAAAAAAAGAATTACACTCGCAATGTTAAGGAGTCTGGAGCTCATCCATGTAAAGCCGCTGTGTATATGTACAGTAAAGCTGCTGGTGTACAGTATACAGCGATGTATGTGGCCAGAGGTGCGGGGGGTAATGGTGGCTCCCAGCTCTTCCTAGAGAACTTAGAAACACTCGGGAACTGTTGACATAATTTCTGGGTGCTACACACGTAATGACCGCCCAGTGGCGGCTGGTGCTCAAAATTTTTTGGGGGGGGCGCAAACAAACTGAAAAAAAACCAAAAACATCAATTGCAGTCAATGTGCCCATCAAACGCAGCCACTGTGCCCTTCAAACGCAGCCACTGTGCCCATCAAATGCAGCCACTGTGCCCATCAAACGCAGCCACTGTGCCCATCAAACGCAGCTACTGTGCCCATCAAACGCAGCTACTGTGCCATCAAACGCAGCTACTGTGCCCATCAAACGCAGCTACTGTGCCCATCAATTGCTGCCAGTATGCCCATCAATAGCCTCTACTGTGCCCCATCAAATGCTGCCAGTGTGCCCATCAATAGCCGCTACTGTGCCCCATCAATTGCTGCCAGTATGCCCATCAATTGCTTCTACTGTGCCCCATCAAATGCTGCCAGGGTGCCCATCAATAGCCGCTACTGTGCTCCATTGAATGCTGCCAGTGTGCATCGCCATGCACTTACCTGTCTCGCAGCGGGTCAGCGGCGGTGTCCTGCATGCTCCTCGATGTCTTCTTCCATCCTCTCTATCAGGCATCCAATCACAGCGCCTGACGTTTCAGCCAATCAGGTGACAGGTAACAGGCCCGAGCACCTGATTGGCTGAGAGGCGGTTCAGCGTTAGCAAAGCGAATTCCTTCGCTTTGCTAACACACAGCTGAGTGAACAGGTGCTTCCAAAAAACACCCCGCCGCTGTAATTCAGGTGCCCGGCGCCCAAAAAGGGTCCAGACACCTGAATAGGGGGTGTCCGCTGCGACCATAGATAGATTCATGCATTGCTATGGTGATAGAGCGGTGCCAGGAGAGAAGGGGCGCCGCTCCTGCGCCCTTTATGGACGCACCGCCACTGCGCCCGCCCCACCCGGCTGGGAGTGTCTCTGGGTGTCTCCGAGTGTCTCCAGGAAGCGCTGGGAGCCTCCATCGGCCGAACCTCTGGCCACATACAACGCTGTACTGTATACTGTACACCAGCAGCTATACTGTACATATACACAGCGGCATGGATGAACACCACACTCCTTAACATTGTGGGTGTAATTCTTTTGTTTTTACAGTAAAACTACTGCTCGTATATCAAGACAGCGCTCCTATATCAAGACAGCACTCGTATATCAAGACAGCACTCGTATATCAAGACAGCACTCGTATATCAAGACAGCGCTCGTATATCAAGACAGCTCAAGACAGCGCTCGTATATCAAGACAGTGCTCGTATATCAAGACAGCGCTCGTATATCAAGACAGCGCTCGTATATCAAGACAGCGCTCGTATATCAAGACAGCACTCGTATATCAAGACAGCTCAAGACAGCGCTCGTATATCAAGACAGTGCTCGTATATCAAGACAGCACTCGTATATCAAGACAGCTCAAGACAGCGCTCGTATATCAAGACAGCGCTCGTATATCAAGACAGCACTCGTATATCAAGACAGCTCAAGACAGCGCTCGTATATCAAGACAGTGCTCGTATATCAAGACAGCGCTCGTATATCAAGACAGCGCTCCTATATCAAGACAGCAGTCGTATATATCAAGACAGCACTCGTATATCAAGACAGCACTCGTATATCAAGACAGCGCTCGTATATCAAGACAGCTCAAGACAGCGCTCGTATATCAAGACAGTGCTCGTATATCAAGACAGCGCTCGTATATCAAGACAGCGCTCGTATATCAAGACAGCGCTCGTATATCAAGACAGTGCTCGTATATCAAGACAGCGCTCGTATATCAAGACAGCGCTCGTATATCAAGACAGTGCTCGTATATCAAGACAGCGCTCGTATATCAAGACAGCACTCGTATATCAAGACAGCTCAAGACAGCGCTCGTATATCAAGACAGTGCTCGTATATCAAGACAGCGCTCGTATATCAAGACAGCGCTCGTATATCAAGACAGCACTCGTATATCAAGGCAGCGCTCGTATATCAAGACAGCACTCGTATATCAAGGCAAAATTTTTTTAAAAATGTTGCTCGTCTTTCAAAACGCTCGTATACCACGTTACTCGCAAACCAAGGGATTGCTATATTTGTTTTTCTATATTGGATACATTAAGGGAGGGTTATAATACCCATCATTTATTTTGCCATCTGTATCCCATTGGGGAAATTTGGACACACAGGACACGGCCGATGACTGATCTGAGTACCGGCTCGCTGCTAGTACCATGTGACCACCGTAACCAATCACAGCAGATGACAGTTGTAAACAATGGCTTCGTTTCATGCCATCTATTAAATACAACTGTGATTGGTCAGTGTGATCACATGGTACAGACAGGGCCAATCACAGTCCATCTGTACCACGTGATTAACGTTGGCCAATCACAGGTAATCAAAACAAAACTGAGTAAATGCATCAGTTTCATTCAGTAAAATGCTTGCTTATAGCAATGTAATGCATTGCTATTTGCAAACATAATGTGTAAAAAAAAAAATAAAAAATCCTGATCACTTGCCCAGAGTAGTACAATGTTACTATGGTAAAATTATTGTGCTCTGGTAACAGTGGGTTTAAAAAAAAAATCATAAAAAAAAAAGAAAAAAGATGTAATACAAATATAAAATTTTTTTTTAAAAATTATTAAAATTGTTTGTTTTTTTTCGTACTGTCACCAGTCAGTGTCCCTGATTACTGCCACACCCGTTATATGATAACACTGTATTTCAGCGGTGACAATATGTTTAAAAAAAACTTTTTTTTTTTTTTCATCTCTTCATTTTCTAAAAAATTCTGACAAAAATTACAACTTTAAATGCCTCTTACTAAAGACCTTGGACTGTCTACCTTCCAAAAAGGGGTAATTTGGGGGATATTTGTACTGTCCTGGCATTTTTTTCGGGCTTCAAGAAATGAGATAGGCCGTCAGTACATCAGGATTGATCGAATTTCCGATATATCCCATAGTTGGTGGACTAAATAATCTACACAGGTCTGGGTTATTTTCACCAAAGAAATGTAGCAGAATACATTGTAACTACTTCAGCCCCGGAAGATTTGGCTGCTGCTCAATGACCAGGCCATTTTTTGCGATTTGGCAATGCGTCGTTTTAACTGACAATTGCGCGGTCGTGCGACGCTGTACCCAAACAAGATTGACAACCTTTTTTTTCTACAAATAGAGCTTTCCTTTGGTGGTATGTGATCATCTCTGTTGCTTTTTTTGTTTTTTGACCGCGCAATTGTCATTCAAAGTGCGACAATGCTGAAAGCTGAAAATTCCATACCTCTCTTAATACAAGAAAGGCCTTTGTTCGCTTTGGAAACCACAGATTGGCATTGCATGTTATTATTGAGCTTATGATCTACCAGAACCTCCAGATCCTTCTCCACTATGGATCCCCCCAGTTGTACTCCCCCTAGTATGTATGATGCATGAATATTCTTAGCCCCCCAAGTGAATAACTTTACATTTACATCAACATTAAATCTCATTTGCCACATAGTTGCCCAATTAAACAGAACATTGAGGTCGGCTTGTAAGTTGGTGACATCCTGTAAGGACGTTATTTCACTGCATCGCTTGGTGTCATCTGAAAATAGTGAAAGGTTACTTTTAATCCCAGATCCTATATCATTTATAAATATAGTAAAAAGTAAGGGTCCCAACACTGAATGTTGGGGTACACCACTGATACTCCTCACCTGGTTGCCGCCACACGCGCTGGACACCATCTGAACCAAATAAGTTTATCTTGGTCTCATCAGACCACAGGGCATGGTTCCAGTAATCCATGTCCTTAGTCTGCTTGTCTTCAGCTAACTGTTTGCAGGTTTTCTTGTGCATCATCTTTGGAAGAGGCTTCCTTCTGGGATGACAGCCATGCAGACCAATTTGATGCAGTGTGCGGCGTATGGTCTGAGCACTGACAGGCTGACCCCCCACCCCTTCAACCTCTGCAGCAATGCTGGCAGCACTCATACGTCTATTTCTTAAAGTGGTTGTAAACCCACGAAAAAAAAAAAAAAAACCTGCAAGACAAAGGCATAATGAGCTGGTAGGCATAGCCTACCAGCTCATTATGAAATACTCACCTTAGATCGACACCCCCGCAGCAGTCCCGGCACACTGCTCTGCCCGGTGACATGTCTCTTGGAGTTATTTTTGGGTATCGCGGGCTCTGGCGCTGTGATTGGCCGGAGCCGCGATGATGATGACAATGGATGTCTCCTAAACCGTGTAGGTTTAGGAAATATCCATGGTAGCGACAGGTAAGCCTTATTATAGGCTTACCTGTAGTGAAAACTGGTCAGTAAGGGTTTACATCCACTTTAAAGATAACCTCTGGATATGACGCTGAGCACGTCCACTCAACCTCTTTGGTCAGCCATGGTGAGGCCTGTTCTGAGTGAAACCCGTCCTGTTAAATCGCTGTATGGCCTTGGCCACCGTGCTGCAGCTCAGTTTCAGGGTCTTGGCAATCTTCTTATAGCCTAGGCCATCTTTATGTAGAACAACAATTCTTTGTTTCAGATCCTCAGAGAGTTCTTTGCCATGAGGTGCCATGTTGAACTTCCAGTGAGCAGTATGAGAGAGTGAGAGCGATAACACCAAATTTAACACACCTGCTCCCCATTCACACCTGAGACCTTGTAACACTAACGAGTCACATGACATCGGGGAGGGAAAATGGCTAATTGGGCCCAATTTGGACATTTTCACTTAGGGGTGTACTCACTTTTTTGTTGCCAGCGGTTTAGACATTAATGGCTGTGTGTTGAGTTATATTGAGGGGACAGCAAATTTACACTGTTATACAAGCTGTACACTCACTACTTTACATTGTAGCAAAGTGTCATTTCTTCAGTGTTGTCACATGAAAAGATAGAATAAAATATTTACACAAATGTGAGGGGTGTACTCACTTTTGTGAGCTACTGTATTTTTGTATTTTTCCTTCTTTTGGTTGAAGTAGATGGACTTTTTTCAGCCAGACTAACTATGTAACTACGGAATGCAGCTTTTCACAAACAGAAACCGTGATGTGGCCCTGGAATTCAGAATCAGCCTATCTATTCTGTATTTAGTCCTTAGTAGCATCTCTCTCATGGAACTGTATCTCCAACTACCAGAAGTGGTTGTCAGATCTGCCTAATCTGGCTCTAGCCTATGCTGGTTATTGAGCCCTAAACTAAAACTATCCAGAGAATCCCAGAGCAGAAGGGATAGGGTTAACTAAAATAACAGGAGTTGCATATTTAGTTTTTTTTTACCCTTAAATTTTTAATTCAAACTTTTAGTTAATACTAATTATTTTATATTATGCTTTTATTCATCCTTGATTCCCTTCCCATGGCGCTTTTTAAATTCTTTGTTTATAATTGGTTTAACTGCTTGCCCACCATCGCACACAGATATACGTCGGCAGAACGGCACAGGCAGGCAAATGGGCGTACAGGTACATCCCTTTAAATTTGCCGCCTTTCGGGCGAGCGCGAAGCGTGCCTGCAGGTCCCAGGAACTCGATGTTCTCCGGCGGCCCGCGATTGCGGTGTGGAGAGGCAGAACGGGGAGATGCCTATGTAAACAAGGCATTTCCCCGTTCTAGCTTGTGTCATGACAGAGATCTACTGCTTCCTGTCATCGGGAGCAGTGATCGCTGTCATGTCAGTGGTAGCCCCTCCCCCCCCCCACAGTTAGAATCACTCCCTAGGACACACTTAAAACCTTCATCACCCCCTAGTGGTTAACCCCTTCCCTGCCAGTGTCATTTACACAGTAATCAGTGCATTTTTATAGCACTGTATAAATGACAATGGTCCCAAAATAGTGTCAAAAGTGTCCGATGTGTCCGCCATAATGTCGCAGTCACGATAAAAATTGCAGATCGCCGCCATTACTAATAAAAAAAAAAATTATTAATAAAAATGCCATAAAACTATCCCCTATTTTGTAGACGCTATAACTTTTGCGCAAACCAATCAATATATACTTATTGAGATTTTTTTTACCAAAAATATGTAGAAGAAGACGTATCGGCCTAAACTAAGGAACAAAAAAAAATTTTTTTTATATATTTTTGGGGGATATTTATTATAGCAAAAAGTAAAAAATATTGCTTTTTTTTCAAAATTTTCGCTTTTTTTTTGTTTGTAGTGCAAAAAATAAAAACCGCAGAGGTGATCAAATACCACCAAAAGAAAGTACTATTTGTGGGGAAAAAAAGAATGTAAAGTTTGGGTGCAGCGTCGCACGACCGCGCAATTGTCAGTTAAAGCGACGCAGTGCCGAATCGCAAAAAGTGCTCTGGTCAGGAAGGGGTTAAAATCTTCCGGGGCTGAAACGGTTATGTTTGAGTTTAGGTTTTTGTATTGTTGAATTAAGGGCTCGGGGGGGGGGGGGGGGGGGCACTTTGGAATGCTTGCCTTGGGTGGTAGAGGACGGGGCCGGAGTGTGACATCACCAGCGCTAATACCGGAGAGATGATGAGACGGGGGGGGGGGGGAGGGGAGGAGGAAACCCAAAAAAGCTGAAAGCGCTGATGTAATCTGCAAATGAAAATGAATATGAAAGCAAATCAACTGAATGGAAAGAAAGAAGACAATCCCCTGCCTTTAACACCACTACCACTTCTACACTGTGCCCAACACTGATATCCTGTACTGCCCTGTTATCTCCCCAGCACTGTGTTGTATAAATTTGTCTTTTTTTTGGGGGGGGGGTCATGTCCCTTTCCTTCCCCGCCAGACACTTGTTCACACCTGCAGCAGTCTCTACAGCCCCTCTGGAATGCAATTTACAGTGGATTGCTTTTCAGCTACTGGTAGCGCAGCAAATGCCAGGCATTTAGAAGGTGATACAGCCAAACAGGGATATTCTATGTAAATATCGCACCGCAAACACCAGCCAAGCATTTGGCTCAATCATACATTGTAGCGTTATTCACTTAAATGGGTTGCATTTGGCAGCGGCGCGGCAAATGCAACATGGGGTATAATTTTTGCCATGACAATGAACCAAAGCATTGTGGCCGCAGCATGTTTAAGATCCTGAATGGCTGCGTGCTATCTTTTAGGAGGGCGGTTGGGTGGTGGTAAAACTGTGGCTTAAACGCCTGTTTTTTACTTCACCCGCCACCCATGTGAATGAGGGTGAATAAAGATTGTGAACTGAGGTAATGAGCGCAGGTTGGGCACTGTGAACAGACAACATGCACACACAGAAGTCAACTCACAAAAAAAAAAAAAAAAAAATTAATCAATCATCTCATGTTCTAGCCACTTGATATTTAACAAATATTAGAATTGAAATACACTATATTAGCAAAAGTATTGGGACGCCTGCCTTTACACGCACATGAACTTTAATGGCATCCCAGTCTTAGTCCGTAGGGTTCAATATTGAGTTGGCCCACCCTTTGCAGCTATAACAGCTTCAACTCTTCTGGGAAGTTTTATGAGTGTGTCTATGGGAATGTTTGACCATTCTTCCAGAAGCACATTTGTGAGGTCAGGCACTGATGTTGGATGAGAAGGCCTGGCCCTGCTCTATTTCATCCCAAAGGTGTTCTATTGGGTTGAGGTCAGGACTCTGCAGACCAGTCAAGTTCCTCCACCCCAAACTCACTCACCCATGTCTTTATGGACCTTGCTTTGTGCACTGGTGCACAGTCATGTTGGGACAGGAAGGGGTCATCCCCAAACTGTTCCCACAAAGTTTGGAGCATGAAATTGTCTACAATGTCTTGGTATGCTGCAGCCTTATAAGTTCCTTTCACTGGAACTAAGAGGGCCAAGCCCAATACCTGAAAAACAACCTCACACCATAATCCCCCCTCCACCAAATGATTTGGACCAGTGCACAAACTAAGACATGGATGAGCGAGTTTGGGGTGGAGGAACTTGACTGGCCTGCACAGAGTCCTGACCTCAACCCGATAGAAAACCTTTGGGATATATTAGAGCAGAGACTGCGAGCCAGGCCTTCTGGTCCATCATCAGTGCCTAACCCCACAAATGAGCTTTTGGAAGATTTGCCAAACATTCCCATAGACACCCTCCTAAACCTTGTGGACAGCCTTCCCAGAAGAGAGTTAAATCTGTTACAGCTGCAAAGGTTCGTCCCTTGTCAGGTGCAAATGGGTGTCTGTGTGTTGTCCTCCTAGTGCTATGCCTGGGAAGACAACACACGGACACCCATTCCCACCTGACGAGGGACGAACCTCCTTTGCGGTCTATGGGAAGCCTGTAATTACACCACCCCTTTAAGGTACTCAGTGACGTCTTATCCATATGGTATGATTACACCGTATCTAATGATCATTTGGCGTCCGGACATCAGCGACTCCGCAACGCCTCACTGGTTCCTCCACTCATCTTTCTTTTAATATCAACATGGCCATACATTACCTTGATCATCTGAGGTAAAATTGCTGAACACATGTACTTTATCTCCTTTACAATACCCCTGAAGAAAGGTTGTTTACCTGAAATGCGTCGGGTAGAATGGAGACAGCATAACTCTATGTATATGCATCAATTAACAAGATGTTTTTAAAATAAGCCATGAATTTTATTGTTTAGGTTTTCTGTCTTTCTTATTATTGGAACTTTTTTAATATGAAACAATAAACTGATAATTTTTAACATAGGATTCTGGTGTACCGGTTGCCCACAAAGTCCCAATCTCTAGTGGGGGTTCTGGTTCTTTCAATGTTCAACGGGGATGTTGGCAACAGGCACCTGGTTTTGCTATAGTGAAAACATTGTCCAATGGACTTTCTCAAGGTGATGCCGAGCGTTGCAGCCGTAACATTCCTGAAATCGCGATGCATATATGGATGGCTCAAACTGGACCGCATCCACTAATGATCTATATAACTGACCTATATAACTAAAGCTGCCATCATTATTGCATACATACTTGCATAAGGTAAAGAAAAATAGGGAGACATATCCCTGCCATACTAATATCCAATCTGTCAAAAAGTGCACTTAGGGTTTGTCATATGGTCCCCCCCCCCCAAAGAAGAAGGACCCTTCCCTGACCCCCTGGGGCTCAAGACTCCTGACAGGGGCAAGGCAGATATAGGTCCACCTAGGCAAAAGGCTTGGCAGACCCCACTCCTCAAGGTCAGTTGATCCCAACCATCAAGTACTAGGTTAAGGGCTCTCCCTAAGAGAACCCACCCCAAAGGCAGGGGTGGAAGGAACCTGAGGGCCACATATCCTCCCACTAGACATTAGGGTAAGCCCAAAGACCCACACCCTACAATCCAAGTGAAAAAAGACACAGACATGATTGCAGGTGATACAAGTGGAGAGAAAATAAATGTAGTGTAATGAAGAAGCCGCTGGTATATTTGGGTTCTCTGTTTTTCACTTGGCCCTAAACAGATCTCCACTCCTACTGACACCACCAAATTACCTTGGCCGGAGTGTCCCCCGGCAGTCACACAAGAATGCTCCGTACACACGGTCGGATTTTCCGACGGAAAATGTTCGATGGGAGCTTGTTGTCGTAAATTCGGACCACGTGTAGGCTCCATCGGACATTTTCCATCGGAATTTCCATCACACAAAATTTAAGACCTGGATCTCAAATTTTCCGACAACAAAATCCGTTGTCGGAACTTCCGATCGTGTGTACAGAATTCCGATGCACAAAGTTCCACGCATGCTCGGAATCAAGCAGAAGAGCCGCACTGGCTATTGAACTTAATTTTTCTCGGCTCGTCGTACGTGTTGTACGTCGCCGCGTTCTTGATGTTCGGAATTTCTGACAAGATTTGTGCGACCGTGTGCATGCAAGACAAGTTTGAGCCAACATCCGTCGGAGAAAAAACATTGTTGTCGGAAAAATCCTATCGTGTGTGCAGGGCAGAATTTTGTTGTCGGAAAATCCTATCGTGTGTGCAGGGCAGAAGAATTCACACACACTGTGATAAAATAAACGACCAGATTGTATTCATATCAAAAAAATGGCAGACAATTCAACAGTTCAGAGAGGTTAAACAGGCTGAATGAATCAACACATGAACAATTTAACAAGGATACTCTTTAAGGTTTGGCCACCCGCTCTTCAGGAGTGAGGATATACACAATAGCCCTCTGAGTGGGAGATCACTCTCCAACTGAGACATATATGAATAACAAGGAATTGGGCTGGCTTGTAAGCCCTCAGTCAAGAGAGTCTGGGTTTAAACCTGGGAAAATCTGTCAAACCTCCTGTACATCAGTACTTATAAGGAAGATAGTCCTTGGGTACAGATCCTGGAGATCCATCTGGAAGTTTGATTCTTCGGCAGGCTTAGTTGGGGCCCTTATGTTGGCACGTAGTGAAGGGTACAGTCCCTTTAAGATTCAGAGAAACAGGATGATTCTCTTTAAGGCTGGGTTCACACTATTGCCACATGTTGATCACAGCAGGGGTCCGGTGCGTCCCCATTCACCATTTCACCATAGAGCCGGTCACAATCTCCTGCTATGCGAATTTTATGTAGGGAAACCCACATCCAATTCGCATAGGTGTGAACCCAACCTAAGAAGCAAAAAAGTGGGCACAGTTAGAGCTGCACGATTCTGGCTAAAATGAGAATCACGTTTTTTTTGTTTAGAAGACAGATCACGATTCTCTCACGATTCTCGCGGCATAACATCATCTTTCACATTAAAACAAAAAAATTGGGCTAACTTTACTGTTTCGTTTTTTTTTTTTTTATTCATTGAAGTGTATTTTTCCCAAAAGATTGCGTTTGAAAGACCGCTGGGCAAATACAGTGTGACATAAAATATTGCAGCAATTGACATTTTATTCCCTAGGGTCTCTGTTAAAAGATATATAATGTTTGGGGGTTCCAAGTCATTTTCTAGCAAAAAATATTGATATTAACTTAAGAAACAAGTGTTAGAAAAAGATTTAGGCTTTAAGTGGTTAAACTTCCTGCATTTACAGGTTGTTAAAAACTTGGCAGACTGCCTGGATTTTTTTTTTTTTCACACAGAAGTTTATCCCTTTGATCTAATAAGGAAGAGTTAGTTACAATGTTTCATGTTAAAAACTTGGCAGACTGCCCAGATGTTGTTTTCTTTTGACAGCTGAGTGAGCAGATAAGTCTCTCCACTTGTTATGTGAAAGAATCAGCAAACTCTGCAATAGAGATCGTCAGGGGGGTTGAATCGAGATCACGATTTTGTATAGGTTTTGAATTTGGTAGGAAGTGTCATTTTAAGCTATTGAATTGTAAGCGAGAGTCACTTTAGTTGGTTGAATTGTGAGTAATAGAGTCACTTTAATAAAATATGACTGCAGACAGAGGTCACAGCTTGACTGAAGAGTATTATTATTTGAAAGGTTGAAAAAAATAAAAAATAAAAATTAAATAAAATACAATCTAATATGGCAGTAAGGTATTTGGATAGATAGTAACGGATGAGCAACTTCTGGTGTGACACTTCTTTCTCGACTCCTTGGCACAGTGGTCGCTTTCTGGCCTAAAAACGCATAGATAATTACGGCATACCTGTGGCTGGGATTACTCATTGGAGTATTCAGCTTTTGAAGCACAGACCACTCATATCACATATAAACTCAGCACTTCATCTAATGTCTGTAAATATCATCAATCTCTGCAAACAGCAGTGTGGCCTTAAATCTGTTTTACTGCAGCCCTAAAGTGACACTGTTCTAGAGGGAACAAAGCAGGAAAATAACTGTGAGGTCAATTGCAGAAAAAGTACTGTATTTATTGGCGTATAACACTCACTTTTTCACCATGAAAATCAGGTGCAAATAGCGCGTGCGTGTTATACGCCAATACTTCAATTTTAGCTGCCTCCGAGGGGACAGGGAGGGGGGCGGGACGAGCACTGTCAGATTACATACAGTGAGAATCTCCTGTTTACTTGGTGGCCTCTATAATAGGAAGTCCTGTCTCCTGGGCAGCCATTGGACCAGTGTTCTGTCTATCAAAGGAGATTCTCACTGTATGTAATCTGTCGGCGCTCATCTCGCCCCCCTCCCTTTCCCCTTTAGGCTGCAGATGGGCAATGATCAGGCTGCACTGATGGCAATGGTGAGGCTGCTGCACTGATGGCAATGGTGAGGCTGCTGCATTGATGTGGTCTGATGAGGCTGCATTTATGGCACTTGTGAGGCTGCAGATAGGCACTGACCCTTATTTTGCTCCAAAGTTCCTTATTTAAAATTTACGTTTTTTTCCTGAAACTTCCCTCTTAAAATGAATGTGCGTGTTATATGCCTGTGCGTGTTATACACCGATAAATACGGGTATATTAGGGGATCTGTTGGTGTAATACAAATATAATTCAGGAGATTTAAAGTGTTTGTAGAGGCTGAAGGTTTTTTACCTTCATGCATTATATGCATGAAGGAAAAAAACCTTCTGTGTGCAGTGACCCCGCAATCCTCAACTGAGCCCTCTCCAATCCATTGATATCACACTAGCCTCGGCTGTATAGGAGCTCTCCCTCCTCATTGGCAGAGACATCAGCCGAAGCCCATTGGCTCCCACTGCTGTCAATCACAGCCAGTGAGCCAAAGAGGAGGGGAGGGGAGGAGAGGCGCGGCTCTATGTGTCTTATGGACGACTAGAGCAGCGGCTTGGGAGCAAGCTGCTTTCTCTGGGGGCACTGCACGAGGGGGAGGAGCCAGGAGCGCCGGCTGGGGACCCGAAAAGAAAAGGTTCAGGGGTGTTGTGTGAAAAACCACTTTACTGAGCAGGTAAGTATAACATGTTTGTTATTTAAAAAAATAAATACATTAGGCTTTAATAGCATTTTAATGATGGTTTTTCTGACGGAATTCCGCTCAAGCTTGGCTTGCATTCACGCGGTCACACAAAAGTTCTCTGAACTTTCGACTGTCGAGAACGTGGTGACGTACAACACTACGACGAGCTAAGCATGCGTCGAATTGTTTCCAAGCATGCGTGATTTTTTGCGCGTTCGAAATGCATACAGACGAACGCATTTTTGGATAGGAACTTTTTCCGACCGAAAAATAGAGAACCTGCTCCCAATCTTTTGCTGGCTGGAATTCTGCCAGCAAAAGTCCAATGGAGCATACACACAGTCGAAATTTCTGACCAAAAGCTCACACCCGACTTTTGCTGGCAGAATTTCTGATCGTGTGTACGGGCCACAAGGTGAGCTCGCTATGTAATGTCACACCTGTTCTGCAAATTGTGGTGCGATGTCAGTGAAAACATCTAATCTTGTCTAAATCAGATACAGCAGATCAGAAATCATACTCTATATGCAGATATGTTGTCATTGCCTTTGTAGGACTTCCTTTTCACTTCCTTTTTGGTTAATGTGGAAAGTTTTCAGTACGTCTCCGTACATTAAGATTAATAAACCAAGAGACTGATCTCACTGATGTGAAAACATCTTGACAAAAAATTTGGGTAAGGGAAAGGAAGAGACCAGATTCACACACTTCACTTTTGTGACATCTTGTAATAGGTTCCCTCTTGGTGTATAAAAGTGCAGTAGTGAAGATGGAGCTCAGAACACTGCAAGGACCAAAGAGGACCAGAATCCTGAGGACACTGCAAAGACCAAAGAAAAAAAGGACCAAGTCTACAGAGCAGTCCAATAGACACAGGTAAGAACCATCCTCCCTGCTCCAATACATCGTCTTCTACATGAAAATATACATATAATGTACAATATCTATATGTTGTTTTCCCAGCCACAATGACCACCACATACTCTTGGACAATTCTCATCTTCATGAGCCTCAGCTTCATTTCCTCTGCCCAATCCTGCAAATGGCTCCATCGAAACCAAGACCATGTGAACAAAGAGCTTTTGCGCAACATTAACCAGATGGTGAGTTCCAGACAGTTCTTTTCTCTGTCCATCCCTGGTGTCTTATCTTCAGTGTTCCCTCAAATCTAAATGCTGAAACCCTCAACCTCTTCTCTTCTTCCCTCTCCTTTCTGGGCCCTTGCCTCCCTCTGCTAAACCATAAATGTTGGTTCATGCCACCTCTGGGTCTGTCCACTCCAGTCATGGAGGTGATGCCACCCTGCCATTTCTCTCCTTTCTACATCTCAGTCATGAACCTCTCTTCTAATCTCTCTTCTTCTTGATTCTGCTGTACATTTTTTTACGGAATTGTGGACATTAAATGTATCAGTGAGAGTATCTATCATACTATGCATTACAGACTCAAGATTCTTCAGTCCTCTGTCTCAATAGTAGTTCCAGGCTTCCTGATATAAAGCAGCTCTACAACATCACTAAGGTAAGAGAATCGCCATGTTGGAAAGAGGGACTAGTATGGAAGACATTCACTTCCAAAGCTGATCAGACCCACGAGCAAGAACAATATGATCAGTGCTGCCAAAAGATCATGTAAGGCTTTACGTGCAGAGAGCATGAAGAACTAATTGGTTTACCAATGTGATTTTTTCCAGAATGCATTTTTTTCTTTTTGGATCAACTTGTGAGCTTTATAGTAAGTTCAAAAAAGTTTTAGCTCAACTTCATGTAAAATCTTTTTATTTTGGGTAGAGTAGATGAAGGGTTTGATCACCTTTAATGTTTTTATGATTTGTCTGGATCCCCATTGGGGAAATTTCCTCATGCTGACTGTCCTGAGGGCACCTCATATTCCAGAATGCAATAGGGTGTCACAGGGACAAGAAGTGATGGTAAATTTCTCCAGCAACAAAAACACAAAGATTCAGATCTCCTTATTTCCTGACCTTGTTTAACACAGATAAAGAGCGAGGCAAAATCTTAGTCAATGAGATCACATGCAGCAATAGAAAACTGAATAAAACTTCTATCTCTAGCGTTGTCCCAATAAAACAAGGGTTCATCTGGATGGGAAATGAGCTCATCACATAGTACTAATGCTATCTTCTCAATTGTAAAGTATTTTATGATGTATGAATTGTCCTAGGTTGAGTCTGCGGCCATCGCTGTGCGTGAAGTCGCCAACCAAATCCTCCAGTTCTGTGGGAAATACAAGGAGAAGTTGGGCTATGACTGTCCATCCTGGGAGAAGCTTCAGGGGTACCTCAACTACCAGAAAGAGCAGCTGTCTGACTGTGTAAGTGTCCAGGTTACTACCCCCAGCTCATTCCCCCCAGGCCTACAGAGATGGGAAAGTTGTATATGGATGTTTTCTATCTTCCAGATCCCAGAGGGAGCAGAAAACCAGCTCTTCATACAGGGAATCAGCCAGCAATTCATTACCCTACAAAGGATCCTAGATGAGCAAGTAAGTCACCCTCCTTTCCTTCACTTATTAAAAGATCAATTTGTCCATGGATCCTCATGGGAGGAGTCCTAAGATAAAAACAGCAAATCAGTTGAGGGGGATAAGAAAACAGCAGATGGTTCAATAAATTTTTTTTTTTTAACAAAAATGAGCAGACTGCTGATTTCTTGATGGATGGATGTCACCAGCAGATTATCCTTTGGTTTATCTGTCTCTTTGTGTCTATGGTTCCCTCATACACACATTAACATTTATCCCATTATATTCCACAGGACAACAAGGTATGCGCTCAGAAAATTGCTTTCGCTGAAATCTGGAGGAATCTCCTGCTGAGCAGTCGGCTCTCATCTAAAATGAGAAAACAACACAATCCTTTCCTAACTCCGTAACTGAGTTCACTGAAAAGAAATTTTTTATTTTTTATTTTTTATGTATTATGTGATTTATGTATGAGTTCACTGAAAATTTGACACTGAAAAAAGAAATAACTATATATTTATGTATTTATTTATTTTATATAAAATTGTGAGTGTATTTTATTATTATATTTATTTCTAAGTGTAGTTTTTATATTGACTTGACAAAAGATTAATAAAAAAATTACTTATTCAGTAAGTGTCGGCTGGTAATTATGTAATGGTGACAAATAACACTTAAAGTAGACCATAATTCGTTCCAGAAGCATGCTTGTAATCCAAAGCACTCTTATATCAAAGCAAATTTTCCCATAAGAAATAATGGAAACTCCGATAATTCGTTCCACAACCATTTTTGCATATAAAAATGATCAAAATATGACCAAAATCTATTAATACTGTATAGTACTGTAGTAGGAATACTGTACTGTACTGTACCTCTGTGTTTTAAAAAAAAAAGAAGAATCACAGTTTTAATGTAAAAAAAAAAAGAATTACACTCGCAATGTTAAGGAGTCTGGAGCTCATCCATGTAAAGCCGCTGTGTATATGTACAGTAAAGCTGCTGGTGTACAGTATACAGCGATGTATGTGGCCAGAGGTGCGGGGGTAATGGTGGCTCCCAGCTCTTCCTGGAGAACTTAGAAACACTCGGGTACTGTTGACATCATTTCTGGGTGATACACATGTAACGACCGCCCAGTGGCGGCTGGTGCTCAAAATTTTTTGGGGGGGCGCAAACAAACTGAAAAAAAACCAAAAACATCAATTGCAGTCAATGTGCCCATCAAACGCAGCCACTGTGCCCTTCAAACGCAGCCACTGTGCCCATCAAACGCAGCCACTGTGCCCATCAAACGCAGCCACTGTGCCCATCAAACGCAGCTACTGTGCCATCAAACGCAGCTACTGTGCCCATCAATTGCTGCCAGTGTGCCCATCAATAGCCGCTACTGTGCCCCATCAAATGCTGCCAGTGTGCCCATCAATAGCCGCTACTGTGCCCCATCAATTGCTGCCAGTATGCCCATCAATTACTTCTACTGTGCCCCATCAAATGCTGCCAGGGTGCCCATCAATAGCCGCTACTGTGCTCCATTGAATGCTGCCAGTGTGCATCGCCCGGCACTTACCTGTCTCGCAGCGGGTCAACGGCGGTGTCCTGCACGCTCCTCGATGTCTTCTTCCATGCTCTCTATCAGGCATCCAATCACAGCGCCTGATGTTTCAGCCAATCAGGTGACAGGTAACAGGCCCGAGCACCTGATTGGCTGAGAGGCGGTTCAGCGTTAGCAAAGCGAATTCCTTCGCTTTGCTAACACACAGCTGAGTGAACAGGTGCTTCCAAAAAACAGCCCGCCGCTGTAATTCAGGTGCCCGGCGCCCGAAAACGGTCCGGACACCTGAATAGGGGGTGTCCGCTGCGACCATAGATAGATTCATGCAATGCATGAATCTATCTATGGTGATAGAGCGGTGCCAGGAGAGAAGGGGCGCCGCTCCTGCGCCCTTTATGGACGCACCGCCACTGCGCCCGCCCCACCCAGCTGGGAGTGTCTCTGGGTGTCTCCAAGTGTCTCCAGAAAGCGCTGGGAGCCTCCATCGGCCGAACCTCTGGCCACATACAACGCTGTACTGAATACTGTACACCAGCAGCTATACTGTACATATACACAGCGGCTTTACATGGATGAACACCACACTCCTTAACATTGTGAGTGTAATTCTTTTGTTTTTACAGTAAAACTACTGCTCGTATATCAAGACAGCGCTCCTATATCAAGACAGCACTCGTATATCAAGACAGCGCTCCTATATCAAGACAGCACTCGTATATCAAGACAGCACTCGTATATCAAGACAGCACTCGTATATCAAGACAGCGCTCGTATATCAAGACAGCGCTCCTATATCAAGACAGCACTCGTATATCAAGACAGCGCTCCTATATCAAGACAGCACTCGTATATCAAGACAGCACTCGTATATCAAGACAGCACTCGTATATCAAGACAGCGCTCGTATATCAAGACAGCTCAAGACAGCGCTCGTATATCAAGACAGTGCTCGTATATCAAGACAGCACTCGTATATCAAGACAGCACTCGTATATCAAGACAGCGCTCCTATATCAAGACAGCACTCGTATATCAAGACAGCGCTCCTATATCAAGACAGCACTCGTATATCAAGACAGCGCTCGTATATCAAGACAGCGCTCGTATATCAAGACAGCTCAAGACAGCGCTCGTATATCAAGACAGTGCTCGTATATCAAGACAGCGCTCGTATATCAAGACAGCACTCGTATATCAAGACAGCGCTCGTATATCAAGACAGCACTCGTATATATAGACAGTGCTCGTATATCAAGACAGCGCTCGTATATCAAGACAGCGCTCGTATATCAAGACAGCGCTCGTATATCAAGGCAGCGCTCGTATATCAAGGCAAAAATTTTTTTAAAATGTTGCTCGTCTTTCAAAACGCTCGTATACCACGTTACTCGCAAACCAAGGGATTGCTATATTTGTTTTTCTATATTGGATACATTAAGGGAGGGTTATAATACCCATCATTTATTTTGCCATCTGTATCCCATTGGGGAAATTTGGACACACAGGACACGGCCGATGACTGATCTGAGTACCGGCTCGCTGCCAGTACCATGTGACCACCGTAACCAATCACAGCAGGTCACATGACAGTTGTAAACAATGGCTTCGTTTCATGCCATCCATTAAATACAACTGTGATTGGTCAGTGTGATCACATGGTACAGACAGGGCCAATCACAGTCCATCTGTACCATGTGATTAACGTTGGCCAATCACAGGTAATCAAAACAAAACTGAGTAAATGCATCAGTTTCATTCAGTAAAATGCTTGCTTATAGCAATGTAATGCATTGCTATTTGCAAACATAATGTGTAAAAAAAAAAAAAAATCCTGATCACTTGCCCAGAGTAGTACAATCTTACTATGGTAAAATTATTGTGCTCTGGTAACAGTGGGTTTAAAAAAAAAAAAATCGTAAAAAAAGAGAAAAAAGATGTAATACAAATATAAAAAAAAATTTTAAAAAATATTAAAATTGTTTGTTTTTTTTCGTACTGTCACCAGTCAGTGTCCCTGATTACTGCCACACCCGTTTTATGATAACACTGTATTTCAGCGGTGACAATATGTTTAAAAAAAACTATTTTTTTTTTTCATCTCTTCATTTTCTAAAAAATTCTGACAAAAATTACAACTTTAAATGCCTCTTACTAAAGACCTTGGACTGTCTACCTTCCAAAAAGGGGTAATTTGGGGGATATTTGTACTGTCCTGGCGTTTTTTTCGGGCTTCAAGAAATGAGATAGGCCGTCAGTACATCAGGATTGATCGAATTTCCGATATATCCCATAGTTTGTGGACTAAATAATCTACACAGGTCTGGGTTATTTTCACCAAAGAAATGTAGCAGAATACATTGTAACTACTTCAGCCCCGGAAGATTTTGGCTGCTGCTCAATGACCGGGCCATTTTTTGCGATTTGGCAATGCGTCGTTTTAACTGACAATTGCGCGGTCGTGCGACGCTGTACCCAAACAAGATTGACAACCTTTTTTTTCTACAAATAGAGCTTTCCTTTGGTGGTATTTGATCATCTCTGTTGCTTTTTTTGTTTTTTGACCGCGCAATTGTCATTCAAAGTGCGACAATGCTGAAAGCTGAAAATTCCATACCTCTCTTAATACAAGAAAGGCCTTTGTTCGCTTTGGAAACCACAGATTGGCATTGCATGTTATTATTGAGCTTATGATCTACCAGAACCTCCAGATCCTTCTCCACTATGGATCTCCCCAGTTGTACTCCCCCTAGTATGTATGATGCATGAATATTCTTAGCCCCCCAAGTGAATAACTTTACATTTACATCAACATTAAATCTCATTTGCCACATAGTTGCCCAATTAAACAGAACATTGAGGTCGGCTTGTAAGTTGGTGACATCCTGTAAGGACGTTATTTCACTGCATCGCTTGGTGTCATCTGTAAATAGTGAAAGGTTACTTTTAATCCCAGATCCTATATCATTTATAAATATAGTAAAAAGTAAGGGTCCCAACACTGAATGTTGGGGTACACCACTGATACTCCTCACCTGGTTGCTGCCACACACCCTTGACACCATCTGAACCAAATAAGTTTATCTTTGTCTCATCAGACCACAGGACATGGTTCCAGTAATCCATGTCCTTAGTCTGCTTGTCTTCAGCAAACTGTTTGCAGGTTTTCTTGTCCATCATCTTTAGAAGAGGCTTCCTTCTGGGATGACAGCCATGCAGACCAATTTGATGCAGTGTGCGGCGTATGGTCTGAGCACCGACAGGCTGACCCCCCCACCCCTTCAACCTCTGCAGCAACGCTGGCAGCACTCATACATCTATTTCTTAAAGTGGTTGTAAACCCATGAAAAAAAAAAAAAACCTGCAAGACAAAGGCATAATGAGCTGGTAGGCATAGCCTACCAGCTCATTATGAAATACTCACCTTAGATCGACACCCCCGCAGCAGTCCCGGCACACTGCTCTGCCCGGTGACATGTCTCTTGGAGTTATTTTTGGGTATCGCGGGCTCTGGCGCTGTGATTGGCCGGAGCCGCGATGATGATGACAATGGATGTCTCCTAAACCGTGTAGGTTTAGGAGATATCCATGGTAGCGACAGGTAAGCCTTATTATAGGCTTACCTGTAGTGAAAAGTGGTCTGTAAGGGTTTACATCCACTTTAAAGATAACCTCTGGATATGACGCTGAGCACGTCCACTCAACCTCTTTGGTCAGCCATGGTGAGGCCTGTTCTGAGTGAAACCCGTCCTGTTAAATCGCTGTATGGCCTTGGCCACCGTGCTGCAGCTCAGTTTCAGGGTCTTGGCCATCTTCTTACAGCCTAGGCCATCTTTATGTAGAACAACAATTCTTTTTTTCAGATCCTCAGAGAGTTCTTTGCCATGAGGTGCCATGTTGAACTTCCAGTGAGCAGTATGAGAGAGTGAGAGCGACAACACCAAATTTAACAGACCTGCTCCCCATTCACACCTGAGACCTTGTAACACTAATGAGTCACATGACATCGGGGAGGGAAAATGGCTAATTGGGCCCAATTTAGACATTTTCACTTAGGGGTGTCCTCACTTTTGTTGCCAGCGGTTTAGACATTAATGGCTGTGTGTTGAGTTATTTTGAGGGGACAACAAATTTACACTGTTATACAAGCTGTACACTCACTACTTTACATTGTAGCAAAGTGTCATTTCTTCAGTGTTGTCACATGAAAAGATAGAAGAAAATATTTACACAAATGTGAGGGGTGTACTCACTTTTGTGAGATACTGTATTTTTATATTTTTCCTTCTTTTGGTTGAAGTAGATGGACTTTTTTCAGCCAGACTAACTATGTAACTACGGAATGCAGCTTTTCACAAACAGAAACCGTGATGTGGCCCTGGAATTCAGAATCAGCCTATCTACTCTGTACTTAGTCCTTAGTAGCATCTCTCTCATGGAACTGTATCTCCAACTACCAGAAGTGGTTGTCAGATCTGCCTAATCTGGCTCTAGCCTATGCTGGTTATTGAGCCCTAAACTAAAACTATCCAGAGAATCCCAGAGCAGAAGGGATAGGGTTAACTAAAATAACAGGAGTTGCATATTTAGTTTTTTTTTACCCTTAAATTTTTAATTCAAACTTTTAGTTAATACTAATTATTTTATATTATGCTTTTATTCATCCTTGATTCCCTTCCCATAGCACTTTTTAAATTCTTTGTTTATGATTGGTTTAATCGCTTGGCGACCGCCGCACACAGATATACGTCGGCAGAACGGCACAGGCAGGCGAATGGGCATACAGGTACGTCCCTTTAAATTTGCCGCCTTTCGGGCGAGCGCGAAGCGTGCCCGCGGGTCCCAGGAACTCGATGTTCTCCGGCGGCCCGCGATTGCGGTGTGCAGAGGAAGAACAGGGAGATGCCTATGTAAACAAGGCATTTCCCCGTTCTGCCTTGTGTCATGACAGAGATCTACTGCTTCCTGTCATCGGGAGCCGTGATCGCTGTCATGTCAGTGGTAGCCCCTCCCCCCCACAGTTAGAATCACTCCCTAGGACACACTTAAAACCTTCATCACCCCCTAGTGGTTAACCCCTTCCCTGCCAGTGTCATTTACACAGTAATCAGTGCATTTTTATAGCACTGTATAAATGACAATGGTCCCAAAATAGTGTCAAAAGTGTCCGATATGTCCGCCATAATGTCTCAGTCACGATAAAAATCGCAGATCGCCGCCATTACTAATAAAAAAAAAAATTATTAATAAAAATGCCATAAAACTATCCCCTATTTTGTAGACGCTATAACTTTTGCGCAAACCAATCAATATATACTTATTGAGATTTTTTTTACCAAAAATATGTAGAAGAAGACGTATCGGCCTAAACTAAGGAACAAAAAAAAATTTTTTTTATATATTTTTGGGGGATATTTATTATAGCAAAAAGTAAAAAATATTGCTTTTTTTTTCAAAATTTTCGCTCTTTTTTTTTGTTTGTAGCGCAAAAAATAAAAACGGCAGAGGTGATCAAATATAACCAAAAGAAAGTACTATTTGTGGGGAAAAAAAGAACGTAAATTTTGTTTGGGTGCAGCGTCGCACGCAGTTAAAGCGACGCAGTGCCGAATCGCAAAAAGTGCTCTGGTCAGGAAGGGGTTAAAATCTTCCGGGGCTGAAGTGGTTATGTTTGAGTTTAGGTTTTTGTATTGTTGAATTAAGGGCTCGGGGGGGGGGGGGGGGGGGGGCACTTTGGAATGCTTGCCTTGGGTGGTAGAGGACGGGGCCGGAGTGTGACATCACCAGCGCTAATACCGGAGAGATGATGAGACGGGGGGGGGGGGGAGGGGAGGAGGAAACCCAAAAAAGCTGAAAGCGCTGATGTAATCTGCAAATGAAAATGAATATGAAAGCAAATCAACTGAATGGAAAGAAAGAAGACAATCCCCTGCCTTTAACACCACTACCACTTCTACACTGTGCCCAACACTGATATCCTGTACTGCCCTGTTATCTCCCCAGCACTGTGTTGTATAAATTTGTCTTTTTTTTGGGGGGGGGTCATGTCCCTTTCCTTCCCCGCCAGACACTTGTTCACACCTGCAGCAGTCTCTACAGCCCCTCTGGAATGCAATTTACAGTGGATTGCTTTTCAGCTACTGGTAGCGCAGCAAATGCCAGGCATTTAGAAGGTGATACAGCCAAACAGGGATATTCTATGTAAATATCGCACCGCAAACACCAGCCAAGCATTTGGCTCAATCATACATTGTAGCGTTATTCACTTAAATGGGTTGCATTTGGCAGCGGCGCGGCAAATGCAACATGGGGTATAATTTTTGCCATGACAATGAACCAAAGCATTGTGGCCGCAGCATGTTTAAGATCCTGAATGGCTGCGTGCTATCTTTTAGGAGGGCGGTTGGGTGGTGGTAAAACTGTGGCTTAAACGCCTGTTTTTTACTTCACCCGCCACCCATGTGAATGAGGGTGAATAAAGATTGTGAACTGAGGTAATGAGCGCAGGTTGGGCACTGTGAACAGACAACATGCACACACAGAAGTCAACTCACAAAAAAAAAAAAAAAAAAAATTAATCAATCATCTCATGTTCTAGCCACTTGATATTTAACAAATATTAGAATTGAAATACACTATATTAGCAAAAGTATTGGGACGCCTGCCTTTACACGCACATGAACTTTAATGGCATCCCAGTCTTAGTCCGTAGGGTTCAATATTGAGTTGGCCCACCCTTTGCAGCTATAACAGCTTCAACTCTTCTGGGAAGGTTTAGGAGTGTGTCTATGGGAATGTTTGACCATTCTTCCAGAAGCACATTTGTGAGGTCAGGCACTGATGTTGGATGAGAAGGCCTGGCCCTGCTCTATTTCATCCCAAAGGTGTTCTGTTGGGTTGAGGTCAGGACTCTGCAGACCAGTCAAGTTCCTCCACCCCAAACTCGCTCACCCATGTCTTTATGGACCTTGCTTTGTGCACTGGTGCACAGTCATGTTGGGACAGGAAGGGGTCATCCCCAAACTGTTCCCACAAAGTTTGGAGCATGAAATTGTCCACAATGTCTTGGTATGCTGCAGCCTTATAAGTTCCTTTCACTGGAACTAAGAGGGCCAAGCCCAATACCTGAAAAACAACCTCACACCATAATCCCCCCTCCACCAAATGATTTGGACCAGTGCACAAAGTAAGACATGGATGAGCGAGTTTGGGGTGGAGGAACTTGACTGGCCTGCACAGAGTCCTGACCTCAACCCGATAGAAAACCTTTGGGATATATTAGAGCAGAGACTGCGAGCCAGGCCTTCTGGTCCATCATCAGTGCCTAACCCCACAAATGAGCTTTTGGAAGATTTGCCAAACATTCCCATAGACACCCTCCTAAACCTTGTGGACAGCCTTCCCAGAAGAGAGTTAAATCTGTTACAGCTGCAAAGGTTCGTCCCTTGTCAGGTGCAAATGGGTGTCTGTGTGTTGTCCTCCTAGTGCTATGCCTGGGAAGACAACACACGGACACCCATTCCCACCTGACAAGGGACGAACCCCCTTTGCGATCTATGGGAAGTCTGTAATTACACCACCCCTTTAAGGTACTCAATGACGTCTTATCCATATGGTATGATTACACCGTATCTAATGATCATTTGGCGTCCGGACATCAGCGACTCCGCGACGCCTCAGTGGTTCCTCCACTCATCTTTCTTTTAATATCAACATGGCCATACATTACCTTGATCATCTGAGGTGAAATTGCTGAACACATGTACTTTATCTCCTTTACAATACCCCTGAAGAAAGGTTGTTTACCTGAAATGCGTCGGGTAGAATGGAGACAGCATAACTCTATGTATATGCATCAATTAACAAGATGTTTTTAAAATAAGCCATGAATTTTATTGTTTAGGTTTTCTGTCTTTCTCATTATTGGAACTTTTTTAATATGAAACAATAAACTGATAATTTTTAACATAGGATTCTGGTGTACCGGTTGCCCACAAAGTCCCAATCTCTAGTGGGGGTTCTGGTTCTTTCAATGTTCAACGGGGATGTTGGCAACAGGCACCTGGTTTTGCTATAGTGAAAACATTGTCCAATGGACTTTCTCAAGGTGATGCCGAGCGTTGCAGCCGTAACATTCCTGAAATCGCGATGCATATATGGATGGCTCAAACTGGACCACATCCACTAATGATCTATATAACTGACCTATATAACTAAAGCTGCCATCATTATTGCATACATACTTGCATAAGGTAAAGAAAAATAGGGAGACATATCCCTGCCATACTAATATCCAATCTGTCAAAAAGTGCACTTAGGGTTTGTCATATGGTCCCCCCCCCAAAGAAGAAGGACCCTTCCCTGACCCCCTGGGGCTCAAGACTCCTGACAGGGGCAAGGCAGATATAGGTCCACCTAGGCAAAAGGCTTGGCAGACCCCACTCCTCAAGGTCAGTTGATCCCAACCATCAAGTACTAGGTTAAGGGCTCTCCCTAAGAGAACCCACCCCAAAGGCAGGGGTGGAAGGAACCTGAGGGCCACATATCCTCCCACTAGACATTAGGGTAAGCCCAAAGACCCACACCCTACAATCCAAGTGAAAAAAGACACAGACATGATTGCAGGTGATACAAGTGGAGAGAAAATAAATGTAGTGTAAAGAAGAAGCCGCTGGTATATTTGGGTTCTCTGTTCTTCACTTGGCCCTAAACAGATCTCCACTCCTACTGACACCACCAAATTACCTTGGCCGGAGTGTCCCCCGGCAGTCACACAAGAATGCTCCGTACACACGGTCGGATTTTCCGACGGAAAATGTTCGATGGGAGCTTGTTGTCGTAAATTCGGACCACGTGTAGGCTCCATCGGACATTTTCCATCGGAATTTCCATCACACAAAATTTAAGACCTGGATCTCAAATTTTCCGACAACAAAATTCGTTCTCGGAAATTCCGATCGTGTGTACAGAATTCCGATGCACAAAGTTCCACGCATGCTCGGAATCAAGCAGAAGAGCCGCACTGGCTATTGAACTTAATTTTTCTCGGCTCGTCGTACGTGTTGTACCTCACCGCGTTCTTGCTGTTCAGAATTTCTGACAAGATTTGTGCGACCGTGTGCATGCAAGACAAGTTTGAGCAAACATCCGTCGGAAAATAAACATTGTTGTCGGAAAAATCCTAACGTGTGTGCAGGGCAGAATTTTGTTGTCGGAAAATCCTATCGTGTGTGCAGGGCAGAAGAATTCACACACACTGTGATAAAATAAACGACCAGATTGTATTCATATCCATAATGAAAAATGACAGACAATTCAACAGTTCAGAAAGGTTAAACAGGCTGAATGAATCAACACAAGAACAATTTAACAAGGATACTCTTTAAGGTATGGCCACCCGCTCTTCAGGACTGAGGATATAAACAATAGCCCTCTGAGTGGGAGATCACTCTCCAACTGAGACATGTATGAATAACAAGGAATTGGGCTGGCTAGCTCACTTGTAGGCCCTCAGTCAGGAGAGTCTAAGTTTAAACCTGGGAAAATCTGTCAAACCTCCTGTACATCAGTACTTATAAGGAAGATAGTCCTTGGGTACAGATCCATCTGGAAGTTTGATTCTTCGGCCGGCTTAGTTGGGGCCCTTATGTTGGCGCGTAGTGAAGGGTGCAGTCCCTTTAAGATTCAGAGAAACAGGATGATTCTTTTTAAGGCTGGGTTCCCACTATTGCCGCATGCGGATAACAGCAGGGGTTTGGTGCGTCCCCATTCACTGTTTCACCATAGAGCCGGTCACAATCTCCTGCTATGCGAATTTTATGTAGGGAAACCCACATCCAATTCGCATAGGTGTGAACCCAACCTAAGAGGCAAAAAAGTGGGCACAGTTAGAGCTGCACGATTCTGGCTAAAATGAGAATCACGATTTTTTTGCCTAAAAGATAGATCACGATTCTTGCGGCATAACATCATCTTTCACATTAAAACAAAAAAATTGGGCTAACGTTACTGTTTCGTGTTTTTTTTTCTATTCATTGAAGTGTATTTTTCCCAAAAGATTGCGTTTGAAAGACCGCTGGGCAAATACAGTGTGACATAAAATATTGCAGCAATTGACATTTTATTCCCTAGGGTCTCTGTTAAAACATATATAATGTTTGGGGGTTCCAAGTCATTTTCTAGCAAAAAATATTGATATTAACTTAAGAAACAAGTGTTAGAAAAAGATTTAGGCTTTAAGTGGTTAAACTTCCTGCATTTACAGGTTGTTAAAAACTTGGCAGACTGCCTGGATTTTTTTTTTTTCACACAGAAGTTTATCCCTTTGATCTAATAAGGAAGAGTTAGTTACAATGTTTCATGTTAAAAACTTGGCAGACTGCCCAGATGTTGTTTTCTTTTGACAGCTGAGTGAGCAGATAAGTCTCTCCACTTGTTATGTGAAAGAATCAGCAAACTCTGCAATAGAGATCGTCAGGGGGGGGTTGAATCGAGATCACGATTTTGTATAGGTTTTGAATTTGGTAGGAAGTGTCATTTTAAGCTATTGAATTGTAAGCAAGAGTCACTTTAGTTGGTTGAATTGTGAGTAATAGAGTCACTTTTAATAAAAAATGACTGCAGACAGAGGTCACAGCTTGACTGAAGAGTATTATTATTTGAAAGGTTGAAGAAAATAAAAAATAAAAATTATATAAAATACAATCTAATATGGCAGTAAGGTTTTTGGATAGATAGTAACGGATGAGCAACTTCTGGTGTGACTCTTCTTTCTCGAGTCCTTGGCACAGTGGTCGCTTTCTGGCCTAAAAACGCATAGATAATTACGGCATACCTGTGGCTGGGATTACTCATTGGAGTATTCAGCTTTTGAAACACAGACCACTCATATCACATATAAACTCAACACTTCATCTAATGTCTGTAAATATCGTCAATCTCTGCAAACAGCAGTGTGGCCTTAAATCTGTTTTACTGCAGCCCTAAAGTGACACTGTTCTAGAGGGAACAAAGCAGGAAAATAACTGTGAGGTCAATTGCAGAAAAAGTATATTAGGGGATCTGTTGGTGTAATATAAATATAATTCAGGAGATTTAAAGTGTTTGTAGAGGCTGAAGGTTTTTTTACCTTCATGCATTATATGCATGAAGGAAAAAACCTTCTGTGTGCAGAAACCCTGCAATCCTCAACTGAGCCCTCTCCAATCCATTGATATCACACTAGCCTCGGCTGTATAGGAGCTCTCCCCCCTCATTGGCATTTGCTCCCACTGCTGTCAATCACAGCCAGTGAGCCAATGAGGAGGGGTGGGCGAGGCACAGCTCTATGTGTCTTATGGACGAATAGAGCAGCAGCTTGGGAGCAAGCTGCTTTCTCGGGGGGGCACTGCTTGAGGGGGAGGAGCCAGGAGCGCCGGCTGGGGACCCGAAAAGAAAAGGTTCAGGGGTGTTGTGTGAAAAACCACTTTACTGAGCAGGTAAGTATAACATGTTTGTTATTTAAAAAAATAAATACATTAAGCTTTAATAGCATTTTAATGATGGTTTTTCTGACGGAATTGTGCTCAAGCTTGGCTTGCATTCACGCAGTCACATAAAAGTTCTCTTAACTTTCGACCGTCGAGAACGCGGTGACGTACAACACTACGACGAGCTGAGAAAATGAAGTTCAATGCTTCCGAGCATGTGTCGAATTGTTTCCGAGCATGCGTGATTTTTTGCGCGTCCGAAATGCATACAGACGAACGCATTTTCGGATAGAAACTTTTTCCGACCGAAAAATAGAGAACCTGCCCCCAATCTTTTGCTGGCTGGAATTCTGCCAGCAAAAGTCAGATGGAGCATAATACACACGGTCGAAATTTCTGACCAAAAGCTCACATCCGACTTTTGCTGGCAGAATTTCTGATCGTGTGTACGGGGCATAAGGTGAAAGAGCTCGCTATGTAATGTCACACCTGTCCTGCAAATTGTGGTGCGATGTCAGTGAAAACATCTAATCTTGTCTAAATCAGATACAGCAGATCAGAAATCATACTCTATATGCAGATATGTTGTCATTGCCTTTGTAGGACTTCCTTTTCACTTCCTTTTTGGTTAATGTGGAAAGTTTTCAGTACGTCTCCGTACATTAAGATTAATAAACCAAGAGACTGATCTCACTGATGTGAAAACATCTTGACAAAAAATTTGGGTAAGGGAAAGTAAAAGCTCAGGAAGAGACCATATTCACACACTTCACTTTTGTGACATCTTGTAATAGGTTCCCTCTTGGTGTATAAAAGCGCAGTAGTGAAGATGGAGCTCAGAACACTGCAAGGACCAAAGAGGACCAGAATCCTGAGGACACTGCAAAGACCAAAGAAAAAAAGGACCAAGTCTACAGAGCAGTCCAATAGACACAGGTAAGAACCATCCTCCCTGCTCCAATACATCGTCTTCTACATGAAAATATACATATAATGTACAATATCTATATGTTGTTTTTCCCAGCCGCAATGACCACCACATACTCTTGGACAATTCTCATCTTCGTGAGCCTCAGCTTCATTTCCTCTGCCCAATCCTGCAAATGGCTCCATCGAAACCAAGACCATGTGAACAAAGAGCTTTTGCGCAACATTAACCAGATGGTGAGTTCCAGACAGTTCTTTTCTCTGTCCATCCCTGGCGTCTTATCTTCAGTGTTCCCTCAAATCTAAATGCTGAAACCCTCAACCTCTTCTCTTCTTCCCTCTCCTTTCTGGGCCCTTGCCTCCCTCTGCTAAACCATAAATGTTGGTTCATGCCACCTCTGGGTCTGTCCACTCCAGTCATGGAGGTGATGCCACCCTGCCATTTCTCTACTTTCTACATCTCAATCATGAACCTCTCTTCTAATCTCTCTTCTTCTTGATTCTGCTGTACATTTTTTTACGGAATTGTGGACATTAAATGTATCAGTGAGAGTATCTATCATACTATGCATTACAGACTCAAGATTCTTCAGTCGTCTGTCTCAATAGTAGTTCCAGGCTTCCTGATATAAAGCAGCTCTACAACATCACTAAGGTAAGAGAATTGCCATGTTGGAAATAGGGACTAGTATGGAAGACATTCACTTCCAAACCTTATCAGACCCACTAGCAAGAACAATATGATCAGTGCTGCCAAAAGATCATGTAAGGCTTTACGTGCAGAGAGCATGAAGAACTAATTGGTTTACCAATGTGATTTTTTCCAGAATGCATTTTTTTCTTTTTGGATAAACTTGTGAGCTTTATAGTAGGTTCAAAAAAGTTTTAGCTCAACTTCATGTAAAATCTTTTTATTTTGGGTAGAGTAGATGAAGGGTTTGATCATCTTTAATGTTTTTATGATTTGTCTGGATCCCCATTGGGGAAATTTCCTCATGCTGACTGTCCTGAGGGCACCTCATATTCCAGAATGCAATAGGGTGTCACAGGGACAAGAAGTGATGGTAAATTTCTCCAGCAACAAAAACACAAAGATTCAGATCTCCTTATTTCCTGACCTTGTTTAACACAGATAAAGAGCGAGGCAAAATCTGAGTCAATGAGATCACATGCAGCAATAGAAAACTGAATAAAACTTCTATCTCTAGCGTTGTCCCAATAAAACAAGGGTTCATCTGGATGGGAAATGAGCTCATCACATAGTACTAATGCCATCTTCTCAATTGTAAAGTATTTTATGATGTATGAATTGTCCTAGGTTGAGTCTGCGGCCATCGCTGTGCGTGAAGTCGCCAATCAAATCCTCCAGTTCTGTGGGAAATACAAGGAGAAGTTTGGCCACGATTGTCCATCCTGGGAGAAGCTTCAGGGGTACCTCAACTACCAGAAAGAGCAGCTGTCTGACTGTGTAAGTGTCCAGGTTACTACCCCCAGCTCATTCCCCCAGGCCTACAGAGATGGGAAAGTTGTATATGGATGTTTTCTATCTTCCAGATCCCAGAGGGAGCAGAAAACCAGCTCTTCATACAGGGAATCAGCCAGCAATTCATTACTCTGCAAAGGATCCTAGATGAGCAAGTAAGTCACCCTCCTTTCCTTCACTTATTAAAAGATCAATTTGTCCATGGATCCTCATGGGAGGAGTTCTAAGATAAAAACAGCAATTCAGTTGAGGGGGATAAGAAAAGAGCAGATGGTTCAATAAATTTTTTTTTTTTAACAAAAATGAGCAGACAGCTGATTTCTTGATGGATGGATGTCACCAGCAGATTATCCTTTGGTTTATCTGTCTCTTTGTGTCTATGGTTCCCTCATACACACATTAACATTTATCCCATTATATTCCACAGGACAACAAGGTATGCGCTCAGAAAATTGCTTTCGCTGAAATCTGGAGGAATCTCCTGCTGAGCAGTCGGCTCTCATCTAAAATGAGAAAACAACACAATCCTTTCCTAACTCTGTAACTGAGTTCACTGAAAAGAAATTTTTTATTTTTTATTTTTTACATATTTATGTATTATGTGATTTATGTATGAGTTCACCGAAAATTTGACACTGAAAAAAGAAATAACTATATATTTATGTATTTATTTATTTTATATAAAATTGTGAGTGTATTTTATTATTATATTTATTTCTAAGTGTAGTTTTTATATTGACTTGACAAAAGATTAATAAAAAAATTACTTATTCAGTAAATGTCGGCTGGTAATTATGTAATGGTGACAAATAACACTTAAAGTAGACCATAATTTGTTCCAGAAGCATGCTTGTAATCCAAAGCGCTCTTATATCAAAGCAAATTTTCCCATAAGAAATAATGGAAACTCCGATAATTCGTTCCACAACCATTTTTGCATATAAAAATGATCAAAATATGACCAAAATCTATTAATACTGTATAGTACTGTAGTAGGAATACTGTACTGTACTGTACCTCTGTGTTTAAAAAAAAAAGAAGAATCACAGTTTTAATGTAAAAAAAAAAAAGAATTACACTCGCAATGTTAAGGAGTCTGGAGCTCATCCATGTAAAGCCGCTGTGTATATGTACAGTAAAGCTGCTGGTGTACAGTATACAGCGATGTATGTGGCCAGAGGTGCGGGGGTAATGGTGGCTCCCAGCTCTTCCTGGAGAACTTAGAAACACTCGGGTACTGTTGACATCATTTCTGGGTGCTACTCACGTAACGACCGCCCAGTGGCGGCTGGTGCTCAAAATTTTTTTGGGGGGGCGCAAACAAACTGAAAAAAACCCAAAAACATCAATTGCAGTCAATGTGCCCATCAAACGCAGCCACTGTGCCCATCAAATGCAGCCACTGTGCCCATCAAACGCAGCTACTGTGCCATCAAACGCAGCTACTGTGCCCATCAATTGCTGCCAGTGTGCCCATCAATAGCCGCTACTGTGCCCATCAAATGCTGCCAGTATTCCCATCAATTGCTTCTACTGTGCCCCATCAAATGCTGCCAGGGTTCCCATCAATAGCCGCTACTGTGCTCCATTGAATGCTGCCAGTGTGCATCGCCCGGCACTTACCTGTCTCGCAGCGGGTCAGCGGCGGTGTCCTGCACGCTCCTCGATGTCTTCTTCCATCCTCTCTATCAGGCATCCAATCACAGCGCCTGACGTTTCAGCCAATCAGGTGACAGGTAACAGGCCCGAGCACCTGATTGGCTGAGAGGCGGTTCAGCGTTAGCAAAGCGAATTCCTTCGCTTTGCTAACACACAGCTGAGTGAACAGGTGCTTCCAAAAAACACCCCGCCGCTGTAATTCAGGTGCCCGGCGCCCAAAAAGGGGCCGGACACCTGAATAGGGGGTGTCCGCTGCGACCATAGATAGATTCATGCAATGCATGAATCTATCTATGGTGATAGAGCGGTGCCAGGAGAGAAGGGGCGCCGCTCCTGCGCCCTTTATGGACGCACCGCCACTGCGCCCGCCCCACCCAGCTGGGAGTGTCTCTGGGTGTCTCCGAGTGTCTCCAGGAAGCGCTGGGAGCCTCCATCGGCCGAACCTCTGGCCACATACAACGCTGTACTGTATACTGTACACCAGCAGCTATACTGTACATATACACAGCGGCTTTACATGGATGAACACCAGACTCCTTAACATTGTGAGTGTAATTGTTTTTACAGTAAAACTACTGCTCGTATATCAAGACATCGCTCGTATATCAAGACAGCGCTCCTATATCAAGACAGCACTCGTATATCAAGACAGCACTCGTATATCAAGACAGCGCTTGTATATCAAGACAGCTCAAGACAGCGCTCGTATATCAAGACAGTGCTCGTATATCAAGACAGTGCTCGTATATCAAGACAGCTCAAGACAGCGCTCGTATATCAAGACAGTGCTCGTATATCAAGACAGTGCTCGTATATCAAGACAGCGCTCGTATATCAAGACAGCGCTCGTATATCAAGACAGCACTCGTATATCAAGACAGCACTTGTATATCAAGACAGCACTCGTATATCAAGACAGCTCAAGACAGCGCTTATATATCAAGACAGTGCTTGTATATCAAGACAGCGCTCGTATATCAAGACAGTGCTTGTATATCAAGACAGCGCTCGTATATCAAGACATCGCTCGTATATCAACACAGCGCTCGTATATCAAGACAGCACTCGTATATCAAAATTTTTTTTTAAATGTATACCACGTTACTCGCAAACCAAGGGATTGCTATATTTGTTTTTCTATATTGGATACATTAAGGGAGGGTTATAATACCCATCATTTATTTTGCCATCTGTATCCCATTGGGGAAATTTGGACACACAGGACACGGCCGATGACTGATCTGAGTACCGGCTCGCTGCCAGTACCATGTGACCACCGTAACCAATCACAGCAGGTCACATGACAGTTGTAAACAATGGCTTCGTTTCATGCCATCCATTAAATACAACTGTGATTGGTCAGTGTGATCACATGGTACAGACAGGGCCAATCACAGTCCATCTGTACCACGTGATTAACGTTGGCCAATCTAATCAAAACAAAACTGAGTAAATGCATCAGTTTCATTCAGTAAAATGCTTGCTTATAGCAATGTAATGCATTGCTATTTGCAAACATAATGTGTAAAAAAAAAAAAAAAAAAATCCTGATCACTTGCCCAGAGTAGTACAATGTTACTATGGTAAAATTATTGTGCTCTGGTAACAGTGGGTTTAAAAAAAAAAAATCGTAAAAAAAAAGAAAAAAGATGTAATACAAATATAAAAAATTTTTTTTTAAATTATTAAAATTGTTTGTTTTTTTTCGTACTGTCACCAGTCAGTGTCCCTGATTACTGCCACACCCGTTATATGATCACACTGTATTTCAGCGGTGACAATATGTTTAAAAAAAACTATTTTTTTTTTTCATCTCTTCATTTTCTAACAAATTCTGACAAAAATTACAACTTTAAATGCCTCTTACTAAAGACCTTGGACTGTCTACCTTCCAAAAAGGGGTAATTTGGGGGATATTTGTACTGTCCTGGCGTTTTTTTCGGGCTTCAAGAAATGAGATAGGCCGTCAGTACATCAGGATTGATCGAATTTCCGATATATCCCATAGTTTGTGGACTAAATAATCTACACAGGTCTGGGTTATTTTCACCAAAGAAATGTATACGACTAAGCGAGTGGCCTCTATAGGTAAAAATTACAATGACAAAAATAAACATGTACCATCATCCAGAAATTAATAACTAATGAGGTTGGAAGCCTGATCCCCAGTTAGGCGACCAAAAAAGTGGGGGCATGTTTGGACTATTACGGTACAGTAATCGTTGGTAACAATTTAAGGCATAAAACAGTAGTAGTAAAATTGAAAGTTAATTTATTGATGCAGGGGACAAATCAAAATTCATACAATAAAACTACATACAAATACAAGTATGTCAACAATGGGATCATTAATATACAGTACAGCACGACATCTCAGATATCATATTCCTCGACTAGTTTCGCGGACAAACCGCTTCATCAGGAGGGAATCTGGAGATAGTTGATTCTGACTAAACAGTCTGAGCCTAACAGATAAGAAAACATATAATGAGATTGACCAAAGGACAAGAACAATACAAATAAGGTTTATGTTACAGCATCAAGATTAACAAAGGTAATATGCAATACATGGGGAAAAGGGGAACGAATCTGCTTACCCATGTCCCAACCGAGCCCAGGCGCACAACCCCACCACCAAGGGGTAATCTCCCACGGCGACCTGGGGGAGCTAAAAATTGACGGGGATAGTAAAGATGATGTATGTCATAATAAGATAAACTAATTTGCCACACACGGAACAGGTGAAACATATAGCGACAATGATGAAAATGGTGATAAGAATATGGGGAAGGTGAAAGGTGAGGATGTGGAAAGTGAGAAAATAAAAAACAGTGTGCAAGGAGTGAAAAGGATTGCATCTAGTGAAAGCCAAGGATGGGAACAATTATAAAATAAATGGTGTAATGTGGTGTGAGATGGGAGGATTGAAATAAAGGAAAGGAGATGGAAAGGAAGGGGGATGAGTGAGGGACATGGGGGAAGGGGAGGAGGAGGAAGGAAGGGAAAAGGGGGGGGGGAAAGGTGAGGAAAAGGGGGGGGGGAGGGATGGTGGGAACAGGAAGGGAAAGGGGAATGGGAAAGAGGAGGGGAGGGAGGGGGAAAAAAAAGGGGGGGAGGGAAGGAAAAAATGGGAGGGGGGGGGAAAAGGGGGAAGGGGGGGACAAGGAGGGAAGGGATGTGACTGTGTGAATTGTGCGGTGAAATGGGCATAAGGATACCTGATGCTGGTAAAAACATAAAAAAGTTCCCGGAGAAGGCGTTATGCCAGGAATTGAAGCCGCGACAAGGTAACTGGAGGGGGGGATTAGTTACTAGAGACTGCAAGTGACGGGCGACCACATAGCCGGACAAGTCCACCCCAGTTAACAACATCTAAAGGAAAAACATGGTATGTAATATAGCCAATGTTGGTGCCCTGGATGCGGGACTTACATATAGGATACATTGGGTAATACCCTCAGACTTACCATTGGTTGGCTAACATACACAGACCCGGGGACCAAAAACGAGACCGTCAAACAGACAGGTAAGGCCCGTCATCTATAGCTCCCAACCCTGCGACGCTGCGCCGCACGCCAGCGAGACGCCGGCGCATTACGTCACAGGGTCAGAGGTCCCACACGACGCGCGCGCGCGAAGGAGCCGCGCGCGCACGCATGCGCAACCACCCTACAGCCAAGGGAACACGTCCCCGCCCGGATAGGTGCAAGAGGAGGTGGCGGTCCCGCTAACGAGACCGACACCTCCACCAGGGACCCCACCAGGCCGCCGCGGGAGAAGCCAGGGGGAGGGGCCCGCGCCAGCGCCCCAGCCGGGAACAAAAGAAGGGGAAGCAGAGGGTCCCGGTACAGCGGAAAGATGAAACGAATGGAAGATGTAAAACGGACATAAACAATAGGATAAATAAAGCATATACTTAGTATAGAAAACCTAAAAAGGTGAATTAGGGATTAAAATACCCTAAAGAACCGGTGCAATCACCCCCCCGAGACATAAACCCATAGACCCAACTGCATAAAAATGCATAAACGTTAAGAAAGGCCATAGGCAAGCCACATGATCGGGTAGAGACATGTGAAATAGGGCGGGTAGCCACGGTAATAATGCCTGGCCAAACTAATGGGAATCTGTCTCGGAGGGTTGCAACGGGGCTAATTGTTAATAAACAGTGGTAGTATAAGGGAGTAATAGATTCTATAGTAAGAGGCCCACCCCCAGAGGGCACAAACCATATGTGTCAATGGGGGTTGATTTAAAAATGAGGGGTGGGACAGCCTGGGTCCGTAAGGTGGAGGGCAATTGGCCATGTCCACTCAGACGGCTCACCCAAACATCCCACTCGACATGGTGCCGGGTGTGTTATCCACCCAATGTATACGACTAAGCGAGTGGCCTCTATAGGTAAAAATTACAATGACAAAAATAAACATGTACCATCATCCAGAAATTAATAACTAATGAGGTTGGAAGCCTGATCCCCAGTTAGGCGACCAAAAAAGTGGGGGCATGTTTGGACTATTACGGTACAGTAATCGTTGGTAACAATTTAAGGCATAAAACAGTAGTAGTAAAATTGAAAGTTAATTTATTGATGCAGGGGACAAATCAAAATTCATACAATAAAACTACATACAAATACAAGTATGTCAACAATGGGATCATTAATATACAGTACAGCACGACATCTCAGATATCATATTCCTCGACTAGTTTCGCGGACAAACCGCTTCATCAGGAGGGAATCTGGAGATAGTTGATTCTGACTAAACAGTCTGAGCCTAACAGATAAGAAAACATATAATGAGATTGACCAAAGGACAAGAACAATACAAATAAGGTTTATGTTACAGCATCAAGATTAACAAAGGTAATATGCAATACATGGGGAAAAGGGGAACGAATCTGCTTACCCATGTCCCAACCGAGCCCAGGCGCACAACCCCACCACCAAGGGGTAATCTCCCACGGCGACCTGGGGGAGCTAAAAATTGACGGGGATAGTAAAGATGATGTATGTCATAATAAGATAAACTAATTTGCCACACACGGAACAGGTGAAACATATAGCGACAATGATGAAAATGGTGATAAGAATATGGGGAAGGTGAAAGGTGAGGATGTGGAAAGTGAGAAAATAAAAAACAGTGTGCAAGGAGTGAAAAGGATTGCATCTAGTGAAAGCCAAGGATGGGAACAATTATAAAATAAATGGTGTAATGTGGTGTGAGATGGGAGGATTGAAATAAAGGAAAGGAGATGGAAAGGAAGGGGGATGAGTAAGGGACATGGGGGAAGGGGAGGAGGAGGAAGGAAGGGAAAAGGGGGGGGGAAAGGTGAGGAAAAGGGGGGGGGGAGGGATGGTGGGAACAGGAAGGGAAAGGGGAATGGGAAAGAGGAGGGGAGGGAGGGGGAAAAAAAAGGGGGGGAGGGAAGGAAAAAATGGGAGGGGGGGGGGAAAGGGGGAAGGGGGGGACAAGGAGGGAAGGGATGTGACTGTGTGAATTGTGCGGTGAAATGGGCATAAGGATACCTGATGCTGGTAAAAACATAAAAAAGTTCCCGGAGAAGGCGTTATGCCAGGAATTGAAGCCGCGACAAGGTAACTGGAGGGGGGGATTAGTTACTAGAGACTGCAAGTGACGGGCGACCACATAGCCGGACAAGTCCACCCCAGTTAACAACATCTAAAGGAAAAACATGGTATGTAATATAGCCAATGTTGGTGCCCTGGATGCGGGACTTACATATAGGATACATTGGGTAATACCCTCAGACTTACCATTGGTTGGCTAACATACACAGACCCGGGGACCAAAAACGAGACCGTCAAACAGACAGGTAAGGCCCGTCATCTATAGCTCCCAACCCTGCGACGCTGCGCCGCACGCCAGCGAGACGCCGGCGCATTACGTCACAGGGTCAGAGGTCCCACACGACGCGCGCGCGCGAAGGAGCCGCGCGCGCACGCATGCGCAACCACCCTACAGCCAAGGGAACACGTCCCCGCCCGGATAGGTGCAAGAGGAGGTGGCGGTCCCGCTAACGAGACCGACACCTCCACCAGGGACCCCACCAGGCCGCCGCGGGAGAAGCCAGGGGGAGGGGCCCGCGCCAGCGCCCCAGCCGGGAACAAAAGAAGGGGAAGCAGAGGGTCCCGGTACAGCGGAAAGATGAAACGAATGGAAGATGTAAAACGGACATAAACAATAGGATAAATAAAGCATATACTTAGTATAGAAAACCTAAAAAGGTGAATTAGGGATTAAAATACCCTAAAGAACCGGTGCAATCACCCCCCCGAGACATAAACCCATAGACCCAACTGCATAAAAATGCATAAACGTTAAGAAAGGCCATAGGCAAGCCACATGATCGGGTAGAGACATGTGAAATAGGGCGGGTAGCCACGGTAATAATGCCTGGCCAAACTAATGGGAATCTGTCTCGGAGGGTTGCAACGGGGCTAATTGTTAATAAACAGTGGTAGTATAAGGGAGTAATAGATTCTATAGTAAGAGGCCCACCCCCAGAGGGCACAAACCATATGTGTCAATGGGGGTTGATTTAAAAATGAGGGGTGGGACAGCCTGGGTCCGTAAGGTGGAGGGCAATTGGCCATGTCCACTCAGACGGCTCACCCAAACATCCCACTCGACATGGTGCCGGGTGTGTTATCCACCCAATGTATACGACTAAGCGAGTGGCCTCTATAGGTAAAAATTACAATGACAAAAATAAACATGTACCATCATCCAGAAATTAATAACTAATGAGGTTGGAAGCCTGATCCCCAGTTAGGCGACCAAAAAAGTGGGGGCATGTTTGGACTATTACGGTACAGTAATCGTTGGTAACAATTTAAGGCATAAAACAGTAGTAGTAAAATTGAAAGTTAATTTATTGATGCAGGGGACAAATCAAAATTCATACAATAAAACTACATACAAATACAAGTATGTCAACAATGGGATCATTAATATACAGTACAGCACGACATCTCAGATATCATATTCCTCGACTAGTTTCGCGGACAAACCGCTTCATCAGGAGGGAATCTGGAGATAGTTGATTCTGACTAAACAGTCTGAGCCTAACAGATAAGAAAACATATAATGAGATTGACCAAAGGACAAGAACAATACAAATAAGGTTTATGTTACAGCATCAAGATTAACAAAGGTAATATGCAATACATGGGGAAAAGGGGAACGAATCTGCTTACCCATGTCCCAACCGAGCCCAGGCGCACAACCCCACCACCAAGGGGTAATCTCCCACGGCGACCTGGGGGAGCTAAAAATTGACGGGGATAGTAAAGATGATGTATGTCATAATAAGATAAACTAATTTGCCACACACGGAACAGGTGAAACATATAGCGACAATGATGAAAATGGTGATAAGAATATGGGGAAGGTGAAAGGTGAGGATGTGGAAAGTGAGAAAATAAAAAACAGTGTGCAAGGAGTGAAAAGGATTGCATCTAGTGAAAGCCAAGGATGGGAACAATTATAAAATAAATGGTGTAATGTGGTGTGAGATGGGAGGATTGAAATAAAGGAAAGGAGATGGAAAGGAAGGGGGATGAGTGAGGGACATGGGGGAAGGGGAGGAGGAGGAAGGAAGGGAAAAGGGGGGGGGAAAGGTGAGGAAAAGGGGGGGGGGAGGGATGGTGGGAACAGGAAGGGAAAGGGGAATGGGAAAGAGGAGGGGAGGGAGGGGGAAAAAAAAGGGGGGGAGGGAAGGAAAAAATGGGAGGGGGGGGGGAAAGGGGGAAGGGGGGGACAAGGAGGGAAGGGATGTGACTGTGTGAATTGTGCGGTGAAATGGGCATAAGGATACCTGATGCTGGTAAAAACATAAAAAAGTTCCCGGAGAAGGCGTTATGCCAGGAATTGAAGCCGCGACAAGGTAACTGGAGGGGGGGATTAGTTACTAGAGACTGCAAGTGACGGGCGACCACATAGCCGGACAAGTCCACCCCAGTTAACAACATCTAAAGGAAAAACATGGTATGTAATATAGCCAATGTTGGTGCCCTGGATGCGGGACTTACATATAGGATACATTGGGTAATACCCTCAGACTTACCATTGGTTGGCTAACATACACAGACCCGGGGACCAAAAACGAGACCGTCAAACAGTCGAGGAATATGATATCTGAGATGTCGTGCTGTACTGTATATTAATGATCCCATTGTTGACATACTTGTATTTGTATGTAGTTTTATTGTATGAATTTTGATTTGTCCCCTGCATCAATAAATTAACTTTCAATTTTACTACTACTGTTTTATGCCTTAAATTGTTACCAACGATTACTGTACCGTAATAGTCCAAACATGCCCCCACTTTTTTGGTCGCCTAACTGGGGATCAGGCTTCCAACCTCATTAGTTACCAAAGAAATGTAGCAGAATACATTGTAACTACTTCAGCCCCGGAAGATTTTGGCTGCTGCTCAATGACCAGGCCATTTTTTGCGATTTGGCAATGCGTCGTTTTAACTGACAATTGCGCGGTCGTGCGACGCTGTACCCAAACAAGATTGACAACCTTTTTTTTCTACAAATAGAGCTTTCCTTTGGTGGTATTTGATCATCTCTGTTGCTTTTTTTGTTTTTTGACAGCGCAATTGTCATTCAAAGTGCGACAATGCTGAAAGCTGAAAATTCCATACCTCTCTTAATACAAGAAAGGCCTTTGTTCGCTTTGGAAACCACAGATTGGCATTGCATGTTATTATTGAGCTTATGATCTACCAGAACCTCCAGATCCTTCTCCACTATGGATCCCCCCAGTTGTACTCCCCCTAGTATGTATGATGCATGAATATTCTTAGCCCCCCAAGTGAATAACTTTACATTTACATCAACATTAAATCTCATTTGCCACATAGTTGCCCAATTAAACAGAACATTGAGGTCGGCTTGTAAGTTGGTGACATCCTGTAAGGACGTTATTTCACTGCATCGCTTGGTGTCATCTGAAAATAGTGAAAGGTTACTTTTAATCCCAGATCCTATATCATTTATAAATATAGTAAAAAGTAAGGGTCCCAACACTGAATGTTGGGGTACACCACTGATACTCCTCACCTGGTTGCTGCCACACACCCTTGACACCATCTGAACCAAATAAGTTTATCTTGGTCTCATTAGACCACAGGACATGGTTCCAGTAATCCATGTCCTTAGTCTGCTTGTCTTCAGAAAACTGTTTGTGGGCTTTCTTGTGCATCATCTTTAGAAGAGGCTTCCTTCTGGGATGACAGCCATGCAGACCAATTTGATGCAGTGTGCGGGGTATGGTCTGAGCACCGACAGGCTGACCCCCCACCCCTTCAACCTCTGCAGCAATGCTGGCAGCACTAATACGTCTATTTCTTTAAGTGGTTGTAAACCCACGAAAAAAAAGAAAAAAAACCTGCAAGACAAAGGCATAATGAGCTGGTAGGCATAGCCTACCAGCTCATTATGAAATACTCACCTTAGATCGACACCCCCGCAGCAGTCCCGGCACACTGCTCTGCCCGGTGACATGTCTCTTGGAGTTATTTTTGGGTATCGCGGGCTCTGGCGCTGTGATTGGCCGGAGCCTCGATGATGATGACAATGGATGTCTCCTAAACCGTGTAGGTTTAGGAGATATCCATGGTAGCGACAGGTAAGCCTTATTATAGGCTTACCTGTAGTGAAAAGTGGTCAGTAAGGGTTTACATCCACTTTAAAGACAACCTCTGGATATGACGCTGAGCACGTCCACTCAACCTCTTTGGTCAGCCATGGTGAGGCCTGTTCTAAGTGAAACCCGTCCTGTTAAATCGCTGTATGGCCTTGGCCACCGTGCTGCAGCTCAGTTTCAGGGTCTTGGCCATCTTCTTACAGCCTAGGCCATCTTTATGTAGAGCAACAATTCTTTGTTTCAGATCCTCAGAGAGTTCTTTGCCATTAGGTGACATGTTGAACTTCCAGTGACCAGTATGAGAGAGTGAGAGCGACAACACCAAATTTAACACACCTGCTCCCCACTCACACCTGAGACCTTGTAACACTAACGAGTCACATGACATCGGGGAGGGAAAATGGCTAATTGGGCCCAATTTGGACATTTTCACTTAGGGGTGTACTCACTTTTTGTTGCCAGCGGTTTAGACATTAATGGCTGTGTGTTGAGTTATTTTGAGGGGACAACAAATTTACACTGTTCTACAAGCTGTACACTCACTACTTTACATTGTAGCAAAGTGTCATTTCTTCAGTGTTGTCACATGAAAAGATAGAATAAAATATTTACAAAAATGTGAGGGGTGTACTCACTTTTGTGTGATACTGTATTTTTATATTTTTCCTTCTTTTGGTTGAAGTAGATGGACTTTTTTCAGCCAGACTAACTATGTAACTACGGAATGCAGATTTTCACAAACAGAAACCGTGATGTGGCCCTGGAATTCAGAATCAGCCTATCTACTCTGTATTTAGTCCTTAGTAGCATCTCTCTCATGGAACTGTATCTCCAACTACCAGAAGTGGTTGTCAGATCTGCCTAATCTGGCTCTAGCCTATGCTGGTTATTGAGCCCTAAACTAAAACTATCCAGAGAATCCCAGAGCAGAAGGGATAGGGTTAACTAAAATAACAGGAGTTGCATATTTAGTTTTTTTACCCTTAAATTTTTAGTTCAAACTTTTAGTTAATACGAATTATTTTATATTATGCTTTTATTCATCCTTGATTCCCTTCCCATGGCGCTTTTTAAATTCTTTATATATAATTGGTTTAACTGCTTGCCCACCATCGTACACAGATATACGTCGGCAGAATGGCACATGCAGGCGAATAGGCGTACAGGTACGTCCCTTTAAATTTGCCGCCTTTCGGGCGAGCGCGAAGTGTGCCCGCGGGTCCCAGGAACTCGATGTTCTCCGGCGGCCCGCGATTGCGGTGTGGAGAGGCAGAACGGAGAGATGCCTATGTAAACAAGGCATTTCCCCGTTCTGCCTTGTGTCATGACAGATATCTACTGCTTCCTGTCATCGGAAGCAGTGATCGCTGTCATGTCAGTGGTAGCCCCTCCCCCCCACAGTTAGAATCACTCCCTAGGACACACTTAAAACCTTCATCACCCCCTAGTGGTTAACCCCTTCCCTGCCAGTGTCATTTACACAGTAATCAGTGCATTTTTATAGCACTGTATAAATGACAATGGTCCCAAAATAGTGTCAAAAGTGTCTGATGGGTCCGACAGTCACGATAAAAATCGCAGATCGCCGCCATTACTAATAAAAAAAAAAAATTATTAATAAAAATGCCATAAAACTATCCCCTATTTTGTAGACGCTATAACTTTTGCGCAAACCAATCAATATATGCTTATTGAGATTTTTTTTACCAAAAATATGTAGAAGAAGACGTATCGGCCTAAACTAAGGAAAAAAAATAATTTTTTTTATATATTTTTGGGGGATATTTATTATAGCAAAAAGTAAAAAAAATTGCTTTTTTTTTCAAAATTTTCGCTCTTTTTTTTTGTTTGTAGCGCAAAAAATAAAAACCGCAGAGGTGATCAAATACCACCAAAAGAAAGTACTATTTGTAGGGGAAAAAAGAACGTAAATTTTGTTTCGGAGCCATGTCGCACGACCGCGCAATTGTCAGTTAAAGCGACGCAGTGCCAAATCGCAAAAAGTGCTCTGGTCAGGAAGGGGTTAAAATCTTCCGGGGCTGAAGTGGTTATGTTTGAGTTTAGGTTTTTGTATTGTTGAATTAAGGGCTGGGGGGGGGGGGGCACTTTGGAATGCTTGCCTTGGGTGGTAGAGGACGGGGCCGGAGTGTGACATCACCAGCGCTAATACCGGAGGGATGATGAGATGGGGGGGGGGAGGGGAGGAGGAAACCCAAAAAAGCTGAAAGCGCTGATGTAATCTGCAAATGAAAATGAATATGAAAGAAAATCAACTGAATGGAAAGAAAGAAGACAATCCCCTGCCTTTAAAACCACTACCACTTCTACACTGTGCCCAACACTGATATCCTGTACTGCCCTGTTATCTCCCCAGCACTGTGTTGTATAAATTTGTCTTTTTTTTGGGGGGGGGTCATGTCCCTTTCCTTCCCCGCCAGACACTTGTTCACACCTGCAGCAGTCTCAACAGCCCCTCTGGAATGCAATCTACAGTGGATTGCTTTTCAGCTACTGGTAGCGCAGCAAATGCCAGGCATTTAGAAGGTGATACAGCCAAACAGGGATATTCTATGTAAATATCGCACCGCAAACACCAGCAAAGCATTTGGCTCAATCATACATTGTAACGTTATTCACCTAAATGGGTTGCATTTGGCAGCGGTGCGGCAAATGCAACATGGGGTATAATTTTTGCCATGACAATGAACCAAAGCATTGTGGCCGCAGCATGTTTAAGATCCTAAATGGCTGCGTGCTATCTTTTAGGAGGGCGGTTGGGTGGTGGTAAAACTGTGGCTTAACCGCCTGATTTTTACTTCACCCGCCACCCATGTGAATGAGGGTGAATAAAGATTGTGAACTGAGGTAATGAACGCAGGTTGGGCACTGTGAACAGAAGTCAACTCACAAAAAAAAAAAAAAAAAAAATTAATCAATCATCTCATGTTCTAGCCACTTGATATTTAACAAATGTACAATATTAGAATTGAAATACACTATATTACCAAAAGTATTGGGACACCTGCCTTTACACACACATGAACTTTAATGGCATCCCAGTCTTAGTCCGTAGGGTTCAATATTGAGTTGGCCCACCCTTTACAGTTATAACAGCTTCAACTCTTCTGGGAAGTTTTATGAGTGTGTCTATGGGAATGTTTGACTTTTCTTCCAAAAGCACATTTGTGAGGTCAGGCACTGATGTTGGACGAGAAGGCCTGGCCCTGCTCTATTTCATCCCAAAGGTGTTCTGTTGGGTTGAGGTCAGGACTCTGTTAAGGCCAGTCAAGTTCCTCCCCCCCAAACTCGCTCACCCATGTCATTATGGACCTTGCTTTGTGCACTGGTGCGCAGTCATGTTGGAACAGGAAGGGGTCATCCCCAAACTGTTCCCACAAAGTTTGGAGCATGAAATTGTCCACAATGTCTTGGTATGCTGCAGCCTTATAAGTTCCTTTCACTGGAACTAAGAGGGCCAAGCCCAACCCCTGAAAAACAACCTCAAACCATAATCCCCCCTCCACCAAATGATTTGGACCAGTGCACAAAGTAAGACATGGATGAGCGAGTTTGGGGTGGAGGAACTTGACTGGCCCACACAAAGTCCTGACCTCAATCCAATAGAACACCTTTGGGATGAATTAGAGCGGAGACTGCGAGCCAGACCTTCCCGTCCACATCAGTGCCTGACCTCACAAGTGAGCTTTTGGAAGATTGGCCAAACATTCCCATAGACACACTCCTAAACCTTGTGCACAGCCTTCCCAGAAGAGAGTTAAATCTGTTACAGCTGCAAAGGTTCGTCCCTTGTCAGGTGCAAATGGGTGTCTATGTGTTGTCCTCCTAGTGCTATGCCTGGGAAGACAACACACGGACACCCATTCCCACCTGACAAGGGACGAACCCCCTTTGCGATCTATGGGAAGTCTGTAATTACACCACCCCTTTAAGGTACTCAATGACGTCTTATCCATATGGTATGATTACACCGTATCTAATGATCATTTGGCGTCCGGACATCAGCGACTCCGCGACGCCTCAGTGGTTTCTCCACTCATCTTTCTTTTAATATCAACATGGCCATACATTACCTTGATCATCTGAGGTGAAATTGCTGAACACATGTACTTTATCTCCTTTACAATACCCCTGAAGAAAGGTTGTTTACCTGAAATGCGTCGGGTAGAATGGAGACAGCATAACTCTATGTATATGCATCAATTAACAAGATGTTTTTAAAATAAGCCATGAATTTTATTGTTTAGGTTTTCTGTCTTTCTTATTATTGGAACTTTTTTAATATGAAACAATAAACTGATAATTTTTAACATAGGATTCTGGTGTACCGGTTGCCCACAAAGTCCCAATCTCTAGTGGGGGTTCTGGTTCTTTCAATGTTCAACGGGGATGTTGGCAACAGGCACCTGGTTTTGCTATAGTGAAAACATTGTCCAATGGACTTTCTCAAGGTGATGCCGAGCGTTGCAGCCGTAACATTCCTGAAATCGTGATGCATATATGGATGGCTCAAACTGGACCGCATCCACTAATGATCTATATAACTGACCTATATAACTAAAGCTGCCATCATTATTGCATACATACTTGCATAAGGTAAAGAAAAATAGGGAGACATATCCCTGCCATACTAATATCCAATCTGTCAAAAAGTGCACTTAGGGTTTGTCATATGGTCCCCCCCCCCAAAGAAGAAGGACCCTTCCCTGACCCCCTGGGGCTCAAGACTCCTGACAGGGGCAAGGCAGATATAGGTCCACCTAGGCAAAAGGCTTGGCAGACCCCACTCCTCAAGGTCAGTTGATGCCAACCATCAAGTACTAGGTTAAGGGCTCTCCCTAAGAGAACCCACCCCAAAGGCAGGGGTGGAAGGAACCTGAGGGCCACATATCCTCCCACTAGACATTAGGGTAAGCCCAAAGACCCACACCCTACAATCCAAGTGAAAAAAGACACAGACATGATTGCAGGTGATACAAGTGGAGAGAAAACAAATGTAGTGTAAAGAAGAAGCCGCTGGTATATTTGGGTTCTCTGTTCTTCACTTGGCCCTAAACAGATCTCCACTCCTACTGACACCACCAAATTACCTTGGCCGGAGTGTCCCCCGGCAGTCACACAAGAATGCTCCGTACACACGGTCGGATTTTCCGACGGAAAATGTTCGATGGGAGCTTGTTGTCGTAAATTCGGACCACGTATAGGCTCCATCGGACATTTTCCATCGGAATTTCCATCACACAAAATTTAAGACCTGGATCTCAAATTTTCCGACAACAAAATCCGTTGTCGGAACTTCTGATCGTGTGTACAGAATTCCGATGCACAAAGTTCCACGCATGCTCGGAATCAAGCAGAAGAGCCGCACTGGCTATTGAACTTAATTTTTCTCGGTTCGTCGTACGTGTTGTACGTCGCCGCGTTCTTGATGTTCGGAATTTCTGACAAGATTTGTGCGACCGTGTGCATGCAAGACAAGTTTGAGCCAACATCCGTCGGAGAAAAAGCATTGTTGTCGGAAAAATCCTATCGTGTGTGCAGGGCAGAATTTTGTTGTCGGAAAATCCTATCGTGTGTGCAGGGCAGAAGAATTCACACACACTGTGATAAAATAAACGACCAGATTGTATTCATATCAAAAAAATGGCAGACAATTCAACAGTTCAGAGAGGTTAAACAGGCTGCATGAATCAACACAAGAACAATTTAACAAGGATACTCTTTAAGGTTTGGCCACCCGCTCTTCAGGACTGAGGATATAAACAATAGCCCTCTGAGTGGGAGATCACTCTCCAACTAAGACATATATGAATAACAAGGAATTGGGCTGGCTTGTAAGCCCTCAGTCAAGAGAGTCTGGGTTTAAACCTGGGAAAATCTGTCAAACCTCCTGTACATCAGTACTTATAAGGAAGATAGTCCTTGGGTACAGATCCTGGAGATCCATCTGGAAGTTTGATTCTTCGGCAGGCTTAGTTGGGGCCCTTATGTTGGCACGTAGTGAAGGGTACAGTCCCTTTAAGATTCAGAGAAACAGGATGATTCTCTTTAAGGCTGGGTTCACACTATTGCCACATGTTGATCACAGCAGGGGTCCGGTGCGTCCCCATTCACCATTTCACCATAGAGCCGGTCACAATCTCCTGCTATGCGAATTTTATGTAGGGAAACCCACATCCAATTCGCATAGGTGTGAACCCAACCTAAGAGGCAAAAAAGTGGGCACAGTTAGAGCTGCACGATTCTGGCTAAAATGAGAATCACGTTTTTTTTGTTTAGAAGACAGATCACGATTCTCTCACGATTCTCGCGGCATAACATCATCTTTCACATTAAAACAAAAAAATTGGGCTAACTTTACTGTTTCGTTTTTTTTTTTTTTATTCATTGAAGTGTATTTTTCCCAAAAGATTGCGTTTGAAAGACCGCTGGGCAAATACAGTGTGACATAAAATATTGCAGCAATTGACATTTTATTCCCTAGGGTCTCTGTTAAAAGATATATAATGTTTGGGGGTTCCAAGTCATTTTCTAGCAAAAAATATTGATATTAACTTAAGAAACAAGTGTTAGAAAAAGATTTAGGCTTTAAGTGGTTAAACTTCCTGCATTTACAGGTTGTTAAAAACTTGGCAGACTGCCTGGATTTTTTTTTTTTTCACACAGAAGTTTATCCCTTTGATCTAATAAGGAAGAGTTAGTTACAATGTTTCATGTTAAAAACTTGGCAGACTGCCCAGATGTTGTTTTCTTTTGACAGCTGAGTGAGCAGATAAGTCTCTCCACTTGTTATGTGAAAGAATCAGCAAACTCTGCAATAGAGATCGTCAGGGGGGTTGAATCGAGATCACGATTTTGTATAGGTTTTGAATTTGGTAGGAAGTGTCATTTTAAGCTATTGAATTGTAAGCGAGAGTCACTTTAGTTGGTTGAATTGTGAGTAATAGAGTCACTTTAATAAAATATGACTGCAGACAGAGGTCACAGCTTGACTGAAGAGTATTATTATTTGAAAGGTTGAAAAAAATAAAAAATAAAAATTAAATAAAATACAATCTAATATGGCAGTAAGGTATTTGGATAGATAGTAACGGATGAGCAACTTCTGGTGTGACACTTCTTTCTCGACTCCTTGGCACAGTGGTCGCTTTCTGGCCTAAAAACGCATAGATAATTACGGCATACCTGTGGCTGGGATTACTCATTGGAGTATTCAGCTTTTGAAGCACAGACCACTCATATCACATATAAACTCAGCACTTCATCTAATGTCTGTAAATATCATCAATCTCTGCAAACAGCAGTGTGGCCTTAAATCTGTTTTACTGCAGCCCTAAAGTGACACTGTTCTAGAGGGAACAAAGCAGGAAAATAACTGTGAGGTCAATTGCAGAAAAAGTACTGTATTTATTGGCGTATAACACTCACTTTTTCACCATGAAAATCAGGTGCAAATAGCGCGTGCGTGTTATACGCCAATACTTCAATTTTAGCTGCCTCCGAGGGGACAGGGAGGGGGGCGGGACGAGCACTGTCAGATTACATACAGTGAGAATCTCCTGTTTACTTGGTGGCCTCTATAATAGGAAGTCCTGTCTCCTGGGCAGCCATTGGACCAGTGTTCTGTCTATCAAAGGAGATTCTCACTGTATGTAATCTGTCGGCGCTCATCTCGCCCCCCTCCCTTTCCCCTTTAGGCTGCAGATGGGCAATGATCAGGCTGCACTGATGGCAATGGTGAGGCTGCTGCACTGATGGCAATGGTGAGGCTGCTGCATTGATGTGGTCTGATGAGGCTGCATTTATGGCACTTGTGAGGCTGCAGATAGGCACTGACCCTTATTTTGCTCCAAAGTTCCTTATTTAAAATTTACGTTTTTTTCCTGAAACTTCCCTCTTAAAATGAATGTGCGTGTTATATGCCTGTGCGTGTTATACACCGATAAATACGGGTATATTAGGGGATCTGTTGGTGTAATACAAATATAATTCAGGAGATTTAAAGTGTTTGTAGAGGCTGAAGGTTTTTTACCTTCATGCATTATATGCATGAAGGAAAAAAACCTTCTGTGTGCAGTGACCCCGCAATCCTCAACTGAGCCCTCTCCAATCCATTGATATCACACTAGCCTCGGCTGTATAGGAGCTCTCCCTCCTCATTGGCAGAGACATCAGCCGAAGCCCATTGGCTCCCACTGCTGTCAATCACAGCCAGTGAGCCAAAGAGGAGGGGAGGGGAGGAGAGGCGCGGCTCTATGTGTCTTATGGACGACTAGAGCAGCGGCTTGGGAGCAAGCTGCTTTCTCTGGGGGCACTGCACGAGGGGGAGGAGCCAGGAGCGCCGGCTGGGGACCCGAAAAGAAAAGGTTCAGGGGTGTTGTGTGAAAAACCACTTTACTGAGCAGGTAAGTATAACATGTTTGTTATTTAAAAAAATAAATACATTAGGCTTTAATAGCATTTTAATGATGGTTTTTCTGACGGAATTCCGCTCAAGCTTGGCTTGCATTCACGCGGTCACACAAAAGTTCTCTGAACTTTCGACTGTCGAGAACGTGGTGACGTACAACACTACGACGAGCTAAGCATGCGTCGAATTGTTTCCAAGCATGCGTGATTTTTTGCGCGTTCGAAATGCATACAGACGAACGCATTTTTGGATAGGAACTTTTTCCGACCGAAAAATAGAGAACCTGCTCCCAATCTTTTGCTGGCTGGAATTCTGCCAGCAAAAGTCCAATGGAGCATACACACAGTCGAAATTTCTGACCAAAAGCTCACACCCGACTTTTGCTGGCAGAATTTCTGATCGTGTGTACGGGCCACAAGGTGAGCTCGCTATGTAATGTCACACCTGTTCTGCAAATTGTGGTGCGATGTCAGTGAAAACATCTAATCTTGTCTAAATCAGATACAGCAGATCAGAAATCATACTCTATATGCAGATATGTTGTCATTGCCTTTGTAGGACTTCCTTTTCACTTCCTTTTTGGTTAATGTGGAAAGTTTTCAGTACGTCTCCGTACATTAAGATTAATAAACCAAGAGACTGATCTCACTGATGTGAAAACATCTTGACAAAAAATTTGGGTAAGGGAAAGGAAGAGACCAGATTCACACACTTCACTTTTGTGACATCTTGTAATAGGTTCCCTCTTGGTGTATAAAAGTGCAGTAGTGAAGATGGAGCTCAGAACACTGCAAGGACCAAAGAGGACCAGAATCCTGAGGACACTGCAAAGACCAAAGAAAAAAAGGACCAAGTCTACAGAGCAGTCCAATAGACACAGGTAAGAACCATCCTCCCTGCTCCAATACATCGTCTTCTACATGAAAATATACATATAATGTACAATATCTATATGTTGTTTTCCCAGCCACAATGACCACCACATACTCTTGGACAATTCTCATCTTCATGAGCCTCAGCTTCATTTCCTCTGCCCAATCCTGCAAATGGCTCCATCGAAACCAAGACCATGTGAACAAAGAGCTTTTGCGCAACATTAACCAGATGGTGAGTTCCAGACAGTTCTTTTCTCTGTCCATCCCTGGTGTCTTATCTTCAGTGTTCCCTCAAATCTAAATGCTGAAACCCTCAACCTCTTCTCTTCTTCCCTCTCCTTTCTGGGCCCTTGCCTCCCTCTGCTAAACCATAAATGTTGGTTCATGCCACCTCTGGGTCTGTCCACTCCAGTCATGGAGGTGATGCCACCCTGCCATTTCTCTCCTTTCTACATCTCAGTCATGAACCTCTCTTCTAATCTCTCTTCTTCTTGATTCTGCTGTACATTTTTTTACGGAATTGTGGACATTAAATGTATCAGTGAGAGTATCTATCATACTATGCATTACAGACTCAAGATTCTTCAGTCCTCTGTCTCAATAGTAGTTCCAGGCTTCCTGATATAAAGCAGCTCTACAACATCACTAAGGTAAGAGAATCGCCATGTTGGAAAGAGGGACTAGTATGGAAGACATTCACTTCCAAAGCTGATCAGACCCACGAGCAAGAACAATATGATCAGTGCTGCCAAAAGATCATGTAAGGCTTTACGTGCAGAGAGCATGAAGAACTAATTGGTTTACCAATGTGATTTTTTCCAGAATGCATTTTTTTCTTTTTGGATCAACTTGTGAGCTTTATAGTAAGTTCAAAAAAGTTTTAGCTCAACTTCATGTAAAATCTTTTTATTTTGGGTAGAGTAGATGAAGGGTTTGATCACCTTTAATGTTTTTATGATTTGTCTGGATCCCCATTGGGGAAATTTCCTCATGCTGACTGTCCTGAGGGCACCTCATATTCCAGAATGCAATAGGGTGTCACAGGGACAAGAAGTGATGGTAAATTTCTCCAGCAACAAAAACACAAAGATTCAGATCTCCTTATTTCCTGACCTTGTTTAACACAGATAAAGAGCGAGGCAAAATCTTAGTCAATGAGATCACATGCAGCAATAGAAAACTGAATAAAACTTCTATCTCTAGCGTTGTCCCAATAAAACAAGGGTTCATCTGGATGGGAAATGAGCTCATCACATAGTACTAATGCTATCTTCTCAATTGTAAAGTATTTTATGATGTATGAATTGTCCTAGGTTGAGTCTGCGGCCATCGCTGTGCGTGAAGTCGCCAACCAAATCCTCCAGTTCTGTGGGAAATACAAGGAGAAGTTGGGCTATGACTGTCCATCCTGGGAGAAGCTTCAGGGGTACCTCAACTACCAGAAAGAGCAGCTGTCTGACTGTGTAAGTGTCCAGGTTACTACCCCCAGCTCATTCCCCCCAGGCCTACAGAGATGGGAAAGTTGTATATGGATGTTTTCTATCTTCCAGATCCCAGAGGGAGCAGAAAACCAGCTCTTCATACAGGGAATCAGCCAGCAATTCATTACCCTACAAAGGATCCTAGATGAGCAAGTAAGTCACCCTCCTTTCCTTCACTTATTAAAAGATCAATTTGTCCATGGATCCTCATGGGAGGAGTCCTAAGATAAAAACAGCAAATCAGTTGAGGGGGATAAGAAAACAGCAGATGGTTCAATAAATTTTTTTTTTTTAACAAAAATGAGCAGACTGCTGATTTCTTGATGGATGGATGTCACCAGCAGATTATCCTTTGGTTTATCTGTCTCTTTGTGTCTATGGTTCCCTCATACACACATTAACATTTATCCCATTATATTCCACAGGACAACAAGGTATGCGCTCAGAAAATTGCTTTCGCTGAAATCTGGAGGAATCTCCTGCTGAGCAGTCGGCTCTCATCTAAAATGAGAAAACAACACAATCCTTTCCTAACTCCGTAACTGAGTTCACTGAAAAGAAATTTTTTATTTTTTATTTTTTATGTATTATGTGATTTATGTATGAGTTCACTGAAAATTTGACACTGAAAAAAGAAATAACTATATATTTATGTATTTATTTATTTTATATAAAATTGTGAGTGTATTTTATTATTATATTTATTTCTAAGTGTAGTTTTTATATTGACTTGACAAAAGATTAATAAAAAAATTACTTATTCAGTAAGTGTCGGCTGGTAATTATGTAATGGTGACAAATAACACTTAAAGTAGACCATAATTCGTTCCAGAAGCATGCTTGTAATCCAAAGCACTCTTATATCAAAGCAAATTTTCCCATAAGAAATAATGGAAACTCCGATAATTCGTTCCACAACCATTTTTGCATATAAAAATGATCAAAATATGACCAAAATCTATTAATACTGTATAGTACTGTAGTAGGAATACTGTACTGTACTGTACCTCTGTGTTTTAAAAAAAAAAGAAGAATCACAGTTTTAATGTAAAAAAAAAAAGAATTACACTCGCAATGTTAAGGAGTCTGGAGCTCATCCATGTAAAGCCGCTGTGTATATGTACAGTAAAGCTGCTGGTGTACAGTATACAGCGATGTATGTGGCCAGAGGTGCGGGGGTAATGGTGGCTCCCAGCTCTTCCTGGAGAACTTAGAAACACTCGGGTACTGTTGACATCATTTCTGGGTGATACACATGTAACGACCGCCCAGTGGCGGCTGGTGCTCAAAATTTTTTGGGGGGGCGCAAACAAACTGAAAAAAAACCAAAAACATCAATTGCAGTCAATGTGCCCATCAAACGCAGCCACTGTGCCCTTCAAACGCAGCCACTGTGCCCATCAAACGCAGCCACTGTGCCCATCAAACGCAGCCACTGTGCCCATCAAACGCAGCTACTGTGCCATCAAACGCAGCTACTGTGCCCATCAATTGCTGCCAGTGTGCCCATCAATAGCCGCTACTGTGCCCCATCAAATGCTGCCAGTGTGCCCATCAATAGCCGCTACTGTGCCCCATCAATTGCTGCCAGTATGCCCATCAATTACTTCTACTGTGCCCCATCAAATGCTGCCAGGGTGCCCATCAATAGCCGCTACTGTGCTCCATTGAATGCTGCCAGTGTGCATCGCCCGGCACTTACCTGTCTCGCAGCGGGTCAACGGCGGTGTCCTGCACGCTCCTCGATGTCTTCTTCCATGCTCTCTATCAGGCATCCAATCACAGCGCCTGATGTTTCAGCCAATCAGGTGACAGGTAACAGGCCCGAGCACCTGATTGGCTGAGAGGCGGTTCAGCGTTAGCAAAGCGAATTCCTTCGCTTTGCTAACACACAGCTGAGTGAACAGGTGCTTCCAAAAAACAGCCCGCCGCTGTAATTCAGGTGCCCGGCGCCCGAAAACGGTCCGGACACCTGAATAGGGGGTGTCCGCTGCGACCATAGATAGATTCATGCAATGCATGAATCTATCTATGGTGATAGAGCGGTGCCAGGAGAGAAGGGGCGCCGCTCCTGCGCCCTTTATGGACGCACCGCCACTGCGCCCGCCCCACCCAGCTGGGAGTGTCTCTGGGTGTCTCCAAGTGTCTCCAGAAAGCGCTGGGAGCCTCCATCGGCCGAACCTCTGGCCACATACAACGCTGTACTGAATACTGTACACCAGCAGCTATACTGTACATATACACAGCGGCTTTACATGGATGAACACCACACTCCTTAACATTGTGAGTGTAATTCTTTTGTTTTTACAGTAAAACTACTGCTCGTATATCAAGACAGCGCTCCTATATCAAGACAGCACTCGTATATCAAGACAGCGCTCCTATATCAAGACAGCACTCGTATATCAAGACAGCACTCGTATATCAAGACAGCACTCGTATATCAAGACAGCGCTCGTATATCAAGACAGCGCTCCTATATCAAGACAGCACTCGTATATCAAGACAGCGCTCCTATATCAAGACAGCACTCGTATATCAAGACAGCACTCGTATATCAAGACAGCGCTCGTATATCAAGACAGCTCAAGACAGCGCTCGTATATCAAGACAGTGCTCGTATATCAAGACAGCACTCGTATATCAAGACAGCACTCGTATATCAAGACAGCGCTCCTATATCAAGACAGCACTCGTATATCAAGACAGCGCTCCTATATCAAGACAGCACTCGTATATCAAGACAGCGCTCGTATATCAAGACAGCGCTCGTATATCAAGACAGCTCAAGACAGCGCTCGTATATCAAGACAGTGCTCGTATATCAAGACAGCGCTCGTATATCAAGACAGCACTCGTATATCAAGACAGCGCTCGTATATCAAGACAGCACTCGTATATATAGACAGTGCTCGTATATCAAGACAGCGCTCGTATATCAAGACAGCGCTCGTATATCAAGACAGCGCTCGTATATCAAGGCAGCGCTCGTATATCAAGGCAAAAATTTTTTTAAAATGTTGCTCGTCTTTCAAAACGCTCGTATACCACGTTACTCGCAAACCAAGGGATTGCTATATTTGTTTTTCTATATTGGATACATTAAGGGAGGGTTATAATACCCATCATTTATTTTGCCATCTGTATCCCATTGGGGAAATTTGGACACACAGGACACGGCCGATGACTGATCTGAGTACCGGCTCGCTGCCAGTACCATGTGACCACCGTAACCAATCACAGCAGGTCACATGACAGTTGTAAACAATGGCTTCGTTTCATGCCATCCATTAAATACAACTGTGATTGGTCAGTGTGATCACATGGTACAGACAGGGCCAATCACAGTCCATCTGTACCATGTGATTAACGTTGGCCAATCACAGGTAATCAAAACAAAACTGAGTAAATGCATCAGTTTCATTCAGTAAAATGCTTGCTTATAGCAATGTAATGCATTGCTATTTGCAAACATAATGTGTAAAAAAAAAAAAAATCCTGATCACTTGCCCAGAGTAGTACAATCTTACTATGGTAAAATTATTGTGCTCTGGTAACAGTGGGTTTAAAAAAAAAAAAATCGTAAAAAAAGAGAAAAAAGATGTAATACAAATATAAAAAAAAATTTTAAAAAATATTAAAATTGTTTGTTTTTTTTCGTACTGTCACCAGTCAGTGTCCCTGATTACTGCCACACCCGTTTTATGATAACACTGTATTTCAGCGGTGACAATATGTTTAAAAAAAACTTTTTTTTTTTTTTCATCTCTTCATTTTCTAAAAAATTCTGACAAAAATTACAACTTTAAATGCCTCTTACTAAAGACCTTGGACTGTCTACCTTCCAAAAAGGGGTAATTTGGGGGATATTTGTACTGTCCTGGCGTTTTTTTCGGGCTTCAAGAAATGAGATAGGCCGTCAGTACATCAGGATTGATCGAATTTCCGATATATCCCATAGTTTGTGGACTAAATAATCTACACAGGTCTGGGTTATTTTCACCAAAGAAATGTAGCAGAATACATTGTAACTACTTCAGCCCCGGAAGATTTTGGCTGCTGCTCAATGACCGGGCCATTTTTTGCGATTTGGCAATGCGTCGTTTTAACTGACAATTGCGCGGTCGTGCGACGCTGTACCCAAACAAGATTGACAACCTTTTTTTTCTACAAATAGAGCTTTCCTTTGGTGGTATTTGATCATCTCTGTTGCTTTTTTTGTTTTTTGACCGCGCAATTGTCATTCAAAGTGCGACAATGCTGAAAGCTGAAAATTCCATACCTCTCTTAATACAAGAAAGGCCTTTGTTCGCTTTGGAAACCACAGATTGGCATTGCATGTTATTATTGAGCTTATGATCTACCAGAACCTCCAGATCCTTCTCCACTATGGATCTCCCCAGTTGTACTCCCCCTAGTATGTATGATGCATGAATATTCTTAGCCCCCCAAGTGAATAACTTTACATTTACATCAACATTAAATCTCATTTGCCACATAGTTGCCCAATTAAACAGAACATTGAGGTCGGCTTGTAAGTTGGTGACATCCTGTAAGGACGTTATTTCACTGCATCGCTTGGTGTCATCTGTAAATAGTGAAAGGTTACTTTTAATCCCAGATCCTATATCATTTATAAATATAGTAAAAAGTAAGGGTCCCAACACTGAATGTTGGGGTACACCACTGATACTCCTCACCTGGTTGCTGCCACACACCCTTGACACCATCTGAACCAAATAAGTTTATCTTTGTCTCATCAGACCACAGGACATGGTTCCAGTAATCCATGTCCTTAGTCTGCTTGTCTTCAGCAAACTGTTTGCAGGTTTTCTTGTCCATCATCTTTAGAAGAGGCTTCCTTCTGGGATGACAGCCATGCAGACCAATTTGATGCAGTGTGCGGCGTATGGTCTGAGCACCGACAGGCTGACCCCCCCACCCCTTCAACCTCTGCAGCAACGCTGGCAGCACTCATACATCTATTTCTTAAAGTGGTTGTAAACCCATGAAAAAAAAAAAAAACCTGCAAGACAAAGGCATAATGAGCTGGTAGGCATAGCCTACCAGCTCATTATGAAATACTCACCTTAGATCGACACCCCCGCAGCAGTCCCGGCACACTGCTCTGCCCGGTGACATGTCTCTTGGAGTTATTTTTGGGTATCGCGGGCTCTGGCGCTGTGATTGGCCGGAGCCGCGATGATGATGACAATGGATGTCTCCTAAACCGTGTAGGTTTAGGAGATATCCATGGTAGCGACAGGTAAGCCTTATTATAGGCTTACCTGTAGTGAAAAGTGGTCTGTAAGGGTTTACATCCACTTTAAAGATAACCTCTGGATATGACGCTGAGCACGTCCACTCAACCTCTTTGGTCAGCCATGGTGAGGCCTGTTCTGAGTGAAACCCGTCCTGTTAAATCGCTGTATGGCCTTGGCCACCGTGCTGCAGCTCAGTTTCAGGGTCTTGGCCATCTTCTTACAGCCTAGGCCATCTTTATGTAGAACAACAATTCTTTTTTTCAGATCCTCAGAGAGTTCTTTGCCATGAGGTGCCATGTTGAACTTCCAGTGAGCAGTATGAGAGAGTGAGAGCGACAACACCAAATTTAACAGACCTGCTCCCCATTCACACCTGAGACCTTGTAACACTAATGAGTCACATGACATCGGGGAGGGAAAATGGCTAATTGGGCCCAATTTAGACATTTTCACTTAGGGGTGTCCTCACTTTTGTTGCCAGCGGTTTAGACATTAATGGCTGTGTGTTGAGTTATTTTGAGGGGACAACAAATTTACACTGTTATACAAGCTGTACACTCACTACTTTACATTGTAGCAAAGTGTCATTTCTTCAGTGTTGTCACATGAAAAGATAGAAGAAAATATTTACACAAATGTGAGGGGTGTACTCACTTTTGTGAGATACTGTATTTTTATATTTTTCCTTCTTTTGGTTGAAGTAGATGGACTTTTTTCAGCCAGACTAACTATGTAACTACGGAATGCAGCTTTTCACAAACAGAAACCGTGATGTGGCCCTGGAATTCAGAATCAGCCTATCTACTCTGTACTTAGTCCTTAGTAGCATCTCTCTCATGGAACTGTATCTCCAACTACCAGAAGTGGTTGTCAGATCTGCCTAATCTGGCTCTAGCCTATGCTGGTTATTGAGCCCTAAACTAAAACTATCCAGAGAATCCCAGAGCAGAAGGGATAGGGTTAACTAAAATAACAGGAGTTGCATATTTAGTTTTTTTTTACCCTTAAATTTTTAATTCAAACTTTTAGTTAATACTAATTATTTTATATTATGCTTTTATTCATCCTTGATTCCCTTCCCATAGCACTTTTTAAATTCTTTGTTTATGATTGGTTTAATCGCTTGGCGACCGCCGCACACAGATATACGTCGGCAGAACGGCACAGGCAGGCGAATGGGCATACAGGTACGTCCCTTTAAATTTGCCGCCTTTCGGGCGAGCGCGAAGCGTGCCCGCGGGTCCCAGGAACTCGATGTTCTCCGGCGGCCCGCGATTGCGGTGTGCAGAGGAAGAACAGGGAGATGCCTATGTAAACAAGGCATTTCCCCGTTCTGCCTTGTGTCATGACAGAGATCTACTGCTTCCTGTCATCGGGAGCCGTGATCGCTGTCATGTCAGTGGTAGCCCCTCCCCCCCACAGTTAGAATCACTCCCTAGGACACACTTAAAACCTTCATCACCCCCTAGTGGTTAACCCCTTCCCTGCCAGTGTCATTTACACAGTAATCAGTGCATTTTTATAGCACTGTATAAATGACAATGGTCCCAAAATAGTGTCAAAAGTGTCCGATATGTCCGCCATAATGTCTCAGTCACGATAAAAATCGCAGATCGCCGCCATTACTAATAAAAAAAAAAATTATTAATAAAAATGCCATAAAACTATCCCCTATTTTGTAGACGCTATAACTTTTGCGCAAACCAATCAATATATACTTATTGAGATTTTTTTTACCAAAAATATGTAGAAGAAGACGTATCGGCCTAAACTAAGGAACAAAAAAAAATTTTTTTTATATATTTTTGGGGGATATTTATTATAGCAAAAAGTAAAAAATATTGCTTTTTTTTTCAAAATTTTCGCTCTTTTTTTTTGTTTGTAGCGCAAAAAATAAAAACGGCAGAGGTGATCAAATATAACCAAAAGAAAGTACTATTTGTGGGGAAAAAAAGAACGTAAATTTTGTTTGGGTGCAGCGTCGCACGCAGTTAAAGCGACGCAGTGCCGAATCGCAAAAAGTGCTCTGGTCAGGAAGGGGTTAAAATCTTCCGGGGCTGAAGTGGTTATGTTTGAGTTTAGGTTTTTGTATTGTTGAATTAAGGGCTCGGGGGGGGGGGGGGGGGGGGGCACTTTGGAATGCTTGCCTTGGGTGGTAGAGGACGGGGCCGGAGTGTGACATCACCAGCGCTAATACCGGAGAGATGATGAGACGGGGGGGGGGGGGAGGGGAGGAGGAAACCCAAAAAAGCTGAAAGCGCTGATGTAATCTGCAAATGAAAATGAATATGAAAGCAAATCAACTGAATGGAAAGAAAGAAGACAATCCCCTGCCTTTAACACCACTACCACTTCTACACTGTGCCCAACACTGATATCCTGTACTGCCCTGTTATCTCCCCAGCACTGTGTTGTATAAATTTGTCTTTTTTTTGGGGGGGGGTCATGTCCCTTTCCTTCCCCGCCAGACACTTGTTCACACCTGCAGCAGTCTCTACAGCCCCTCTGGAATGCAATTTACAGTGGATTGCTTTTCAGCTACTGGTAGCGCAGCAAATGCCAGGCATTTAGAAGGTGATACAGCCAAACAGGGATATTCTATGTAAATATCGCACCGCAAACACCAGCCAAGCATTTGGCTCAATCATACATTGTAGCGTTATTCACTTAAATGGGTTGCATTTGGCAGCGGCGCGGCAAATGCAACATGGGGTATAATTTTTGCCATGACAATGAACCAAAGCATTGTGGCCGCAGCATGTTTAAGATCCTGAATGGCTGCGTGCTATCTTTTAGGAGGGCGGTTGGGTGGTGGTAAAACTGTGGCTTAAACGCCTGTTTTTTACTTCACCCGCCACCCATGTGAATGAGGGTGAATAAAGATTGTGAACTGAGGTAATGAGCGCAGGTTGGGCACTGTGAACAGACAACATGCACACACAGAAGTCAACTCACAAAAAAAAAAAAAAAAAAAATTAATCAATCATCTCATGTTCTAGCCACTTGATATTTAACAAATATTAGAATTGAAATACACTATATTAGCAAAAGTATTGGGACGCCTGCCTTTACACGCACATGAACTTTAATGGCATCCCAGTCTTAGTCCGTAGGGTTCAATATTGAGTTGGCCCACCCTTTGCAGCTATAACAGCTTCAACTCTTCTGGGAAGGTTTAGGAGTGTGTCTATGGGAATGTTTGACCATTCTTCCAGAAGCACATTTGTGAGGTCAGGCACTGATGTTGGATGAGAAGGCCTGGCCCTGCTCTATTTCATCCCAAAGGTGTTCTGTTGGGTTGAGGTCAGGACTCTGCAGACCAGTCAAGTTCCTCCACCCCAAACTCGCTCACCCATGTCTTTATGGACCTTGCTTTGTGCACTGGTGCACAGTCATGTTGGGACAGGAAGGGGTCATCCCCAAACTGTTCCCACAAAGTTTGGAGCATGAAATTGTCCACAATGTCTTGGTATGCTGCAGCCTTATAAGTTCCTTTCACTGGAACTAAGAGGGCCAAGCCCAATACCTGAAAAACAACCTCACACCATAATCCCCCCTCCACCAAATGATTTGGACCAGTGCACAAAGTAAGACATGGATGAGCGAGTTTGGGGTGGAGGAACTTGACTGGCCTGCACAGAGTCCTGACCTCAACCCGATAGAAAACCTTTGGGATATATTAGAGCAGAGACTGCGAGCCAGGCCTTCTGGTCCATCATCAGTGCCTAACCCCACAAATGAGCTTTTGGAAGATTTGCCAAACATTCCCATAGACACCCTCCTAAACCTTGTGGACAGCCTTCCCAGAAGAGAGTTAAATCTGTTACAGCTGCAAAGGTTCGTCCCTTGTCAGGTGCAAATGGGTGTCTGTGTGTTGTCCTCCTAGTGCTATGCCTGGGAAGACAACACACGGACACCCATTCCCACCTGACAAGGGACGAACCCCCTTTGCGATCTATGGGAAGTCTGTAATTACACCACCCCTTTAAGGTACTCAATGACGTCTTATCCATATGGTATGATTACACCGTATCTAATGATCATTTGGCGTCCGGACATCAGCGACTCCGCGACGCCTCAGTGGTTCCTCCACTCATCTTTCTTTTAATATCAACATGGCCATACATTACCTTGATCATCTGAGGTGAAATTGCTGAACACATGTACTTTATCTCCTTTACAATACCCCTGAAGAAAGGTTGTTTACCTGAAATGCGTCGGGTAGAATGGAGACAGCATAACTCTATGTATATGCATCAATTAACAAGATGTTTTTAAAATAAGCCATGAATTTTATTGTTTAGGTTTTCTGTCTTTCTCATTATTGGAACTTTTTTAATATGAAACAATAAACTGATAATTTTTAACATAGGATTCTGGTGTACCGGTTGCCCACAAAGTCCCAATCTCTAGTGGGGGTTCTGGTTCTTTCAATGTTCAACGGGGATGTTGGCAACAGGCACCTGGTTTTGCTATAGTGAAAACATTGTCCAATGGACTTTCTCAAGGTGATGCCGAGCGTTGCAGCCGTAACATTCCTGAAATCGCGATGCATATATGGATGGCTCAAACTGGACCACATCCACTAATGATCTATATAACTGACCTATATAACTAAAGCTGCCATCATTATTGCATACATACTTGCATAAGGTAAAGAAAAATAGGGAGACATATCCCTGCCATACTAATATCCAATCTGTCAAAAAGTGCACTTAGGGTTTGTCATATGGTCCCCCCCCCAAAGAAGAAGGACCCTTCCCTGACCCCCTGGGGCTCAAGACTCCTGACAGGGGCAAGGCAGATATAGGTCCACCTAGGCAAAAGGCTTGGCAGACCCCACTCCTCAAGGTCAGTTGATCCCAACCATCAAGTACTAGGTTAAGGGCTCTCCCTAAGAGAACCCACCCCAAAGGCAGGGGTGGAAGGAACCTGAGGGCCACATATCCTCCCACTAGACATTAGGGTAAGCCCAAAGACCCACACCCTACAATCCAAGTGAAAAAAGACACAGACATGATTGCAGGTGATACAAGTGGAGAGAAAATAAATGTAGTGTAAAGAAGAAGCCGCTGGTATATTTGGGTTCTCTGTTCTTCACTTGGCCCTAAACAGATCTCCACTCCTACTGACACCACCAAATTACCTTGGCCGGAGTGTCCCCCGGCAGTCACACAAGAATGCTCCGTACACACGGTCGGATTTTCCGACGGAAAATGTTCGATGGGAGCTTGTTGTCGTAAATTCGGACCACGTGTAGGCTCCATCGGACATTTTCCATCGGAATTTCCATCACACAAAATTTAAGACCTGGATCTCAAATTTTCCGACAACAAAATTCGTTCTCGGAAATTCCGATCGTGTGTACAGAATTCCGATGCACAAAGTTCCACGCATGCTCGGAATCAAGCAGAAGAGCCGCACTGGCTATTGAACTTAATTTTTCTCGGCTCGTCGTACGTGTTGTACCTCACCGCGTTCTTGCTGTTCAGAATTTCTGACAAGATTTGTGCGACCGTGTGCATGCAAGACAAGTTTGAGCAAACATCCGTCGGAAAATAAACATTGTTGTCGGAAAAATCCTAACGTGTGTGCAGGGCAGAATTTTGTTGTCGGAAAATCCTATCGTGTGTGCAGGGCAGAAGAATTCACACACACTGTGATAAAATAAACGACCAGATTGTATTCATATCCATAATGAAAAATGACAGACAATTCAACAGTTCAGAAAGGTTAAACAGGCTGAATGAATCAACACAAGAACAATTTAACAAGGATACTCTTTAAGGTATGGCCACCCGCTCTTCAGGACTGAGGATATAAACAATAGCCCTCTGAGTGGGAGATCACTCTCCAACTGAGACATGTATGAATAACAAGGAATTGGGCTGGCTAGCTCACTTGTAGGCCCTCAGTCAGGAGAGTCTAAGTTTAAACCTGGGAAAATCTGTCAAACCTCCTGTACATCAGTACTTATAAGGAAGATAGTCCTTGGGTACAGATCCATCTGGAAGTTTGATTCTTCGGCCGGCTTAGTTGGGGCCCTTATGTTGGCGCGTAGTGAAGGGTGCAGTCCCTTTAAGATTCAGAGAAACAGGATGATTCTTTTTAAGGCTGGGTTCCCACTATTGCCGCATGCGGATAACAGCAGGGGTTTGGTGCGTCCCCATTCACTGTTTCACCATAGAGCCGGTCACAATCTCCTGCTATGCGAATTTTATGTAGGGAAACCCACATCCAATTCGCATAGGTGTGAACCCAACCTAAGAGGCAAAAAAGTGGGCACAGTTAGAGCTGCACGATTCTGGCTAAAATGAGAATCACGATTTTTTTGCCTAAAAGATAGATCACGATTCTTGCGGCATAACATCATCTTTCACATTAAAACAAAAAAATTGGGCTAACGTTACTGTTTCGTGTTTTTTTTTCTATTCATTGAAGTGTATTTTTCCCAAAAGATTGCGTTTGAAAGACCGCTGGGCAAATACAGTGTGACATAAAATATTGCAGCAATTGACATTTTATTCCCTAGGGTCTCTGTTAAAACATATATAATGTTTGGGGGTTCCAAGTCATTTTCTAGCAAAAAATATTGATATTAACTTAAGAAACAAGTGTTAGAAAAAGATTTAGGCTTTAAGTGGTTAAACTTCCTGCATTTACAGGTTGTTAAAAACTTGGCAGACTGCCTGGATTTTTTTTTTTTCACACAGAAGTTTATCCCTTTGATCTAATAAGGAAGAGTTAGTTACAATGTTTCATGTTAAAAACTTGGCAGACTGCCCAGATGTTGTTTTCTTTTGACAGCTGAGTGAGCAGATAAGTCTCTCCACTTGTTATGTGAAAGAATCAGCAAACTCTGCAATAGAGATCGTCAGGGGGGGGTTGAATCGAGATCACGATTTTGTATAGGTTTTGAATTTGGTAGGAAGTGTCATTTTAAGCTATTGAATTGTAAGCAAGAGTCACTTTAGTTGGTTGAATTGTGAGTAATAGAGTCACTTTTAATAAAAAATGACTGCAGACAGAGGTCACAGCTTGACTGAAGAGTATTATTATTTGAAAGGTTGAAGAAAATAAAAAATAAAAATTATATAAAATACAATCTAATATGGCAGTAAGGTTTTTGGATAGATAGTAACGGATGAGCAACTTCTGGTGTGACTCTTCTTTCTCGAGTCCTTGGCACAGTGGTCGCTTTCTGGCCTAAAAACGCATAGATAATTACGGCATACCTGTGGCTGGGATTACTCATTGGAGTATTCAGCTTTTGAAACACAGACCACTCATATCACATATAAACTCAACACTTCATCTAATGTCTGTAAATATCGTCAATCTCTGCAAACAGCAGTGTGGCCTTAAATCTGTTTTACTGCAGCCCTAAAGTGACACTGTTCTAGAGGGAACAAAGCAGGAAAATAACTGTGAGGTCAATTGCAGAAAAAGTATATTAGGGGATCTGTTGGTGTAATATAAATATAATTCAGGAGATTTAAAGTGTTTGTAGAGGCTGAAGGTTTTTTTACCTTCATGCATTATATGCATGAAGGAAAAAACCTTCTGTGTGCAGAAACCCTGCAATCCTCAACTGAGCCCTCTCCAATCCATTGATATCACACTAGCCTCGGCTGTATAGGAGCTCTCCCCCCTCATTGGCATTTGCTCCCACTGCTGTCAATCACAGCCAGTGAGCCAATGAGGAGGGGTGGGCGAGGCACAGCTCTATGTGTCTTATGGACGAATAGAGCAGCAGCTTGGGAGCAAGCTGCTTTCTCGGGGGGGCACTGCTTGAGGGGGAGGAGCCAGGAGCGCCGGCTGGGGACCCGAAAAGAAAAGGTTCAGGGGTGTTGTGTGAAAAACCACTTTACTGAGCAGGTAAGTATAACATGTTTGTTATTTAAAAAAATAAATACATTAAGCTTTAATAGCATTTTAATGATGGTTTTTCTGACGGAATTGTGCTCAAGCTTGGCTTGCATTCACGCAGTCACATAAAAGTTCTCTTAACTTTCGACCGTCGAGAACGCGGTGACGTACAACACTACGACGAGCTGAGAAAATGAAGTTCAATGCTTCCGAGCATGTGTCGAATTGTTTCCGAGCATGCGTGATTTTTTGCGCGTCCGAAATGCATACAGACGAACGCATTTTCGGATAGAAACTTTTTCCGACCGAAAAATAGAGAACCTGCCCCCAATCTTTTGCTGGCTGGAATTCTGCCAGCAAAAGTCAGATGGAGCATAATACACACGGTCGAAATTTCTGACCAAAAGCTCACATCCGACTTTTGCTGGCAGAATTTCTGATCGTGTGTACGGGGCATAAGGTGAAAGAGCTCGCTATGTAATGTCACACCTGTCCTGCAAATTGTGGTGCGATGTCAGTGAAAACATCTAATCTTGTCTAAATCAGATACAGCAGATCAGAAATCATACTCTATATGCAGATATGTTGTCATTGCCTTTGTAGGACTTCCTTTTCACTTCCTTTTTGGTTAATGTGGAAAGTTTTCAGTACGTCTCCGTACATTAAGATTAATAAACCAAGAGACTGATCTCACTGATGTGAAAACATCTTGACAAAAAATTTGGGTAAGGGAAAGTAAAAGCTCAGGAAGAGACCATATTCACACACTTCACTTTTGTGACATCTTGTAATAGGTTCCCTCTTGGTGTATAAAAGCGCAGTAGTGAAGATGGAGCTCAGAACACTGCAAGGACCAAAGAGGACCAGAATCCTGAGGACACTGCAAAGACCAAAGAAAAAAAGGACCAAGTCTACAGAGCAGTCCAATAGACACAGGTAAGAACCATCCTCCCTGCTCCAATACATCGTCTTCTACATGAAAATATACATATAATGTACAATATCTATATGTTGTTTTTCCCAGCCGCAATGACCACCACATACTCTTGGACAATTCTCATCTTCGTGAGCCTCAGCTTCATTTCCTCTGCCCAATCCTGCAAATGGCTCCATCGAAACCAAGACCATGTGAACAAAGAGCTTTTGCGCAACATTAACCAGATGGTGAGTTCCAGACAGTTCTTTTCTCTGTCCATCCCTGGCGTCTTATCTTCAGTGTTCCCTCAAATCTAAATGCTGAAACCCTCAACCTCTTCTCTTCTTCCCTCTCCTTTCTGGGCCCTTGCCTCCCTCTGCTAAACCATAAATGTTGGTTCATGCCACCTCTGGGTCTGTCCACTCCAGTCATGGAGGTGATGCCACCCTGCCATTTCTCTACTTTCTACATCTCAGTCATGAACCTCTCTTCTAATCTCTCTTCTTCTTGATTCTGCTGTACATTTTTTTACGGAATTGTGGACATTAAATGTATCAGTGAGAGTATCTATCATACTATGCATTACAGACTCAAGATTCTTCAGTCGTCTGTCTCAATAGTAGTTCCAGGCTTCCTGATATAAAGCAGCTCTACAACATCACTAAGGTAAGAGAATTGCCATGTTGGAAATAGGGACTAGTATGGAAGACATTCACTTCCAAACCTTATCAGACCCACTAGCAAGAACAATATGATCAGTGCTGCCAAAAGATCATGTAAGGCTTTACGTGCAGAGAGCATGAAGAACTAATTGGTTTACCAATGTGATTTTTTCCAGAATGCATTTTTTTCTTTTTGGATAAACTTGTGAGCTTTATAGTAGGTTCAAAAAAGTTTTAGCTCAACTTCATGTAAAATCTTTTTATTTTGGGTAGAGTAGATGAAGGGTTTGATCATCTTTAATGTTTTTATGATTTGTCTGGATCCCCATTGGGGAAATTTCCTCATGCTGACTGTCCTGAGGGCACCTCATATTCCAGAATGCAATAGGGTGTCACAGGGACAAGAAGTGATGGTAAATTTCTCCAGCAACAAAAACACAAAGATTCAGATCTCCTTATTTCCTGACCTTGTTTAACACAGATAAAGAGCGAGGCAAAATCTGAGTCAATGAGATCACATGCAGCAATAGAAAACTGAATAAAACTTCTATCTCTAGCGTTGTCCCAATAAAACAAGGGTTCATCTGGATGGGAAATGAGCTCATCACATAGTACTAATGCCATCTTCTCAATTGTAAAGTATTTTATGATGTATGAATTGTCCTAGGTTGAGTCTGCGGCCATCGCTGTGCGTGAAGTCGCCAATCAAATCCTCCAGTTCTGTGGGAAATACAAGGAGAAGTTTGGCCACGATTGTCCATCCTGGGAGAAGCTTCAGGGGTACCTCAACTACCAGAAAGAGCAGCTGTCTGACTGTGTAAGTGTCCAGGTTACTACCCCCAGCTCATTCCCCCAGGCCTACAGAGATGGGAAAGTTGTATATGGATGTTTTCTATCTTCCAGATCCCAGAGGGAGCAGAAAACCAGCTCTTCATACAGGGAATCAGCCAGCAATTCATTACTCTGCAAAGGATCCTAGATGAGCAAGTAAGTCACCCTCCTTTCCTTCACTTATTAAAAGATCAATTTGTCCATGGATCCTCATGGGAGGAGTTCTAAGATAAAAACAGCAATTCAGTTGAGGGGGATAAGAAAAGAGCAGATGGTTCAATAAATTTTTTTTTTTTAACAAAAATGAGCAGACAGCTGATTTCTTGATGGATGGATGTCACCAGCAGATTATCCTTTGGTTTATCTGTCTCTTTGTGTCTATGGTTCCCTCATACACACATTAACATTTATCCCATTATATTCCACAGGACAACAAGGTATGCGCTCAGAAAATTGCTTTCGCTGAAATCTGGAGGAATCTCCTGCTGAGCAGTCGGCTCTCATCTAAAATGAGAAAACAACACAATCCTTTCCTAACTCTGTAACTGAGTTCACTGAAAAGAAATTTTTTATTTTTTATTTTTTACATATTTATGTATTATGTGATTTATGTATGAGTTCACCGAAAATTTGACACTGAAAAAAGAAATAACTATATATTTATGTATTTATTTATTTTATATAAAATTGTGAGTGTATTTTATTATTATATTTATTTCTAAGTGTAGTTTTTATATTGACTTGACAAAAGATTAATAAAAAAATTACTTATTCAGTAAATGTCGGCTGGTAATTATGTAATGGTGACAAATAACACTTAAAGTAGACCATAATTTGTTCCAGAAGCATGCTTGTAATCCAAAGCGCTCTTATATCAAAGCAAATTTTCCCATAAGAAATAATGGAAACTCCGATAATTCGTTCCACAACCATTTTTGCATATAAAAATGATCAAAATATGACCAAAATCTATTAATACTGTATAGTACTGTAGTAGGAATACTGTACTGTACTGTACCTCTGTGTTTAAAAAAAAAAGAAGAATCACAGTTTTAATGTAAAAAAAAAAAAGAATTACACTCGCAATGTTAAGGAGTCTGGAGCTCATCCATGTAAAGCCGCTGTGTATATGTACAGTAAAGCTGCTGGTGTACAGTATACAGCGATGTATGTGGCCAGAGGTGCGGGGGTAATGGTGGCTCCCAGCTCTTCCTGGAGAACTTAGAAACACTCGGGTACTGTTGACATCATTTCTGGGTGCTACTCACGTAACGACCGCCCAGTGGCGGCTGGTGCTCAAAATTTTTTTGGGGGGGCGCAAACAAACTGAAAAAAACCCAAAAACATCAATTGCAGTCAATGTGCCCATCAAACGCAGCCACTGTGCCCATCAAATGCAGCCACTGTGCCCATCAAACGCAGCTACTGTGCCATCAAACGCAGCTACTGTGCCCATCAATTGCTGCCAGTGTGCCCATCAATAGCCGCTACTGTGCCCATCAAATGCTGCCAGTATTCCCATCAATTGCTTCTACTGTGCCCCATCAAATGCTGCCAGGGTTCCCATCAATAGCCGCTACTGTGCTCCATTGAATGCTGCCAGTGTGCATCGCCCGGCACTTACCTGTCTCGCAGCGGGTCAGCGGCGGTGTCCTGCACGCTCCTCGATGTCTTCTTCCATCCTCTCTATCAGGCATCCAATCACAGCGCCTGACGTTTCAGCCAATCAGGTGACAGGTAACAGGCCCGAGCACCTGATTGGCTGAGAGGCGGTTCAGCGTTAGCAAAGCGAATTCCTTCGCTTTGCTAACACACAGCTGAGTGAACAGGTGCTTCCAAAAAACACCCCGCCGCTGTAATTCAGGTGCCCGGCGCCCAAAAAGGGGCCGGACACCTGAATAGGGGGTGTCCGCTGCGACCATAGATAGATTCATGCAATGCATGAATCTATCTATGGTGATAGAGCGGTGCCAGGAGAGAAGGGGCGCCGCTCCTGCGCCCTTTATGGACGCACCGCCACTGCGCCCGCCCCACCCAGCTGGGAGTGTCTCTGGGTGTCTCCGAGTGTCTCCAGGAAGCGCTGGGAGCCTCCATCGGCCGAACCTCTGGCCACATACAACGCTGTACTGTATACTGTACACCAGCAGCTATACTGTACATATACACAGCGGCTTTACATGGATGAACACCAGACTCCTTAACATTGTGAGTGTAATTGTTTTTACAGTAAAACTACTGCTCGTATATCAAGACATCGCTCGTATATCAAGACAGCGCTCCTATATCAAGACAGCACTCGTATATCAAGACAGCACTCGTATATCAAGACAGCGCTTGTATATCAAGACAGCTCAAGACAGCGCTCGTATATCAAGACAGTGCTCGTATATCAAGACAGTGCTCGTATATCAAGACAGCTCAAGACAGCGCTCGTATATCAAGACAGTGCTCGTATATCAAGACAGTGCTCGTATATCAAGACAGCGCTCGTATATCAAGACAGCGCTCGTATATCAAGACAGCACTCGTATATCAAGACAGCACTTGTATATCAAGACAGCACTCGTATATCAAGACAGCTCAAGACAGCGCTTATATATCAAGACAGTGCTTGTATATCAAGACAGCGCTCGTATATCAAGACAGTGCTTGTATATCAAGACAGCGCTCGTATATCAAGACATCGCTCGTATATCAACACAGCGCTCGTATATCAAGACAGCACTCGTATATCAAAATTTTTTTTTAAATGTATACCACGTTACTCGCAAACCAAGGGATTGCTATATTTGTTTTTCTATATTGGATACATTAAGGGAGGGTTATAATACCCATCATTTATTTTGCCATCTGTATCCCATTGGGGAAATTTGGACACACAGGACACGGCCGATGACTGATCTGAGTACCGGCTCGCTGCCAGTACCATGTGACCACCGTAACCAATCACAGCAGGTCACATGACAGTTGTAAACAATGGCTTCGTTTCATGCCATCCATTAAATACAACTGTGATTGGTCAGTGTGATCACATGGTACAGACAGGGCCAATCACAGTCCATCTGTACCACGTGATTAACGTTGGCCAATCTAATCAAAACAAAACTGAGTAAATGCATCAGTTTCATTCAGTAAAATGCTTGCTTATAGCAATGTAATGCATTGCTATTTGCAAACATAATGTGTAAAAAAAAAAAAAAAAAAATCCTGATCACTTGCCCAGAGTAGTACAATGTTACTATGGTAAAATTATTGTGCTCTGGTAACAGTGGGTTTAAAAAAAAAAAATCGTAAAAAAAAAGAAAAAAGATGTAATACAAATATAAAAAATTTTTTTTTAAATTATTAAAATTGTTTGTTTTTTTTCGTACTGTCACCAGTCAGTGTCCCTGATTACTGCCACACCCGTTATATGATCACACTGTATTTCAGCGGTGACAATATGTTTAAAAAAAACTATTTTTTTTTTTCATCTCTTCATTTTCTAACAAATTCTGACAAAAATTACAACTTTAAATGCCTCTTACTAAAGACCTTGGACTGTCTACCTTCCAAAAAGGGGTAATTTGGGGGATATTTGTACTGTCCTGGCGTTTTTTTCGGGCTTCAAGAAATGAGATAGGCCGTCAGTACATCAGGATTGATCGAATTTCCGATATATCCCATAGTTTGTGGACTAAATAATCTACACAGGTCTGGGTTATTTTCACCAAAGAAATGTATACGACTAAGCGAGTGGCCTCTATAGGTAAAAATTACAATGACAAAAATAAACATGTACCATCATCCAGAAATTAATAACTAATGAGGTTGGAAGCCTGATCCCCAGTTAGGCGACCAAAAAAGTGGGGGCATGTTTGGACTATTACGGTACAGTAATCGTTGGTAACAATTTAAGGCATAAAACAGTAGTAGTAAAATTGAAAGTTAATTTATTGATGCAGGGGACAAATCAAAATTCATACAATAAAACTACATACAAATACAAGTATGTCAACAATGGGATCATTAATATACAGTACAGCACGACATCTCAGATATCATATTCCTCGACTAGTTTCGCGGACAAACCGCTTCATCAGGAGGGAATCTGGAGATAGTTGATTCTGACTAAACAGTCTGAGCCTAACAGATAAGAAAACATATAATGAGATTGACCAAAGGACAAGAACAATACAAATAAGGTTTATGTTACAGCATCAAGATTAACAAAGGTAATATGCAATACATGGGGAAAAGGGGAACGAATCTGCTTACCCATGTCCCAACCGAGCCCAGGCGCACAACCCCACCACCAAGGGGTAATCTCCCACGGCGACCTGGGGGAGCTAAAAATTGACGGGGATAGTAAAGATGATGTATGTCATAATAAGATAAACTAATTTGCCACACACGGAACAGGTGAAACATATAGCGACAATGATGAAAATGGTGATAAGAATATGGGGAAGGTGAAAGGTGAGGATGTGGAAAGTGAGAAAATAAAAAACAGTGTGCAAGGAGTGAAAAGGATTGCATCTAGTGAAAGCCAAGGATGGGAACAATTATAAAATAAATGGTGTAATGTGGTGTGAGATGGGAGGATTGAAATAAAGGAAAGGAGATGGAAAGGAAGGGGGATGAGTGAGGGACATGGGGGAAGGGGAGGAGGAGGAAGGAAGGGAAAAGGGGGGGGGGAAAGGTGAGGAAAAGGGGGGGGGGGAGGGATGGTGGGAACAGGAAGGGAAAGGGGAATGGGAAAGAGGAGGGGAGGGAGGGGGAAAAAAAAGGGGGGGAGGGAAGGAAAAAATGGGAGGGGGGGGGAAAAGGGGGAAGGGGGGGACAAGGAGGGAAGGGATGTGACTGTGTGAATTGTGCGGTGAAATGGGCATAAGGATACCTGATGCTGGTAAAAACATAAAAAAGTTCCCGGAGAAGGCGTTATGCCAGGAATTGAAGCCGCGACAAGGTAACTGGAGGGGGGGATTAGTTACTAGAGACTGCAAGTGACGGGCGACCACATAGCCGGACAAGTCCACCCCAGTTAACAACATCTAAAGGAAAAACATGGTATGTAATATAGCCAATGTTGGTGCCCTGGATGCGGGACTTACATATAGGATACATTGGGTAATACCCTCAGACTTACCATTGGTTGGCTAACATACACAGACCCGGGGACCAAAAACGAGACCGTCAAACAGACAGGTAAGGCCCGTCATCTATAGCTCCCAACCCTGCGACGCTGCGCCGCACGCCAGCGAGACGCCGGCGCATTACGTCACAGGGTCAGAGGTCCCACACGACGCGCGCGCGCGAAGGAGCCGCGCGCGCACGCATGCGCAACCACCCTACAGCCAAGGGAACACGTCCCCGCCCGGATAGGTGCAAGAGGAGGTGGCGGTCCCGCTAACGAGACCGACACCTCCACCAGGGACCCCACCAGGCCGCCGCGGGAGAAGCCAGGGGGAGGGGCCCGCGCCAGCGCCCCAGCCGGGAACAAAAGAAGGGGAAGCAGAGGGTCCCGGTACAGCGGAAAGATGAAACGAATGGAAGATGTAAAACGGACATAAACAATAGGATAAATAAAGCATATACTTAGTATAGAAAACCTAAAAAGGTGAATTAGGGATTAAAATACCCTAAAGAACCGGTGCAATCACCCCCCCGAGACATAAACCCATAGACCCAACTGCATAAAAATGCATAAACGTTAAGAAAGGCCATAGGCAAGCCACATGATCGGGTAGAGACATGTGAAATAGGGCGGGTAGCCACGGTAATAATGCCTGGCCAAACTAATGGGAATCTGTCTCGGAGGGTTGCAACGGGGCTAATTGTTAATAAACAGTGGTAGTATAAGGGAGTAATAGATTCTATAGTAAGAGGCCCACCCCCAGAGGGCACAAACCATATGTGTCAATGGGGGTTGATTTAAAAATGAGGGGTGGGACAGCCTGGGTCCGTAAGGTGGAGGGCAATTGGCCATGTCCACTCAGACGGCTCACCCAAACATCCCACTCGACATGGTGCCGGGTGTGTTATCCACCCAATGTATACGACTAAGCGAGTGGCCTCTATAGGTAAAAATTACAATGACAAAAATAAACATGTACCATCATCCAGAAATTAATAACTAATGAGGTTGGAAGCCTGATCCCCAGTTAGGCGACCAAAAAAGTGGGGGCATGTTTGGACTATTACGGTACAGTAATCGTTGGTAACAATTTAAGGCATAAAACAGTAGTAGTAAAATTGAAAGTTAATTTATTGATGCAGGGGACAAATCAAAATTCATACAATAAAACTACATACAAATACAAGTATGTCAACAATGGGATCATTAATATACAGTACAGCACGACATCTCAGATATCATATTCCTCGACTAGTTTCGCGGACAAACCGCTTCATCAGGAGGGAATCTGGAGATAGTTGATTCTGACTAAACAGTCTGAGCCTAACAGATAAGAAAACATATAATGAGATTGACCAAAGGACAAGAACAATACAAATAAGGTTTATGTTACAGCATCAAGATTAACAAAGGTAATATGCAATACATGGGGAAAAGGGGAACGAATCTGCTTACCCATGTCCCAACCGAGCCCAGGCGCACAACCCCACCACCAAGGGGTAATCTCCCACGGCGACCTGGGGGAGCTAAAAATTGACGGGGATAGTAAAGATGATGTATGTCATAATAAGATAAACTAATTTGCCACACACGGAACAGGTGAAACATATAGCGACAATGATGAAAATGGTGATAAGAATATGGGGAAGGTGAAAGGTGAGGATGTGGAAAGTGAGAAAATAAAAAACAGTGTGCAAGGAGTGAAAAGGATTGCATCTAGTGAAAGCCAAGGATGGGAACAATTATAAAATAAATGGTGTAATGTGGTGTGAGATGGGAGGATTGAAATAAAGGAAAGGAGATGGAAAGGAAGGGGGATGAGTGAGGGACATGGGGGAAGGGGAGGAGGAGGAAGGAAGGGAAAAGGGGGGGGGAAAGGTGAGGAAAAGGGGGGGGGGAGGGATGGTGGGAACAGGAAGGGAAAGGGGAATGGGAAAGAGGAGGGGAGGGAGGGGGAAAAAAAAGGGGGGGAGGGAAGGAAAAAATGGGAGGGGGGGGGGAAAGGGGGAAGGGGGGGACAAGGAGGGAAGGGATGTGACTGTGTGAATTGTGCGGTGAAATGGGCATAAGGATACCTGATGCTGGTAAAAACATAAAAAAGTTCCCGGAGAAGGCGTTATGCCAGGAATTGAAGCCGCGACAAGGTAACTGGAGGGGGGGATTAGTTACTAGAGACTGCAAGTGACGGGCGACCACATAGCCGGACAAGTCCACCCCAGTTAACAACATCTAAAGGAAAAACATGGTATGTAATATAGCCAATGTTGGTGCCCTGGATGCGGGACTTACATATAGGATACATTGGGTAATACCCTCAGACTTACCATTGGTTGGCTAACATACACAGACCCGGGGACCAAAAACGAGACCGTCAAACAGACAGGTAAGGCCCGTCATCTATAGCTCCCAACCCTGCGACGCTGCGCCGCACGCCAGCGAGACGCCGGCGCATTACGTCACAGGGTCAGAGGTCCCACACGACGCGCGCGCGCGAAGGAGCCGCGCGCGCACGCATGCGCAACCACCCTACAGCCAAGGGAACACGTCCCCGCCCGGATAGGTGCAAGAGGAGGTGGCGGTCCCGCTAACGAGACCGACACCTCCACCAGGGACCCCACCAGGCCGCCGCGGGAGAAGCCAGGGGGAGGGGCCCGCGCCAGCGCCCCAGCCGGGAACAAAAGAAGGGGAAGCAGAGGGTCCCGGTACAGCGGAAAGATGAAACGAATGGAAGATGTAAAACGGACATAAACAATAGGATAAATAAAGCATATACTTAGTATAGAAAACCTAAAAAGGTGAATTAGGGATTAAAATACCCTAAAGAACCGGTGCAATCACCCCCCCGAGACATAAACCCATAGACCCAACTGCATAAAAATGCATAAACGTTAAGAAAGGCCATAGGCAAGCCACATGATCGGGTAGAGACATGTGAAATAGGGCGGGTAGCCACGGTAATAATGCCTGGCCAAACTAATGGGAATCTGTCTCGGAGGGTTGCAACGGGGCTAATTGTTAATAAACAGTGGTAGTATAAGGGAGTAATAGATTCTATAGTAAGAGGCCCACCCCCAGAGGGCACAAACCATATGTGTCAATGGGGGTTGATTTAAAAATGAGGGGTGGGACAGCCTGGGTCCGTAAGGTGGAGGGCAATTGGCCATGTCCACTCAGACGGCTCACCCAAACATCCCACTCGACATGGTGCCGGGTGTGTTATCCACCCAATGTATACGACTAAGCGAGTGGCCTCTATAGGTAAAAATTACAATGACAAAAATAAACATGTACCATCATCCAGAAATTAATAACTAATGAGGTTGGAAGCCTGATCCCCAGTTAGGCGACCAAAAAAGTGGGGGCATGTTTGGACTATTACGGTACAGTAATCGTTGGTAACAATTTAAGGCATAAAACAGTAGTAGTAAAATTGAAAGTTAATTTATTGATGCAGGGGACAAATCAAAATTCATACAATAAAACTACATACAAATACAAGTATGTCAACAATGGGATCATTAATATACAGTACAGCACGACATCTCAGATATCATATTCCTCGACTAGTTTCGCGGACAAACCGCTTCATCAGGAGGGAATCTGGAGATAGTTGATTCTGACTAAACAGTCTGAGCCTAACAGATAAGAAAACATATAATGAGATTGACCAAAGGACAAGAACAATACAAATAAGGTTTATGTTACAGCATCAAGATTAACAAAGGTAATATGCAATACATGGGGAAAAGGGGAACGAATCTGCTTACCCATGTCCCAACCGAGCCCAGGCGCACAACCCCACCACCAAGGGGTAATCTCCCACGGCGACCTGGGGGAGCTAAAAATTGACGGGGATAGTAAAGATGATGTATGTCATAATAAGATAAACTAATTTGCCACACACGGAACAGGTGAAACATATAGCGACAATGATGAAAATGGTGATAAGAATATGGGGAAGGTGAAAGGTGAGGATGTGGAAAGTGAGAAAATAAAAAACAGTGTGCAAGGAGTGAAAAGGATTGCATCTAGTGAAAGCCAAGGATGGGAACAATTATAAAATAAATGGTGTAATGTGGTGTGAGATGGGAGGATTGAAATAAAGGAAAGGAGATGGAAAGGAAGGGGGATGAGTGAGGGACATGGGGGAAGGGGAGGAGGAGGAAGGAAGGGAAAAGGGGGGGGGGAAAGGTGAGGAAAAGGGGGGGGGGAGGGATGGTGGGAACAGGAAGGGAAAGGGGAATGGGAAAGAGGAGGGGAGGGAGGGGGAAAAAAAAGGGGGGGAGGGAAGGAAAAAATGGGAGGGGGGGGGAAAAGGGGGAAGGGGGGGACAAGGAGGGAAGGGATGTGACTGTGTGAATTGTGCGGTGAAATGGGCATAAGGATACCTGATGCTGGTAAAAACATAAAAAAGTTCCCGGAGAAGGCGTTATGCCAGGAATTGAAGCCGCGACAAGGTAACTGGAGGGGGGGATTAGTTACTAGAGACTGCAAGTGACGGGCGACCACATAGCCGGACAAGTCCACCCCAGTTAACAACATCTAAAGGAAAAACATGGTATGTAATATAGCCAATGTTGGTGCCCTGGATGCGGGACTTACATATAGGATACATTGGGTAATACCCTCAGACTTACCATTGGTTGGCTAACATACACAGACCCGGGGACCAAAAACGAGACCGTCAAACAGTCGAGGAATATGATATCTGAGATGTCGTGCTGTACTGTATATTAATGATCCCATTGTTGACATACTTGTATTTGTATGTAGTTTTATTGTATGAATTTTGATTTGTCCCCTGCATCAATAAATTAACTTTCAATTTTACTACTACTGTTTTATGCCTTAAATTGTTACCAACGATTACTGTACCGTAATAGTCCAAACATGCCCCCACTTTTTTGGTCGCCTAACTGGGGATCAGGCTTCCAACCTCATTAGTTACCAAAGAAATGTAGCAGAATACATTGTAACTACTTCAGCCCCGGAAGATTTTGGCTGCTGCTCAATGACCAGGCCATTTTTTGCGATTTGGCAATGCGTCGTTTTAACTGACAATTGCGCGGTCGTGCGACGCTGTACCCAAACAAGATTGACAACCTTTTTTTTCTACAAATAGAGCTTTCCTTTGGTGGTATTTGATCATCTCTGTTGCTTTTTTTGTTTTTTGACAGCGCAATTGTCATTCAAAGTGCGACAATGCTGAAAGCTGAAAATTCCATACCTCTCTTAATACAAGAAAGGCCTTTGTTCGCTTTGGAAACCACAGATTGGCATTGCATGTTATTATTGAGCTTATGATCTACCAGAACCTCCAGATCCTTCTCCACTATGGATCCCCCCAGTTGTACTCCCCCTAGTATGTATGATGCATGAATATTCTTAGCCCCCCAAGTGAATAACTTTACATTTACATCAACATTAAATCTCATTTGCCACATAGTTGCCCAATTAAACAGAACATTGAGGTCGGCTTGTAAGTTGGTGACATCCTGTAAGGACGTTATTTCACTGCATCGCTTGGTGTCATCTGAAAATAGTGAAAGGTTACTTTTAATCCCAGATCCTATATCATTTATAAATATAGTAAAAAGTAAGGGTCCCAACACTGAATGTTGGGGTACACCACTGATACTCCTCACCTGGTTGCTGCCACACACCCTTGACACCATCTGAACCAAATAAGTTTATCTTGGTCTCATTAGACCACAGGACATGGTTCCAGTAATCCATGTCCTTAGTCTGCTTGTCTTCAGAAAACTGTTTGTGGGCTTTCTTGTGCATCATCTTTAGAAGAGGCTTCCTTCTGGGATGACAGCCATGCAGACCAATTTGATGCAGTGTGCGGGGTATGGTCTGAGCACCGACAGGCTGACCCCCCACCCCTTCAACCTCTGCAGCAATGCTGGCAGCACTAATACGTCTATTTCTTTAAGTGGTTGTAAACCCACGAAAAAAAAGAAAAAAAACCTGCAAGACAAAGGCATAATGAGCTGGTAGGCATAGCCTACCAGCTCATTATGAAATACTCACCTTAGATCGACACCCCCGCAGCAGTCCCGGCACACTGCTCTGCCCGGTGACATGTCTCTTGGAGTTATTTTTGGGTATCGCGGGCTCTGGCGCTGTGATTGGCCGGAGCCTCGATGATGATGACAATGGATGTCTCCTAAACCGTGTAGGTTTAGGAGATATCCATGGTAGCGACAGGTAAGCCTTATTATAGGCTTACCTGTAGTGAAAAGTGGTCAGTAAGGGTTTACATCCACTTTAAAGACAACCTCTGGATATGACGCTGAGCACGTCCACTCAACCTCTTTGGTCAGCCATGGTGAGGCCTGTTCTAAGTGAAACCCGTCCTGTTAAATCGCTGTATGGCCTTGGCCACCGTGCTGCAGCTCAGTTTCAGGGTCTTGGCCATCTTCTTACAGCCTAGGCCATCTTTATGTAGAGCAACAATTCTTTGTTTCAGATCCTCAGAGAGTTCTTTGCCATTAGGTGACATGTTGAACTTCCAGTGACCAGTATGAGAGAGTGAGAGCGACAACACCAAATTTAACACACCTGCTCCCCACTCACACCTGAGACCTTGTAACACTAACGAGTCACATGACATCGGGGAGGGAAAATGGCTAATTGGGCCCAATTTGGACATTTTCACTTAGGGGTGTACTCACTTTTTGTTGCCAGCGGTTTAGACATTAATGGCTGTGTGTTGAGTTATTTTGAGGGGACAACAAATTTACACTGTTCTACAAGCTGTACACTCACTACTTTACATTGTAGCAAAGTGTCATTTCTTCAGTGTTGTCACATGAAAAGATAGAATAAAATATTTACAAAAATGTGAGGGGTGTACTCACTTTTGTGTGATACTGTATTTTTATATTTTTCCTTCTTTTGGTTGAAGTAGATGGACTTTTTTCAGCCAGACTAACTATGTAACTACGGAATGCAGATTTTCACAAACAGAAACCGTGATGTGGCCCTGGAATTCAGAATCAGCCTATCTCCTCTGTACTTAGTCCTTAGTAGCATCTCTCTCATGGAACTGTATCTCCAACTACCAGAAGTGGTTGTCAGATCTGCCTAATCTGGCTCTAGCCTATGCTGGTTATTGAGCCCTAAACTAAAACTATCCAGAGAATCCCAGAGCAGAAGGGATAGGGTTAACTAAAATAACAGGAGTTGCATATTTAGTTTTTTTACCCTTAAATTTTTAGTTCAAACTTTTAGTTAATACGAATTATTTTATATTATGCTTTTATTCATCCTTGATTCCCTTCCCATGGCGCTTTTTAAATTCTTTATATATAATTGGTTTAACTGCTTGCCCACCATCGTACACAGATATACGTCGGCAGAATGGCACATGCAGGCGAATAGGCGTACAGGTACGTCCCTTTAAATTTGCCGCCTTTCGGGCGAGCGCGAAGTGTGCCCGCGGGTCCCAGGAACTCGATGTTCTCCGGCGGCCCGCGATTGCGGTGTGGAGAGGCAGAACGGAGAGATGCCTATGTAAACAAGGCATTTCCCCGTTCTGCCTTGTGTCATGACAGATATCTACTGCTTCCTGTCATCGGAAGCAGTGATCGCTGTCATGTCAGTGGTAGCCCCTCCCCCCCACAGTTAGAATCACTCCCTAGGACACACTTAAAACCTTCATCACCCCCTAGTGGTTAACCCCTTCCCTGCCAGTGTCATTTACACAGTAATCAGTGCATTTTTATAGCACTGTATAAATGACAATGGTCCCAAAATAGTGTCAAAAGTGTCTGATGGGTCCGACAGTCACGATAAAAATCGCAGATCGCCGCCATTACTAATAAAAAAAAAAAATTATTAATAAAAATGCCATAAAACTATCCCCTATTTTGTAGACGCTATAACTTTTGCGCAAACCAATCAATATATGCTTATTGAGATTTTTTTTACCAAAAATATGTAGAAGAAGACGTATCGGCCTAAACTAAGGAAAAAAAATAATTTTTTTTATATATTTTTGGGGGATATTTATTATAGCAAAAAGTAAAAAAAATTGCTTTTTTTTTCAAAATTTTCGCTCTTTTTTTTTGTTTGTAGCGCAAAAAATAAAAACCGCAGAGGTGATCAAATACCACCAAAAGAAAGTACTATTTGTAGGGGAAAAAAGAACGTAAATTTTGTTTCGGAGCCATGTCGCACGACCGCGCAATTGTCAGTTAAAGCGACGCAGTGCCAAATCGCAAAAAGTGCTCTGGTCAGGAAGGGGTTAAAATCTTCCGGGGCTGAAGTGGTTATGTTTGAGTTTAGGTTTTTGTATTGTTGAATTAAGGGCTGGGGGGGGGGGGGCACTTTGGAATGCTTGCCTTGGGTGGTAGAGGACGGGGCCGGAGTGTGACATCACCAGCGCTAATACCGGAGGGATGATGAGATGGGGGGGGGGAGGGGAGGAGGAAACCCAAAAAAGCTGAAAGCGCTGATGTAATCTGCAAATGAAAATGAATATGAAAGAAAATCAACTGAATGGAAAGAAAGAAGACAATCCCCTGCCTTTAAAACCACTACCACTTCTACACTGTGCCCAACACTGATATCCTGTACTGCCCTGTTATCTCCCCAGCACTGTGTTGTATAAATTTGTCTTTTTTTTGGGGGGGGGTCATGTCCCTTTCCTTCCCCGCCAGACACTTGTTCACACCTGCAGCAGTCTCAACAGCCCCTCTGGAATGCAATCTACAGTGGATTGCTTTTCAGCTACTGGTAGCGCAGCAAATGCCAGGCATTTAGAAGGTGATACAGCCAAACAGGGATATTCTATGTAAATATCGCACCGCAAACACCAGCAAAGCATTTGGCTCAATCATACATTGTAACGTTATTCACCTAAATGGGTTGCATTTGGCAGCGGTGCGGCAAATGCAACATGGGGTATAATTTTTGCCATGACAATGAACCAAAGCATTGTGGCCGCAGCATGTTTAAGATCCTAAATGGCTGCGTGCTATCTTTTAGGAGGGCGGTTGGGTGGTGGTAAAACTGTGGCTTAACCGCCTGATTTTTACTTCACCCGCCACCCATGTGAATGAGGGTGAATAAAGATTGTGAACTGAGGTAATGAACGCAGGTTGGGCACTGTGAACAGAAGTCAACTCACAAAAAAAAAAAAAAAAAAAATTAATCAATCATCTCATGTTCTAGCCACTTGATATTTAACAAATGTACAATATTAGAATTGAAATACACTATATTACCAAAAGTATTGGGACACCTGCCTTTACACACACATGAACTTTAATGGCATCCCAGTCTTAGTCCGTAGGGTTCAATATTGAGTTGGCCCACCCTTTACAGTTATAACAGCTTCAACTCTTCTGGGAAGTTTTATGAGTGTGTCTATGGGAATGTTTGACTTTTCTTCCAAAAGCACATTTGTGAGGTCAGGCACTGATGTTGGACGAGAAGGCCTGGCCCTGCTCTATTTCATCCCAAAGGTGTTCTGTTGGGTTGAGGTCAGGACTCTGTTAAGGCCAGTCAAGTTCCTCCCCCCCAAACTCGCTCACCCATGTCATTATGGACCTTGCTTTGTGCACTGGTGCGCAGTCATGTTGGAACAGGAAGGGGTCATCCCCAAACTGTTCCCACAAAGTTTGGAGCATGAAATTGTCCACAATGTCTTGGTATGCTGCAGCCTTATAAGTTCCTTTCACTGGAACTAAGAGGGCCAAGCCCAACCCCTGAAAAACAACCTCAAACCATAATCCCCCCTCCACCAAATGATTTGGACCAGTGCACAAAGTAAGACATGGATGAGCGAGTTTGGGGTGGAGGAACTTGACTGGCCCACACAAAGTCCTGACCTCAATCCAATAGAACACCTTTGGGATGAATTAGAGCGGAGACTGCGAGCCAGACCTTCCCGTCCACATCAGTGCCTGACCTCACAAGTGAGCTTTTGGAAGATTGGCCAAACATTCCCATAGACACACTCCTAAACCTTGTGCACAGCCTTCCCAGAAGAGAGTTAAATCTGTTACAGCTGCAAAGGTTCGTCCCTTGTCAGGTGCAAATGGGTGTCTATGTGTTGTCCTCCTAGTGCTATGCCTGGGAAGACAACACACGGACACCCATTCCCACCTGACAAGGGACGAACCCCCTTTGCGATCTATGGGAAGTCTGTAATTACACCACCCCTTTAAGGTACTCAATGACGTCTTATCCATATGGTATGATTACACCGTATCTAATGATCATTTGGCGTCCGGACATCAGCGACTCCGCGACGCCTCAGTGGTTTCTCCACTCATCTTTCTTTTAATATCAACATGGCCATACATTACCTTGATCATCTGAGGTGAAATTGCTGAACACATGTACTTTATCTCCTTTACAATACCCCTGAAGAAAGGTTGTTTACCTGAAATGCGTCGGGTAGAATGGAGACAGCATAACTCTATGTATATGCATCAATTAACAAGATGTTTTTAAAATAAGCCATGAATTTTATTGTTTAGGTTTTCTGTCTTTCTTATTATTGGAACTTTTTTAATATGAAACAATAAACTGATAATTTTTAACATAGGATTCTGGTGTACCGGTTGCCCACAAAGTCCCAATCTCTAGTGGGGGTTCTGGTTCTTTCAATGTTCAACGGGGATGTTGGCAACAGGCACCTGGTTTTGCTATAGTGAAAACATTGTCCAATGGACTTTCTCAAGGTGATGCCGAGCGTTGCAGCCGTAACATTCCTGAAATCGTGATGCATATATGGATGGCTCAAACTGGACCGCATCCACTAATGATCTATATAACTGACCTATATAACTAAAGCTGCCATCATTATTGCATACATACTTGCATAAGGTAAAGAAAAATAGGGAGACATATCCCTGCCATACTAATATCCAATCTGTCAAAAAGTGCACTTAGGGTTTGTCATATGGTCCCCCCCCCCAAAGAAGAAGGACCCTTCCCTGACCCCCTGGGGCTCAAGACTCCTGACAGGGGCAAGGCAGATATAGGTCCACCTAGGCAAAAGGCTTGGCAGACCCCACTCCTCAAGGTCAGTTGATGCCAACCATCAAGTACTAGGTTAAGGGCTCTCCCTAAGAGAACCCACCCCAAAGGCAGGGGTGGAAGGAACCTGAGGGCCACATATCCTCCCACTAGACATTAGGGTAAGCCCAAAGACCCACACCCTACAATCCAAGTGAAAAAAGACACAGACATGATTGCAGGTGATACAAGTGGAGAGAAAACAAATGTAGTGTAAAGAAGAAGCCGCTGGTATATTTGGGTTCTCTGTTCTTCACTTGGCCCTAAACAGATCTCCACTCCTACTGACACCACCAAATTACCTTGGCCGGAGTGTCCCCCGGCAGTCACACAAGAATGCTCCGTACACACGGTCGGATTTTCCGACGGAAAATGTTCGATGGGAGCTTGTTGTCGTAAATTCGGACCACGTATAGGCTCCATCGGACATTTTCCATCGGAATTTCCATCACACAAAATTTAAGACCTGGATCTCAAATTTTCCGACAACAAAATCCGTTGTCGGAACTTCTGATCGTGTGTACAGAATTCCGATGCACAAAGTTCCACGCATGCTCGGAATCAAGCAGAAGAGCCGCACTGGCTATTGAACTTAATTTTTCTCGGTTCGTCGTACGTGTTGTACGTCGCCGCGTTCTTGATGTTCGGAATTTCTGACAAGATTTGTGCGACCGTGTGCATGCAAGACAAGTTTGAGCCAACATCCGTCGGAGAAAAAGCATTGTTGTCGGAAAAATCCTATCGTGTGTGCAGGGCAGAATTTTGTTGTCGGAAAATCCTATCGTGTGTGCAGGGCAGAAGAATTCACACACACTGTGATAAAATAAACGACCAGATTGTATTCATATCAAAAAAATGGCAGACAATTCAACAGTTCAGAGAGGTTAAACAGGCTGCATGAATCAACACAAGAACAATTTAACAAGGATACTCTTTAAGGTTTGGCCACCCGCTCTTCAGGACTGAGGATATAAACAATAGCCCTCTGAGTGGGAGATCACTCTCCAACTGAGACATATATGAATAACAAGGAATTGGGCTGGCTTGTAAGCCCTCAGTCAAGAGAGTCTGGGTTTAAACCTGGGAAAATCTGTCAAACCTCCTGTACATCAGTACTTATAAGGAAGATAGTCCTTGGGTACAGATCCTGGAGATCCATCTGGAAGTTTGATTCTTCGGCAGGCTTAGTTGGGGCCCTTATGTTGGCACGTAGTGAAGGGTACAGTCCCTTTAAGATTCAGAGAAACAGGATGATTCTCTTTAAGGCTGGGTTCACACTATTGCCACATGTTGATCACAGCAGGGGTCCGGTGCGTCCCCATTCACCATTTCACCATAGAGCCGGTCACAATCTCCTGCTATGCGAATTTTATGTAGGGAAACCCACATCCAATTCGCATAGGTGTGAACCCAACCTAAGAGGCAAAAAAGTGGGCACAGTTAGAGCTGCACGATTCTGGCTAAAATGAGAATCACGTTTTTTTTGTTTAGAAGACAGATCACGATTCTCTCACGATTCTCGCGGCATAACATCATCTTTCACATTAAAACAAAAAAATTGGGCTAACTTTACTGTTTCGTTTTTTTTTTTTTTATTCATTGAAGTGTATTTTTCCCAAAAGATTGCGTTTGAAAGACCGATGGGCAAATACAGTGTGACATAAAATATTGCAGCAATTGACATTTTATTCCCTAGGGTCTCTGTTAAAAGATATATAATGTTTGGGGGTTCCAAGTCATTTTCTAGCAAAAAATATTGATATTAACTTAAGAAACAAGTGTTAGAAAAAGATTTAGGCTTTAAGTGGTTAAACTTCCTGCATTTACAGGTTGTTAAAAACTTGGCAGACTGCCTGGATTTTTTTTTTTTTCACACAGAAGTTTATCCCTTTGATCTAATAAGGAAGAGTTAGTTACAATGTTTCATGTTAAAAACTTGGCAGACTGCCCAGATGTTGTTTTCTTTTGACAGCTGAGTGAGCAGATAAGTCTCTCCACTTGTTATGTGAAAGAATCAGCAAACTCTGCAATAGAGATCGTCAGGGGGGTTGAATCGAGATCACGATTTTGTATAGGTTTTGAATTTGGTAGGAAGTGTCATTTTAAGCTATTGAATTGTAAGCGAGAGTCACTTTAGTTGGTTGAATTGTGAGTAATAGAGTCACTTTAATAAAATATGACTGCAGACAGAGGTCACAGCTTGACTGAAGAGTATTATTATTTGAAAGGTTGAAAAAAATAAAAAATAAAAATTAAATAAAATACAATCTAATATGGCAGTAAGGTATTTGGATAGATAGTAACGGATGAGCAACTTCTGGTGTGACACTTCTTTCTCGACTCCTTGGCACAGTGGTCGCTTTCTGGCCTAAAAACGCATAGATAATTACGGCATACCTGTGGCTGGGATTACTCATTGGAGTATTCAGCTTTTGAAGCACAGACCACTCATATCACATATAAACTCAGCACTTCATCTAATGTCTGTAAATATCATCAATCTCTGCAAACAGCAGTGTGGCCTTAAATCTGTTTTACTGCAGCCCTAAAGTGACACTGTTCTAGAGGGAACAAAGCAGGAAAATAACTGTGAGGTCAATTGCAGAAAAAGTACTGTATTTATTGGCGTATAACACTCACTTTTTCACCATGAAAATCAGGTGCAAATAGCGCGTGCGTGTTATACGCCAATACTTCAATTTTAGCTGCCTCCGAGGGGACAGGGAGGGGGGCGGGACGAGCACTGTCAGATTACATACAGTGAGAATCTCCTGTTTACTTGGTGGCCTCTATAATAGGAAGTCCTGTCTCCTGGGCAGCCATTGGACCAGTGTTCTGTCTATCAAAGGAGATTCTCACTGTATGTAATCTGTCGGCGCTCATCTCGCCCCCCTCCCTTTCCCCTTTAGGCTGCAGATGGGCAATGATCAGGCTGCACTGATGGCAATGGTGAGGCTGCTGCATTGATGGCAATGGTGAGGCTGCTGCATTGATGTGGACTGATGAGGCTGCATTTATGGCACTTGTGAGGCTGCAGATGGGCACTGACCCTTATTTTGCTCCAAAGTTCCTTATTTAAAATTTACGTTTTTTTCCTGAAACTTCCCTCTTAAAATGAATGTGCGTGTTATATGCCTGTGCGTGTTATACACCGATAAATACGGGTATATTAGGGGATCTGTTGGTGTAATACAAATATAATTCAGGAGATTTAAAGTGTTTGTAGAGGCTGAAGGTTTTTTACCTTCATGCATTATATGCATGAAGGAAAAAAACCTTCTGTATGCAGTGACCCCGCAATCCTCAACTGAGCCCTCTCCAATCCATTGATATCACACTAGCCTCGGCTGTATAGGAGCTCTCCCTCCTCATTGGCAGATACATCAGCCGAAGCCCATTGGCTCCCACTGCTGTCAATCACAGCCAGTGAGCCAAAGAGGAGGGGAGGGGAGGCGCGGCTCTATGTGTCTTATGGACGACTAGAGCAGCGGCTTGGGAGCAAGCTGCTTTCTCTGGGGGCACTGCTCGAGGGGGAGGAGCCAGGAGCGCCGGCTGGGGACCCGAAAAGAAAAGGTTCAGGGGTGTTGTGTGAAAAACCACTTTACTGAGCAGGTAAGTATAACATGTTTGTTATTTAAAAAAATAAATACATTAAGCTTTAATAGCATTTTAATGATGGTTTTTCTGACGGAATTCCGCTCAAGCTTGGCTTGCATTCACACAAAAGTTCTCTGAACTTTCGACTGTCGAGAACGTGGTGACGTACAACACTACGACGAGCTGAGCATGCGTCGAATTGTTTCCAAGCATGCGTGATTTTTTGCGCGTTCGAAATGCATACAGACGAACGCATTTTCGGATAGGAACTTTTTCCGACCGAAAAATAGAGAACCTGCTCCCAATCTTTTGCTGGCTGGAATTCTGCCAGCAAAAGTCCAATGGAGCATACACACAGTCGAAATTTCTGACCAAAAGCTCACACCCGACTTTTGCTGGCAGAATTTCTGATCGTGTGTACGGGCCACAAGGTGAGCTCGCTATGTAATGTCACACCTGTTCTGCAAATTGTGGTGCGATCTCAGTGAAAACATCTAATCTTGTCTAAATCAGATACAGCAGATCAGAAATCATACTCTATATGCAGATATGTTGTCATTGCCTTTGTAGGCCTTCCTTTTCACTTCCTTTTTGGTTAATGTGGAAAGTTTTCAGTACGTCTCCGTACATTAAGATTAATAAACCAAGAGACTGATCTCACTGATGTGAAAACATCTTGACAAAAAATTTGGGTAAGGGAAAGGAAGAGACCAGATTCACACACTTCACTTTTGTGACATCTTGTAATAGATTCCCTCTTGGTGTATAAAAGCGCAGTAGTGAAGATGGAGCTCAGAACACTGCAAGGACCAAAGAGGACCAGAATCCTGAGGACACTGCAAAGGCCAAAGAGAAAAAGGACCAAGTCTACAGAGCAGTCCAATAGACACAGGTAAGAACCATCCTCCCTGCTCCAATACATCGTCTTCTACATGAAAATATACATATAATGTACAATATCTATATGTTGTTTTTCCCAGCCACAATGACCACCACATACTCTTGGACAATTCTCATCTTCATGAGCCTCAGCTTCATTTCCTCTGCCCAATCCTGCAAATGGCTCCATCGAAACCAAGACCATGTGAACAAAGAGCTTTTGCGCAACATTAACCAAATGGTGAGTTCCAGACAGTTCTTTTCTCTGTCCATCCCTGGTGTCTTATCTTCAGTGTTCCCTCAAATCTAAATGCTGAAACCCTCAACCTCTTCTCTTCTTCCCTCTCCTTTCTGGGCCCTTGCCTCCCTCTGCTAAACCATAAATGTTGGTTCATGCCACCTCTGGGTCTGTCTACTCCAGTCATGGAGGTGATGCCACCCTGCCATTTCTCTCCTTTCTACATCTCAGTCATGAACCTCTCTTCTAATCTCTCTTCTTCTTGATTCTGCTGTACATTTTTTTATGGAATTGTGGACATTAAATGTATCAGTGAGAGTATCTATCATACTATGCATTACAGACTCAAGATTCTTCAGTCGTCTGTCTCAATAGCAGTTCCAGGCTTCCTGATATAAAGCAGCTCTACAACATCACTAAGGTAAGAGAATCGCCATGTTGGAAAGAGGGACTAGTATGGAAGACATTCACTTCCAAAGCTGATCAGACCCACTAGCAAGAACAATATGATCAGTGCTGCCAAAAGATCATGTAAGGCTTTACGTGCAGAGAGCATGAAGAACTAATTGGTTTACCAATGTGATTTTTTCCAGAATGCATTTTTTTCTTTTTGGATAAACTTGTGAGCTTTATAGTAAATTCAAAAAAGTTTTAGCTCAACTCCATGTAAAATCTTTTTATTTTGGGTAGAGTAGATGAAGGGTTTGATCACCTTTAATGTTTTTATGATTTGTCTGGATCCCCATTGGGGAAATTTCCTCATGCTGACTGTCCTGAGGGAACCTCATATTTCAGAATGCAATAGGGTGTCACAGGGACAAGAAGTGATGGTAAATTTCTCCAGCAACAAAAACACAAAGATTCAGATCTCCTTATTTCCTGACCTTGTTTAACACAGATAAAGAGTGAGGCAAAATCTTAGTCAATGAGATCACATGCAGCAATAGAAAACTGAATAAAACTTCTATCTCTAGCGTTGTCCCAATAAAACAAGGGTTCATCTGGATGGGAAATGAGCTCATCACATAGTACTAATGCCATCTTCTCAATTGTAAAGTATTTAATGATGTATGAATTGTCCTAGGTTGAGTCTGCAGCCATCGCTGTGCGTGAAGTCGCCAACCAAATCCTCCAGTTCTGTGGGAAATACAAGGAGAAGTTTGGCCACGATTGTCCATCCTGGGAGAAGCTTCAGGGGTACCTCAACTACCAGAAAGAGCAGCTGTCTGACTGTGTAAGTGTCCAGGTTACTACCCCCAGCTCATTCCCCCCAGGCCTACAGAGATGGGAAAGTTGTATATGGATGTTTTCTATCTTCCAGATCCCAGAGGGAGCAGAAAACCAGCTCTTCATACAGGGAATCAGCCAACAATTAATTACTCTGCAAAGGATCCTAGATGAGCAAGTAAGTCACCCTCCTTTCCTTCACTTATTAAAAGATCAATTTGTCCATGGATCCTCATGGGAGGAGTTCTAAGATAAAAACAGCAATTCAGTTGAGGGGGATAAGAAAAGAGCAGATGGTTCAATAAATTTTTTTTTTTAACAAAAATGAGCAGACAGCTGATTTCTTGATGGATGGATGTCACCAGCAGATTATCCTTTGGTTTATCTGTCTCTTTGTGTCTATGGTTCCCTCATACACACATTAACATTTATCCCATTATATTCCACAGGACAACAAGGTATGCGCTCAGAAAATTGCTTTCGCTGAAATCTGGAGGAATCTCCTGCTGAGCAGTCGGCTCTCATCTAAAATGAGAAAACAACACAATCCTTTCCTAACTCCGTAACTGAGTTCACTGAAAAGAAATTTTTTATTTTTTATTTTTTACATATTTATGTATTATGTGATTTATGTATGAGTTCACTGAAAATTTGACACTGAAAAAAGAAATAACTATATATTTATGTATTTATTTATTTTATATAAAATTGTGAGTGTATTTTATTATTATATTTATTTCTAAGTGTAGTTTTTATATTGACTTGACAAAAGATTAATAAAAAAATTACTTATTCAGTAAGTGTCGGCTAGTAATTATGTAATGGTGACAAATAACACTTAAAGTAGACCATAATTTGTTCCAGAAGCATGCTTGTAATCCAAAGCACTCTTATATCAAAGCAAATTTTCCCATAAGAAATAATGGAAACTCCGATAATTCGTTCCACAACCATTTTTGCATATAAAAATGATCAAAATATGACCAAAATCTATTAATACTGTATAGTACTGTAGTAGGAATACTGTACTGTACTGTACCTCTGTGTTTTAAAAAAAAAAGAAGAATCACAGTTTTAATGTAAAAAAAAAAAGAATTACACTCGTAATGTTAAGGAGTCTGGAGCTCATCCATGTAAAGCCGCTGTGTATATGTACAGTAAAGCTGCTGGTGTACAGTATACAGCGATGTATGTGGCCAGAGGTGCGGGGGTAATGGTGGCTCCCAGCTCTTCCTGGAGAACTTAGAAACACTCGGGTACTGTTGACATCATTTCTGGGTGCTACACATGTAACGACCGCCCAGTGGCGGCTGGTGCTCAAAATTTTTTGGGGGGGCGCAAACAAACTGAAAAAAAAAAAAAAACATCAATTGCAGTCAATGTGCCCATCAAACGCAGCCACTGTGCCCTTCAAACGCAGCCACTGTGCCCATCAAATGCAGCCACTGTGCCCATCAAACGCAGCTACTGTGCCATCAAACGCAGCTACTGTGCCCATCAATTGCTGCCAGTGTGCCCATCAATAGCCGCTACTGTGCCCCATCAAATGCTGCCAGTGTGCCCATCAATAGCCGCTACTGTGCCCCATCAATTGCTGCCAGTATGCCCATCAATTACTTCTACTGTGCCCCATCAAATGCTGCCAGGGTTCCCATCAATAGCCGCTACTGTGCTCCATTGAATGCTGCCAGTGTGCATCGCCCGGCACTTACCTGTCTCGCAGCGGGTCAGTGGCGGTGTCCTGCACGCTCCTCGATGTCTTCTTCCATGCTCTCTATCAGGCATCCAATCACAGCGCCTGACGTTTCAGCCAATCAGGTGACAGGTAACAGGCCCGAGCACCTGATTGGCTGAGAGGCGGTTCAGCGTTAGCAAAGCGAATTCCTTCGCTTTGCTAACACACAGCTGAGTGAACAGGTGCTTCCAAAAAACACCCCGCCGCTGTAATTCAGGTGCCCGGCGCCCGAAAAGGGTCCGGACACCTGAATAGGGGGTGTCTGCGGCGACCATAGATAGATTCATGCAATGCATGAATCTATCTATGGTGATAGAGCGGTGCCAGGAGAGAAGGGGCGCCGCTCCTGCGCCCTTTATGGACGCACCGCCACTGCGCCCGCCCCAGCCAGCTGGGAGTGTCTCTGGGTGTCTCCAAGTGTCTCCAGGAAGCGCTGGGAGCCTCCATCGGCCGAACCTCTGGCCACATACAACGCTGTACTGTATACTGTACACCAGCAGCTATACTGTACATATACACAGCGGGTTTACATGGATGAACACCAGACTCCTTAACATTGTGAGTGTAATTCTTTTGTTTTTACAGTAAAACTACTCCTCGTATATCAAGACAGCGCTCCTATATCAAGACAGCACTCGTATATCAAGACAGTGCTCGTATATCAAGACAGCGCTCCTATATCAAGACAGCGCTCATATATCAAGACAGCGCTCGTATATCAAGACAGTTCAAGACAGCGCTCGTATATCAAGACAGCGCTCGTATATCAAGACAGTGCTCGTATATCAACACAGCGCTCGTATATCAAGACAGCGCTCGTATATCAAGACAGCGCTCGTATATCAACACAGCGCTCGTATATCAAGACAGCGCTCGTATATCAAGACAGTGCTCGTATATCAAGACAGCGCTCGTATATCAAGACAGCGCTCATATATCAAGACAGCGCTCATATATCAAGACAGCGCTCGTATATCAAGACAGTTCAAGACAGCGCTCGTATATCAAGACAGCGCTCGTATATCAAGACAGCGCTCGTATATCAAGACAGCGCTCATATATCAAGACAGCGCTCGTATATCAAGACAGTTCAAGACAGCGCTCGTATATCAAGACAGTTCAAGACAGCGCTCGTATATCAAGACAGCGCTCGTATATCAAGACAGCGCTCATATATCAAGACAGCGCTCGTATATCAAGACAGTTCAAGACAGCGCTCGTATATCAAGACAGCGCTCGTATATCAAGACAGCGCTCATATATCAAGACAGCGCTCGTATATCAAGACAGTTCAAGACAGCGCTCGTATATCAAGACAGTTCAAGACAGCGCTCGTATATCAAGACAGCGCTCGTATATCAAGACAGCGCTCATATATCAAGACAGCGCTCGTATATCAAGACAGCGCTCATATATCAAGACAGCGCTCGTATATCAAGACAGTTCAAGACAGCGCTCGTATATCAAGACAGTTCAAGACAGCGCTCGTATATCAAGACAGCGCTCGTATATCAAGACAGCGCTCATATATCAAGACAGCGCTCGTATATCAAGACAGTTCAAGACAGCGCTCGTATATCAAGACAGTTCAAGACAGCGCTCGTATATCAAGACAGCGCTCCTATATCAAGACAGCGCTCATATATCAAGACAGCGCTCGTATATCAAGACAGTTCAAGACAGCGCTCGTATATCAAGACAGTGCTCGTATATCAACACAGCGCTCGTATATCAAGACAGCGCTCGTATATCAAGACAGCGCTCGTATATCAAGACAGTGCTCGTATATCAAGACAGCGCTCATATATCAAGACAGCGCTCGTATATCAAGACAGTTCAAGACAGCGCTCGTATATCAAGACAGTTCAAGACAGCGCTCGTATATCAAGACAGCGCTCCTATATCAAGACAGCGCTCATATATCAAGACAGCGCTCGTATATCAAGACAGTTCAAGACAGCGCTCGTATATCAAGACAGTGCTCGTATATCAACACAGCGCTCGTATATCAAGACAGCGCTCGTATATCAAGACAGCGCTCGTATATCAACACAGCGCTCGTATATCAAGACAGCGCTCGTATATCAAGACAGTGCTCGTATATCAAGACAGCGCTCGTATATCAAGACAGCGCTCGTATATCAAGACAGCGCTCGTATATCAAGGCAGCGCTCGTATATCAAGGCAAAATTTTTTAAAAAATGTTGCTCGTCTTTCAAAACGCTCGTATACCACGTTACTCGCAAACCAAGGGATTGCTATATTTGTTTTTCTATATTGGATACATTAAGGGAGGGTTATAATACCCATCATTTATTTTGCCATCTGTATCCCATTGGGGAAATTTAGACACACAGGACACGGCCGATGACTGATCTGAGTACCGGCTCGCTGCCAGTACCATGTGACCACCGTAACCAATCACAGCAGGTCACATGACAGTTGTAAACAATGGCTTTGTTTCATGCCATCCATTAAATACAACTGTGATTGGTCAGTGTGATCACATGGTACAGACAGGGCCAATCACAGTCCATCTGTACCACGTGATTAACGTTGGCCAATCACAGGTAATCAAAACAAAACTGAGTAAATGCATCAGTTTCATTCAGTAAAATGCTTGCTTATAGCAATGTAATGCATTGCTATTTGCAAACATAATGTTTAAAAAAAAAAAAAAAAAAATCCTGATCACTTGCCCAGAGTAGTACAATGTTACTATGGTAAAATTATTGTGCTCTGGTAACAGTGGGTTTAAAAAAAAAAAATCGTAAAAAAAAAAGAAAAAGATGTAATACAAATATAAAAAAAAATTTTAAAAAATATTAAAATTGTTTGTTTTTTTTCGTACTGTCACCAGTCAGTGTCCCTGATTACTGCCACACCCGTTATATGATAACACTGTATTACTGCCACACCCGTTATATGATAACACTGTATTTCAGCGGTGACAATATGTTTAAAAAAAACTATTTTTTTTTTTCATCTCTTCATTTTCTAAAAAATTCTGACAAAAATTACAACTTTAAATGCCTCTTACTAAAGACCTTGGACTGTCTACCTTCCAAAAAGGGGTAATTTGGGGGATATTTGTACTGTCCTGGCGTTTTTTTCGGGCTTCAAGAAATGAGATAGGCCGTCAGTACATCAGGATTGATCGAATTTCCGATATATCCCATAGTTTGTGGACTAAATAATCTACACAGGTCTGGGTTATTTTCACCAAAGAAATGTAGCAGAATACATTGTAACTACTTCAGCCCCGGAAGATTTTGGCTGCTGCTCAATGACCAGGCCATTTTTTGCGATTTGGCAATGCGTCGTTTTAACTGACAATTGCGCGGTCGTGCGACGCTGTACCCAAGCAAGATTGACAACCTTTTTTTTCTACAAATAGAGCTTTCCTTTGGTGGTATTTGATCATCTCTGTTGCTTTTTTGTTTTTTGACTGCGCAATTGTCATTCAAAGTGCGACAATGCTGAAAGCTGAAAATTCCATACCTCTCTTAATACAAGAAAGGCCTTTGTTCGCTTTGGAAACCACAGATTGGCATTGCATGTTATTACTGAGCTTATGATCTACCAGAACCTCCAGATCCTTCTCCACTATGGATCCCCCCCAGTTGTACTCCCCCTAGTATGTATGATGCATGAATATTCTTAGCCCCCCAAGTGAATAACTTTACATTTACATCAACATTAAATCTCATTTGCCACATAGTTGCCCAATTAAACAGAACATTGAGGTCGGCTTGTAAGTTGGTGACATCCTGTAAGGACGTTATTTCACTGCATCGCTTGGTGTCATCTGAAAATAGTGAAAGGTTACTTTTAATCCCAGATCCTATATCATTTATAAATATAGTAAAAAGTAAGGGTCCCAACACTGAATGTTGGGGTACACCACTGATACTCCTCACCTGGTTGCCGCCACACGCGCTGGACACCATCTGAACCAAATAAGTTTATCTTGGTCTCATCAGACCACAGGACATGGTTCCAGTAATCCATGTCCTTAGTCTGCTTGTCTTCAGCTAACTGTTTGCAGGTTTTCTTGTGCATCATCTTTGGAAGAGGCTTCCTTCTGGGATGACAGCCATGCAGACCAATTTGATGCAGTGTGCGGCGTATGGTCTGAGCACTGACAGGCTGACCCCCCCACCCCTTCAACCTCTGCAGCAATGCTGGCAGCACTCATACGTCTATTTCCTAAAGTGGTTGTAAACCCACGAAAAAAAAAAAAAAAACCTGCAAGACAAAGGCATAATGAGCTGGTAGGCTATGCCTACCAGCTCATTACTCACCTTAGATCGACACCCCCGCAGCAGTCCCGGCACACTGCTCTGCCTGGTGACATGTCTCTTGGAGTTATTTTTGGGTATCGCGGGCTCTGGCGCTGTGATTGGCCGGAGCCGCGATGATGATGACAATGGATATCTCCTAAACCGTGTAGGTTTAGGAAATATCCATGGTAGCGACAGGTAAGCCTTATTATAGGTTTACCTGTAGTGAAAACTGGTCAGTAAGGGTTTACATCCACTTTAAAGATAACCTCTGGATATGACGCTGAGCACGTCCACTCAACCTCTTTGGTCAGCCATGGTGAGGCCTGTTCTGAGTAAAACCCGTCCTGTTAAATCGCTGTATGGTCTTGGCCACCGTGCTGCAGCTCAGTTTCAGGGTCTTGGCCATCTTCTTATAGCCTAGGCCATCTTTATGTAGAGCAACAATTCTTTTTTTCAGATCCTTAGAGAGTTCTTTGCCATGAGGTGCCATGTTGAACTTCCAGTGAGCAGTATGAGAGAGTGAGAGCGATAACACCAAATTTAACACACCTGCTCCCCATTCACACCTGAGACCTTGTAACACTAACGAGTCACATGACATCGGGGAGGGAAAATGGCTAATTGGGCCCAATTTGGACATTTTCACTTAGGGGTGTACTCACTTTTTTGTTGCCAGCGGTTTAGACATTAATGGCTGTGTGTTGAGTTATATTGAGGGGACAGCAAATTTACACTGTTATACAAGCTGTACACTCACTACTTTACATTGTAGCAAAGTGTCATTTCTTCAGTGTTGTCACATGAAAAGATAGCATAAAATATTTACACAAATGTGAGGGGTGTACTCACTTTTGTGAGATACTGTATTTTTGTATTTTTCCTTCTTTTGGTTGAAGTAGATGGACTTTTTTCAGCCAGACTAACTATGTAACTACGGAATGCAGCTTTTCACAAACAGAAACCGTGATGTGGCCCTGGAATTCAGAATCAGCCTATCTCCTCTGTATTTAGTCCTTAGTAGCATCTCTCTCATGGAACTGTATCTCCAACTACCAGAAGTGGTTGTCAGATCTGCCTAATCTGGCTCTAGCCTATGCTGGTTATTAAGCCCTAAACTAAAACTAGCCAGAGAATCCCAGAGCAGAAGGGATAGGGTTAACTAAAATAACAGGAGTTGCATATTTAGTTGTTTTACCCTTAAATTTTTAATTCAAACTTTTAGTTAATACTAATTATTTTATATTATGCTTTTATTCATCCTTGATTCCCTTCCCATAGCACTTTTTAAATTCTTTGTTTATAATTGGTTTAACTGCTTGCCCACCATCGCACACAGATATACGTCGGCAGAACGGCACAGGCAGGCGAATGGGCGTACAGGTACGTCCCTTTAAATTTGCCGCCTTTCGGGCGAGCGCGAAGCGTGCCCGCGGGTCCCAGGAACTCGATGTTCTCCGGCGGCCCGCGATTGCGGTGTGGAGAGGCAGAACGGGGAGATGCCTATGTAAACAAGGCATTTCCCCGTTCTAGCTTGTGTCATGACAGAGATCTACTGCTTCCTGTCCTGGGAGCCGTGATCGCTGTCATGTCAGTGGTAGCCCCTCCCCCCCACAGTTAGAATCCCTCCCTAGGACACGCTTAACTCCTTCATCACCCCCTAGTGGTTAACCCCTTCCCTGCCAGTGTCATTTACACAGTAATCAGTGCATTTTTATAGCACTGTATAAATGACAATGGTCCCAAAATAGTGTCAAAAGTGTCCGATGTGTCCGCCATAATGTCGCAGTCACGATAAAAATTGCAGATCGCCTCCATTACTAATAAAAAAAAATGAATAATAAAAATGCTATAAAACTATCCCCATTTTGTAGACGCTATAACTTTTGCGCAAACCAATCAATATACGCTATGTAGAAGAAGACGTATCGGCCTAAACTAAGGAAAAAAAATAATTTTTTTTATATATTTTTGGGGGATATTTATTATAGCAAAAAGTAAAAAATATTGCTTTTTTTTTCAAAATTTTCGCTCTTTTTTTTTGTTTGTAGCGCAAAAAATAAAAGCCGCAGAGGTGATCAAATACCACCAAAAGAAAGTACTATTTGTATGGGAAAAAAGAACGTAAATTTTGTTTCGGAGCCATGTCGCACGACCGCGCAATTGTCAGTTAAAGCGACGCAGTGCCGAATCGCAAAAAGTGCTCTGGTCAGGAAGGGGTTAAAATCTTCCGGGGCTGAAGCGGTTATGTTTGAGTTTAGGTTTTTGTATTGTTGAATTAAGGGCTCGGGGGGGGGGGGGCACACTTTGGCATGCTTGCCTTGGGTGGTAGAGGACGGGGCCGGGGTGTGACATTACCAGCGCTAATACCGGACGGATGATGAGACGGGGGGGGGGTGGAGGAAACCCAAAAAAGCTGAAAGCGCTGATGTAATCTGCAAATGAAAATGAATATGAAAGCAAATCAACTAAGTGGAAAGAAAGAAGACAATCCCCTGCCTTTAACACCACTACCACTTCTACACTGTGCCCAACACTGATATCCTGTACTGCCCTGTTATCTCCCCAGCACTGTGTTGTATAAATCTGTCTTTTTTTGGGGGGGGGGTCATGTCCCTTTCCTTCCCCGCCAGACACTTGTTCACACCTGCAGCAGTCTCTACAGCCCGTAGCGCAGCAAATGCCAGGCATTTAGAAGGTGATACAGCCAAACAGGGATATTCTATGTAAATATCACACCGCAAACACCAGCCAAGCATTTGGCTCAATCATACATTGTAACGTTATTCACTTAAATGGGTTGCATTTGGCAGCGGCGCGGCAAATGCAACATGGGGTATAATTTTTGCCATGACAATGAACCAAAGCATTGTGGCCGCAGCATGTTTAAGATCCTGAATGGCTGCATGCTATCTTTTAGGAGGGCGGTTGGGTGGTGGTAAAACTGTGGCTTAACCGCCTGTTTTTTACTACACCCGCCACCCAAGTGAATGAGGGTGAATAAAGATTGTGAACTGAGGTAATGAACGCAGGTTGGGCACTGTGAACAGAAGTCAACTCACAAAAAAAAAAAAAAAATTAATCAATCATCTCATGTTCTAGCCACTTGATATTTAACAAATGTACAATATTAGAATTGAAATACACTATATTAGCAAAAGTATTGGGACACCTGCCTTTACACGCACATGAACTTTAATGGCATCCCAGTCTTAGTCCGTAGGGTTCAATATTGAGTTGGCCCACCCTTTACAGCTATAACAGCTTCAACTCTTCTGGGAAGGTTTAGGAGTGTGTCTATGGGAATGTTTGACTTTTCTTCCAAAAGCACATTTGTGAGGTCAGGCACTGATGTTGGACGAGAAGGCCTGGCCCTGCTCTATTTCATCCCAAAGGTGTTCTGTTGGGTTGAGGTCAGGACTCTGTGCAGGCCAGTCAAGTTCCTCCACCCCAAACTCGCTCAGCCATGTCTTTATGGACCTTGCTTTGTGCACTGGTGCGCAGTCATGTTGGAACAGGAAAGGGTCATCCCCAAACTGTTCCCACAAAGTTTGGAACATGAAATTGTCCACAATGTCTTGGTATGCTGCAGCCTTATAAGTTCCTTTCACTGGAACTAAGAGGGCCAAGCCCAACCCCTGAAAAACAACCCCACACCATAATCCCCCTCCACCAAATGATTTGGACCAGTGCCCAAAGTAAGACATGGATGAGCGAGTTTGGGGTGGAGGAACTTGACTGGCCCACACAAAGTCCTGACCTCAACCCGATAGAAAACCTTTGGGATATATTAGAGCAGAGACTGCGAGCCAGGCCTTCTCGTCCATCATCAGTGCCTGACCTCACAAGTGAGCTTTTGGAAGATTGGCCAAACATTCCCATAGACACCCTCCTAAACCTTGTGCACAGCCTTCCCAGAAGAGAGTTAAATCTGTTACAGCTGCAAAGGTTCGTCCCTTGTCAGGTGCAAATGGGTGTCTGTGTGTTGTCCTCCTAGTGCTATGCCTGGGAAGACAACACACGGACACCCATTCCCACCTGACAAGGGACGAACCTCCTTTGCGATCTATGGGAAGTCTGTAATTACACCACCCCTTTAAGGTACTCAGTGACGTCTTATCCATATGGTATGATTACACCGTATCTAATGATCATTTGGCGTCCGGACATCAGCGACTCCGCGACGCCTCACTGGTTCCTCCACTCATCTTTCTTTTAATATCAACATGGCCATACATTACCTTGATCATCTGAGGTGAAATTGCTGAACACATGTACTTTATCTCCTTTACAATACCCCTGAAGAAAGGTTGTTTACCTGAAATGCGTCGGGTAGAATGGAGACAGCATAACTCTATGTATATGCATCAATTAACAAGATGTTTGTAAAATAAGCCATGAATTTTATTGTTTAATATTTTCTGTCTTTCTCATTATCGGAACTTTTTTAATATGAAACAATAAACTGATAATTTTTAACATAGGATTCTGGTGTACTGGTTGCCCACAAAGTCCCAATCTCTAGTGGGGGTTCTGGTTCTTTCAATGTTCAACGGGGATGTTGGCAACAGGCACCTGGTTTTGCTATAGTGAAAACATTGTCCAATGGACTTTCTCAAGGTGATGCCGAGCGTTGCAGCCGTAACATTCCTGAAATCGTGATGCATATATGGATGGCTCAAACTGGACCGCATCCACTAATGATCTATATAACTGACCTATATAACTAAAGCTGCCATCATTATTGCATACATACTTGCATAAGGTAAAGAAAAATAGGGAGACATATCCCTGCCATACTAATATCCAATCTGTCAATAAGTGCACTTAGGGTGTGTCATATGGTTCCCCCCCCCAAAGAAGAAGGACCCTTCCCTGACCCCCTGGGGCTCAAGACTCCTGACAGGGGCAAGGCAGATATAGGTCCACCTAGGCAAAAGGCTTGGCAGACCCCACTCCTCAAGGTCAGTTGATCCCAACCATCAAGTACTAGGTTAAGGCCTCCCCCTAAGAGAACCCACCCCAAAGGCAGGGGTGGAAGGAACCTGAGGGCCACATATCCTCCCACTAGACATTAGGGTAAGCCCAAAGACCCACACCCTACAATCCAAGTGAAAAAAGACACAGACATGATTGCAGGTGATACAAGTGGAGAGAAAATAAATGTAGTGCTAACTCTGAAGAAGCCGCTGGTATATTTGGGTTCTCTGTTCTTCACTTGGCCCTAAACAGAGCCCCACTCCTACTGACACCACCAAATTACCTTGGCCGGAGTGTCCCCCGGCAGTCACACAAGAATGCTCCGTACACACGGTCGGATTTTCAGACGGAAGATGTTGTCGAAAATTACAACCGTGTGTAGGCTCCATCGGACATTTTCCATCGGAATTTCCATCACACAAAATTTAAGACCTGGATCTCAAATTTTCCGACAACAAAATCCGTTGTCGGAACTTCCGATCGTGTGTACAGAATTCCGATGCACAAAGTTCCACGCATGCTCGGAATCAAGCAGAAGAGCCGCACTGGCTATTGAACTTAATTTTTCTCGGCTCGTCGTACGTGTTGTACGTCACCGCGTTCTTGATGTTCGGAATTTCTGACAAGATTTGTGCGACCGTGTGCATGCAAGACAAGTTTGAGCCAACATCCGTCGGAGAAAAAACATTGTTGTCGGAAAAATCCTATCGTGTGTGCAGGGCAGAATTTTGTTGTCGGAAAATCCTATCGTGTGCGCAGGGCAGAAGAATTCACACACACTGTGATAAAATAAACGACCAGATTGTATTCATATCAAAAAAATGGCAGACAATTCAACAGTTCAGAGAGGTTAAACAGGCTGAATGAATCAACACAAGAACAATTTAACAAGGATACTCTTTAAGGTTTGGCCACCCGCTCTTCAGGAGTGAGGATATACACAATAGCCCTCTGAGTGGGAGATCACTCTCCAACTGAGACATATATGAATAACAAGGAATTGGGCTGGCTTGTAAGCCCTCAGTCAAGAGAGTCTGGGTTTAAACCTGGGAAAATCTGTCAAACCTCCTGTACATCAGTACTTATAAGGAAGATAGTCCTTGGGTACAGATCCTGGAGATCCATCTGGAAGTTTGATTCTTAGGCAGGCTTAGTTGGGGCCCTTATGTTGGCATGTAGTGAAGGGTACAGTCCCTTTAAGATTCAGAGAAACAGGATGATTCTCTTTAAGGCTGGGTTCCCACTATTGCCACATGTTGATCACAGCAGGGGTCCGGTGCGTCCCCATTCACCATTTCACCATAGAGCCGGTCACAATCTCCTGCTATGCGAATTTCATGTAGGGAAACCCACATCCAATTCGCATAGGTGTGAACCCAACCTAAGAGGCAAAAAAGTGGGCACAGTTAGAGCTGCACGATTTTGGCTAAAATGAGAATCACGTTTTTTTTGTTTAGAAGATAGATCACGATTCTCTCACGATTCTCGCGGCATAACATCATCTTTCACATTAAAACAAAAAAATTGGGCTAACTTTACTGTTTCGTTTTTTTTTTTTTTATTCATTGAAGTGTATTTTTCCCAAAAGATTGCGTTTGAAAGACCGCTGGGCAAATACAGTGTGACATAAAATATTGCAGCAATTGACATTTTATTCCCTAGGGTCTCTGTTAAAAGATATATAATGTTTGGGGGTTCCAAGTCATTTTCTAGCAAAAAATATTGATATTAACTTAAGAAACAAGTGTTAGAAAAAGATTTAGGCTTTAAGTGGTTAAACTTCCTGCATTTACAGGTTGTTAAAAACTTGGCAGACTGCCTGGATTTTTTTTTTTTCACACAGAAGTTTATCCCTTTGATCTAATAAGGAAGAGTTATGCCGCGTACACACGGTCGGACTTTACGGCGGACTTTGCCCGGCGGATTTTTCGACGTACTTTCCGACGGACTTTGTGAATGAACGGACTTGCCTACACACAATCCACCAAAGTCCGTCGAATTCGTACGTGATGACGTACGACCGGACTAAAACAAGGAAGTTCATAGCCAGTAGCCAATAGCTGCCCTAGCGTGCCTTTTTGTCCGTCGAACTAGCATACAGACGAGCGGACTTTTCGACCGGACTCGATTTCAACGGATAAATTTTAAACAAGTTTAAAATCTAAGTCCGTCCAACTTTTGAGAAAACAAAGTCCGCTGGAGCCCACACACATCGAATTGTCCGACGAAATCCAGTCCGCCGGGCAAAGTCCGCCGTAAAGTCCGCTCGTGTGTACGCGGCATTAGTTACAATGTTTCATGTTAAAAACTTGGCAGACTGCCCGGATGTTGTTTTCTTTTGATAGCTGAGTGAGCAGATAAGTCTCTCCACTTGTTATATGAAAGAATCGTCAAACTCTGCAATAGAGATCGTCAGGGGGGTTGAATCGAGATCACGATTTTGTATAGGTTTTGAATTTGGTAGGAAGTGTCATTTTAAGCTATTGAATTGTAAGCAAGAGTCACTTTAGTTGGTTGAATTGTGAGTAATAGAGTCACTTTAATAAAATATGACTGCAGACAGAGGTCACAGCTTGACTGAAGAGTATTATTATTTGAAAGGTTGAAGAAAATAAAAAATAAAAATTAAATAAAATACAATCTAATATGGCAGTAAGGTATTTGGATAGATAGTAACGGATGAGCAACTTCTGGTGTGACACTTCTTTCTCGAGTCCTTGGCACAGTGGTCGCTTTCTGGCCTAAAAACGCATAGATAATTACGGCATACCTGTGGCTGGGATTACTCATTGGAGTATTCAGCTTTTGAAGCACAGACCACTCATATCACATATAAACTCAACACTTCATCTAATGTCTGTAAATATCGTCAATCTCTGCAAACAGCAGTGTGGCCTTAAATCTGTTTTACTGCAGCCCTAAAGTGACACTGTTCTAGAGGGAACAAAGCAGGAAAATAACTGTGAGGTCAATTGCACAAAAAGTACTGTATTTATTGGCGTATAACACTCACTTTTTCACCATGAAAATCAGGTGCAAATAGCGCGTGCGTGTTATACGCCAATACTTCAATTTTAGCTGCCTCCGAGGGGACAGGGAGGGGGGCGGGACGAGCACTGTCAGATTACATACAGTGAGAATCTCCTGTTTACTTGGTGGCCTCTATAATAGGAAGTCCTGTCTCCTGGGCAGCCATTGGACCAGTGTTCTGTCTATCAAAGGAGATTCTCACTGTATGTAATCTGTCGGCGCTCATCTCGCCCCCCTCCCTTTCCCCTTTAGGCTGCAGATGGGCAATGATCAGGCTGCACTGATGGCAATGGTGAGGCTGCTGCATTGATGGCAATGGTGAGGCTGCTGCATTGATGTGGACTGATGAGGCTGCATTTATGGCACTTGTGAGGCTGCAGATGGGCACTGACCCTTATTTTGCTCCAAAGTTCCTTATTTAAAATTTACGTTTTTTTCCTGAAACTTCCCTCTTAAAATGAATGTGCGTGTTATATGCCTGTGCGTGTTATACACTGATAAATACGGGTATATTAGGGGATCTGTTGGTGTAATACAAATATAATTCAGGAGATTTAAAGTGTTTGTAGAGGCTGAAGGTTTTTTACCTTCATGCATTATATGCATGAAGGAAAAAAACCTTCTGTGTGCAGTGACCCCGCAATCCTCAACTGAGCCCTCTCCAATCCATTGATATCACACTAGCCTCGGCTGTATAGGAGCTCTCCCTCCTCATTGGCAGAGACATCAGCCGAAGCCCATTGGCTCCCACTGCTGTCAATCACAGCCAGTGAGCCAAAGAGGAGGGGAGGGGAGGCGAGGCGCGGCTCTATGTGTCTTATGGACGACTAGAGCAGCGGCTTGGAAGCAAGCTGCTTTCTCTGGGGGCACTGCTAGAGGGGGAGGAGCCAGGAGCGCCGGCTGGGGACCCGAAAAGAAAAGGTTCAGGGGTGTTGTGTGAAAAACCACTTTACTGAGCAGGTAAGTATAACATGTTTGTTATTTAAAAAAATAAATACATTAGGCTTTAATAGCATTTTAATGATGGTTTTTCTGACGGAATTCCGCTCAAGCTTGGCTTGCATTCACGCGGTCACACAAAAGTTCTCTGAACTTTCGACTGTCGAGAACGTGGTGACGTACAACACTACGACGAGCTGAGCATGCGTCGAATTGTTTCCAAGCATGCGTGATTTTTTGCGCGTTCGAAATGCACACAGATGAACGCATTTTCGGATAGGAACTTTTTCCGACCGAAAAATAGAGAACCTGCTCCCAATCTTTTGCTGGCTGGAATTCTGCCAGCAAAAGTCCAATGGAGCATACACACAGTCGAAATTTCTGACCAAAAGCTCACACCCGACTTTTGCTGGCAGAATTTCTGATCGTGTGTACGGGCCACAAGGTGAGCTCGCTATGTAATGTCACACCTGTTCTGCAAATTGTGGTGCGATGTCAGTGAAAACATCTAATCTTGTCTAAATCAGATACAGCAGATCAGAAATCATACTCTATATGCAGATATGTTGTCATTGCCTTTGTAGGACTTCCTTTTCACTTCCTTTTTGGTTAATGTGGAAAGTTTTCAGTACGTCTCCGTACATTAAGATTAATAAACCAAGAGACTGATCTCACTGATGTGAAAACATCTTGACAAAAAATTTGGGTAAGGGAAAGGAAGAGACCAGATTCACACACTTCACTTTTGTGACATCTTGTAATAGGTTCCCTCTTGGTGTATAAAAGCGCAGTAGTGAAGATGGAGCTCAGAACACTGCAAGGACCAAAGAGGACCAGAATCCTGAGGACACTGCAAAGACCAAAGAAAAAAAGGACCAAGTCTACAGAGCAGTCCAATAGACATAGGTAAGAACCATCCTCCCTGCTCCAATACATCGTCTTCTACATGAAAATATACATATAATGTACAATATCTATATGTTGTTTTTTCCCAGCCACAATGACCACCACATACTCTTGGACAATTCTCATCTTCATGAGCCTCAGCTTCATTTCCTCTGCCCAATCCTGCAAATGGCTCCATCGAAACCAAGACCATGTGAACAAAGAGCTTTTGCGCAACATTAACCAGATGGTGGGTTCCAGACAGTTCTTTTCTCTGTCCATCCCTGGCGTCTTATCTTCAGTGTTCCCTCAAATCTAAATGCTGAAACCCTCAACCTCTTCTCTTCTTCCCTCTCCTTTCTGGGCCCTTGCCTCCCTCTGCTAAACCATAAATGTTGGTTCATGCCACCTCTGGGTCTGTCCACTCCAGTCATGGAGGTGATGCCACCCTGCCATTTCTCTCCTTTCTACATCTCAGTCATGAACCTCTCTTCTAATCTCTCTTCTTCTTGATTCTGCTGTACATTTTTTTTTACGGGATTGTGGACATTAAATGTATCAGTGAGAGTATCTATCATACTATGCATTACAGACTCAAGATTCTTTAGTCGTCTGTTTCAATAGTAATTCCAGGCTTCCTGATATAAAGCAGCTCTACAACATCACTAAGGTAAGAGAATCGCCATGTTGGAAAGAGGGACTAGTATGGAAGACATTCACTTCCAAAGCTGATCAGACCCACTAGCAAGAACAATATGATCAGTGCTGCCAAAAGATCATGTAAGGCTTTACGTGCAGAGAGCATGAAGAACTAATTGGTTTACCAATGTGATTTTTTCCAGAATGCATTTTTTTCTTTTTGGATAAACTTGTGAGCTTTATAGTAAATTCAAAAAAGTTTTAGCTCAACTCCATGTAAAATCTTTTTATTTTGGGTAGAATAGATGAAGGGTTTGATCATCTTTAATGTTTTTATGATTTGTCTGGATCCCCATTGGGGAAATTTCCTCATGCTGACTGTCCTGAGGGCACCTCATATTCCAGAATGCAATAGGGTGTCACAGGGACAAGAAGTGATGGTAAATTTCTCCAGCAACAAAAACACAAAGATTCAGATCTCCTTATTTCCTGACCTTGTTTAACACAGATAAAGAGCGAGGCAAAATCTGAGTCAATGAGATCACATGCAGCAATAGAAAACTGAATAAAACTTCTATCTCTAGCGTTGTCCCAATAAAACAAGGGTTCATCTGGATGGGAAATGAGCTCATCACATAGTACTAATGCCATCTTCTCAATTGTAAAGTATTTTATGATGTATGAATTGTCCTAGGTTGAGTCTGCGGCCATCGCTGTGCGTGAAGTCGCCAACCAAATCCTCCAGTTCTGTGGGAAATACAAGGAGAAGTTTGGTCATGATTGTCCATCCTGGGAGAAGCTTCAGGGGTACCTCAACTACCAGAAAGAGCAGCTGTCTGACTGTGTAAGTGTCCAGGTTACTACCCCCAGCTCATTCCCCCAGGCCTACAGAGATGGGAAAGTTGTATATGGATGTTTTCTATCTTCCAGATCCCAGAGGGAGCAGAAAACCAGCTCTTCATACAGGGAATCAGCCAGCAATTCATTACCCTGCAAAGGATCCTAGATGAGCAAGTAAGTCACCCTCCTTTCCTTCACTTATTAAAAGATCAATTTGTCCATGGATCCTCATGGGAGGAGTTCTAAGATAAAAACAGCAATTCAGTTGAGGGGGATAAGAAAACAGCAGATGGTTCAATAAATTTTTTTTTTTAACAAAAATGAGCAGACAGCTGATTTCTTGATGGATGGATGTCACCAGCAGATTATCCTTTGGTTTATCTGTCTCTTTGTGTCTATGGTTCCCTCATACACACATTAACATTTATCCCATTATATTCCACAGGACAACAAGGTATGCGCTCAGAAAATTGCTTTCGCTGAAATCTGGAGGAATCTCCTGCTGGGCAGTCGGCTCTCATCTAAAATGAGAAAACAACACAATCCTTTCCTAACTCTGTAACTGAGTTCACTGAAAATAAATTTTTTATTTTTTATTTTTTACATATTTATGTATTATGTGATTTATGTATGAGTTCACTGAAAATCTGACACTGAAAAAAGAAATAACTATATATTTATGTATTTATTTATTTTATATAAAATTGTGAGTGTATTTTATTATTATATTTATTTCTAAGTGTAGTTTTTATATTGACTTGACAAAAGATTAATAAAAAAATTACTTATTCAGTAAATGTCGGCTGGTAATTATGTAATGGTGACAAATAACACTCAAAGTAGACCATAATTCGTTCCAGAAGCATGCTTGTAATCCAAAGCACTCTTATATCAAAGCAAATTTTCCCATAAGAAATAATGGAAACTCCGATAATTCGTTCCACAACCATTTTTGCATATAAAAATGATCAAAATATGACCAAAATCTATTAATACTGTATAGTACTGTAGTAGGAATACTGTACTGTACTGTACCTCTGTGTTTTAAAAAAAAAAAAAGAATCACAGTTTTAATGTAAAAAAAAAAAGAATTACACTCGCAATGTTAAGGAGTCTGGAGCTCATCCATGTAAAGCCGCTGTGTATATGTACAGTAAAGCTGCTGGTGTACAGTATACAGCGATGTATGTGGCCAGAGGTGCGGGGGGTAATGGTGGCTCCCAGCTCTTCCTAGAGAACTTAGAAACACTCGGGAACTGTTGACATAATTTCTGGGTGCTACACACGTAATGATCGCCCAGTGGCGGCTGGTGCTCAAAATTTTTTGGGGGGGGCGCAAACAAACTGAAAAAAAACCAAAAACATCAATTGCAGTCAATGTGCCCATCAAACGCAGCCACTGTGCCCTTCAAACGCAGCCACTGTGCCCATCAAATGCAGCCACTGTGCCCATCAAACGCAGCCACTGTGCCCATCAAACGCAGCTACTGTGCCCATCAAACGCAGCTACTGTGCCATCAAACGCAGCTACTGTGCCCATCAAACGCAGCTACTGTGCCCATCAATTGCTGCCAGTGTGCCCATCAATAGCCTCTACTGTGCCCCATCAAATGCTGCCAGTGTGCCCATCAATAGCCGCTACTGTGCCCCATCAATTGCTGCCAGTATGCCCATCAATTGCTTCTACTGTGCCCCATCAAATGCTGCCAGGGTGCCCATCAATAGCCGCTACTGTGCTCCATTGAATGCTGCCAGTGTGCATCGCCATGCACTTACCTGTCTCGCAGCGGGTCAGCGGCGGTGTCCTGCATGCTCCTCGATGTCTTCTTCCATCCTCTCTATCAGGCATCCAATCACAGCGCCTGACGTTTCAGCCAATCAGGTGACAGGTAACAGGCCCGAGCACCTGATTGGCTGAGAGGCGGTTCAGCGTTAGCAAAGCGAATTCCTTCGCTTTGCTAACACACAGCTGAGTGAACAGGTGCTTCCAAAAAACACCCCGCCGCTGTAATTCAGGTGCCCGGCGCCCAAAAAGGGTCCAGACACCTGAATAGGGGGTGTCCGCTGCGACCATAGATAGATTCATGCATTGCTATGGTGATAGAGCGGTGCCAGGAGAGAAGGGGCGCCGCTCCTGCGCCCTTTATGGACGCACCGCCACTGCGCCCGCCCCACCCGGCTGGGAGTGTCTCTGGGTGTCTCCGAGTGTCTCCAGGAAGCGCTGGGAGCCTCCATCGGCCGAACCTCTGGCCACATACAACGCTGTACTGTATACTGTACACCAGCAGCTATACTGTACATATACACAGCGGCTTTACATGGATGAACACCAGACTCCTTAACATTGTGGGTGTAATTCTTTTGTTTTTACAGTAAAACTACTGCTCGTATATCAAGACAGCGCTCCTATATCAAGACAGCACTCGTATATCAAGACAGCACTCGTATATCAAGACAGCACTCGTATATCAAGACAGCGCTCGTATATCAAGACAGCTCAAGACAGCGCTCGTATATCAAGACAGTGCTCGTATATCAAGACAGCGCTCGTATATCAAGACAGCGCTCGTATATCAAGACAGCACTCGTATATCAAGACAGCTCAAGACAGCGCTCGTATATCAAGACAGTGCTCGTATATCAAGACAGCACTCGTATATCAAGACAGCTCAAGACAGCGCTCGTATATCAAGACAGCGCTCGTATATCAAGACAGCACTCGTATATCAAGACAGCTCAAGACAGCGCTCGTATATCAAGACTGTGCTCGTATATCAAGACAGCGCTCGTATATCAAGACAGCGCTCCTATATCAAGACAGCAGTCGTATATATCAAGACAGCACTCGTATATCAAGACAGCACTCGTATATCAAGACAGCGCTCGTATATCAAGACAGCTCAAGACAGCGCTCGTATATCAAGACAGTGCTCGTATATCAAGACAGTGCTCGTATATCAAGACAGCGCTCGTATATCAAGACAGCGCTCGTATATCAAGACAGTGCTCGTATATCAAGACAGCGCTCGTATATCAAGACAGCGCTCGTATATCAAGACAGTGCTCGTATATCAAGACAGCGCTCGTATATCAAGACAGCACTCGTATATCAAGACAGCTCAAGACAGCGCTCGTATATCAAGACAGTGCTCGTATATCAAGACAGCGCTCGTATATCAAGACAGTGCTCGTATATCAAGACAGCACTCGTATATCAAGGCAGCGCTCGTATATCAAGACAGCACTCGTATATCAAGGCAAAATTTTTTTAAAAATGTTGCTCGTCTTTCAAAACGCTCGTATACCACGTTACTCGCAAACCAAGGGATTGCTATATTTGTTTTTCTATATTGGATACATTAAGGGAGGGTTATAATACCCATCATTTATTTTGCCATCTGTATCCCATTGGGGAAATTTGGACACACAGGACACGGCCGATGACTGATCTGAGTACCGGCTCGCTGCCAGTACCATGTGACCACCGTAACCAATCACAGCAGATGACAGTTGTAAACAATGGCTTCGTTTCATGCCATCTATTAAATACAACTGTGATTGGTCAGTGTGATCACATGGTACAGACAGGGCCAATCACAGTCCATCTGTACCATGTAATTAACGTTGGCCAATCACAGGTAATCAAAACAAAACTGAGTAAATGCATCAGTTTCATTCAGTAAAATGCTTGCTTATAGCAATGTAATGCATTGCTATTTGCAAACATAATGTGTAAAAAAAAAAATAAAAAATCCTGATCACTTGCCCAGAGTAGTACAATGTTACTATGGTAAAATTATTGTGCTCTGGTAACAGTGGGTTTAAAAAAAAAATCATAAAAAAAAAAGAAAAAAGATGTAATACAAATATAAAAATTTTTTTTAAAAATTATTAAAATTGTTTGTTTTTTTTCGTACTGTCACCAGTCAGTGTCCCTGATTACTGCCAAGCCCGTTATATGATAACACTGTATTTCAGCGGTGACAATATGTTTAAAAAAAACTTTTTTTTTTTTTTCATCTCTTCATTTTCTAAAAAATTCTGACAAAAATTACAACTTTAAATGCCTCTTACTAAAGACCTTGGACTGTCTACCTTCCAAAAAGGGGTAATTTGGGGGATATTTGTACTGTCCTGGCATTTTTTTCGGGCTTCAAGAAATGAGATAGGCCGTCAGTACATCAGGATTGATCGAATTTCCGATATATCCCATAGTTTGTGGACTAAATAATCTACACAGGTCTGGGTTATTTTCACCAAAGAAATGTAGCAGAATACATTGTAACTACTTCAGCCCCGGAAGATTTTGGCTGCTGCTCAATGACCAGGCCATTTTTTGCGATTTGGCAATGCGTCGTTTTAACTGACAATTGCGCGGTCGTGCGACGCTGTACCCAAACAAGATTGACAACCTTTTTTTTCTACAAATAGAGCTTTCCTTTGGTGGTATGTGATCATCTCTGTTGCTTTTTTTGTTTTTTGACCGCGCAATTGTCATTCAAAGTGCGACAATGCTGAAAGCTGAAAATTCCATACCTCTCTTAATACAAGAAAGGCCTTTGTTCGCTTTGGAAACCACAGATTGGCATTGCATGTTATTATTGAGCTTATGATCTACCAGAACCTCCAGATCCTTCTCCACTATGGATCCCCCCAGTTGTACTCCCCCTAGTATGTATGATGCATGCATATTCTTAGCCCCCCAAGTGAATAACTTTACATTAATCAACATTAAATCTCATTTGCCACATAGTTGCCCAATTAAACAGAACATTGAGGTCGGCTTGTAAGTTGGTGACATCCTGTAAGGACGTTATTTCACTGCATCGCTTGGTGTCATCTGAAAATAGTGAAAGGTTACTTTTAATCCCAGATCCTATATCATTTATAAATATAGTAAAAAGTAAGGGTCCCAACACTGAATGTTGGGGTACACCACTGATACTCCTCACCTGGTTGCCGCCACACGCGCTGGACACCATCTGAACCAAATAAGTTTATCTTGGTCTCATCAGACCACAGGGCATGGTTCCAGTAATCCATGTCCTTAGTCTGCTTGTCTTCAGCTAACTGTTTGCAGGTTTTCTTGTGCATCATCTTTAGAAGAGGCTTCCTTCTGGGATGACAGCCATACAGACCAATTTGATGCAGTGTGCGGCGTATGGTCTGAGCACTGACAGGCTGACCCCCCCACCCCTTCAACCTCTGCAGCAATGCTGGCAGCACTCATACGTCTATTTCTTAAAGTGGTTGTAAACCCACGAAAAAAAAAAAAAAAACCTGCAAGACAAAGGCATAATGAGCTGGTAGGCTATGCCTACCAGCTCATTACTCACCTTAGATCGACACCCCCGCAGCAGTCCCGGCACACTGCTCTGCCCGGTGACATGTCTCTTGGAGTTATTTTTGGGTATCGCGGGCTCTGGCGCTGTGATTGGCCGGAGCCGCGATGATGATGACAATGGATATCTCCTAAACCGTGTAGGTTTAGGAGATATCCATGGTAGCGACAGGTAAGCCTTATTATAGGCTTACCTGTAGTGAAAACTGGTCAGTAAGGGTTTACATCCACTTTAAAGATAACCTCTGGATATGACGCTGAGCACGTCCACTCAACCTCTTTGGTCAGCCATGGTGAGGCCTGTTCTGAGTAAAACCCGTCCTGTTAAATCGCTGTATGGCCTTGGCCACCGTGCTGCAGCTCAGTTTCAGGGTCTTGGCAATCTTCTTATAGCCTAGGCCATCTTTATGTAGAACAACAATTCTTTGTTTCAGATCCTCAGAGAGTTCTTTGCCATGAGGTGCCATGTTGAACTTCCAGTGACCAGTATGAGAGAGTGAGAGCGACATCACCAAATTTAACACACCTGCTCCCCATTCACACCTGAGAACTTGTAACACTAACGAGTCACATGACATCGGGGAGGGAAAATGGCTAATTGGGCCCAATTTAGACATTTTCACTTAGGGGTGTACTCACTTTTTTGTTGCTAGCGGTTTAGACATTAATGGCTGTGTGTTGAGTTATTTTGAGGGGACAGCAAATTTACACTGTTATACAAGCTGTACACTCACTACTTTACATTGTAGCAAAGTGTCATTTCTTCAGTGTTGTCACATGAAAAGATAGAATAAAATATTTACACAAATGTGAGGGGTGTACTCACTTTTGTGAGATACTGTATTTTTGTATTTTTCCTTCTTTTGGTTGAAGTAGATGGACTTTTTTCAGCCAGACTAACTATGTAACTACGGAATGCAGCTTTTCACAAACAGAAACCGTGATGTGGCCCTGGAATTCAGAATCAGCCTATCTCCTCTGTACTTAGTCCTTAGTAGCATCTCTCTCATGGAACTGTATCTCCAACTACCAGAAGTGGTTGTCAGATCTGCCTAATCTGGCTCTAGCCTATGCTGGTTATTGAGCCCTAAACTAAAACTATCCAGAGAATCCCAGAGCAGAAGGGATAGGGTTAACTAAAATAACAGGAGTTGCATATTTAGTTTTTTTTTACCCTTAAATTTTTAATTCAAACTTTTAGTTAATACTAATTATTTTATATTATGCTTTTATTCATCCTTGATTCCCTTCCCATGGCGCTTTTTAAATTCTTTGTTTATAATTGGTTTAACTGCTTGCCCACCATCGCACACAGATATACGTCGGCAGAACGGCACAGGCAGGCAAATGGGCGTACAGGTACATCCCTTTAAATTTGCCGCCTTTCGGGCGAGCGCGAAGCGTGCCTGCAGGTCCCAGGAACTCGATGTTCTCCGGCGGCCCGCGATTGCGGTGTGGAGAGGCAGAACGGGGAGATGCCTATGTAAACAAGGCATTTCCCCGTTCTAGCTTGTGTCATGACAGAGATCTACTGCTTCCTGTCATCGGGAGCCGTGATCGCTGTCATGTCAGTGGTAGCCCCTCCCCCCCCCACAGTTAGAATCACTCCCTAGGACACACTTAAAACCTTCATCACCCCCTAGTGGTTAACCCCTTCCCTGCCAGTGTCATTTACACAGTAATCAGTGCATTTTTATAGCACTGTATAAATGACAATGGTCCCAAAATAGTGTCAAAAGTGTCCGATGTGTCCGCCATAATGTCGCAGTCACGATAAAAATCGCAGATCGCCGCCATTACTAATAAAAAAAAAAAATTATTAATAAAAATGCCATAAAACTATCCCCTATTTTGTAGACGCTATAACTTTTGCGCAAACCAATCAATATATACTTATTGAGATTTTTTTTACCAAAAATATGTAGAAGAAGACGTATCGGCCTAAACTAAGGAAAAAAAAAAATTTTTTTTTATATATTTTTGGGGGATATTTATTATAGCAAAAAGTAAAAAATATTGCTTTTTTTTTCAAAATTTTCGCTCTTTTTTTTTGTTTGTAGCGCAAAAAATAAAAATGGCAGAGGTGATCAAATACCACCAAAAGAAAGTACTATTTGTGGGGAAAAAAAGAACGTAAATTTTGTTTGGGTGCAGCATCGCACGACCGCGCAATTGTCAGTTAAAGCGACGCAGTGCCGAATCGCAAAAAGTGCTCTGGTCGGGAAGGGGTTAAAATCTTCCGGGGCTGAAGCGGTTATGTTTGAGTTTAGGTTTTTTGTATTGTTGAATTAAGGGCTCGGGGGGGGGGGGGGGCACTTTGGCATGCTTGCCTTGGGTGGTAGAGGACGGGGCCGGAGTGTGACATCACCAGCGCTAATACCGGAGGGATGATGAGACGGGGGAGGGGGGGGGAGGAGGAAACCCAAAAAAAGCTGAAAGCGCTGATGTAATCTGCAAATGAAAATGAATATGAAAGCAAATCAACTGAATGGAAAGAAAGAAGACAATCCCCTGCCTTTAACACCACTACCACTTCTACACTGTGCCCAACACTGATATCCTGTACTGCCCTGTTATCTCCCCAGCACTGTGTTGTATAAATCTGTCTTTTTTTTGGGGGGGGTCATGTCCCTTTCCTTCCCCACCAGACACTTGTTCACACCTGCAGCAGTCTCTACAGCTCCTCTGGAATGCAATTTACAGTGGATTGCTTTTCAGCTACTGGTAGCGCAGCAAATGCCAGGCATTTAGAAGGTGATACAGCCAAACAGGGATATTCTATGTAAATATCGCACCGCAAACACCAGCCAAGCATTTGGCTCAATCATACATTGTAGCGTTATTCACTTAAATGGGTTGCATTTGGCAGCGGCGCGGCAAATGCAACATGGGGTATAATTTTTGCCATGACAATGAACCAAAGCATTGTGGCCGCAGCATGTTTAAGATCCTGAATGGCTGCGTGCTATCTTTTAGGAGGGCGGTTGGGTGGTGGTAAAACTGTGGCTTAAACGCCTGTTTTTTACTTCACCCGCCACCCATGTGAATGAGGGTGAATAAAGATTGTGAACTGATGTAATGAGCGCAGGTTGGGCACTGTGAACAGACAACATGCGCACACAGAAGTCAACTCACAAAAAAAAAAAAAAAAAAAATTAATCAATCATCTCATGTTCTAGCCACTTGATATTTAACAAATGTACAATATTAGAATTGAAATACACTATATTACCAAAAGTATTGGGACGCCTGCCTTTACACGCACATGAACTTTAATGGCATCCCAGTCTTAGTCCGTAGGGTTCAATATTGAGTTGGCCCACCCTTTGCAGCTATAACAGCTTCAACTCTTCTGGGAAGGTTTAGGAGTGTGTCTGTGGGAATGTTTGACTTTTCTTCCAAAAGCACATTTGTGAGGTCAGGCACTGATGTTGGACGAGAAGGCCTGGCCCTGCTCTATTTCATCCCAAAGGTGTTCTGTTGGGTTGAGGTCAGGACTCTGTTAAAGCCAGTCAAGTTCCTCCCCCCCAAACTCGCTCACCCATGTCTTTATGGACCTTGCTTTGTGCACTGGTGCGCAGTCATGTTGGAACAGGAAGGGGTCATCCCCAAACTGTTCCCACAAAGTTTGGAGCATGAAATTGTCTACAACGTCTTGGTATGCTGCAGCCTTATAAGTTCCTTTCACTGGAACTAAGAGGGCCAAGCCCAATACCTGAAAAACAACCTCACACCATAATCCCCCCTCCACCAAATGATTTGGACCAGTGCCCAAAGTAAGACATGGATGAGCGAGTTTGGGGTGGAGGAACTTGACTGGCCTGCACAGAGTCCTGACCTCAACCCGATAGAACACCTTTGGGATGAATTAGAGCAGAGACTGCGAGCCAGGCCTTCTTGTCCATCATCAGTGCCTAACCCCACAAATGAGCTTTTGGAAGATTTGCCAAACATTCCCATAGACACACTCCTAAACCTTGTGGACAGCCTTCCCAGAAGAGAGTTAAATCTGTTACAGCTGCAAAGGTTCGTCCCTTGTCAGGTGCAAATGGGTGTCTGTGTGTTGTCCTCCTAGTGCTATGCCTGGGAAGACAACACACGGACACCCATTCCCACCTGACAAGGGACGAACCTCCTTTGCGGTCTATGGGAAGCCTGTAATTACACCACCCCTTTAAGGTACTCAGTGACGTCTTATCCATATGGTATGATTACACCGTATCTAATGATCATTTGGCGTCCGGACATCAGCGACTCCGCGACGCCTCACTGGTTCCTCCACTCATCTTTCTTTTAATATCAACATGGCCATACATTACCTTGATCATCTGAGGTGAAATTGCTGAACACATGTACTTTATCTCCTTTACAATACCCCTGAAGAAAGGTTGTTTACCTGAAATGCGTCGGGTAGAATGGAGACAGCATAACTCTATGTATATGCATCAATTAACAAGATGTTTTTAAAATAAGCCAGGAATTTTATTGTTTAGGTTTTCTGTCTTTCTTATTATTGGAACTTTTTTAATATGAAACAATAAACTGATAATTTTTAACATAGGATTCTGGTGTACCGGTTGCCCACAAAGTCCCAATCTCTAGTGGGGGTTCTGGTTCTTTCAATGTTCAACGGGGATGTTGGCGACAGGCACCTGGTTTTGCTATAGTGAAAACATTGTCCAATGGACTTTCTCAAGGTGATGCCGAGCGTTGCAGCCGTAACATTCCTGAAATCGCGATGCATATATGGATGGCTCAAACTGGACCGCATCCACTAATGATCTATATAACTGACCTATATAACTAAAGCTGCCATCATTATTGCATACATACTTGCATAAGGTAAAGAAAAATAGGGAGACATATCCCTGCCATACTAATATCCAATCTGTCAAAAAGTGCACTTAGGGTTTGTCATATGGTTCCCCCCCCCAAAGAAGAAGGACCCTTCCCTGACCCCCTGGGGCTCAAGACTCCTGACAGGGGCAAGGCAGATATAGGTCCACCTAGGCAAAAGGCTTGGCAGACCCCACTCCTCAAGGTCAGTTGATCCCAACCATCAAGTACTAGGTTAAGGCCTCCCCCTAAGAGAACCCACCCCAAAGGCAGGGGTGGAAGGAACCTGAGGGCCACATATCCTCCCACTAGACATTAGGGTAAGCCCAAAGACCCACACCCTACAATCCAAGTGAAAAAAGACACAGACATGATTGCAGGTGATACAAGTGGAGAGAAAATAAATGTAGTGCTAACTCTGAAGAAGCCGCTGGTATATTTGGGTTCTCTGTTCTTCACTTGGCCCTAAACAGAGCCCCACTCCTACTGACACCACCAAATTACCTTGGCCGGAGTGTCCCCCGGCAGTCACACAAGAATGCTCCGTACACACGGTCGGATTTTCAGACGGAAGATGTTGTCGAAAATTACAACCGTGTGTAGGCTCCATCGGACATTTTCCATCGGAATTTCCATCACACAAAATTTAAGACCTGGATCTCAAATTTTCCGACAACAAAATCCGTTGTCGGAACTTCCGATCGTGTGTACAGAATTCCGATGCACAAAGTTCCACGCATGCTCGGAATCAAGCAGAAGAGCCGCACTGGCTATTGAACTTAATTTTTCTCGGCTCGTCGTACGTGTTGTACGTCACCGCGTTCTTGATGTTCGGAATTTCTGACAAGATTTGTGCGACCGTGTGCATGCAAGACAAGTTTGAGCCAACATCCGTCGGAGAAAAAACATTGTTGTCGGAAAAATCCTATCGTGTGTGCAGGGCAGAATTTTGTTGTCGGAAAATCCTATCGTGTGCGCAGGGCAGAAGAATTCACACACACTGTGATAAAATAAACGACCAGATTGTATTCATATCAAAAAAATGGCAGACAATTCAACAGTTCAGAGAGGTTAAACAGGCTGAATGAATCAACACAAGAACAATTTAACAAGGATACTCTTTAAGGTTTGGCCACCCGCTCTTCAGGACTGAGGATATACACAATAGCCCTCTGAGTGGGAGATCACTCTCCAACTGAGACATATATGAATAACAAGGAATTGGGCTGGCTTGTAAGCCCTCAGTCAAGAGAGTCTGGGTTTAAACCTGGGAAAATCTGTCAAACCTCCTGTACATCAGTACTTATAAGGAAGATAGTCCTTGGGTACAGATCCTGGAGATCCATCTGGAAGTTTGATTCTTAGGCAGGCTTAGTTGGGGCCCTTATGTTGGCATGTAGTGAAGGGTACAGTCCCTTTAAGATTCAGAGAAACAGGATGATTCTCTTTAAGGCTGGGTTCCCACTATTGCCACATGTTGATCACAGCAGGGGTCCGGTGCGTCCCCATTCACCATTTCACCATAGAGCCGGTCACAATCTCCTGCTATGCGAATTTCATGTAGGGAAACCCACATCCAATTCGCATAGGTGTGAACCCAACCTAAGAGGCAAAAAAGTGGGCACAGTTAGAGCTGCACGATTTTGGCTAAAATGAGAATCACGTTTTTTTTGTTTAGAAGATAGATCACGATTCTCTCACGATTCTCGCGGCATAACATCATCTTTCACATTAAAACAAAAAAATTGGGCTAACTTTACTGTTTCGTTTTTTTTTTTTTATTCATTGAAGTGTATTTTTCCCAAAAGATTGCGTTTGAAAGACCGCTGGGCAAATACAGTGTGACATAAAATATTGCAGCAATTGACATTTTATTCCCTAGGGTCTCTGTTAAAAGATATATAATGTTTGGGGGTTCCAAGTAATTTTCTGGCAAAAAATATTGATATTAACTTAAGAAACAAGTGTTAGAAAAAGATTTAGGCTTTAAGTGGTTAAACTTCCTGCATTTACAGGTTGTTAAAAACTTGGCAGACTGCCTGGATTTTTTTTTTTTCACACAGAAGTTTATCCCTTTGATCTAATAAGGAAGAGTTAGTTACAATGTTTCATGTTAAAAACTTGGCAGACTGCCCGGATGTTGTTTTCTTTTGACAGCTGAGTGAGCAGATAAGTCTCTCCACTTGTTATATGAAAGAATCGTCAAACTCTGCAATAGAGATCGTCAGGGGGGTTGAATCGAGATCACGATTTTGTATAGGTTTTGAATTTGGTAGGAAGTGTCATTTTAAGCTATTGAATTGTAAGCAAGAGTCACTTTAGTTGGTTGAATTGTGAGTAATAGAGTCACTTTAATAAAATATGACTGCAGACAGAGGTCACAGCTTGACTGAAGAGTATTATTATTTGAAAGGTTGAAAAAAATAAAAAATAAAAATTAAATAAAATACAATCTAATATGGCAGTAAGGTATTTGGATAGATAGTAACGGATGAGCAACTTCTGGTGTGACTCTTCTTTCTCGAGTCCTTGGCACAGTGGTCGCTTTCTGGCCTAAAAACGCATAGATAATTACGGCATACCTGTGGCTGGGATTACTCATTGGAGTATTCAGCTTTTGAAGCACAGACCACTCATATCACATATAAACTCAACACTTCATCTAATGTCTGTAAATATCGTCAATCTCTGCAAACAGCAGTGTGGCCTTAAATCTGTTTTACTGCAGCCCTAAAGTGACACTGTTCTAGAGGGAACAAAGCAGGAAAATAACTGTGAGGTCAATTGCAGAAAAAGTACTGTATTTATTGGCGTATAACACTCACTTTTTCACCATGAAAATCAGGTGCAAATAGCGCGTGCGTGTTATACGCCAATACTTCAATTTTAGCTGCCTCCGAGGGGACAGGGAGGGGGGCGGGACGAGCACTGTCAGATTACATACAGTGAGAATCTCCTGTTTACTTGGTGGCCTCTATAATAGGAAGTCCTGTCTCCTGGGCAGCCATTGGACCAGTGTTCTGTCTATCAAAGGAGATTCTCACTGTATGTAATCTGTCGGCGCTCATCTCGCCCCCCTCCCTTTCCCCTTTAGGCTGCAGATGGGCAATGATCAGGCTGCACTGATGGCAATGGTGAGGCTGCTGCATTGATGGCAATGGTGAGGCTGCTGCATTGATGGCAATGGTGAGGCTGCTGCATTGATGTGGACTGATGAGGCTGCATTTATGGCACTTGTGAGGCTGCAGATAGGCACTGACCCTTATTTTGCTCCAAAGTTCCTTATTTAAAATTTACGTTTTTTTCCTGAAACTTCCCTCTTAAAATGAATGTGCGTGTTATATGCCTGTGCGTGTTATACACCGATAAATACGGGTATATTAGGGGATCTGTTGGTGTAATACAAATATAATTCAGGAGATTTAAAGTGTTTGTAGAGGCTGAAGGTTTTTTACCTTCATGCATTATATGCATGAAGGAAAAAAACCTTCTGTGTGCAGTGACCCCGCAATCCTCAACTGAGCCCTCTCCAATCCATTGATATCACACTAGCCTCGGCTGTATAGGAGCTCTCCCTCCTCATTGGCAGAGACATCAGCCGAAGCCCATTGGCTCCCACTGCTGTCAATCACAGCCAGTGAGCCAAAGAGGAGGGGAGGGGAGGCGAGGCGCGGCTCTATGTGTCTTATGGATGACTAGAGCAGCGGATTGGGAGCAAGCTGCTTTCTCTGGGGGCACTGCTCGAGGGGGAGGAGCCAGGAGCGCCGGCTGGGGACCCGAAAAGAAAAGGTTCAGGGGTGTTGTGTGAAAAACCACTTTACTGAGCAGGTAAGTATAACATGTTTGTTATTTAAAAAAATAAATACATTAAGCTTTAATAGCATTTCAATGATGGTTTTTCTGATGGAATTCCGCTCAAGCTTGGCTTGCATTCACGCGGTCATACAAAAGTTCTCTGAACTTTCGACTGTCGAGAACGTGGTGACGTACAACACTACGACGAGCTGAGCATGCGTCGAATTGTTTCCAAGCATGCGTGATTTTTTGTGCGTTCGAAATGCATACAGACGAACGCATTTTCGGATAGGAACTTTTTCCGACCGAAAAATAGAGAACCTGCTCCCAATCTTTTGCTGGCTGGAATTCTGCCAGCAAAAGTCCAATGGAGCATACACACAGTCGAAATTTCTGACCAAAAGCTCACACCCGACTTTTGCTGGCAGAATTTCTGATCGTGTGTACGGGCCACAAGGTGAGCTCGCTATGTAATGTCACACCTGTTCTGCAAATTGTGGTGCGATGTCAGTGAAAACATCTAATCTTGTCTAAATCAGATACAGCAGATCAGAAATCATACTCTATATGCAGATATGTTGTCATTGCCTTTGTAGGACTTCCTTTTCACTTCCTTTTTGGTTAATGTGGAAAGTTTTCAGTACGTCTCCGTACATTAAGATTAATAAACCAAGAGACTGATCTCACTGATGTGAAAACATCTTGACAAAAAATTTGGGTAAGGGAAAGGAAGAGACCAGATTCACACACTTCACTTTTGTGACATCTTGTAATAGATTCCCTCTTGGTGTATAAAAGCGCAGTAGTGAAGATGGAGCTCAGAACACTGCAAGGACCAAAGAGGACCAGAATCCTGAGGACACTGCAAAGACCAAAGAAAAAAAGGACCAAGTCTACAGAGCAGTCCAATAGACACAGGTAAGAACCATCCTCCCTGCTCCAATACATCGTCTTCTACATGAAAATATACATATAATGTACAATATCTATATGTTGTTTTTCCCAGCCACAATGACCACCACATACTCTTGGACAATTCTCATCTTCATGAGCCTCAGCTTCATTTCCTCTGCCCAATCCTGCAAATGGCTCCATCGAAACCAAGACCATGTGAACAAAGAGCTTTTGCGCAACATTAACCAGATGGTGAGTTCCAGACAGTTCTTTTCTCTGTCCATCCCTGGCGTCTTATCTTCAGTGTTCCCTCAAATCTAAATGCTGAAACCCTCAACCTCTTCTATTCTTCCCTCTCCTTTCTGGGCCCTTGCCTCCCTCTGCTAAACCATAAATGTTGGTTCATGCCATCTCTGGGTCTGTCCACTCCAGTCATGGAGGTGATGCCACCCTGCCATTTCTCTCCTTTCTACATCTCAGTCATGAACCTCTCTTCTAATCTCTCTTCTTCTTGATTCTGCTGTACATTTTTTTTTACGGGATTGTGGACATTAAATGTATCAGTGAGAGTATCTATCATACTATGCATTACAGACTCAAGATTCTTCAGTCGTCTGTTTCAATAGTAATTCCAGGCTTCCTGATATAAAGCAGCTCTACAACATCTCTAAGGTAAGAGAATCGCCATGTTGGAAAGAGGGACTAGTATGGAAGACATTCACTTCCAAAGCTGATCAGACCCACTAGCAAGAACAATATGATCAGTACTGCCAAAAGATCATGTAAGGCTTTACGTGCAGAGAGCATGAAGAACTAATTGGTTTACCAATGTGATTTTTTCCAGAATGCATTTTTTTCTTTTTGGATAAACTTGTGAGCTTTATAGTGAATTCAAAAAAGTTTTAGCTCAACTCCATGTAAAATCTTTTTATTTTGGGTAGAATAGATGAAGGGTTTGATCACCTTTAATGTTTTTATGATTTGTCTGGATCCCCATTGGGGAAATTTCCTCATGCTGACTGTCCTGAGGGCACCTCATATTCCAGAATGCAATAGGGTGTCACAGGGACAAGAAGTGATGGTAAATTTCTCCAGCAACAAAAACACAAAGATTCAGATCTCCTTATTTCCTGACCTTGTTTAACACAGATAAAGAGCGAGGCAAAATCTGAGTCAACGAGATCACATGCAGCAATAGAAAACTGAATAAAACTTCTATCTCTAGCGTTGTCCCAATAAAACAATGGTTCATCTGGATGGGAAATGAGCTCATCACATAGTACTAATGCCATCTTCTCAATTGTAAAGTATTTTATGATGTATGAATTGTCCTAGGTTGAGTCTGCGGCCATCGCTGTGCGTGAAGTCGCCAACCAAATCCTCCAGTTCTGTGGGAAATACAAGGAGAAGTTTGGTCATGATTGTTCATCCTGGGAGAAGCTTCAGGGGTACCTCAACTACCAGAAAGAGCAGCTGTCTGACTGTGTAAGTGTCCAGGTTACTACCCCCAGCTCATTCCCCCCAGGCCTACAGAGATGGGAAAGTTGTATATGGATGTTTTCTATCTTCCAGATCCCAGAGGGAGCAGAAAACCAGCTCTTCATACAGGGAATCAGCCAGCAATTCATTACCCTGCAAAGGATCCTAGATGAGCAAGTAAGTCACCCTCCTTTCCTTCACTTATTAAAAGATCAATTTGTCCATGGATCCTCATGGGAGGAGTTCTAAGATAAAAACAGCAATTCAGTTGAGGGGGATAAGAAAACAGCAGATGGTTCAATAAATTTTTTTTTTTAACAAAAATGAGCAGACAGCTGATTTCTTGATGGATGGATGTCACCAGCAGATTATCCTTTGGTTTATCTGTCTCTTTGTGTCTATGGTTCCCTCATACACACATTAACATTTATCCCATTATATTCCACAGGACAACAAGGTATGCGCTCAGAAAATTGCTTTCGCTGAAATCTGGAGGAATCTCCTGCTGGGCAGTCGGCTCTCCTCCAAAATGAGAAAACAACACAATCCTTTCCTAACTCTGTAACTGAGTTCACTGAAAATAAATTTTTTATTTTTTATTTTTTACATATTTATGTATTATGTGATTTATGTATGAGTTCACTGAAAATCTGACACTGAAAAAAGAAATAACTATATATTTATGTATTTATTTATTTTATATAAAATTGTGAGTGTATTTTATTATTATATTTATTTCTAAGTGTAGTTTTTATATTGACTTGACAAAAGATTAATAAAAAAATTACTTATTCAGTAAATGTCGGCTGGTAATTATGTAATGGTGACAAATAACACTTAAAGTAGACCATAATTAGTTCCAGAAGCATGCTTGTAATCCAAAGCACTCTTATATCAAAGCAAATTTTCCCATAAGAAATAATGGAAACTCCGATAATTCGTTCCACAACCATTTTTGCATATAAAAATGATCAAAATATGACCAAAATCTATTAATACTGTATAGGACTGTAGTAGGAATACTGTACTGTACTGTACCTCTGTGTTTTAAAAAAAAAGAAGAATCACAGTTTTAATGTAAAAAAAAAAAGAATTACACTCGCAATGTTAAGGAGTCTGGAGCTCATCCATGTAAAGCCGCTGTGTATATGTACAGTAAAGCTGCTGGTGTACAGTATACAGCAATGTATGTGGCCAGAGGTGCGGGGGTAATGGTGGCTCCCAGCTCTTCCTAGAGAACTTAGAAACACTCTGGAACTGTTGACATCATTTCTGGGTGCTACACACGTAATGACCGCCCAGTGGCGGCTGGTGCTCAAAATTTTTTGGGGGGGGCGCAAACAAACTGAAAAAAAACCAAAAACATCAATTGCAGTCAATGTGCCCATCAAACGCAGCCACTGTGCCCTTCAAACGCAGCCACTGTGCCCATCAAATGCAGCCACTGTGCCCATCAAACGCAGCCACTGTGCCCATCAAACGCAGCTACTGTGCCCATCAAACGCAGCTACTGTGCCCATCAATTGCTGCCAGTGTGCCCATCAATAGCCGCTACTGTGCCCCATCAAATGCTGCCAGTGTGCCCATCAATAGCCGCTACTGTGCCCCATCAATTGCTGCCAGTATGCCCATCAATTGCTTCTACTGTGCCCCATCAAATGCTGCCAGGGTTCCCATCAATAGCCGCTACTGTGCTCCATTGAATGCTGCCAGTGTGCATCGCCCGGCACTTACCTGTCTCGCAGCGGGTCAGTGGCGGTGTCCTGCACGCTCCTCGATGTCTTCTTCCATCCTCTCTATCAGGCATCCAATCACAGCGCCTGACGTTTCAGCCAATCAGGTGACAGGTAACAGGCCCGAGTACCTGATTGGCTGAGAGGCGGTTCAGCGTTAGCAAAGCGAATTCCTTCGCTTTGCTAACACACAGCTGAGTGAACAGGTGCTTCCAAAAAACACCCCGCCGCTGTAATTCAGGTGCCCGGCGCCCAAAAAGGGTCCGGACACCTGAATAGGGGGTGTCCGCTGCGACCATAGATAGATTCATGCAATGCATGAATCTATCTATGGTTATAGAGCGGTGCCAGGAGAGAAGGGGCGCCGCTCCTGCGCCCTTTATGGACGCACCGCCACTGCGCCCGCCCCACCCAGCTGGGAGTGTCTCTGGGTGTCTCCAAGTGTCTCCAGGAAGCGCTGGGAGCCTCCATCGGCCGAACCTCTGGCCACATACAACGCTGTACTGTATACTGTACACCAGCAGCTATACTGTACATATACACAGCGGCTTTACATGGATGAACACCAGACTCCTTAACATTGTGAGTGTAATTCTTTTGTTTTTACAGTAAAACTACTGCTCGTATATCAAGACAGCGCCCCTATATCAAGACAGCGCTCGTATATCAAGACAGCGCTCCTATATCAAGACAGCGCTCCTATATCAAGACAGCACTCGTATATCAAGACAGCACTCGTATATCAAGACAGCGCTCGTATATCAAGACAGCTCAAGACAGCGCTCGTATATCAAGACAGTGCTCGTATATCAAGACAGTGCTCGTATATCAAGACAGCGCTCGTATATCAAGACAGCACTCGTATATCAAGACAGCGCTCGTATATCAAGACAGCACTCGTATATCAAGACAGCACTCGTATATCAAGACAGCTCAAGACAGCGCTCATATATCAAGACAGCGCTCGTATATCAAGACAGCGCTCGTATATCAAGACAGTGCTCGTATATCAAGACAGCGCTCGTATATCAAGACAGCGCTCGTATATCAAGACAGTGCTCGTATATCAAGACAGCGCTCGTATATCAAGACAGTGCTCGTATATCAAGGCAGCGCTCGTATATCAAGGCAAAATTTTTTTAAAAATGTTGCTCGTCTTTCAAAACGCTCGTATACCACGTTACTCGCAAACCAAGGGATTGCTATATTTGTTTTTCTATATTGGATACATTAAGGGAGGGTTATAATACCCATCATTTATTTTGCCATCTGTATCCCATTGGGGAAATTTGGACACACAGGACACGGCCGATGACTGATCTGAGTACCGGCTCGCTGCCAGTACCATGTGACCACCGTAACCAATCACAGCAGATGACAGTTGTAAACAATGGCTTCGTTTCATGCCATCCATTAAATACAACTGTGATTGGTCAGTGTGATCACATGGTACAGACAGGGCCAATCACAGTCCATCTGTACCAGGTGATTAACGTTGGCCAATCACAGGTAATCAAAACAAAACTGAGTAAATGCATCAGTTTCATTCAGTAAAATGCTTGCTTATAGCAATGTAATGCATTGCTATTTGCAAACATAATGTGTAAAAAAAAAAAAAAAAAATCCTGATCACTTGCCCAGAGTAGTACAATGTTACTATGGTAAAATTATTGTGCTCTGGTAACAGTGGGTTTAAAAAAAATATCGTAAAAAAAAAAGAAAAAAGATGTAATACAAATATAAAATTTTTTTAAAAAAATTATTAAAATTGTTTGTTTTTTTTCGTACTGTCACCAGTCAGTGTCCCTGATTACTGCCACACCCGTTTTATGATAACACTGTATTTCAGCGGTGACAATATGTTTAAAAAAAACTTTTTTTTTTTTTTTTCATCTCTTCATTTTCTAAAAAATTCTGACAAAAATTACAACTTTAAATGCCTCTTACTAAAGACCTTGGACTGTCTACCTTCCAAAAAGGGGTAATTTGGGGGATATTTGTACTGTCCTGGCGTTTTTTTCGGGCTTCAAGAAATGAGATAGGCCGTCAGTACATCAGGATTGATCGAATTTCCGATATATCCCATAGTTTGTGGACTAAATAATCTACACAGGTCTGGGTTATTTTCACCAAAGAAATGTAGCAGAATACATTGTAACTACTTCAGCCCCGGAAGATTTTGGCTGCTGCTCAATGACCAGGCCATTTTTTGCGATTTGGCAATGCGTCATTTTAACTGACAATTGCGCGGTCGTGCGACGCTGTATCCAAACAAGATTGACAACCTTTTTTTTTCTACAAATAGAGCTTTCCTTTGGTGGTATTTAATCATCTCTGTTGCTTTTTTTGTTTTTTGACCGCGCAATTGTCATTCAAAGTGCGACAGTGCTGAAAGCTGAAAATTCCATACCTCTCTTAATACAAGAAAGGCCTTTGTTCGCTTTGGAAACCACAGATTGGCATTGCATGTTATTATTGAGCTTATGATCTACCAGAATCTCCAGATCCTTCTCCACTATGGATCCCCCCAGTTGTACTCCACCTAGTATGTATGATGCATGAATATTCTTAGCCCCCCAAGTGAATAACTTTACATTTACATCAACATTAAATCTCATTTGCCACATAGTTGACCAATTAAACAGAACATTGAGGTCGGCTTGTAAGTTGGTGACATCCTGTAAGGACGTTATTTCACTGCATCGCTTGGTGTCATCTGAAAATAGTGAAAGGTTACTTTTAATCCCAGATCCTATATCATTTATAAATATAGTAAAAAGTAAGGGTCCCAACACTGAATGTTGGGGTACACCACTGATACTCCTCACCTGGTTGCTGCCACACGCGCTGGACACCATCTGAACCAAATAAGTTTATCTTGGTCTCATCAGACCACAGGACATGGTTCCAGTAATCCATGTCCTTAGTCTGCTTGTCTTCAGAAAACTGTTTGTGGGCTTTCTTGTGCATCATCTTTAGAAGAGGCTTCCTTCTGGGATGACAGCCATGCAGACCAATTTGATGCAGTGTGCGGCGTATGGTCTGAGCACCGACAGGCTGACCCCCCACCCCTTCAACCTCTGCAGCAACGCTGGCAGCACTCATATGTCTATTTCTTAAAGTGGTTGTAAACCCACGAAAAAAAAGAAAAAAAACCTGCAAGACAAAGGCATAATGAGCTGGTAGGCATAGCCTACCAGCTCATTATGAAATACTCACCTTAGATCGACACCCCCGCAGCAGTCCCGGCACACTGCTCTGCCTGGTGACATGTCTCTTGGAGTTATTTTTGGGTATCGCGGGCTCTGGCGCTGTGATTGGCCGGAGCCGCGATGATGATGACAATGGATGTCTCCTAAACCAGGCCATTTTTTGCGATTTGGCAATGCGTCGTTTTAACTGACAATTGCGCGGTCGTGCGACGCTGTACCCAAACAAGATTGACAACCTAGGATGTCTCCTAAACCGTGTAGGTTTAGGAGATATCCATGGTAGCGACAGGTAAGCCTTATTATAGGCTTACCTGTAGTGAAAAGTGGTCTGTAAGGGTTTACATCCACTTTAAAGATAACCTCTGGATATGACGCTGAGCACGTCCACTCAACCTCTTTGGTCAGCCATGGTGAGGCCTGTTCTGAGTGAAACCCGTCCTGTTAAATCGCTGTATGGCCTTGGCCACCGTGCTGCAGCTCAGTTTCAGGGTCTTGGCCATCTTCTTACAGCCTAGGCCATCTTTATTTAGAGCAACAATTCTTTGTTTCAGATCCTCAGAGAGTTCTTTGCCATGAGGTGCCATGTTGAACTTCCAGTGACCAGTATGAGAGAGTGAGAGCGATAACACCAAATTTAACACACCTGCTCCCCATTCACACCTGAGACCTTGTAACACTAACGAGTCACATGACATCGGGGAGGGAAAATGGCTAATTGGGCCCAATTTGGACATTTTCACTTAGGGGTGTACTCACTTTTTTGTTGCCAGCGGTTTAGACATTAATGGCTGTGTGTTGAGTTATTTTGAGGGGACAGCAAATTTACACTGTTATACAAGCTGTACACTCACTACTTTACATTGTAGCAAAGTGTCATTTCTTCAGTGTTGTCACATGAAAAGATAGAAGAAAATATTTACACAAATGTGAGGGGTGTACTCACTTTTGTGAGATACTGTATTTTTGTATTTTTCCTTCTTTTGGTTGAAGTAGATGGACTTTTTTCAGCCAGACTAACTATGTAACTACGGAATGCAGCTTTTCACGAACAGAAACCGTGATGTGGCCCTGGAATTCAGAATCAGCCTATCTCCTCTGTATTTAGTCCTTAGTAGCATCTCTCTCATGGAACTGTATCTCCAACTACCAGAAGTGGTTGTCAGATCTGCCTAATCTGGCTCTAGCCTATGCTGGTTATTGAGCCCTAAACTAAAACTAGCCAGAGAATCCCAGAGCAGAAGGGATAGGGTTAACTAAAATAACAGGAGTTGCATATTTAGTTTTTTTTTACCCTTAAATTTTTAATTCAAACTTTTAGTTAATACTAATTATTTTATATTATGCTTTTATTCATCCTTGATTCCCTTCCCATAGCACTTTTTAAATTCTTTATATATAATTGGTTTAACCGCTTGCCGATCGTCGCACACAGATATACGTCGGCAGAACGGCACAGGCAGGCGAATGGGCGTACAGGTACGTCCCTTTAAATTTGCCGCCTTTGGGGCGAGCGTGAAGCGTGCCCGCGGGTCCCAGGAACTCGATGTTCTCCGGCGGCCCGCGATTGCGGTGTGGAGAGGAAGAACAGGGAGATGCCTATGTAAACAAGGCATTTCCCCGTTCTGCCTTGTGTCATGACAGAGATCTACTGCTTCCTGTCATCGGGAGCCGTGATCGCTGTCATGTCAGTGGTAGCCCCTCCCCCCCACAGTTAGAATCACTCCCTAGGACACACTTAAAACCTTCATCGCCCCCTAGTGGTTAACCCCTTCCCTGCCAGTGTCATTTACACAGTAATCAGTGCATTTTTATAGCACTGTATAAATGACAATGGTCCCAAAATAGTGTCAAAAGTGTCCGATGTGTCCGCCATAATGTCGCAGTCACGATAAAAATTGCAGATCGCCGCCATTACTAATAAAAAAAATGAATAATAAAAATGCCAAAAAACTATCCCCATTTTGTAGACGCTATAACTTTTGCGCAAACCTATCAATATATGCTTATTGAGATTTTTTTTACCAAAAATATGTAGAAGAAGACGTATCGGACTAAACTAAGGGAAAAAAAAAAATGTTTTTATATATTTTTGGGGGATATTTATTATAGCAAAAAGTAAAAAAATATTGCTTTTTTTTTCAAAATTTTCGCTCTTTTTTTTGTTTGTAGCGCAAAAAATAAAAACCGCAGAGGTGATCAAATACCACCAAAAGAAAGTACTATTTGTGGGGGAAAAAAAGAACGTAAATTTTGTTTCGGAGCCATGTCGCACGACCGCGCAATTGTCAGTTAAAGCGACGCAGTGCCGAATCGCAAAAAGTGCTCTGGTCAGGAAGGGGTTAAAATCTTCCGGGGCTGAAGTGGTTATGTTTGAGTTTAGGTTTTTTGTATTGTTGAATTAAGGGCTCGGGGGGGGGGGGGGGGCACACTTTGGCATGCTTGCCTTGGGTGGTAGAGGACGGGGCCGGAGTGTGACATCACCAGCGCTAATACCGGAGGGATGATGAGACGGGGGAGGGGTGGAGGAAACCCAAAAAAAGCTGAAAGCGCTGATGTAATCTGCAAATGAAAATGAATATGAAAGCAAATCAACTGAATGGAAAGAAAGAAGACAATCCCCTGCCTTTAACACCACTACCACTTCTACACTGTGCCCATCGCTGATATCCTGTACTGCCCTGTTATCCTCCCAGCACTGTGTTGCATAAATCTGTCTTTTTTTTGGGGGGGGGTCATGTCCCTTTCCTTCCCCACCAGACACTTGTTCACACCTGCAGCAGTCTCTACAGCTCCTCTGGAAAGCAATTTACAGTGGATTGCTTTTCAGCTACTGGTAGCGCAGCAAATGCCAGGCATTTAGAAGGTGATACAGCCAAACAGGGATATTCTATGTAAATATCGCACCGCAAACACCAGCCAAGCATTTGGCTCAATCATACATTGTAGCGTTATTCACCTAAATGGGTTGCATTTGGCAGCGGTGCGGCAAATGCAACATGGGGTATAATTTTTGCCATGACAATGAACCAAAGCATTGTGGCCGCAGCATGTTTAAGATCCTGAATGGCTGCGTGCTATCTTTTAGGAGGGCGGTTGGGTGGTGGTAAAACTGTGGCTTAACCGCCTGTTTTTTACTTCACCCGCCACCCATGTGAATGAGGGTGAATAAAGATTGTGAACTGAGGTAATGAGCGCAGGTTGGGCACTGTGAACAGACAACATGCGCACACAGAAGTCAACTCACAAAAAAAAAAAAATTAATCAATCATCTCATGTTCTAGCCACTTGATATTTAACAAATGTACAATATTAGAATTGAAATACACTATATTAGCAAAAGTATTGGGACACCTGCCTTTACACACACATGAACTTTAATGGCATCCCAGTCTTAGTCCGCAGGGTTCATTATTGAGTTGGCCCACCCTTTACAGCTATAACAGCTTCAACTCTTCTGGGAAGGTTTAGGAGTGTGTCTATGGGAATGTTTGACTTTTCTTCCAAAAGCACATTTGTGAGGTCAGGCACTGATGTTGGACGAGAAGGCCTGGCCCTGCTCTATTTCATCCCAAAGGTGTTCTGTTGGGTTGAGGTCAGGACTCTGTGCAGGCCAGTCAAGTTCCTCCCCCCCAAACTCGCTCACCCATGTCTTTATGGACCTTGCTTTGTGCACTGGTGCACAGTCATGTTGGAACAGGAAAGGGTCATCCCCAAACTGTTCCCACAAAGTTTGGAGCATGAAATTGTTCACAATGTCTTGGTATGCAGCAGCCTTATAAGTTCCTTTCACTGGAACTAAGAGGGCCAAGCCCAACCCCTGAAAAACAACCTCAAACCATAATCCCCCCTCCACCAAATGATTTGGACCAGTGCCCAAACCAAGACATGAATGAGCAAGTTTGGGGTGGAGGAACTTGACTGGCCTACACAAAGTCCTGACCTCAACCCGATAGAACACCTTTGGGATGAATTAGAGCAGAGACTGCGAGCCAGGCCTTCTTGTCCATCATCAGTGCCTGACCTCACAAGTGAGCTTTTGGAAGATTGGCCAAACATTCCCATAGACACCCTCCTAAACCTTGTGCACAGCCTTTTCAGAAGAGAGTTAAATTTGTTACAGCTGCAAAGGTTCGTCCCTTGTCAGGTGCAAATGGGTGTCTGTGTGTTGTCCTCCTAGTGCTATGCCTGGGAAGACAACACACGGACACCCATTCCCACCTGACAAGGGACGAACCCCCTTTGCGGTCCATGGGAAGTCTGTAATTACACCACCCCTTTAAGGTACTCAGTGACGTCTTATCCATATGGTATGATTACACCGTATCTAATGATCATTTGGCGTCCGGACATCAGCGACTCCGCAACGCCTCACTGGTTCCTCCACTCATCTTTCTTTTAATACCAACATGGCCATACATTACCTTGATCATCTGAGGTGAAATTGCTGAACACATGTACTTTATCTCCTTTACAATACCCCTGAAGAAAGGTTGTTTACCTGAAATGCGTCGGGTAGAATGGAGACAGCATAACTCTATGTATATGCATCAATTAACAAGATGTTTTTAAAATAAGCCATGAATTTTATTGTTTAGGTTTTCTGTCTTTCTTATTATTGGAACTTTTTTAATATGAAACAATAAACTGATAATTTTTAACATAGGATTCTGGTGTACCGGTTGCCCACAAAGTCCCAATCTCTAGTGGGGGTTCTGGTTCTTTCAATGTTCAACGGGGATGTTGGCGACAGGCACCTGGTTTTGCTATAGTGAAAACATTGTCCAATGGACTTTCTCAAGGTGATGCCGAGCGTTGCAGCCGTAACATTCCTGAAATCGCGATGCATATATGGATGGCTCAAACTGGACCGCATCCACTAATGATCTATATAACTGACCTATATAACTAAAGCTGCCATCATTATTGCATACATACTTGCATAAGGTAAAGAAAAATAGGGAGACATATTAGCCATACTAATATCCAATCTGTCAAAAAGTGCACTTAGGGTGTGTCATATGGTCCCCCCCCCCCAAAGAAGAAGGACCCTTCCCTGACCCCCTGGGGCTCAAGACTCCTGACAGGGGCAAGGCAGATATAGGTCCACCTAGCCAAAAGGCTTGGCAGACCCCACTCCTCAAGGTCAGTTGATCCCAACCATCAAGTACTAGGTTAAGGGCTCTCCCTAAGAGAACCCACCCCAAAGGCAGGGGTGGAAGGAACCTGAGGGCCACATATCCTCCCACTAGACATTAGGGTAAGCCCAAAGACCCACACCCTACAATCCAAGTGAAAAAAGACACAGACATGATTGCAGGTGATACAAGTGGAGAGAAAACAAATGTAGTGTAATGAAGAAGCCGCTGGTATATTTGGGTTCTCTGTTCTTCACTTGGCCCTAAACAGATCTCCACTCCTACTGACACCACCAAATTACCTTGGCCGGAGTGTCCCCCGGCAGTCACACAAGAATGCTCCGTACACACGGTCGGATTTTCCGACGGAAAATGTTCGATGGGAGCTTGTTGTCGTAAATTCGGACCACGTGTAGGCTCCATCGGACATTTTCCATCGGAATTTCCATCACACAAAATTTAAGACCTGGATCTCAAATTTTCCGACAACAAAATCCGTTGTCGGAACTTCCGATCGTGTGTACAGAATTCCGATGCACAAAGTTCCACGCATGCTCGGAATCAAGCAGAAGAGCCGCACTGGCTATTGAACTTAATTTTTCTCGGCTCGTCGTACGTGTTGTACGTCGCCGCGTTCTTGATGTTCGGAATTTCTGACAAGATTTGTGCGACCGTGTGCATGCAAGACAAGTTTGAGCCAACATCCGTCGGAGAAAAAACATTGTTGTCGGAAAAATCCTATCGTGTGTGCAGGGCAGAATTTTGTTGTCGGAAAATCCTATCGTGTGTGCAGGGCAGAAGAATTCACACACACTGTGATAAAATAAACGACCAGATTGTATTCATATCAAAAAAATGGCAGACAATTCAACAGTTCAGAGAGGTTAAACAGGCTGAATGAATCAACACAAGAACAATTTAACAAGGATACTCTTTAAGGTTTGGCCACCCGCTCTTCAGGACTGAGGATATAAACAATAGCCCTCTGAGTGGGAGATCACTCTCCAACTGAGACATATATGAATAACAAGGAATTGGGCTGGCTTGTAAGCCCTCAGTCAAGAGAGTCTGGGTTTAAACCTGGGAAAATCTGTCAAACCTCCTGTACATCAGTACTTATAAGGAAGATAGTCCTTGAGTACAGATCCTGGAGATCCATCTGGAAGTTTGATTCTTAGGCAGGCATAGTTGGGGCCCTTATGTTGGTATGTAGTGAAGGGTGCAGTCCCTTTAAGATTCAGAGAAACAGGATGATTCTCTTTAAGGCTGGGTTCCCACTATTGCCACATGTTGATCACAGCAGGGGTCCGGTGCGTCCCCATTCACCATTTCACCATAGAGCCGGTCACAATCTCCTGCTATGCGAATTTCATGTAGGGAAACCCACATCCAATTCGCATAGGTGTGAACCCAACCTAAGAGGCAAAAAAGTGGGCACAGTTAGAGCTGCACGATTCTAGCTAAAATGAGAATCACGTTTTTTTTGTTTAGAAGATAGATCACGATTCTCTCACGATTCTCGCGGCATAACATCATCTTTCACATTAAAACAAAAAAATTGGGCTAACTTTACTGTTTCGTTTTTTTTTTTTTATTCATTGAAGTGTATTTTTCCCAAAAGATTGCGTTTGAAAGACCGCTGGGCAAATACAGTGTGACATAAAATATTGCAGCAATTGACATTTTATTCCCTAGGGTCTCTGTTAAAAGATATATAATGTTTGGGGGTTCCAAGTCATTTTCTAGCAAAAAATATTGATATTAACTTAAGAAACAAGTGTTAGAAAAAGATTTAGGCTTTAAGTGGTTAAACTTCCTGCATTTACAGGTTGTTAAAAACTTGGCAGACTGCCTGGATTTTTTTTTTTTCACACAGAAGTTTATCCCTTTGATCTAATAAGGAAGAGTTAGTTACAATGTTTCATGTTAAAAACTTGGCAGACTGCCCGGATGTTGTTTTCTTTTGACAGCTGAGTGAGCAGATAAGTCTCTCCACTTGTTATATGAAAGAATCGTCAAACTCTGCAATAGAGATCATCAGGGGGGTTGAATCGAGATCACGATTTTGTATAGGTTTTGAATTTGGTAGATAGTGTCATTTTAAGCTATTGAATTGTAAGCGAGAGTCACTTTAGTTGGTTGAATTGTGAGTAATAGAGTCACTTTAATAAAATATGACTGCAGACAGAGGTCACAGCTTGACTGAAGAGTATTATTATTTGAAAGGTTGAAAAAAATAAAAAATAAAAATTAAATAAAATACAATCTAATATGGCAGTAAGGTATTTGGATAGATAGTAACGGATGAGCAACTTCTGGTGTGACTCTTCTTTCTCGAGTCCTTAGCACAGTGGTCGCTTTCTGGCCTAAAAACGCATAGATAATTACGGCATACCTGTGGCTGGGATTACTCATTGGAGTATTCAGCTTTTGAAGCACAGACCACTCATATCACATATAAACTCAACACTTCATCTATTGTCTGTAAATATCGTCAATCTCTGCAAACAGCAGTGTGGCCTTAAATCTGTTTTACTGCAGCCCTAAAGTGACACTGTTCTAGAGGGAACAAAGCAGGAAAATAACTGTGAGGTCAATTGCAGAAAAAGTACTGTATTTATTGGCGTATAACACTCACTTTTTCACCATGAAAATCAGGTGCAAATAGCGCGTGCGTGTTATACGCCAATACTTCAATTTTAGCTGCCTCCGAGGGGACAGGGAGGGGGGCGGGACGAGCACTGTCAGATTACATACAGTGAGAATCTCCTGTTTACTTGGTGGCCTCTATAATAGGAAGTCCTGTCTCCTGGGCAGCCATTGGACCACTGTTCTGTCTATCAAAGGAGATTCTCACTGTATGTAATCTGTCGGCGCTCATCTCGCCCCCCTCCCTTTCCCCTTTAGGCTGCAGATGGGCAATGATCAGGCTGCACTGATGGCAATGGTGAGGCTGCTGCATTGATGGCAATGGTGAGGCTGCTGCATTGATGTGGACTGATGAGGCTGCATTTATGGCACTTGTGAGGCTGCAGATAGGCACTGACCCTTATTTTGCTCCAAAGTTCCTTATTTAAAATTTACGTTTTTTTTCCTGAAACTTCCCTCTTAAAATGAATGTGCGTGTTATATGCCTGTGCGTGTTATACACCGATAAATACGGGTATATTAGGGGATCTGTTGGTGTAATACAAATATAATTCAGGAGATTTAAAGTGTTTGTAGAGGCTGAAGGTTTTTTACCTTCATGCATTATATGCATGAAGGAAAAAAACCTTCTGTGTGCAGTGACCCCGCAATCCTCAACTGAGCCCTCTCCAATCCATTGATATCACACTAGCCTGGGCTGTATAGGAGCTCTACCTCCTCATTGGCAGAGACATCAGCCGAAGCCCATTGGCTCCCACTGCTGTCAATCACAGCCAGTGAGCCAAAGAGGAGGGGAGGGGAGGCGAGGCGCGGCTCTATGTGTCTTATGGACGACTAGAGCAGCGGCTTGGGAGCAAGCTGCTTTCTCTGGGGGCACTGCTCGAGGGGGAGGAGCCAGGAGCGCCGGCTGGGGACCCGAAAAGAAAAGGTTCAGGGGTGTTGTGTGAAAAACCACTTTACTAAGCAGGTAAGTATAACATGTTTGTTATTTAAAAAAATAAATACATTAAGCTTTAATAGCATTTTAATGATGGTTTTTCTGACGGAATTCCGCTCAAGCTTGGCTTGCATTCACGCGGTCACACAAAAGTTCTCTGAACTTTCGACTGTCGAGAACGTGGTGACGTACAACACTACGACGAGCTAAGCATGCGTCAAATTGTTTCCAAGCATGCGTGATTTTTGCGCGTTCGAAATGCATACAGACGAACGCATTTTTGGATAGGAACTTTTTCCGACCGAAAAATAGAGAACCTGCTCCCAATCTTTTGCTGGCTGGAATTCTGCCAGCAAAAGTCCAATGGAGCATACACACAGTCGAAATTTCTGACCAAAAGCTCACACCCGACTTTTGCTGGCAGAATTTCTGATCGTGTGTACGGGCCACAAGGTGAGCTCGCTATGTAATGTCACACCTGTTCTGCAAATTGTGGTGCGATGTCAGTGAAAACATCTAATCTTGTCTAAATCAGATACAGCAGATCAGAAATCATACTCTATATGCAGATATGTTGTCATTGCCTTTGTAGGACTTCCTTTTCACTTCCTTTTTGGTTAATGTGGAAAGTTTTCAGTACGTCTCCGTACATTAAGATTAATAAACCAAGAGACTGATCTCACTGATGTGAAAACATCTTGACAAAAAATTTGGGTAAGGGAAAGGAAGAGACCAGATTCACACACTTCACTTTTGTGACATCTTGTAATAGGTTCCCTCTTGGTGTATAAAAGCACAGTAGTGAAGATGGAGCTCAGAACACTGCAAGGACCAAAGAGGACCAGAATCCTGAGGACACTGCAAAGACCAAAGAAAAAAAGGACCAAGTCTACAGAGCAGTCCAATAGACACAGGTAAGAACCATCCTCCCTGCTCCAATACATCGTCTTCTACATGAAAATATACATATAATGTACAATATCTATATGTTGTTTTCCCAGCCACAATGACCACCACATACTCTTGGACAATTCTCATCTTCATGAGCCTCAGCTTCATTTCCTCTGCCCAATCCTGCAAATGGCTCCATCGAAACCAAGACCATGTGAACAAAGAGCTTTTGCGCAACATTAACCAGATGGTGAGTTCCAGACAGTTCTTTCCTCTGTCCATCCCTGGCGTCTTATCTTCAGTGTTCCCTCAAATCTAAATGCTGAAACCCTCAACCTCTTCTCTTCTTCCCTCTCCTTTCTGGGCCCTTGCCTCCCTCTGCTAAACCATAAATGTTGGTTCATGCCACCTCTGGGTCTGTCCACTCCAGTCATGGAGGTGATGCCACCCTGCCATTTCTCTCCTTTCTACATCTCAGTCATGAACCTCTCTTCTAATCTCTCTTCTTCTTGATTCTGCTGTACATTTTTTTACGGAATTGTGGACATTAAATGTATCAGTGAGAGTATCTATCATACTATGCATTACAGACTCAAGATTCTTCAGTCGTCTGTCTCAATAGTAGTTCCAGGCTTCCTGATATAAAGCAGCTCTACAACATCACTAAGGTAAGAGAATCGCCATGTTGGAAAGAGGGACTAGTATGGAAGACATTCACTTCCAAAGCTGATCAGACCCACTAGCAAGAACAATATGATCAGTGCTGCCAAAAGATCATGTAAGGCTTTACGTGAAGAGAGCATGAAGAACTAATTGGTTTACCAATGTGATTTTTTCCAGAATGCATTTTTTTCTTTTTGGATCAACTTGTGAGCTTTATAGTAAGTTCAAAAAAGTTTTAGCTCAACTCCATGTAAAATCTTTTTATTTGGGTAGAGTAGATGAAGGGTTTGATCACCTTTAATGTTTTTATGATTTGTCTGGATCCCCATTGGGGAAATTTCCTCATGCTGACTGTCCTGAGGGCACCTCATATTCCAGAATGCAATAGGGTGTCACAGGGACAAGAAGTGATGGTAAATTTCTCCAGCAACAAAAACACAAAGATTCAGATCTCCTTATTTCCTGACCTTGTTTAACACAGATAAAGAGCGAGGCAAAATCTTAGTCAATGAGATCACATGCAGCAATAGAAAACTGAATAAAACTTCTATCTCTAGCGTTGTCCCAATAAAACAAGGGTTCATCTGGATGGGAAATGAGCTCATCACATAGTACTAATGCCATCTTCTCAAGTATTTTATGATGTATGAATTGTCCTAGGTTGAGTCTGCGGCCATCGCTGTGCGTGAAGTCGCCAACCAAATCCTCCAGTTCTGTGGGAAATACAAGGAGAAGTTGGGCTATGACTGTCCATCCTGGGAGAAGCTTCAGGGGTACCTCAACTACCAGAAAGAGCAGCTGTCTGACTGTGTAAGTGTCCAGGTTACTACCCCCAGCTCATTCCCCCCCAGGCCTACAGAGATGGGAAAGTTGTATATGGATGTTTTCTATCTTCCAGATCCCAGAGGGAGAAGAAAACCAGCTCTTCATACAGGGAATCAGCCAGCAATTCATTACCCTGCAAAGGATCCTAGATGAGCAAGTAAGTCACCCTCCTTTCCTTCACTTATTAAAAGATCAATTTGTCCATGGATCCTCATGGGAGGAGTCCTAAGATAAAAACAGCAAATCAGTTGAGGGGGATAAGAAAACAGCAGATGGTTCAATAAATTTTTTTTTTTTTAACAAAAATGAGCAGACAGCTGATTTCTTGATGAATGGATGTCACCAGCAGATTATCCTTTGGTTTATCTGTCTCTTTGTGTCTATGGTTCCCTCATACACACATTAACATTTATCCCATTATATTCCACAGGACAACAAGGTATGCGCTCAGAAAATTGCTTTCGCTGAAATCTGGAGGAATCTCCTGCTGAGCAGTCGGCTCTCATCTAAAATGAGAAAACAACACAATCCTTTCCTAACTCCGTAACTGAGTTCACTGAAAAGAAATTTTTTATTTTTTATTTTTTACATATTTATGTATTATGTGATTTATGTATGAGTTCACTGAAAATTTGACACTGAAAAAAGAAATAACTATATATTTATGTATTTATTTATTTTATATAAAATTGTGAGTGTATTTTATTATTATATTTATTTCTAAGTGTAGTTTTTATATTGACTTGACAAAAGATTAATAAAAAAATTACTTATTCAGTAAATGTCGGCTGGTAATTATGTAATGGTGACAAATAACACTTAAAGTAGACCATAATTCGTTCCAGAAGCATGCTTGTAATCCAAAGCACTCTTATATCAAAGCAAATTTTCCCATAAGAAATAATGGAAACTCAGATAATTCGTTCCACAACCATTTTTGCATATAAAAAATTATCAAAATATGACCAAAATCTATTAATACTGTATAGTACTGTAGTAGGAATACTGTACTGTACTGTACCTCTGTGTTTTAAAAAAAAGAAGAATCACAGTTTTAATGTAAAAAAAAAAAGAATTACACTCGCAATGTTAAGGAGTCTGGAGCTCATCCATGTAAAGCCACTGTGTATATGTACAGTAAAGCTGCTGGTGTACAGTATACAGCGATGTATGTGGCCAGAGGTGCGGGGGTAATGGTGGCTCCCAGCTCTTCCTGGAGAACTTAGAAACACTCGGGAACTGTTGACACCATTTCTGAGTGCTACACACGTAACGACCGCCCAGTGGCGGCTGGTGCTCAAAATTTTTTTGGGGGGGCGCAAACAAACTGAAAAAAACCCAAAAACATCAATTGCAGTCAATGTGCCCATCAAACGCAGCCACTGTGCCCTTCAAACGCAGCCACTGTGCCCATCAAATGCAGCCACTGTGCCCATCAAACGCAGCTACTGTGCCCATCAAACGCAGCCACTGTGCCCATCAAACGCAGCTACTGTGCCATCAAACGCAGCTACTGTGCCCATCAATTGCTGCCAGTGTGCCCATCAATAGCCGCTACTGTGCCCCATCAATTGCTGCCAGTATGCCCATCAATTGCTTCTACTGTGCCCCATCAAATGCTGCCAGGGTGCCCATCAATAGCCGCTACTGTGCTCCATTGAATGCTGCCAGTGTGCATCGCCCGGCACTTACCTGTCTCGCAGCGGGTCAGCGGCAGTGTCCTGCACGCTCCTCGATGTCTTCTTCCATCCTCTCTATCAGGCATCCAATCACAGCACCTGACGTTTCAGCCAATCAGGTGACAGGTAACAGGCCCGAGCACCTGATTGGCTGAGAGGCGGTTCAGCGTTAGCAAAGCGAATTCCTTCGCTTTGCTAACACACAGCTGAGTGAACAGGTGCTTCCAAAAAACACCCCGCCGCTGTAATTCAGGTGCCCGGCGCCCGAAAAGGGGCCGGACACCTGAATAGGGGGTGTCTGCTGCGACCATAGATAGATTCATGCAATGCATGAATCTATCTATGGTGATAGAGCGGTGCCAGGAGAGAAGGGGCGCCGCTCCTGCGCCCTTTATGGACGCACCGCCACTGCGCCCGCCCCACCCAGCTGGGAGTGTCTCTGGGTGTCTCCGAGTGTCTCCAGGAAGCGCTGGGAGCCTCCATCGGCCGCACCTCTGGCCACATACAACGCTGTACTGTATACTGTACACCAGCAGCTATACTGTACATATACACAGCGGCTTTACATGGATGAACACCAGACTCCTTAACATTGTGAGTGTAATTCTTTTGTTTTTACAGTAAAACTACTGCTCGTATATCAAGACAGCGCTCCTATATCAAGACAGCACTTGTATATCAAGACAGCACTCGTATATCAAGACAGCGCTCGTATATCAAGACAGCTAAAGACAGCGCTCGTATATCAAGACAGTGCTCGTATATCAAGACAGTGCTCGTATATCAAGACAGCGCTCGTATATCAAGACAGTGCTCGTATATCAAGACAGTGCGCGTATATCAAGACAGTGCTCGTATATCAAGACAGCGCTCGTATATCAAGACAGCACTCGTATATCAAGACAGCGCTCGTATATCAAGACAGCTAAAGACAGCGCTCGTATATCAAGACAGTGCTCGTATATCAAGACAGCGCTCGTATATCAAGACAGTGCTCGTATATCAAGACAGAGCTCGTATATCAAGACAGTGCTCGTATATCAAGACAGTGCGCGTATATCAAGACAGTGCTCGTATATCAAGACAGCACTCGTATATCAAGACAGCGCTCGTATATCAAGGCAGCGCTCGTATATCAAGGCAACATTTTTTTAAAAATGTTGCTCGTCTTTCAAAACGCTCGTATACCACGTTACTCGCAAACCAAGGGATTGCTATAGTTGTTTTTCTATATTGGATACATTAAGGGAGGGTTATAATACCCATCATTTATTTTGCCATCTGTATCCCATTGGGGAAATTTGGACACACAGGACACGGCCGATGACTGATCTGAGTACCGGCTCGCTGCCAGTACCATGTGACCACCGTAATCAATCACAGCAGGTCACATGACAGTTGTAAACAATGGCTTCGTTTCATGCCATCCATTAAATACAACTGTGATTGGTCAGTGTGATCACATGGTACAGACAGGGCCAATCACAGTCCATCTGTACCACGTGATTAACGTTGGCCAATCACAGGTAATCAAAACAAAACTGAGTAAATGCATCAGTTTCATTCAGTAAAATGCTTGCTTATAGCAATGTAATGCATTGCTATTTGCAAACATAATGTGTAAAAAAAAAAAAAAAAAAAAATCCTGATCACTTGCCCAGAGTAGTACAATGTTACTATGGTAAAATTATTGTGCTCTGGTAACAGTGGGTTTAAAAAAAAAAAAATCGTAAAAAAAAAAGAAAAAAGATGTAATACAAATATAAAAAAAAATAATTAAAATTGTTTGTTTTTTTTCGTACTGTCACCAGTCAGTGTCCCTGATTACTGCCACACCCGTTATATGATAACACTGTATTTCAGCGGTGACAATATGTTTAAAAAAACTTTTTTTTTTTTTCATCTCTTCATTTTCTAAAAAATTCTGACAAAAATTATAACTTTAAATGCCTCTTACTAAAGACCTTGGACTGTCTACCTTCCAAAAAGGGGTAATTTGAGGGATATTTGTACTGTCCTGGCGTTTTTTTCGGGCTTCAAGAAATGAGATAGGCCGTCAGTACATCAGGATTGATCGAATTTCCGATATATCCCATAGTTTGTGGACTAAATAATCTACACAGGTCTGGGTTATTTTCACCAAAGAAATGTAGCAGAATACATTGTAACTACTTCAGCCCCGGAAGATTTTGGCTGCTGCTCAATGAACAGGTCATTTTTTGCGATTTGGCAATGCGTCGTTTTAACTGACAATTGCGCGGTCGTGCGACGCTGTACCCAAACAACATTGACAACCTTTTTTTTCTACAAATAGAGCTTTCCTTTGGTGGTATTTGATCATCTCTGTTGCTTTTTTTGTTTTTTGACAGCGCAATTGTCATTCAAAGTGCGACAATGCTGAAAGCTGAAAATTCCATACCTCTCTTAATACAAGAAAGGCCTTTGTTCGCTTTGGAAACCACAGATTGGCATTGCATGTTATTACTGAGCTTATGATCTACCAGAACCTCCAGATCCTTCTCCACTATGGATCCCCCCAGTTGTACTCCCCCTAGTATGTATGATGCATGCATATTCTTAGCCCCCCAAGTGAATAACTTTACATTTACATCAACATTAAATCTCATTTGCCACATAGTTGCCCAATTAAACAGAACATTGAGGTCGGCTTGTAAGTTGGTGACATCCTGTAAGGACGTTATTTCACTGCATCGTTTGGTGTCATCTGAAAATAGTGAAAGGTTACTTTTAATCCCAGATCCTATATCATTTATAAATATAGTAAAAAGTAAGGGTCCCAACACTGAATGTTGGGGTACACCACTGATACTCCTCACCTGGTTGCTGCCACACACCCTTGACACCATCTGAACCAAATAAGTTTATCTTGGTCTCATCAGACCACAGGACATGGTTCCAGTAATCCATGTCCTTAGTCTGCTTGTCTTCAGAAAACTGTTTGTGGGCTTTCTTGTGCATCATCTTTAGAAGAGGCTTCCTTCTGGGATGACAGCCATGCAGACCAATTTGATGCAGTGTGCGGCGTATGGTCTGAGCACTGACAGGCTGACCCCCACCCCTTCAACCTCTGCAGCAATGCTGACAGCACTCATACGTCTATTTCTTAAAGTGGTTGTAAACCCACGAAAAAAAAAAAAAAACCTGCAAGACAAAGGCATAATGAGCTGGTAGGCATAGCCTACCAGCTCATTATGAAATACTCACCTTAGATCGACACCCCCGCAGCAGTCCCGGCACACTGATCTGCCCGGTGACATGTCTCTTGGAGTTATTTTTGGGTATCGCGGGCTCTGGCGCTGTGATTGGCCGGAGCCGCGATGATGATGACAATGGATGTCTCCTAAACCGTGTAGGTTTAGGAGATATCCATGGTAGCGACAGGTAAGCCTTATTATAGGCTTACCTGTAGTGAAAAGTGGTCTGTAAGGGTTTACATCCACTTTAAAGATAACCTCTGGATATGACGCTGAGCACGTCCACTCAACCTCTTTGGTCAGCCATGGTGAGGCCTGTTCTGAGTGAAACCCGTCCTGTTAAATCGCTGTATGGCCTTGGCCACCGTGCTGCAGCTCAGTTTCAGGGTCTTGGCCATCTTTTTATAGCCTAGGCCATCTTTATTTAGAGCAACCATTCTTTGTTTCAGATCCTCAGAGAGTTCTTTGCCATGAGGTGCCATGTTGAACTTCCAGTGACCAGTATGAGAGAGTGAGAGCGATAACACCAAATTTAACACACCTGCTCCCCATTCACACCTGAGACCTTGTAACACTAACGAGTCACATGACATCGGGGAGGGAAAATGGCTAATTGGGCCCAATTTAGACATTTTCACTTAGGGGTGTACTCACTTTTTTGTTGCCAGCGGTTTAGACATTAATGGCTGTGTGTTGAGTTATTTTGAGAGGACAGCAAATTTACACTGTTATACAAGCTGTACACTCACTACTTTACATTGTAGCAAAGTGTCATTTCTTCAGTGTTCTCACATGAAAAGATAGAAGAAAATATTTACACAAATGTGAGGGGTGTACTCACTTTTGTGAGATACTGTATTTTTGTATTTTTCCTTCTTTTGGTTGAAGTAGATGGACTTTTTTCAGCCAGACTAACTATGTAACTACGGAATGCAGCTTTTCACAAACAGAAACCGTGATGTGGCCCTGGAATTCAGAATCAGCCTATCTCCTCTGTACTTAGTCCTTAGTAGCATCTCTCTCATGGAACTGTATCTCCAACTACCAGAAGTGGTTGTCAGATCTGCCTAATCTGGCTCTAGCCTATGCTGGTTATTGAGCCCTAAACTAAAACTATCCAGAGAATCCCAGAGCAGAAGGGATAGGGTTAACTAAAATAACAGGAGTTGCATATTTAGTTTTTTTACCCTTAAATTTTTAATTCAAACTTTTAGTTAATACTAATTATTTTATATTATGCTTTTATTCATCCTTGATTCCCTTCCCATAGCACTTTTTAAATTCTTTATATATAATTGGTTTAACCGCTTGCCGATCGTCGCACACAGATATACGTCGGCAGAACGGCACAGGCAGGCGAATGGGCGTACAGGTACGTCCCTTTAAATTTGCCGCCTTTGGGGCGAGCTCGAAGCGTGCCCGCGGGTCCCAGGAACTCGATGTTCTCCGGCGGCCCGCGATTGCGGTGTGGAGAGGCAGAACGGGGAGATGCCTATGTAAACAAGGCATTTCCCCGTTCTGCCTTGTGTCATGACAGAGATCTACTGCTTCCTGTCATCGGGAGCCGTGATCGCTGTCATGTCAGTGGTAGCCCCTCCCCCCCACAGTTAGAATCACTCCCTAGGACACACTTAAAACCTTCATCGCCCCCTAGTGGTTAACCCCTTCCCTGCCAGTGTCATTTACACAGTAATCAGTGCATTTTTATAGCACTGTATAAATGACAATGGTCCCAAAATAGTGTCAAAAGTGTCCGATGTGTCCGCCATAATGTCGCAGTCACGATAAAAATTGCAGATCGCCGCCATTACTAATAAAAAAAATGAATAATAAAAATGCCAAAAAACTATCCCCATTTTGTAGACGCTATAACTTTTACGCAAACCTATCAATATATGCTTATTGAGATTTTTTTTACCAAAAATATGTAGAAGAAGACGTATCGGACTAAACTAAGGGAAAAAAAAAATTTTTTTTATATATTTTTGGGGGATATTTATTATAGCAAAAAGTAAAAAAATATTGCTTTTTTTTTCAAAATTTTCGCTCTTTTTTTTGTTTGTAGCGCAAAAAATAAAAACGGCAGAGGTGATCAAATACCACCAAAAGAAAGTACTATTTGTGGGGGAAAAAAAGAACGTAAATTTTGTTTCGGAGCCATGTCGCACGACCGCGCAATTGTCAGTTAAAGCGACGCAGTGCCGAATCGCAAAAAGTGCTCTGGTCAGGAAGGGGTTAAAATCTTCCGGGGCTGAAGTGGTTATGTTTGAGTTTAGGTTTTTTGTATTGTTGAATTAAGGGCTCGGGGTGGGGGGCACTTTGGCATGCTTGCCTTGAGTGGTAGAGGACGGGGCCGGAGTGTGACATCACCAGCGCTAATACCGGAGGGATGATGAGACGGGGGAGGGGTGGAGGAAACCCAAAAAAAGCTGAAAGCGCTGATGTAATCTGCAAATGAAAATGAATATGAAAGCAAATCAACTGAATGGAAAGAAAGAAGACAATCCCCTGCCTTTAACACCACTACCACTTCTACACTGTGCCCAACACTGATATCCTGTACTGCCCTGTTATCCTCCCAGCACTGTGTTGCATAAATCTGTCTTTTTTTTGGGGGGGGTCATGTCCCTTTCCTTCCCCACCAGACACTTGTTCACACCTGCAGCAGTCTCTACAGCCCCTCTGGAATGCAATTTACAGTGGATTGCTTTTCAGCTACTGGTAGCGCAGCAAATGCCAGGCATTTAGAAGGTGATACAGCCAAACAGGGATATTCTATGTAAATATCGCACCGCAAACACCAGCCAAGCATTTGGCTCAATCATACATTGTAGCGTTATTCACTTAAATGGGTTGCATTTGGCAGCGGCGCGGCAAATGCAACATGGGGTATAATTTTTGCCATGACAATGAACCAAACCATTGTGGCCGCAGCATGTTTAAGATCCTGAATGGCTGCATGCTATCTTTTAGGAGGGCGGTTGGGTGGTGGTAAAACTGTGGCTTAACCGCCTGTTTTTTACTACCCCCGCCACCCATGTGAATGAGAGTGAATAAAGATTGTGAACTGAGGTAATGAGCGCAGGTTGGGCACTGTGAACAGACAACATGCACACACAGAAGTGAACTCACAAAAAAAAAAAAAAAAAAAATTAATCAATCATCTCATGTTCTAGCCACTTGATATTTAACAAATGTACAATATTAGAATTGAAATACACTATATTAGCAAAAGTATTGGGACACCTGCCTTTACACGCACATGAACTTTAATGGCATCCCAGTCTTAGTCCGTAGGGTTCAATATTGAGTTGGCCCACCCTTTGCAGCTATAACAGCTTCAACTCTTCTGGGAAGGTTTAAGAGTGTGTCTATGGGAATGTTTGACTTTTCTTCCAAAAGCACATTTGTGAGGTCAGGCACTGATGTTGGACGAGAAGGCCTGGCCCTGCTCTATTTCATCCCAAAGGTGTTCTGTTGGGTTGAGGTCAGGACTCTGTTAAAGCCAGTCAAGTTCCTCCCCCCCAAACTCGCTCACCCATGTCTTTACGGACCTTGCTTTGTGCACTGGTGCACAGTCATGTTGGAACAGGAAAGGGTCATCCCCAAACTGTTCCCACAAAGTTTGGAGCATGAAATTGTCTACAATGTCTTGGTATGCTGCAGCCTTATAAGTTCCTTTCACTGGAACTAAGAGGGCCAAGCCCAATACCTGAAAAACAACCTCAAACCATAATCCCCCCTCCACCAAATGATTTGGACCAGTGCCCAAAGTAAGACATGGATGAGCGAGTTTGGGGTGGAGGAACTTGACTGGCCTGCACAGAGTCCTGACCTCAACCCGATAGAAAACCTTTGGGATATATTAGAGCAGAGACTGCGAGCCAGGCCTTCTGGTCCATCATCAGTGCCTGACCCCACAAATGAGCTTTTGGAAGATTTGCCAAACATTCCCATAGACACCCTCCTAAACCTTGTGGACAGCCTTCCCAGAAGAGAGTTAAATCTGTTACAGCTGCAAAGGTTCGTCCCTTGTCAGGTGCAAATGGGTGTCTGTGTGTTGTCCTCCTAGTGCTATGCCTGGGAAGACAACACACGGACACCCATTCCCACCTGACAAGGGACGAACCTCCTTTGCGATCTATGGGAAGTCTGTAATTACACCACCCCTTTAAGGTACTCAGTGACGTCTTATCCATATGGTATGATTACACCGTATCTAATGATCATTTGGCGTCCGGACATCAGCGACTCCGCGACGCCTCACTGGTTCCTCCACTCATCTTTCTTTTAATATCAACATGGCCATACATTACCTTGATCATCTGAGGTGAAATTGCTGAACACATGTACTTTATCTCCTTTACAATACCCCTGAAGAAAGGTTGTTTACCTGAAATGCGTCGGGTAGAATGGAGACAGCATAACTCTATGTATATGCATCAATTAACAAGATGTTTGTAAAATAAGCCATGAATTTTATTGTTTAGGTTTTCTGTCTTTCTTATTATTGGAACTTTTTTAATATGAAACAATAAACTGATAATTTTTAACATAGGATTCTGGTGTACTGGTCGCCCACAAAGTCCCAATCTCTAGTGGGGGTTCTGGTTCTTTCAATGTTCAACGGGGATGTTGGCAACAGGCACCTGGTTTTGCTATAGTGAAAACATTGTCCAATGGACTTTCTCAAGGTGATGCCGAGCGTTGCAGCCGTAACATTCCTGAAATCGCGATGCATATATGGATGGCTCAAACTGGACCGCATCCACTAATGATCTATATAACTGACCTATATAACTAAAGCTGCCATCATTATTGCATACATACTTGCATAAGGTAAAGAAAAATAGGGAGACATATCCCTGCCATACTAATATCCAATCTGTCAAAAAGTGCACTTAGGGTGTGTCATATGGTCCCCCCAAAGAAGAAGAACCCTTCCCTGACCCCCTGGGGCTCAAGATTCCTGACAGGGGCAAGGCAGATTTAGGTCCACCTAGCCAAAAGGCTTGGCAGACCCCACTCCTCAAGGTCAGTTGATGCCAACCAACAAGTACTAGGTTAAGGGCTCTCCCTAAGAGAACCCACCCCAAAGGCAGGGGTGGAAGGAACCTGAGGGCCACATATCCTCCCACTAGACATTAGGGTAAGCCCAAAGACCCACACCCTACAATCCAAGTGAAAAAAGACACAGACATGATTGCAGGTGATACAAGTGGAGAGAAAATAAATGTAGTGCTAACTCTGAAGAAGCCGCTGGTATATTTGGGTTCTCTGTTCTTCACTTGGCCCTAAACAGAGCCCCACTCCTACTGACACCACCAAATTACCTTGGCCGGAGTGTCCCCCGGCAGTCACACAAGAATGCTCCGTACACACGGTCGGATTTTCCGACGGAAAATGTTCGATGGGAGCTTGTTGTCCTAAATTCGGACCACGTGTAGGCTCCATCGGACATTTTCCATCGGAATTTCCATCACACAAAATTTAAGACCTGGATCTCAAATTTTCCGACAACAAAATCTGTTGTCGGAACTTCCGATCGTGTGTACAGAATTCCGATGCACAAAGTTCCACGCATGCTCGGAATCAAGCAGAAGAGCCGCACTGGCTATTGAACTTAATTTTTCTCGGCTCGTCGTACGTGTTGTACGTCGCCGCGTTCTTGATGTTCGGAATTTCTGACAAGATTTGTGCGACCGTGTGCATGCAAGACAAGTTTGAGCCAACATCCGTCGGAGAAAAAACATTGTTGTCGGAAAAATCCTATCGTGTGTGCAGGGCAGAATTTTGTTGTCGGAAAATCCTATCGTGTGTGCAGGGCAGAAGAATTCACACACACTGTGATAAAATAAACGACCAGATTGTATTCATATCAAAAAAATGGCAGACAATTCAACAGTTCAGAGAGGTTAAACAGGCTGAATGAATCAACACAAGAACAATTTAACAAGGATACTCTTTAAGGTTTGGCCACCCGCTCTTCAGGACTGAGGATATAAACAATAGCCCTCTGAGTGGGAGATCACTCTCCAACTAAGACATATATGAATAACAAGGAATTGGGCTGGCTTGTAAGCCCTCAGTCAAGAGAGTCTGGGTTTAAACCTGGGAAAATCTGTCAAACCTCCTGTACATCAGTACTTATAAGGAAGATAGTCCTTGGGTACAGATCCTGGAGATCCATCTGGAAGTTTGATTCTTAGGCAGGCTTAGTTGGGGCCCTTATGTTGGCACGTAGTGAAGGGTACAGTCCCTTTAAGATTCAGAGAAACAGGATGATTCTCTTTAAGGCTGGGTTCACACTATTGCCACATGTTGATCACAGCAGGGGTCCGGTGCGTCCCCATTCACCATTTCACCATAGAGCCGGTCACAATCTCCTGCTATGCGAATTTCATGTAGGGAAACCCACATCCAATTCGCATAGGTGTGAACCCAACCTAAGAGGCAAAAAAGTGGGCACAGTTAGAGCTGCACGATTCTAGCTAAAATGAGAATCACGTTTTTTTTGTTTAGAAGATAGATCACGATTCTCTCACGATTCTCGCGGCATAACATCATCTTTCACATTAAAACAAAAAAATTGGGCTAACTTTACTGTTTCGTTTTTTTTTTTTTATTCATTGAAGTGTATTTTTCCCAAAAGATTGCGTTTGAAAGACCGCTGGGCAAATACAGTGTGACATAAAATATTGCAGCAATTGACATTTTATTCCCTAGGGTCTCTGTTAAAAGATATATAATGTTTGGGGGTTCCAAGTCATTTTCTAGCAAAAAATATTGATATTAACTTAAGAAACAAGTGTTAGAAAAAGATTTAGGCTTTAAGTGGTTAAACTTCCTGCATTTACAGGTTGTTAAAAACTTGGCAGACTGCCTGGATTTTTTTTTTTTCACACAGAAGTTTATCCCTTTGATCTAATAAGGAAGAGTTAGTTACAATGTTTCATGTTAAAAACTTGGCAGACTGCCCGGATGTTGTTTTCTTTTGACAGCTGAGTGAGCAGATAAGTCTCTCCACTTGTTATATGAAAGAATCGTCAAACTCTGCAATAGAGATCGTCAGGGGGGTTGAATCGAGATCACGATTTTGTATAGGTTTTGAATTTGGTAGATAGTGTCATTTTAAGCTATTGAATTGTAAGCGAGAGTCACTTTAGTTGGTTGAATTGTGAGTAATAGAGTCACTTTAATAAAATATGACTGCAGACAGAGGTCACAGCTTGACTGAAGAGTATTATTATTTGAAAGGTTGAAAAAAATAAAAAATAAAAATTAAATAAAATACAATCTAATATGGCAGTAAGGTATTTGGATAGATAGTAACGGATGAGCAACTTCTGGTGTGACTCTTCTTTCTCGAGTCCTTGGCACAGTGGTCGCTTTCTGGCCTAAAAACGCATAGATAATTACGGCATACCTGTGGCTGGGATTACTCATTGGAGTATTCAGCTTTTGAAGCACAGACCACTCATATCACATATAAACTCAACACTTCATCTAATGTCTGTAAATATCGTCAATCTCTGCAAACAGCAGTGTGGCCTTAAATCTGTTTTACTGCAGCCCTAAAGTGACACTGTTCTAGAGGGAACAAAGCAGGAAAATAACTGTGAGGTCAATTGCAGAAAAAGTACTGTATTTATTGGCGTATAACACTCACTTTTTCACCATGAAAATCAGGTGCAAATAGCGCGTGCGTGTTATACGCCAATACTTCAATTTTAGCTGCCTCCGAGGGGACAGGGAGGGGGGCGGGACGAGCACTGTCAGATTACATACAGTGAGAATCTCCTGTTTACTTGGTGGCCTCTATAATAGGAAGTCCTGTCTCCTGGGCAGCCATTGGACCACTGTTCTGTCTATCAAAGGAGATTCTCACTGTATGTAATCTGTCGGCGCTCATCTCGCCCCCCTCCCTTTCCCCTTTAGGCTGCAGATGGGCAATGATCAGGCTGCACTGATGGCAATGGTGAGGCTGCTGCATTGATGGCAATGGTGAGGCTGCTGCATTGATGTGGACTGATGAGGCTGCATTTATGGCACTTGTGAGGCTGCAGATAGGCACTGACCCTTATTTTGCTCCAAAGTTCCTTATTTAAAATTTACGTTTTTTTTCCTGAAACTTCCCTCTTAAAATGAATGTGCGTGTTATATGCCTGTGCGTGTTATACACCGATAAATACGGGTATATTAGGGGATCTGTTGGTGTAATACAAATATAATTCAGGAGATTTAAAGTGTTTGTAGAGGCTGAAGGTTTTATACCTTCATGCATTATATGCATGAAGGAAAAAAACCTTCTGTGTGCAGTGACCCCGCAATCCTCAACTGAGCCCTCTCCAATCCATTGATATCACACTAGCCTGGGCTGTATAGGAGCTCTACCTCCTCATTGGCAGAGACATCAGCCGAAGCCCATTGGCTCCCACTGCTGTCAATCACAGCCAGTGAGCCAAAGAGGAGGGGAGGGGAGGCGAGGCGCGGCTCTATGTGTCTTATGGACGACTAGAGCAGCGGCTTGGGAGCAAGCTGCTTTCTCTGGGGGCACTGCTCGAGGGGGAGGAGCCAGGAGCGCCGGCTGGGGACCCGAAAAGAAAAGGTTCAGGGGTGTTGTGTGAAAAACCACTTTACTAAGCAGGTAAGTATAACATGTTTGTTATTTAAAAAAATAAATACATTAAGCTTTAATAGCATTTTAATGATGGTTTTTCTGACGGAATTCCGCTCAAGCTTGGCTTGCATTCACGCGGTCACACAAAAGTTCTCTGAACTTTCGACTGTCGAGAACGTGGTGACGTAAAACACTACGACGAGCTGAGCATGCGTCGAATTGTTTCCAAGCATGCGTGATTTTTTGCGCGTTCGAAATGCATACAGACGAACGCATTTTCGGATAGGAACTTTTTCCGACCGAAAAATAGAGAACCTGCTCCCAATCTTTTGCTGGCTGGAATTCTGCCAGCAAAAGTCCAATGGAGCATACACACAGTCGAAATTTCTGACCAAAAGCTCACACCCGACTTTTGCTGGCAGAATTTCTGATCGTGTGTACGGGCCACAAGGTGAAAGAGCTCGCTATGTAATGTCACACCTGTCCTGCAAATTGTGGTGCGATGTCAGTGAAAACATCTAATCTTGTCTAAATCAGATACAGCAGATCAGAAATCATACTCTATATGCAGATATGTTGTCATTGCCTTTGTAGGACTTCCTTTTCACTTCCTTTTTGGTTAATGTGGAAAGTTTTCAGTACGTCTCCGTACATTAAGATTAATAAACCAAGAGACTGATCTCACTGATGTGAAAACATCTTGACAAAAAATTTGGGTAAGGGAAAGGAAGAGACCAGATTCACACACTTCACTTTTGTGACATCTTGTAATAGATTCCCTCTTGGTGTATAAAAGCGCAGTAGTGAAGATGGAGCTCAGAACACTGCAAGGACCAAAGAGGACCAGAATCCTGAGGACACTGCAAAGACCAAAGAAAAAAAGGACCAAGTCTACAGAGCAGTCCAATAGACACAGGTAAGAACCATCCTCCCTGCTCCAATACATCGTCTTCTACATGAAAATATACATATAATGTACAATATCTATATGTTGTTTTTCCCAGCCACAATGACCACCACATACTCTTGGACAATTCTCATCTTCATGAGCCTCAGCTTCATTTCCTCTGCCCAATCCTGCAAATGGCTCCATCGAAACCAAGACCATGTGAACAAAGAGCTTTTGCGCAACATTAACCAGATGGTGAGTTCCAGACAGTTCTTTCCTCTGTCCATCCCTGGCGTCTTATCTTCAGTGTTCCCTCAAATCTAAATGCTGAAACCCTCAACCTCTTCTCTTCTTCCCTCTCCTTTCTGGGCCCTTGCCTCCCTCTGCTAAACCATAAATGTTGGTTCATGCCACCTCTGGGTCTGTCCACTCCAGTCATGGAGGTGATGCCACCCTGCCATTTCTCTCCTTTCTACATCTCAGTCATGAACCTCTCTTCTAATCTCTCTTCTTCTTGATTCTGCTGTACATTTTTTTACGGAATTGTGGACATTAAATGTATCAGTGAGAGTATCTATCATACTATGCATTACAGACTCAAGATTCTTCAGTCGTCTGTCTCAATAGTAGTTCCAGGCTTCCTGATATAAAGCAGCTCTACAACATCACTAAGGTAAGAGAATCGCCATGTTGGAAAGAGGGACTAGTATGGAAGACATTCACTTCCAAAGCTGATCAGACCCACTAGCAAGAACAATATGATCAGTGCTGCCAAAAGATCATGTAAGGCTTTACGTGCTGAGAGCATGAAGAACTAATTGGTTTACCAATGTGATTTTTTCCAGAATGCATTTTTTTCTTTTTGGATAAACTTGTGAGCTTTATAGTAAGTTCAAAAAAGTTTTAACTCAACTTCATGTAAAATCTTTTTATTTTGGGTAGAGTAGATGAAGGGTTTGATCACCTTTAATGTTTTTATGATTTGTCTGGATCCCCATTGGGGAAATTTCCTCATGCTGACTGTCCTGAGGGCACCTCATATTCCAGAATGCAATAGGGTGTCACAGGGACAAGAAGTGGTGGTAAATTTCTCCAGCAACAAAAACACAAAGATTCAGATCTCCTTATTTCCTGACCTTGTTTAACACAGATAAAGAGCGAGGCAAAATCTGAGTCAATGAGATCACATGCAGCAATAGAAAACTGAATAAACTTCACTTCTATCTCTAGCGTTGTCCCAATAAAACAAGGGTTCATCTGGATGGGAAATGAGCTCATCACATAGTACTAATGCTATCTTCTCAATTGTAAAGTATTTTATGATGTATGAATTGTCCTAGGTTGAGTCTGCGGCCATCGCTGTGCGTGAAGTCGCCAACCAAATCCTCCAGTTCTGTGGGAAATACAAGGAGAAGTTGGGCTATGACTGTCCATCCTGGGAGAAGCTTCAGGGGTACCTCAACTACCAGAAAGAGCAGCTGTCTGACTGTGTAAGTGTCCAGGTTACTACCCCCAGCTCATTCCCCCAGGCCTACAGAGATGGGAAAGTTGTATATGGATGTTTTCTATCTTCCAGATCCCAGAGGGAGCAGAAAACCAGCTCTTCATACAGGGAATCAGCCAGCAATTAATTACCCTACAAAGGATCCTAGATGAGCAAGTAAGTCACCCTCCTTTCCTTCACTTATTAAAAGATCAATTTGTCCATGGATCCTCATGGGAGGAGTTCTAAGATAAAAACAGCAATTCAGTTGAGGGAGATAAGAAAACAGCAGATGGTTCAATAATTTTTTTTTTTTAACAAAAATGAGCAGACAGCTGATTTCTTGATGGATGGATGTCACCAGCAGATTATCCTTTGGTTTATCTGTCTCTTTGTGTCTATGGTTCCCTCATACACACATTAACATTTATCCCATTATATTCCACAGGACAACAAGGTATGCGCTCAGAAAATTGCTTTCGCTGAAATCTGGAGGAATCTCCTGCTGAGCAGTCGGCTCTCATCTAAAATGAGAAAACAACACAATCCTTTCCTGAGTAACTGAGTTCACTGAAAAAAAAAAATTATTTTTCATTTTTTACATATTTATGTATTATGTGATTTATAATCCTTTCCTGAGTAACTGAGTTCACTGAAAAAAAAAAATTATTTTTCATTTTTTACATATTTATGTATTATGTGATTTATGTATGAGTTCACTGAAAATTTGACACTGAAAAAAGAAATAACTATATATTTATGTATTTATTTATTTTATATAAAATTGTGAGTGTATTTTATTATTATATTTATTTCTAAGTGTAGTTTTTATATTGACTTGACAAAAGATTAATAAAAAAATTACTTATTCAGTAAATGTCGGCTAGTAATTATGTAATGGTGACAAATAACACTTAAAGTAGACCATAATTCGTTCCAGAAGCATGCTTGTAATCCAAAGTACTCTTATATCAAAGCAAATTTTCCCATAAGAAATAATGGAAACTCAGATAATTCGTTACACAACCATTTATTCATATAAAAATGATCAAAATATGACCAAAATCTATTAATACTGTATAGTACTGTAGTAGGAATTCTGTACTGTACTGTACCTCTGTGTTAAAAAAAAAAAGAAGAATCACAGTTTTAATGTAAAAAAAAAAGAATTACACTCGCAATGTTAAGGAGTCTGGAGCTCATCCATGAAAAGCCGCTGTGTATATGTACAGTAAAGCTGCTGGTGTACACTATACAGCGATGTATGTGGCCAGAGGTGCGGGGGTAATGGTGGCTCCCAGCTCTTCCTGGAGAACTTATGCGGAAACTGTTGACATAATTTCTGGGTGCTACGCATGTAACGACCGCCCAGTGGCGGCTGGTGCTCAAAATTTTTTGGGGGGGGGTGCAAACAAACTGAAAAAAAACCCATCAATTGCAGCCACTGTGCCATCAAACGCAGCCCATCAAGCGCAGCCAGTGTGCCCATCAAACGCAGCCACTGTGCCCATCAAACGCAGCCACTGTGCCCATCAACTGTGCCATCAATAGCCGCTACTGTGCCCCATCAAATGCTGCCAGTGTGCCCATCAATTGCTTCTACTGTGCCCCATCAAATGCTGCCAGGGTGCCCATCAATAGCCGCTACTGTGCTACATTGAATGCTGCCAGTGTGCATTGCCCGGCACTTACCTGTCTCGCAGCAGGTCAGCGGCGGTGTCCTGCACGCTCCTCGATGTCTTCTTCCATCCTCTCTATCAGGCATCCAATCACAGCGCCTGATGTTTCAGCCAATCAGATGACAGGTCCAACAGGCCCAAGCACCTGATTGGCTGAGAGGCGGTTCAGTATTAGCAAAGCACACAGCTGAGTGAACAGCGAACGCCCAGCATGGCGCCCGCTGTTCACCTTTTTGGTCGCCTATTAGAGCCTACGGCTCTAATCAGGTGCTTCCAAAAAACACCCCGCCACTGTAATTCAGGCGCCCGGCGCCCGAAAAGGGGCCGGACACCTGAATAGGGGGTGTCCGCGGCGACCATAGATAGATTCATGCAATACATGAATCTATCTATGGTGATAGCGTGGTGCCAGGAGAGAAGGGGCGCCGCTCCTGCGCCCTTTATGGACGCACCGCCACTGCGCCCGCCCCACCCAGCTGGGAGGGTCTCTGGGTGACTCCGAGTGTCTCCAGGAAGCGCTGGGAGCCTCCATCGGCCGCACCTCTGGCCACATACAACGTTATACTGTATACTGTACACCAGCGGCTATACTGTACATAAACACAGCGGCTTTACATGGATGAACACCACACTCCTTAACATTGTGGGTGTAATTCTTTTGTTTTTACAGTAAAACTACTCCTCGTATATCAAGACAGCGATCGTATACCAAGACAGCGCTCGTATATCAAGGCAAAATTTAAAAAAAAAATGTTGTTCGTCTTTCAAAACGCTCGTATACCACGTTACTCGCAAAGGGATTGCTATATTTGTCTTTCTATATTGGATACATTAAGGGAGGGTTATAATACCCATCATTTATTTTGCCATCTGTATCCCATTGGGGAAATTTGGACACACAGGACACGGCCGATGACTGATCTGAGTACCGGCTCGCTGCCAGTACCATGTGACCACCGTAACCAATCACAGCAGGTCACATGACAGTTGTAAACACAGGCTTCCTTTCATGCCATCCATTAAATACAACTGTGATTGGTCAGTGTGATCACATGGTACAGACAGGGCCAATCACAGTCCATCTGTACCACGTGATTAACGTTGGCCAATCACAGGTAATCAAAACAAAACAGAGTAGATGCATCAGTTTCATTCAGTAAAATGCTTGCTTATAGCAATGTAATGCATTGCTATTTGCAAACATAATGTGTAAAAAAAAAAAAAAAAAATCCTGATCACTTGCCCAGAGTAGTACAATGTTACTATGGTAAAATTATTGTGCTCTGGTAACAGTGGGTTTAAAAAAAAAAAAAATCGTAAAAAAAAGAAAAAAGATGTAATAGAAAATATAAAAAAAAATTTTAAAAATTATTAAAATTGTTTTTTTTTTTTCGTACTGTCACCAATCAGTGTCCCTGATTACTGCCACACCCGTTATATGATAACACTGTATTACTGCCACGCCCGTTATATGATAACACTGTATTACTGCCACACCCGTTATATGATAACACTGTATTACTGCCACACCCGTTATATGATAACACTGCATTACCGCCACACCCGTTATATGATAACACTGTATTACCGCCACACCCGTTATATGATAACACTGCATTACCGCCACACCCGTTATATGATAACACTGTATTACCGCCACACCCGTTATATGATAACACTGTATTACCGCCACACCCGTTATATGATAACACTGTATTACCGCCACACCCGTTATATGATAACACTGTATTACCGCCACACCCGTTATATGATAACACTGTATTACCGCCACACCCGTTATATGATAACACTGTATTGCAGCCGTGACAATATGTTTAAAAAAAATATTTATTTTTTTTCATCTCTTCATTTTCTAAAAAATTCTGGCAAAAATTACAACTTTAAAAAACTCGCCTTGCCTCTTACTAAAGACCTTGGACTGTCTACTTTCCAAAAAGGGGCAATTTGGGGGATATTTGTACTGTCCTGGCGTTTTTTTCGGGCCTCAAGAAATGAGATAGACCGTCAGTACATCAGGATTGATCGAATTTCCGATATATCCCTTAGGTTTGTGGACTGTATAACTTTCACACAGACTAAATAATCTACACAGGTCTGGGTTATTTTCACCAAAGAAATGTAGCAGAATACATTTTAACTACTTTAGCCCCGGAAGATTTGGCTGCTGCTCAATGACCAGGCCATTTTTTTACGATTCGGCACTGCGGCGTTTTAACTGACAATTGCGCGGTCGTGCGACGCTGTACCCAAACAAGATTGACAACCTTTTTTTTTCTACAAATAGAGCTTTCCTTTGGTGGTATTTGATCATCTCTGTTGCTTTTTTTTGTTTTTTGACTGCGCAATTGTTATTCAAAGTGCGACAATGCTGAAAGCTGAAAATTCCATACCTCTCTTAATACAAGAAAGGCCTTTGTTCGCTTTGGAAACCACAGATTGGCATTGCATGTTATTACTGAGCTTATGATCTACCAGAACCTCCAGATCCTTCTCCACTATGGATCTCCCCAGTTGTACTCCCCCTAGTATGTATGATGCATGCATATTCTTAGCCCCCCAAGTGCATAACTTTACATTAATCAACATTAAATCTCATTTGCCACATAGTTGCCCAATTAAACAGAACATTGAGGTCGGCTTGTAAGTTGGTGACATCCTGTAAGGACGTTATTTCACTGCATCGTTTGGTGTCATCTGAAAATAGTGAAAGGTTACTTTTAATCCCAGATCCTATATCATTTATAAATATAGTAAAAAGTAAGGGTCCCAACACTGAATGTTGGGGTACACCACTGATACTCCTCACCTGGTTGCCGCCACACACGCTTGACACCATCTGAACCAAATAAGTTTATCTTGGTCTCATCAGACCACGGGACATGGTTCCAGTAATCCATGTCCTTAGTCTGCTTGTCTTCAGCAAACTGTTTGCAGGTTTTCTTGTGCATTATCTTTAGAAGAGGCTTCCTTCTGGGATGACAGCCATGCAGACCAATTTGATGCAGTGTGCGGCGTATCGTCTGAGCACTGACAGGCTGACCCCCCCACCCCTTCAACCTCTGCACCACTGCTCTGCCCGGTGACATGTCTCTTGGAGTTATTTTTGGGTATCGCGGGCTCTGGTGCTGTGATTGGCCGGAGCCACGATGATGATGACAATGGATATCTCCTAAACCGTGTAGGTTTAGGAGATATCCACGGTAGCGACAGGTAAGCCTTATTATAGGCTTACCTGTAGTGAAAAGTGTGTTGTAAGGGTTTACAACCACTTTAAAGACAACCTCTGGATATGATGCTGAGCACGTGCACTCAACCTCTTTGGTCAGCCATGGTGAGGCCTGTTCTGAGTGGAACCTGTCCTGTTAAACCGCTGTATGGTCTTGGCCACCGTGCTGCTGCTCAGTTTCAGGGTCTTGGCAATCTTCTTATAGCCTAGGCCAGTGATGGCAAACCTTGGCGCCCCAGATGTTTTGGAACTACACTTCCCATGATGCTCATGCACTCTGCAGTGTAGTTGGGCATCATGGGAAATGTAGTTCCAGAACATCTGGGGTGCCAAGGTTCACCATCACTGGTCTAGGCCATCTTTATGGAGAGCAACCATTCTTTGTTTCAGATCCTCAGAGAGTTCTTTGCCATGAGGTGCCATGTTGAACTTCCAGTGACCAGTATGAGAGAGTGAGAGCGATAACACCAAATTTAACAGACCTGCTCCCCATTCACACCTGAGACCTTGTAACACTAACGAGTCACATGACACCGGGGAGGGAAAATGGCTAATTGGGCCCAATTTGGACATTTTCACTTAGGGGGTGTACTCACTTTTTTGTTGCCAGCGGTTTAGACATTAATGGCTGTGTGTTGAGTTATTTTGAGGGGACAACAAATTTACACTGTTATACAAGCTGTACACTCACTACTTTACATTGTAGCAAAGTGTCATTTCTTCAGTGTTGTCACATGAAAAGATAGAATAAAATATTTACACAAATGTGAGGGGTGTACTTACTTTTGTGAGATACTGTATTTTTGTATTTTTCCTTCTTTTGGTTGAAGTAGATGGACTTTTTTTTCAGCCAGACTAACTATGTAACTACGGAATGCAGCTTTTCACAAACAGAAACCGTGATGTGGCCCTGGAATTCAGAATCAGCCTATCTCCTCTGTATTTAGTCCTTAGTAGCATCTCTCTCATGGAACTGTATCTCCAACTACCAGAAGTGGTTGTCAGATCTGCCTAATCTGGCTCTAGCCTATGCTGGTTATTGAGCCCTAAACTAAAACTAGCCAGAGAATCCCAGAGCAGAAGGGATAGGGTTAACTAAAATAACAGGAGTTGCATATTTAGTTTTTTTTTACCCTTAAATTTTTAATTCAAACTTTTAGTTAATACTAATTATTTTATATTATGCTTTTATTCATCCTTGATTCCCTTCCCATAGCACATTTTAAATTCTTTATATATAATTGGTTTAACCGCTTGCCGACCGCCGCACACAGATATACGTCGGCAGAATGGCACAGGCAGGCAAATGGGCGTACAGGTACGTCCCTTTAAATTTGCCGCCTTTCGGGCGAGCGCGAAGCGTGCCTGCGGGTCCCAGGAACTCGATGTTCTCCGGTGGCCCGCGATTGCGGTGTGGAGAGGCAGAACGGGGAGACGCCTATGTAAACAAGGCATTTCCCCGTTCTGGCTTGTGTCATGACAGAGATCTACTGCTTCCTGTCATCAGGAACAGTGATCGCTGTCATGTCAGTGGTAGCCCCTCCCCCCCCACAGTTAGAATCACTCCCTAGGACACGCTTAACCCCTTCATCGCCCCCTAGTGGTTAACCCCTTCCCTGCCAGTGTCATTTACACAGTAATCAGTGCATTTTTATAGCACTGATCGCTGTATAAATGACAATGGTCCCAAAATAGTGTTAAAAGTGTCCGATGTGTCCGCCATAATGTCGCAGTCATGATAAAAAAATCGCAGATCGCTGCCATTACTAATAAAAAATAATGAATAATAAAAATGCCATAAAACTATCCCCTATTTTGTAGGCGCTATAACTTTTGCGCAAACCAATCAATATACGTTACATAGTTACATAGTAGGTGAGGTTGAAAAAAGACACAAGTCCATCAAGTCCAACCTATGTGTGTGATTATATGTCAGTATTACATTGTATATCCCTGTATATTGTGGTCATTCAGGTGATTATCTAATAGTTTCTTGAAGCTATCGATGCTCCCCGCTGAGACCACCGCCTGTGGAAGGGAATTCCACATCCTTGCCGCTCTTACAGGAAAGAACCCTCTACGTAGTTTAAGGTTAAACCTCTTTTCTTCTAATTTTAATGAGTGGCCACGAGTCTTATTAAACTCTCTTCTGCGAAAAAGTTTTCTCCCTATTGTGGGGTCACCAGTACGGTATTTGAAAATTGAAATCATATCCCCTCTCAAGCGTCTCTTCTCCAGAGAGAATAAGTTCAGCGCTCGCAACCTTTCCTCATAACTAAGATCCTCCAGACCCTTTATTAGCTTTGTTGCCCTTCTTTGTACTCGCTCCATTTCCAGTACATCCTTCCTGAGGATTGGTGCCCAGAACTGGACAGCATACTCCAGGTGCGGCCGGACCAGAGTCTTGTAGAGTGGGAGAATTATCGTTTTATCTCTGGAGTTGATCCCCTTTTTAATGCATGCCAATATTCTGTTTGCTTTGTTAGCAGCAGCTTGGCATTGCTGAGCCTATCATCTACTAGGACCCCCAGGTCCTTTTCCATCCTAGATTCCCCCAGAGGTTCTCCCCCCAGTGTATAGATTGCATTCATATTTTTGCCACCCAAATGCATTATTTTACATTTTTCTACATTGAACCTCATTTGCCATGTAGTCGCCCACCCCATAAGCATATATACGCTTATTGCGATTTTTTTTTTTTACCAAAAATATGTAGAAGAATACGTATCGGCCTAAACTGAGGAAAACATTTTTTTAAAATATATTTTTGGGGGATATTTATTATAGCAAAAAGTAAAAAAATATTGCTTTTTTTAAAAATTTTTCGCTCTTCTTTTTGTTTATAGCACAAAAAATAAAAACCGCAGAGGTGATCAAATACCACCAAAAGAAAGTACTATTTGTGGGGAAAAAAAGAACGTCAATTTTGTTTGGGTACAGTGTCGCACGACCGCGCAATTGTCAGTTAAAACGACGCAGTGCCGAATCGCAAAAAGTGCTCCGGTCAGGAAGGGGTTAAAATCTTCCGGGCCTGAAGCGGTTAGGTTGGGTTTACGTTTTTGTAGTGTCGGATTAAGGGCTCGGGGGGGGGGGGCGCACTTTGGCATGCTTGCCTTGGGTGGTAGAGGACGGGGCCGGAGTGTGACATCACCAGCGCTGATGCCGGAGAGATGATGAGATGGGGGAGGGGTGGAGGAAACCCAAAAAAAGCTGAAAGCGCTGATGTAATCTGCAAATGAAAATGGATATGAAAGTGAAAGTAAATCAACCGAATGCAAAGAAAGAGGAAAAATCCCCTGCCTGTAAAACCACTGCCACTTCTACGCTGTGCCCATCGCTGATATCCTGTACTGCCCTGTTATCCTCCCAGCACTGTGTTGCATGAAACTCTTTTTTTTTTTTAGGGGGGGATCATGTCCCTTTCCATCCCCGCCAGACACTTGTTCACACCTGCAGCAGTCTCAACAGCCCCTCTGGAAAGCAATCTACAGTGGATTGCTTTTCAGCTGCTGGTAGAGCAGCAACTGCCAGGCATTCAGAAACCAACATTGCCAAACTTTTTATACAGCCGGGATATTCTATGTAAATATCGCACTGCGACCACCAGCCAAGCATTTGGCTCAAGGTTATAGTGTAGCGCCATTCACTTAAATGGGCCGCATTTGGCAGCGGCACTGCAAATGCAACATGGGGGTATGATTTTTGCCATGGCAATGAACCAAAGCAGTGTGGCCGCACCACGTGTCATACCGCGTACACACGATCGGAATTTCCGTCAGAAAAAACTTGGATGGTTTTCCGACGGAATTCCGCTCAAGCTTGACTTGCATTCACGCGGTCACACAAAAGTTCTCTGCACTTTCGACCGTCAAGAACGCGGTGACGTACAACACTACGACGAGCCGAGAAGATGAAGTTCAATGCTTCCGAGCATGCGTCAAATTGTTTCCGAGCATGCGTGATTTTTTTGCGCGTCCGAATTGCATACAGACGAACGCATTTTCGGATAGTAACTTTTCCGACCGAAAAATAGAGAACCTGCTCCCAATCTTTTGCTGGCTGGAATTCCGCCAGCAAAAGACCGATAGTGTGTACGTGGCATAAGACCCATGAATGGCTGCATGCTATCTTTTAGGAGGGCGGTTGGGTCACGGTAAAACTGCGGCCACCCATGTGAATGAGCCCTAATAAAGATTGTGAACTGAGGTAATGAGCGCAGGTTGGGCGCTGAGAACAGACAACATGCGGTCACAAAAGTCAACCCGCATTCATCAATTATTACATGTTCTAGCCACTTGCTATTTAAAGCGGGGGTCCACCTATCTATCGTTTTTTTTTTTTTGAGTTCATTCACAAACTTTTCTTCTCAGCATTACATACTCACATATTGTGTGTAATATGTCCGCCTGTGTCAGATTTCGTCGGAAAGAATAACTTATATTATTCACTGCAGGCGGTTTCCATCTTCATTGTGGGCATTTGAAGCCCACAAGCATTTATTTCCTGGATGCGGTGAATGCTGTGCTCCCAGCATTCACCGCTCCTTCCCGCACATGCTCAGTGGCATCCCGGGAAGCCTGAGACTAGCTCCCAGGAGTCTGGGAGAGGCTAGAAACACGCCTACTCCCACGGGAGGAGAACCAGGAAGTGCAAAGAAGAATAGAAAAATAAAAGGTAATTACGGCGATTTAAATTTTTTTAAACGGCATGTCAGCATCTAGGCAAGGAAGAGAATACATACAGATATTGTTCAAAATTTGGGTGGAACACCGCTTTAACAAATGTACAATATTAGAATTTAAACATATAACATTGCTGCTAAATGTGACATCCCCCAGCTAAGAGCTACTGGTTGTCAGTGAGGCAGCCTAACATCTACAGTGCCTTGAAAAAGTATTCACACCCCTTGAAATTTTCCACATTTTGTCATGTTACAACCAAAAATATAAATGTATTTTATTGGGATTTTATGTGATAGACCAACACAAAGTGGCACATAATTGTGAAGTGGGAGGAAAATGATAAATGGTTTTTGACAAATAAATAAATATGTGAAAAGTGTGGGGGGTACATTTGTATGGCGCCCCCCGGAGTCAATACTTTGTAGAACCACCTTTCTCTGCAATTACAGCTGCAAGTCTTTTTGGGGATGTCTCTACCAGCTTTGCACATCTAGAGAGGGACATTTTTGCCCATTCTTCTTTGTAAAATATCTCAAGCTCTGTCAGATTGGATGGAGAGCGTCTGTGAACAGCAATTTTCAAGTCTTGCCACAGATTCTCAATGTGATTTAGGTCTGGACTGTGACTGGGTCATTTTAAAACATGAATATTCTTTGATCTAAACCATTCCATTGTAGCTCTGGCTGTATGTTTAGGGTCGTTGTCCTGCTGGAAGGTGAACCTTCGCCCCAGTCTCAAGTCTTTTGTAGACTCTAGCAGGTTTTTTCTAAGATTGTCCTGTATTTGGCTCCATCCATCTTCCCATCAACTCTGACCAGCTTCCCTGTCCCTGCTGAAGAAAAGCTTCCGCACAACATGATGCTGCCACCACCATGTTTCACAGTGGAGGGATGGTGTGTTCAGGATGATGTGCCGTGTTAGTTTTCCGCCACACTTAGCGTTTTGCTTTTAGGCCTAAAAATTCAATTTTGGTCTCATCTGACCAGAGCACCTTCTTCTACATGTTTGCTGTGTCCTCCACATGGCTTCTCACAAACTGCAAACTGGACTTCTTATGGCTTTCTTTTAAAAATGTCTTTCTTCTTGTCACTCTTCCATAAAGGTCAGATTTGTGGAGTGCACGACTAATAGTTGTCCTGTGGACAGATTCTTCCACCTGAGCTGTGGATCTCTGCAGCTCCTCCAGAGTTACCATGGGCCTCTTGGCTGCTTCTCTGATGAATGCTCTCCTTGCCCGGCCAGTCAGTTTAGGTGGACGGCCATGTCTTGGTAGGTTTGCAGTTGGGCCATACTCTTTCCATTTTCGGATGATAGATTGAACAGTGCTCCGTGAGATGTTCAAAGCTTGGGATATGTTTTGTATAACCTAACCCTGCTTTATACTTCTCCACAACTTTATCCATGACCTGTCTGGTGTGCTTCTTGGCCCTTATGATGCTGCTTGTTCAATAAGGTTCTCTAACAAACCTCTGAGGGCTTCACAGAACAGCTGTATTTATACTGAGATTAAATTACACACAGGTGGACTCTATTTACTAATTAGGTGACTTCTGAAGACAATTTGTGCCGCTAGATTTTAGTTAGGGGTATCAGAGTAAAGGGGGCTGAATACAAATGCACCCCACACTTTTCACATATTTATTTGTAAAAAAAAAATTGAAAACCATTTATCATTTTCCTTCCACTTCACAATTATGTTCAACTTTGTGTTAGTCTGTCACATAAAATCCCAATAAAATACATTTAGGTTTTTGGTTGTAACATGACAAAATTTGGAAAATGTCAAGGGGTGTGAATACTTTTTCAAGGCGCTGTAAGTCTGGTATAAATTTTAGGGGGGGGGGGGGGCACCTGCCAAAAATTAAAAGTGTGAGCTTCCCCAAATTCTATACCAGATTATTTGGTTACCAATACACTATATTATCAAAAGTATTGGGACACCTGCCTTTACACACACAAACTTTAATGGCATCCCAGTCTTAGTCCGTAGGGTTCAATATTGAGTTGGCCCAACCTTTGCAGCTATAACAAGGTTTAGGAGTGTTTCTATGGGAATGTTTGACCATTCTTCCAGAATTCTTCTTTGCAGTCTCCGCTCTAATTTAAATCAAATAATGATTTGATTTTATATTATATTGATTTTATATTTTCTATATTTTTGGATGCATAGAATGCACTTTTTGGTTAAGTTCTATTGGCAGATAGCTTGTCTAATTTTATTTGTTTTCTTTTTTTAATGCACAATAAAAAATAGTGTAGAATAATACTTGGCTATGTGTTTTACTTCAAATGACAGTTTGGGAGTCGGCAGTTACATTTTAAAAAATACAATGTAAAATTAACAAGGGACACCAACATAGTTGTATCTTTGATCTAAAAAACTACGGGATAATGGTGCTGTGGTAACTTGCCCAAATTAAAAAAAAAAAAAAAAAGCATAATAATATAATTTTTGATATCACTAGAAAAAAAAGCCTTTGAAAATTCGTTTGCAATAACTCCATCAGTATCACCAGCAAAGCAGCTTCATTATTATCCCATTAAAGAAGAAGAGAATTGTGCGCTGCATTTCCAGATTTCATAATTTGCCGCGTCGCGGATGTTAGTTATCCATTACGAACGCTAGTTTACAAGACCGACCGCCCGCTACCAGCTCGTCCTTGCTTCCGAGCATGCGTGTTTGTACTTTGAACTTTTGTCCGACGGACTGGTGTACACACGCTCGGGAAATCCGACAACAGACATTTGTCCGCGGAAAGTTTTAAAACCTGCCATCCAACATTTGTCCGCGGAAAATCCGACAACAATTGTCCGATGGAGCATACAAACGGTTGGATTTTCCGCCAACAGCCTGACATCACACATTTCCCGTCAGAAAGTTTGATCGTGTGTACGAGGCTTAAAGGGGTTGTAAAGGTAATAATTAAAAAAAAAAAAAAATAACAAACATGTCATACTTACCTTCACTGTGCAGCTCGTTTTGCACAGAGTGGCCCCGAACCTCCTCTTCTGGGGTCCCTTGGCGGCTGTTTCAGCTCCTCCCCGCAAGAACTAACCACCTTAATGCGAGCTCCCTCGCATGGTGGTTAGTTCTTGCGGGCGCGCCCCCGTGATACAGCCGGCGGCTATAGCCGCTCACTGTATCACTCGGCCCCGCCCCCCCCAGCGCGCCAATGGCTGCGCTGCTTTCAATCCATCCACTGTAGCCAATCAGCGGCCAGGCTGAGCGGCTTAATGGATGTCGGGAGCGAGCGGCTGACTTTCGAGGTGTCAGGTAAGTAAAACAGGGGGGCTGGGGGCGGCGGTATTGTCGGAAGTTTTTTCACCTTAATGCATAGAATGCATTAAGGTGAAAACATTTTTACCTTTACAACCCCTTTAAGAGTTTCAATTTGCATGCAATCAGGCAGACCTTTGCACTACATGGTTTTGGTAAATCTGAAGACAAAAATCTGCAGAAAATGTAATAGTGTGTATGGGGGTTTAGTTTGTCAACTGAGAATCTCTGACAGCTGAATAAGCTGGGTGGGGATGAGTCGGCGGTTGTTAGAATGCCAATGGGCGTGAAATCTTTGACAACCGGAAACACTGAGCCGGAGCTGTCACATTACTTTCCACTGATCAAGGTTTCACTTCCCTCTGCAGCCGAAGGTCTGCAATAGGAGGAGTAAAAAAATGTGTTAAATGTCACAAAAAGAAAAAACAAAAATGAGCAAATATTAAATTGACTGCTTCTGAGATAAATAGTACACGATTTTTTTTTTTTGCAAAAATTCAGGCAGCATTTATCCCTTAGTGAATTGATGCCGCCAAAAATGTGAAATCCTCTCTCATTAAAATAAATGACATTTCCTTGGGGGGGGGGGGGATACACTTTAAAGAGGAAGTAAACTCTGATGGGTGTTACTTCCTCTTTGTTTCCCTGCAAAGGTAAAGCATAATGGGCTACTATGCATTGCATAGTAGCCTATTATGTGACACTTACCTGCAGGAGAGGCCCGCGATGTCCCCGTCTTCCTTGCCTAGTAGCGAGCTTCCATTCTTCACCCCTCTTCCTTCCGAGGCCGCGAACTCCGGCTCTGTGACTGGCCGGAGTCGCGTTTTGGCGCGTGACGTCACTCCCGCGCATGCGCATGGGAGCCGCCTTTAACGCCATGACCCGAGCTAGAAACGGCACAGCGTGCCCTTTCTAACTCCGGCGCATGCGCAGAAGAAATCGCCCTACGGCGATTTGCAAATACCTCCTAGAACGTGCAGGTCTGGGAGAAATTTCAAGCATTTTAAGGGTACTTCAAGGGTTTACAACCACTTTAACCACTTCAGCCCCGGAAGGTTTTACCCCTTTCCCGACCAGGCCATTTTTTGTGTGTTATTTTAACTGACAATTGTGCAGTCGTGCGACGCTGTACCCAAATAAAATTTACATCCTCTTTTCCCCACAAATAGAGCTTTCTTTTGGTGGTATTTGATCACCTCTGCGGTTTTTATTTTTTGCGCTATAAACAAAAAATAAGGCCGACAATTTTGAAAAAAAAAAAACAATATTTTTCTACTTTCTGCTATAAAACACATCCAATAAAAAATGTAAAAAATCTAATTTCTTCATCAGTTCATGCCAATTTGTATTCTGCTACATGTTTTTGTAAAAAAAAATCCCAAAAAGCGTATATTGATATTAAAGTTATAAAGTTATCTACAAACCATGGGATAGATTTATGGACTTTTTTTATTGTTATTACTAGTAATGGCTGCAATTAGCGATTTTTAGCAGGACTGCGGTGGACAAATCTGACACCAAGTGAAACTTTTTGGGGACCAGTGACACCAATACAGTAATCAGTGCTAAAAAAAATGCACTGTCACTGTACTAATGACACTGGCTGGGAAGGGGTTAACATCAGGGGCGATCAAAGGGTTAAGTGTGCTACTAGGGAATGCTTTCTAACTGTGTTTGGGATGGGCTGACTGGAGGAAGAGAGACATCTGTGTTCCTGATTAGCAGGAACACAAAAACTCTCTCTCCCTCTCTGACAGAACGACGGTCTGCCTTGTTTATATAGGCAGACCGCCCTTCTGCCTCTCCAGCAGACCTGCTGATTGGCTCCTGCTGTGTCCAATCACAGCGGGAGTGCGGCTCAGGCGGCGCGCGTGTTTCCCAGAGCCGAGAAGAGAAATCACGTACAGGTAAGTCATTTTGCACTTAACGGCTGCCCTGCCGCAGTATATGTACGTGGGGCGGTCCTTAAGTGGTTAATAAATAAAAATAAATAAATACACAATATATACCCCCCCACTTTTTTGTAAAATGTGAAAGATGATGTTACACCGAGTAACTAGACACCTAACATGTCACACTTTAGAATTGCGCACGCTTGTGGAATGGCGACAAACTTTGGTACTTAAAAATATCCATAAATATAAAGTGATCTTGCGCAATGGTGAATCAGCACTCAGCTAAAATGTAGACATACATGTGAAAATCCATGTAAAAATCAAATATACAAATAATTATAAAGTTCAGGAAAATCAAAGGAAGAGCAAAAAAAACAAAAAAAGGAGGTGGGTCTCCAAAAAATAGCGATAAAAAGTGAAACAAGAGAAAACAGGAGTCCATACACAGATGTAGGTGAAGGTGAATATATCAGTGTGATGACACCCTCTTCAAATAGATCCAATTTGAAACTTCAATGACAACTATGATATATATCCAGTAGAAAATGAGCTCACAGAACTCTCACCTCTAATCTGCCAGTAATTAGCGTCACCACCATATCATCAGCCTTTAACCTTCTATATCTCCATCCTCCACTAGGGCGACTCCATCTTTAAATGATTCTCCAGCTAACCCACACCAAATTACTGGATAAGATGACGGACACGCCGTTTCCGGCCCTATATGCTCCAGTCGGAATAAAAATCGCCAAAGGAGGGAAGGAAAGGAATACCTCCAATAGTGTAGTATGTTAAATAATTGATGGTGTTTATTAAATAAAGGGAGTTGGACTCTTACATAAAAAAAAATCATAAAAACATAAAGAATAAAACGTGTGGCGTTCAGCAGGGCCGTTTTTAAGGCAGGGCAAAAGGGGCAGCTGCCCTGGGCCTTGTCATTGCTGTGGGGCCCAAAGCAGCTACCTCATACTTGCCAACTATCCTGGTTTAAATTCCCTCGTTCCTTGAGGTTTTAGTCCTGTGCTGTGCCCCAATATCTCAGTGTGAAGTGCTGCTACTAATGCTGCCCAGCTCTGCCCTATTGTTGTGTACAGATGACTCACATGCAGACCCTGTGTTTACATGTAAATTACCGGCATTCATATATAAAAAGCGGTGGCCGGCAGCATTGATATGTATATCATGCCCCCCTGAGGTCATATCCACAGTAATTTCTAGCAACCAATCAACAAGCAGAAATCATGTGTTGTAACCTCTAGCAACTAATCAGTGAGCCCTAATGTGTGCTGTAACCTCTAGCAACCAGTCAGTGAGCAGTAATGATACACTGTAACCTCTGGCAACTAATCACAATCGCTGCCTGATCTGATTCAGTAAACTGATTTTGAGTCTAGCTGCTATTTATTGTATGTCTCAGAGCAGGTGGAAAGTGAAACTGCATGGGGGGGCCCAAGAAAGATTTTGCCCAGGGTCCAATCAATATTAAAGACGGCCCGGGCGTTCAGTTCGTCTTCTCACTTCACTTCCGGTATTCCGGTACTCCCTTGGGAATGGCATGAAGTGGACATAGACCGAATACCGGAAGTGAAGTGAGAAGGCGAACAGCTGCCAGCTGTAAAAAAAAAACAACATACCAGGGTTATGGATGATATCTTCAGCCATAATCCCGGTAAACCACTTCAAAGCCGTAACGTATATATACAGTACGTATTGTGGTCTTGATGTGGTTATTAAAATCCATGTTTTTAATTTTTGTTTTCCTCCTTGGTTCCATCTCAGTGCTGTCAATCCCATGCAGCCTCTTTACAGCCACTTCCTGTCTCCATGCACTCCAGTGATGGCTGCATGGTATTTCCCCATGTGGGTTTCCTGATGGTGACCACAGTGGACCATGTGGGTTTCCTGATGATGACCACAGTGGACCATGTGGGTTTCCTGATGGTGACCACAGTGGACCATGTAGGTTTCCTGATGGTGACCACAGTGGACCATGTGGGTTTCCTGATGGTGACCACAGTGGACCATGTGGGTTTCCTGATGGTGACCACAGTGGACCATGTAACGTGTGTAGAAATGACCACTCTTTGGGAAACCTGTGTGACTAGGTGACAACACAGAGGCACAATTGAGAGAAAGGGACAGACCGTTGTCACTCTGTAACAGGAAGCGTCTGAAGAAGGACCTTCATGGCAGGATTGTCTGGGATTATTTTATTGCAAACTGTATAGTTAAAAATATTTAAAATGATTTTTGAAACATCAACACATTAAAGCTTCTATAAGATTTTAGTGCTTGAATTGACATCTTGTTTATAAGATGTGTACTGCTGATAGAGAACACAGTTGGACAGATGACCAGAGAGTTTGACTGTAACATATTATTATTATTGGAAAGGCTTAAAAAGAAATAAAAACGTAATTTAAAAAATCTATTGTAATGTGGCAATAAGGTAGTTGGATAACGTGCCTCTCATTGAGGTCCAGGATAGCGATGATAACACAGGTGAACAGCTGGAGGGAGGCCCATAGACAAAGATCCACCCCCTAAACCTGCATTACTCAGAAGGAATCGGAGCTACTCCCCCCCCCCCAGTAGCTGGCTCTTCTGGAGAAGCCCATAGTGTTTCTTTCTGTGCCGCTCAGGCTTAGCTGATATGGCATTGTGTATGTAGGTTCTTCCACTTCCACCACTGGGAGTGCTGGCAAGGGAAGGAGCACGTCCCGGCTCCTACTATAGCTCAAGGAAGAGGAAAGCGGTGATCCCTGATGCCGCACATCCGTATGATCCTATAGTAGTGATGAGAGTGGCAAACTCAGCCTGGACCCCAACCAGTCTACACCCCCAACACGTTTCGCTTTGGCCCCCCCCCCGGAGCTTAGTCATGGGGACCTTCTGGAGAAGCCGTTAGGCTGTGGTCAGGCTGCTTGCACGCTGCTTTTGGCAATACAGGGCTTCTAACCTGGATGCAAATCAATTTCCAGCTACCTTTTCCTCCTCAGATGTGGCTTTTCATAGCTGCTGTGGGAGGGAAGCAAAGAACCTTATCCTTCCTGAGCACGAGTTGTGAGTATGCCACCTCCCGGATTGATGGCTGTTCCACACTTTATTCATTCTAGAAAATATAACTTTTGCTTCACTTTCCAACAGGAGACTTCATGCTCTTTCACACACAAGTCACATTGTCCACCCTCTTCTCCCCTTTCCATTCACAGAAGGCTTTGTATTCTGTGAAATGGTTCTATACCTCCTAGCAAAAATAGGCTGTAAATTGTAATTGTAAAGAACAGTCAGTCATCCAGGAGGTAGCACACTCCACTACATTTAAGATTTACCCAGCTGCTTTTATATAAACTGTTTTCCTTTGAGTTCTCCTTTAAAGGGGCTTGCACCTACATCTGAGCATCATGAGTAAAGGGGCACTCTATTACACATCTAATCTTATTTATATCAGGTTATTCAGATACAGCAGATCAGGAATTCAGTATACAGACATGTTGTTACGGCTTTGTAGGACTTCCTGGACAGAGAAGCAGAAATTGCGGTTCAGTTGCAAAGATTTCAGTACGTCTCCGTACACGAAGATGAATAAAGGAACAAATGAACCACTAGAGGTCTCCGTAGATGTGACATCTTGACAAAAAGTTTGGAGAAGGGAAAGCAAAACAGCTCAGGAAGATCCCAGATTCACAGATTTAATTTTTGTGATATCTAGTAAGGATTTCCCTCTCGGGGTATAAGAGCGGAGCAGAGAAGATGGAGCTCAGAACATTCCAAGGACCAAACAGGACCAGAATCCTGAGGACACTGCAAAGATCAAAGAGAAAAAGGACAAAGTATACAGAGCAATCCAAGAGAAAAAGGTAACATCTTCCCTACATCTTCTGATATATACAATATATATATATATACATATATATATATATATATATATATATATATATACACAGTATATATACTGTATATGTATATTAGTATAAAATTCTTATATTTATATATATTAATTTATTCCCAGCCACAATGACCACCACATATTCCTGGACAATTCTCATCTTCATGAGCCTCACCTCCATTGTCTCTGCTCAAAGCTGCAAATGGCTCCATAGAAACCAAGAAGTGGTGAACAGACAGATTCTACAAAACTTTAAGCAAATGGTGAGTCCCAGACAGTTTTCTTCTGCTCTGTCCATCCTTGCCATTCGGTGTCTCATCTATGTACCTTTAGTGTACTCACAAATTCAAATGCTGCAATCACCCAACCCTTACTTCTGTTCTCTCCAGCCCCATTGGGGTCCTGGCTTTCCGCTACTATGTAAAGCCATAAATGAAGGTTCATGTCACCTCTGGTCTGTCCATCCTAATCATGGGGGTCACTGGTCTTCCTGTACAACCAGAAGGTGGGATGCCACCATGCCATTCCTCTCCTCTCTACATGCTCATCATGAGCTTCACTTCTTCTTCTTGATCGTGTTGTATATTTTAATGCCACTGTGAACATCAAATGTACCCCAAAGAGTAAATATATCATACTGTACATTACAGATTCTGGCTGAAGATTCTCCTGGAGTTTGTCTCAATAGTAACTTCAGTGTCCCCAATATCAAGCATCTCTACAACATCTCTAAGGTAGGTGAAGCACCATATTGGGAGCTCTTTCATAAACTCAAGACAGTTGGGCTCATCATATAAGGAAGATAAGAAGAATGGGGGAATGGCTGGTTGTAGTGTAAAAGAAATTCACTTCCAAAGCTAATCAGATCCACCTGGATGGGGAGGACCAGTATTATCAATAGTGCCCAAAAGTTTTGTGATGTTTTAGGTGCATAAGTGGATAAAGCACTAAGGGGCTTAGACTTTTCCCAGAATGCACTTTTTTTTTGGAGGAACCTATGTGCTTTATAGTAAATTCAGTAAAGTTTTAGCCTAACTCCAGATACACATTTTAAGTTTAGGTGAACTGGATAAAAGGTTAGAATCTCTTTCATGTTTTCATTATTGTCTTGGTCCCCATTGATGAGAGTCCATACACTGACTGTCCCGGTGACATCTCATTCAAAATGTGACCGGGTGTTACAGGGAGAAGAATCAATGCTCTATCCTTACAATGGGGACACAGAAAGCAACAAAACAATTTCTCCAGCTCTCCTAATTTCCTGACCCTGTTTAACAAGGATAAAAACATATGGCAAATAACTTTTCAGGCTCAGGGAACCCCTGCTAAAAATGTCTAAATGCATTGCTGTGGTGGTCAGTGGGAAGAATGCTCCTTACACTTGTGGTCACTGGGAGGAATTAACTCAGATACAGATAACTGAAAAGATCAATTTGTCAGTGGGAACTTATCTGAGAGGCAGAGATTTCTCATGGCTCAGGGAACCCCTAGCAACCTCATGAGGAACCCTAGAGATCCATGGAACCCTGGTTGAGAAACTCTGACATTCAGCAACAAAGCCTGAAAAAAATTCTAGCTCTATCCAAAAGTAAAACAATGGTTCATTTAGATGAGAAATGAACTAATCACATTGTAATAATACTCGCCCTCTGTTGTGAAGTGGTATTGATGTATAATATTTTCCAGGTTGAGTCTGCGGCCATCGCTGTGCGTGAAGTCGCCAACCAAACCATCCAGTTCTATAGGAGATATGAGGAGAAGTTGGACTACCACTGGCCTGCCTGGGAGAGGCTTCAGGAGCTCCTCTATTACCAGGAGCAGCAGCTGTCTGACTGTGTAAGTTTCCAAGTGACCCTCAACCTTCTCCTTCCCCCAGGCCATTAAAGACAGGAGAAGTTAAATACAAATGTTTTCTATCTTGTAGATCCCAGAGGGAGCAGAGAACCAGCTCTTCATACAAGGAATCAGCCAACAATTCATCACCCTGCAGAGAATTCTAGAGGAGCAAGTAAGTCACCCTTCTCCTTTTCACCCTTTAAAAGATCCATTGTTCATAGATCCTCAGGGGAGGGTCTCTGATGTGAAAACAACACTTTAGGTGGGGGGTGAAAACAGCATATGATAATTAAATCCTCCTTTTCAAAAAAACTGAGAAGATACTGTAGCTGGCGGTTCACAGATAGTTTGTAAATAGGTGTTATCAACAGATTATCCATTGGCTTATCTGTCTGTCTAAGGCTCTATGGCTTCCTCATACACACACTAACATTTACCCCTTTCCACAGGACGACAAGGTGTGCGCCCAGAGAGCCATCAATACTGAAATCCAGAGGAATCTCCTGCTGTCCAGTCAGCTCTCGTCTCACATGAGAAGACAACACCCACTGAGAAGTCTTTCCTTAGCCATGTGACCGAGTTCACTGAATATAAATAATTATTTATTTTTATATATTTATGTATTATGTATCAATTTATGTATTTTTATATTTATTTATTTATATTATAAATGTAGTTTTATATTTACAATGGATTAATAAAAAAAAAAAAGTTTCAAATTTTCTGACTTCTGTCCTGTAATTACGTAAATGAAATTGGAGAAAGAGAAATGGGGAATGTAACTTATCTATTTCAGGATAGGTTAATGATGGGGTAGTGAGGGGTGTAACTATGGCACCCCGAAATAAGAAATATATTTGTCAGGAAAGGACACAGAGGAACTCAGTGTAGTCAGAAGATGTTGGCTAATAGTTGTAGAATGAGGTACAATAATATACTTACTACAATATGAAATAAATGGTAACCCAATACAACAAAAAGTGCCGCTCCAAGCCCCACAGTGTTCAGCCCGGGGATTACAAACACTGCTGAGTGCTGGCTTCAAAGGTGCCTGTTTTACGCAACAGGCAATCGATTAAAAAAAGGAGAAGAGCACACCAGGAAACCACCCATAGGCAAGTAGGCCTCCGCTTTGTCTCCTCTCAAGCCACACTCCCTAACGCATTTTACCCCTTCATGGCCTCTATTACTAAGCCTATGATCAAATGAAATGCGTTGGTGGGACATGGCTTGGGAGGAGATGAAGCTGAAGCCTGTTTGACAGATACAGTACCGAGTGGTCTCGTGGTGTGCGCTTCTAATTTTCTTTCATGAAATAATTGGTAGCATTTAACAAAGAACAGAACAGAATGAAGAGTGAGGATGGAAATTACAGAATTGTAACATTTCATGGTCAGGGCTGGGCTGTGTCATTTTATATTGAACAAGCAAAAACGTTACCCCTTCCAGAACAAACAATAGCATATTATAAATTCTTTATATAGCCCTACAGAACAGACAGTCCACATGGGCTTTGCTGCTTAACTGCAGGCAGGAAGCAGGAACTTTATTCAGGGAAAGGACATAGAGCATACCATAGATGCAGCTACAAGCTTATAAATATTGCCATCTACTGGCTGAAGTAGTTGTTGCACAAAATACAAATGGAAATTGTATTGCAGCACAGACAATGATGAAAACTGAACAGGAAAGGGGTGCAGAGAGAATGAGAGCAGACAGAATGTACAGGAGAGAAGTGCAGAAGGTATTACAATGGGCAGTATGTGGACAGGGCCAGTAGTAGGTTATCCAATGTAGTGAAGAATTAGTAAATTCTCTAATGGAAGCAGGTGCAGTACAGAGCAATAATTAACTTGTTCAGATCCGCGCTATAGCCGAATGATGGCTACAGCGCGGATCTGCTTTGCCGGGAGTATGTCCTCCCCTTTCAAAGCTGGCCACGCCCCCCCCCCCAATCCTGGCCCCTTACCACATGATTAGCTGTCAGCCAATGACAGAGGATGTAGTCACCGATTCTTGTTCCAAAGACACCCAAAGTTTGTGAGAGAAGCGTGTCTACACCAATCGACCACTCTGGTCATATGGACCGCCAAACAGTATAAGGCAGAAGGCAGGGTCTGGGAGTTTGACACCACCCCTGAGCCGGACAGGAGTCCACCACTCTTGAGTAGCGCCTCCCCATTCCTTGATTGAATCCACCTTGATAGAACTTTCTAGATATTACAAACTGGCAACAACTTCCAGCTTCCCCTCGCCATTGACTCCCGTCATTGGTCACCCAGACTTCGCTCCGAGTCTGACTGATAGAGCCTTTCAACTCTAACATGATCTGAACCTAGGCAGAGCTTCATCCTTCCTTGGCCCCTCTGGTTGGATCTGCCCATCAGAACTGTTTGGTTCTTTCAACTCCTCAGTTCTGGGCCAGTGAAAAATGTTACAATTATCCTACTTCCTTCGATCCCTTCCCAATCATTCCGGGCTTCGAAGACAACCTACTTTATTTGAAGACCTTTATTTGGGAGAAGGGCCTATTCGCAAATCTCTCTCCATTTCGTACTGTATTTTACTTGCAGTCACGTCTCAGCAAGACCCACCATATTTGCTCAAATGGGAAAGAGACCTAAATTTCACGTTTTCAGAAAATCAAAAGAACCGAATATTATTTTTTGCTCACAATCTTCCCTTAGTAGCAAATATCAGGAGACCTCTTACAAAATCTTGACGTACTGGTACCGGACCCCTGCTGTATTAGCATCCCTTTTACCTGGACACAGCCCATTATATTGGAGATGTGGCACCCAGAACGGCACAATATTTCACATTTTCTGGGACTGTCCAAAGATTTGCCCCTTCTGGCAACAGGTACTGCAAATGGTGCACAAACTTACAGACTATTCTCTCTTTCACAACCCTGCTTAAGTGCTTCTTAATTTGACTCCTATGTCGAGTAAGAGATACCGTAAATCCTTGCTGAAGCATATTTGAATGCCGCTAGGGCATGTATTCCCAGTATGTGGAAACAACAAACCCCACCCTTATAACGCAGTGGTTTGCCGGGGTGAACGATATCCAAATGATGGAACACCTCACTGCGGTCCTCAGGGATAAGACAGAGGAACACAATACTGGCTGTATTGGGACATGTTTCATTTTTCGGATGAATATTTAACATTTTCTTAACTATCTGAAAGGTATTCAGTTCAGGAAGCTCGGTTCCTTTTGCTGTCAACCCCACAAAGGTTCCCTTACCCCCCCCTTTTTTTTTTTTCTCTGCCCCCTTTTTCTCGTTCTTCTTCTCTTCTTTCTTCCTCCCTCTTTAGACACTTAATGTGTCCACCTTTCCTCTTTTAAAAAGCATCACCCAAAAATGCCTTTTGGTTTGCACCGACCACATGGTACGCCATTTTTTTTTTTTTTTAGCTGAGCGGGGTGCCCCCTTTTTGAAGAGGGTCATCGCTTGCCTTTACTTTACAACTGATACGGGCCTACAGGTGATCTGATCCTCTTAGTATGTACATGGGAGCCATGTTCTTACAACTATTTCTCTACACTTGGTTTGGTTATGTCTTACTTAGTATTGAATATGACCCTGACTTGTTAGGCACGATTTATCACCAAATTGACATAACGTATATAGTTTGATTAATGACAACTAATGTATGTTATTTCCAATTCCATCTGGTCACTGCTGACATTCTTTGTCAGGGCTGTGCTGTCATGTCATACTACTGTGTTCTGTTGCATACCCTTAAATAAAGAATAAAAAAAAAAGAAGATAGCCGGTGGTTCACAGATCGTTTGCAAATAGGTGTTATCAACAGATTATCCATTGGCTTATCTGTCTGTCTAAGGCTCTATGGCTTCCTCATACACACACTAACATTTACCCCTTTCCACAGGATGACAAGGTGTGTGCCCGGAGAACCATCAATACTGAAATCCAGAGGAATCTCCTGCTGGCCAGTCAGCTCTCGTCTCGCATGAGAAGACAACATCTACTGAGAAGTCTTTCCTAGCCATGTGACCGAGTTCACTGAATAGATTTATTTATTTATTTATTTATATATTTATGTATTATGTATTTATGTATGTATTTTTGTATTTATTTATATTATAAATGTAGTTTTATATTTACAATGGATTAATAAAAAAAATAAACATTTCAAATTTTCTGACTTCTGGCCTGTAATTACATAAATGAAAATGGAGAAAGAGAAATGGGGAATGTAACTTATCTATTTCAGGATGGGTTAATGATGGGGTAGTCAGGGTTGTCACTATGGCAACCCGAAATAAGAAATATATTTCTCAGGAAAGGACACAGAGGAACTCAGTGTAGTGAGAAGATGATGGCTAATAGTTGTAGAGTGGGGACAATAATATACCGTATTTATCGGCGTATAACACGCGCCGGCGTATAATACGCACCCCAAGTTTAGGAGGGAATTTTAAGGAAAAAAATGTTTTAAGGAAAAAAACTTACATTTAAATGCCCATCAATGCAGCCTTGCACAGCGTCCATCTGCAGCCTTGTCAGTGTCATTTGCAGCCTTGCAGCCTTGTCAGTGCCCATCTGCAGCCTTGTCAGTGCCCATCTGCAGCCTTGTCAGTGCCCATCTGCAGCTTTGTCAGTGTCATTTGCAGCCTTGCAGCCTTGGTGTCATTTGCAGCCTTGCAGCCTTGTCAGTGCCCATCTGCAGCCTTGTCAGTGCCCATCTGCAGCCTTGTCAGTGCCCATCTGCAGCCTTGTCAGTGCCCATCTGCAGCCTTGTCAGTGCCCATCTGCAGCTTTGTCAGTGTCCATTTGCAGCTTTGTCAGTGTCCATTTGCAGCCTTGCCCAAGCTGCAGTTAAACTGCAGTGACTTATCAGTCACTGCAGTTTGAAAATGGCGCCACCGGCGCCGAGATACACAGACCTGGTGTCTTGTGGCGGCTCTCGGCCACTTTCGGCCCCTCTCGTAGTCCCGCCCTGGATGGGCATGACTGTGAGCGGAGCCGAGCGCCGCCCATATACATAGATAGCCTAGTGTACTCGGTTAGGTTCGGCTAGCTCCGCTCACAGGCACGCCCAGTCCCTGTGTCCATCTTAGGGCGGGACTGGGCGTGACTGTGAGCGGAGCTAGCCGAACCTAGCCGAGTACACTCGGCTATCTATGTATATCGGCGGCTGGCGCTTGCTCCGCTCACAGTCAGCGGGGGATCGCGGGGAATCGGCGTATAACACGCACCCACGATTTTCCCCTGATTTTAAGGGGAAAAAAGTGAGTTTTATATGCCGATAAATATGGTACTTACTACAATATGAAATAAATGGTAGCCCAATACAACAAAAAGTGCCGCTCCAAGCACCACAGTGTTCAGCCTGGTGATTACAAACACTGCTGGGTGCTGGCTTTAAAGGGGCCCGTCTCTCCCAATAGGCAATCCATAAAGGAAAGTAGAAGGGCACAAAGTGAGACTGCCAGGTTCTATACGTGTCAAGTAGGCGCACATGCGCGGTAGAGCGGCACTCAGGCGCATCCCTGGGCACAATTCGGCTAAACGGCTAATGTTTGTGTGCAATTCAGCGTAACGGCTAATGCGCGTGCGCGATTCAGCGGAATGGCTAACGCGCGTACGCAATAGCGCGCACAACATGAGCCTCCCTCTGGCCTATAAAAGCCACTCTGTGCCATGACCAGATTGCTGGTTTGTCTTTCAGCTCCCTGTGTGTTTCCTGCTTGTATCCTGATTTTTGATTACTTGTTGTGACCCGGATTGACCTTGACCTGCTCTGATCTCTTCCTGCATCTGACCCTTGGCTTGCCTCTCGGACTTCTCCACTTGCTTCCTGTGTTTGACCCTCAGCCTGTCTACGCATATTGCTTTCTGTCTCCAGTGATTGACCCTCAGCCTGCTCCTGGACTTTGCTATTGTCTTCTGTGCTCGACCCCTGGCTTGCTCACAGACTTTGACCCTCGGCCTGTTTATGGACTTTGCTATCAATCTTCAGTACTAGTCATCAGCCTGCTGACAGACCTGCTAACAGTCCTTTGCACTAGACTGTTCTTGCCTATCTAGAGACTCTTACTAGTCAACGGTGTTTGACCCCCGGCCTGTTGTTGGATCAGCTGTTCATCCTCCTTCTTGAGCTTCAGCATCTTCCAGTCCTGCACAGCTGTCTCCCTGCCGGTGACCTTCACGCAAGACCTGCCCAGCCTGCTGGTGACTCGTGCCTCTTTGTGCCCTTCACCCCCTGTACCATCTTCAAGAGTGGAGTGCGCTTAGTCGCAAGAGGTTACCGCTCTCAGCATCTCGGCCTCGGTGAGTACCCTTATCTGACAAGGCTTCAACTTCGTTTCCTCCCAAACCACATACTGTAATGCATTTTACCCCTTCATGGTCTCTATGACTAAACCCATGATCAGGTGAAATGCGTTGGAGGGGCATGGCTTGGGAGGAGATGAAGCTGAAGCCTATTAAACAGATATAGTGGTCTCCTGGTGTGCGCTTCTACTTTTCTTTTATGAAATAAACGGTGGCGTTTACCAAAGAACAGAACAGAAGGAAGAGTGAGGATGGAAATGACAAATTAATTGTAACATTTTCTTATCAGGGCTGGGCTGTGTAGATCCTTTCATTCCTTTTACTTTTATTTCCTTTTACTAGCAAAAACAGTACCCCTTTTAGAACAGACAATAGCATATTATAAATTCTGTATATAGCCCTACAGAACAGACCGTCTACAGTCCACACAGGCTTCGCTGCTTAACTGCAGACAGGAAACAGGAACTTTATTCAGGGAAAAGACATATAGCATACCATGGATACAGCTACAAACTTATAAACACTGCCATCTACTGGCTGATGTAGTTGTTGCACAAAATACAAATGGACATTGTATTCCAACACAAACAATGTTGAAAACTGAACAGTAACGGGGTGCAGAGAGTATGAGAGCAGGCAGAATGTACAGGAGAGAAGTGCAGAGGGTTTTACAGTGGGCAGTATGTGGACGGGGCCAGTAGTAGGGTATCCAATGTAATGAAACACTAGTAAATTCTCTAATGGCAACAGGTACGGTACAGAGCAGTAAAGGCACAATAACACTTGGGGTAACAGGGGTAATAACAGTTCCTAATAGTGTGCTGGTACAGTCCTTATGGCACAGGTGGAAATAGCAGCGTAGATAAGCCAGCTTTATCTGGAATGTCCTGGCACTAGAACACAGCATTAGAGCAGTATATCTTCAGGCACAGTGGTCACAACACAGACAAGGCCCACTTTACCAGGACAGCATCTGCTGGAGAGTTGGCGACTGACAGGGTAGGAGGTGCTGGCAGCAATAAAGCAAGTAAGAACATCTGCAGTGCCAATTTTGGAGACCTGTGTTTTGAGGGTGTAATGCACTATCCCTACTCTTGCCCTCTCTGCACTGGAACCTTTCATTAACACTCACCCTCTCTCCCTGACAAAGCAGGTTCCTGTCCATACACTATCCCCTAAAAGAATGTGTGCCAAATCCCTGTAGGAGCCTCTATTTAAAAGGGCTGCCCCAACCAAGATGGCTGCAGAAGGTAATCAAGGATTGCAGCGTCCAATCAGACAATTCTATTCTTTTCTTTTCAATTGTTTTTATTCTGTTCTTTTCTATTGTATTCAAATTCTAATTTATTCTATTTGAAATTTGAATTTCAGAAGATGGTTATATTCTTTCTATTTTTTTTTTTCGATTATATTCAAATGAAGTCCAGGATAGCTCTGGTGAACATCTAGAGGGATCCCAGGCCTGAGGACAAAGAGCCACCCCACTAAAACTGCAGTACTCTGGTAGTAATTAGGGAGGTGCTCCCCACAGTAGCTGGGTCTTCTGGAGAAGCTGTGCGCTATTAGGCTCTGGCCTGGTTATCGGCACGCCGATTCTGACAATGGAGAGCAGGAAGCAAGGAACCTTATCTTTCTTGGGAACAAGTTGTGGGTATACCACCTCCTGGGTCACACACATTGTTCTTTACAATTTAAACATTTATTCATTTTGACAAATATAACTTTGTTTCACTTTCCAACAGGTGGCTTTGGCATCTTTTCATGCACTGACCCCCCCCCTTCTTCCATATCCAGGAAGCTTTGTAGTCTGTGAATGGATTCCATAATTTTGTGCAAGAATACAAGTGTAATTTGTAATGCCACGTACACACGGTCGGACTTTCTGGCATACTTGGTCCGGCGGACCAGAGTCTGCCGGACAATCCGCCCGTGTGTAGGCTCCGGCGGACTTTTCCGGCGGACTTTTGAAACATGTTTTAAATCTTTCTGTCGGACTCAGTTTCTGGCGGAAAGTCCGCTCGTCTGTGTGCTGGTCCGACGGAAAGCCCGCTTGTGTGTATGCTGGTCCAACGGACCAGATACGACGCGAGGGCATGGTATTGCATCTCGCGCTCGCTGCAATAGGAAAAACAAGCGCAGGCCCTTAGGTCTGGTATGGATTATAAAGGGAAACCCCTACGCCGAAAAACCGACGTGGGGTCCCCCCTAAAATCCATACCAGACCCTGATCCGAGCACACAGCCCGGCCGGTCACTAAAGGGGGTGGGGACGAGCGAGCGCCCCCCCCCCCTCCTGAACCGTACCAGGCCGCATGCCCTTAACATGGGGTGTCGGTGCTTTGGGGGAGGGGGGCGCCCTGCGGGCCCCCCCACCCCAAAGCACCTTGTCCCCATGTTGATGAGGACAAGAGCCTCTTCCTGACAACCCTGGCCGTTGGTTGTCGGGGTCTGCGGGCCGGGGGCTTACCGGAATCCGGGAGCCCCCTATAAGAGGGCCCCCAGATCCCGGCCCCCCCACCCTATGTGAATGAGTATGGGGTACATGGTACCCCTACCCATTCACCTAGGGAAAAAGTGTCAATAATAAAACACACTACACAGGTTTTTAAAATAATTTATTAAACAGCTCGGGGGGATCTTCCTCCGGCTTCGGGGGTCTTCTTCCAGCTTCGGGGGTCTTCTTCCGGCTTCGGGGGTCCCTCCGGTTCCTCTTCTCCCGGCGTCCGGTTGGTTCTTCTCCGCTCTCTCCGGCCTCTTCTCCCGGTGTTCCAGTTCTTCGGCCGGCCCCTCCGCTGTCTTCAGGTAGCTCTCTTGCCAGCAGAGGTCCGGACTTCTGGGCTTCTTGTCTTCTCTTCTCTTCTCCAGATGTTGACACAACGCCATGTACCATGTACCCCATACTCATTCACATAGGGTGGGGGGCCGGGATCTGGGGGCCCTCTTATAGGGGGCTCCCGGATTCCGATAAGCCCCCCACCCGCAGACCCCGACAACCAATGGCCAGGGTTGTCGGGAAGAGGACCTTGTCCTCATCAACATGGGGACAAGGTGCTTTGGGGTGGAGGGGGCCCGCAGGGCGCCCCCCTCCCCCAAAGCACCCACCCCCCATGTTGAGGGCATGCGGCCTGGTACGGTTCAGGAGGGGGGGCGCTCGCTCGTCCCCACCCCCTTTCCTGACCGGCCGGGCTGCGTGCTCGGATCGGGGTCTGGTATGGATTTTAGGGGGGACCCCACGCCGGTTTTTCGGCGTAGGGGTTTCCCTTTATAATCCATACCAGACCTAAGGGCCTGGTATGCACCGCGACTGGGCTCGCAAGGTGTCAATCTCGACGATAAAAGCGGCAAGATTGGCTTCCTTTTCTAGTCCCGTCGCACCTGAGTCACGTTCAAAATGAACGGACTTGTCCGTGTGTGGGCAAGTCCGTTCATTCTGAAAGTCTGCCGTAACTCTGGCGAAAGTCCGTCGGAAAGACGGGCGGACTTAGCCCGCCGGAAAGTCCAGTCGTGTGTGGGCAAGTCCGTCCGTTTTAAAGTCCGGCGCACCTGGCGGACAAAGTCCGTCAGAAAGTGTGCCGGACCAAGTATGCCAGAAAGTCTGATCGTGTGTATGCGGCATAAAGTATAGTCAGTCCTCCAGCAGGTAGCACACAACACTATATTTAACTATTTGTTACCCAGCTGATTTTAAATAAACTTTCTTTCTATGGAGTTCTCTTTTAAAGGGGCCTGCTCCTGCATCTGAGCATCAAGAGTAAAGGGGCGCCCCGCTACACATATAATCTTTTTTTTATATCAGATTATTTAGATACAGCAGATCAGGAATCGCACTCAGTATACAGACATGTTGTCACGGCTTTGTGGGAATTCCTCTACAGTACGTCTCCGTACACAAAGATTAATAAATGAAGAGACCACTAGAGGGCTCCGCAGATGTGAAAACATCTTGACGAGAAGTTTGGAGAAGGGAAAGTAAAACAGCTCAGGAAGATCCCAGATTCACTTCTATGATATCTAGCAATGAATTCCCTCTGGGTGTATAAGAGCGCAGTGGAGAAGATGGAGCTCAGAACACTGCAAGGACCAAACAGGACCAGAATCCTGAGGACACTGCAAAGACCAAAGAAAAAAAGGACCAAGTATACAGAGCAATCCAAAAGACACAGGTAAGAGCCATCATCCCTACTTCACTACATCTTCTTATTTATATACAGTAGTGGCAAAAAGTTTGGAGAATGACACAAATATTCATTTTCACAAAGTCTGCTGTTACAGTGTTTTTAGATCTTTTTGTTAGATGTTATTATGGTATACTGAAGTATAATTACAAGCATTTCATAAGTGTCAAAGGCTTTTATTGACAATTACATGAAGTTTATGCGAAGAGTCAATATTTGCAGTGTTGATCCTTCTTTTTCAAGACCTCTGAAATTTTCCCTGGCCTGCTGGCAATCAACTTCTGGGCCACATCCTGACTGATGGCAGCCTATTCTTGCATTATCAATGCTTGGAGTTTGTCAGAATTTGTGGGGGTTCTTTGTTCGACTCGAGGATTGACCACAAGTTCTCAATGGGATTAAGGTCTGAGGAGTTTCCTGGCTATGGACCCAAATTTATGATGTTTTGTTCCCCAAACCACTTAGTTATCACTTTTGCCTTATGGCAAGGTGCTCCATCATGCTGGAAAAAGGCACTGGTCATCACCAAACTGTTCTTGGATGGTTGGGAGAAGTTGCATTCTGAGGATGTTTTTGTACAATTCTTTATTCTTGGCTGTGTTCTAAGGCAAAATTGTGAGTGAAACCATTCCCTTGAGAAGCAACCTCCCCACATAAATGGTGTCATGATGCTTTACTGTTGGCATGACACAGGACTGATGGTAGCGCTCACCTTTTCTTCTCCAGACAAGGTTTTTTCAAGATGTCCCAAACAATCAGAAAGGGGATTCATCAGAGAAAATGACTTTACCCCAGTCATCAGCCATACAATCCCTGTACCTTTTGCAGAATATCAGCCTGTGCCTGATATTTTTCCTGAAGAGAAGTGTCTTCTTTGCTGCCCTTCTTGACACATGGCCATCCTCCAAAAGTCTTTGCCTCACTGTGCATCCAGATGCACTCACACATGCCTGCAACCATTCCTGAGCAAGCTCTGCACTGGTGGTGCCACGATTCCCCCAGCTAAATCAATTATAGGAGATGGTCCTGGCACTTGCTGAACTTTCTTGGGCGCCCTGAAGCCTTCTTTACAAATGCAGTGGAAATGTTTTTCATGGGATTAAGATCATTTTCATGGCAAAGAGGGACTTTACAATTAATTGCAATTCATCTGATCAAGCTTCATAACATTCTGGAGTATATGGAAATTGCCATCATAAACACTGAAACAGCAGACTTTGTGAAAATTAATATTTGTGTCAAAACTTTTGGCCACGGCTGTAAATACTGTATATATTAATATGATATTCTTATATTTATATATTATGTTTTCTTTCCCAGCCACAATGACCACAACATATTCCTGGACTATTCTCATCTTCCTTAGCCTCAGCTCCATTGTCTCTGCTCAAAGCTGCAAATGGCTCCATCGAAACCAAGAAGTGGTGGACAGACAGATTCTGCAAAACTTTAAGCAGATGGTGAGTTCCAGTTTTGTTCTGCTCTGTCCATCTTTATGAGTTGGGGTCTCATCTATGTATCTTTAGTGTGCTCACAAATTCAAATGCTGTAATCACCCAACCCTTACTTCTGCTCTCTACAGCCCCATTGGGGTCCTGGCTTTCCTCTACTATGTAAAGCCATAAATGAAGGTTCATGCCACCTCTGGTCTGTCCACCCCAATCATGGGGGTCATTTGTCTTCCTGTACAACCAGAAGGTGGGATGCCACCATGCCATTCCTCTCCTCTCTACATGCTCATCATGAACTTCACTTCTTATTCTTCTTCTTGATCGTGTTGTATATTTTTATGCCACTGTGGACATCAAATGTACCAAAAAAGGTAAATCTATCATACTGTACATTACAGATTCCGGCTGAAGATTCTCCTGGAGTTTGTCTCAATAGTAACTTCAGCGTCCCCAATATCAAGCACCTCTACCAAATCTCTAAGGTAAGCGAAACTCCATATTGAGAGCTCTTTCACAAACTCAAGACAGTTGAGCTCATCATAAGAAGACGATAATAAAAATGGGGGACTAGCTGGTTGTAGATAAAACAAATACATTTCCAAAACTGATCAAATCCACCTGGATGGGGAGATTCCCCACGCTGACTGTCCTGGTGACATCTCAAGTTTAAAAATGTGACCAGGTGCTACAGGGAGAAGAATTGATGCTATATGCTTACAATAGGGACACAAAAAGCCGCAAAACACAATTGATTTAGCTCTGCCAATTTTCGGACCGCGTTTAACAAGGATAAAAAGTGAGGGAATATCCCTATGTGACCACATACAGCAGCCTTTTTCAACCTTTTTAACACAGAGGAACCCTTATGCCGCGTACACACGGTCGGACTTTTCGTCTACAAAAGTCCAACGGACGCCGACGGACTAAAGCTGGCTGGTAATCCGATCGTGTGTGGGCTTCTCCGGACTTTCAGCAGACTTTTTCAGCCTCAAATCCGACGGACTTTAGATTTGAAACATGCTTCAAATCTTTACGTCGTAACTACGACGGACCCCGAAATCCGCTCGTCTGTGTGCTAGTCCGACGGACAAAAACCCATGCTAGGGCAGCTATTGGCTACTGGCTATGAACTTCCTTATTTTAGTCCGGTGTACGTCATCACGTACGAATCCGTCGGACTTTTGTGTGGTCGTGTGTAGGCAAGTCCGTTCGTTAGAAAGTCTGCTGCAAGTCCGCCGAAAGTCCGCAGGAAGTCTGTCGGACAGGCTGTCGGACTTTTGTAGACGAAAAGTCCGACCGTGTGTACGCGGCATTAGAATAACTTTCCAAGCTCAGGATACCCCTGCTAAAAATGACTAGATGCATTGCTGTGATGGTCAGTGGGAAGAATGCTCCTTACACTTGTGGTCAATGGGAGGAATTACCTCTTTCAGATAGCTAAAATGTTCAATTTGTCAGTGGGAACTTATCTGAGAGGCAGACATTTCTCATGGCTCAAGGAACCCCTAGCAACCTCTTGAGGAACCCTAGAGGTCCATGGAACCCTGGTTGAGAAACTCTGACATTCAGCAACAAAGCCTGACAAAATTTCTAGCTCTATCCAAAAGTAAAACAATGGTTCATCTAGATGAGAAATAAGCTAATCACATTGTAATAGTACTATCTCTCTGCTGTGAAGTGGTATTGATGTATGAATTTTTTCAGGTTGAGTCTGCGGCCATCGCTGTGCGTGAAGTTGCCAACCAAACCATCCAGTTCTATAGAAGATACGAGGAGAAGCTAGATTACCACTGGCCTGCCTGGGAGAGGCTTCAGGAGCTCCTCTATTACCAGGAGCAGCAGCTGTCTGACTGTGTAAGTTTCCAAGTGATCTTCAACCTTCTCCTTCCCCCAGGCCATTAAAGACAGGAGAAGTTAAATACAAATGTTTTCTATCTTCCAGATCCCAGAGGCAGCAGAAAACCAGCTCTTCGTACAAGGTATCAGCCAACAATTCCTCACTCTGCAGAGAATCCTGGAGGAGCAAGTAAGTCACCCTCCTCCTTTTCACCCATTAAAAGGTCAATTTTTCATAGATCCTCAGGGGAGGGTCTCTGATGTGAAAACAACACTTTAAGTGGGGGGAGAAAACAGCATATAATAATTAAATCCTCATTTAAAAAAAAGAAGATCCCACAGCCACAGTCAAAGTGAACGGAGTAGCCTCCAAATCCTTTGAGATTGGTAATGGAACAAGACAGGGCTGTCCCCTCTCTAAACTTCTATTCATTCTCTCATTGGAACCTCTGTTGCAGCACATTTGGAATAACCCAGACATTAGTGGTCTTCAAACTAGTACGTACCATCACAAAGTCGCTGCTTATGCGGATGATTTTTTGTTCTATTTATCAAATCCACTTGTATCCTTACCAGTTCTCTTATTTGAAATCCGTACATATGGAGAATTATCAGACTTTACCGTTAATCTACAAAAATCAGAGGCTCTCAGCGTTAACCTCCCACCTCAGTCCATTTCTAACCTCAGTGGTAGTTTGCCTTTTCGATGGGCCCCCCGAGCCATCCAGTACCTGGGCACTAGAATCCCTTCCAATCTTCAACTTATTTTCCAATATAATTTCCAAACTTTATTGGCTCCCTTCTCTGCAGATTTAGAGAAACGGAAATCCTTGGCAGTCTCTTGGTTTGGCAGATGTAATGTCATAAAAATGAACGTAATGCAACGTCTCTTATATCTCCTGCAATCTTTGCCGATCAAACTGCCACAAGAGTTTTTTCGAAAGATACGAGCAGCCTTCATCCGATATGTTTGGCAAGGTAAACATTCCCATCTCAAGCGGGCACTCTTGCAAAGATCTAAGCTCAGGGGTGGTGTCGAACTCCCAGACCCTGCCTTATACTGTTTGGCGGTCCATATGACCAAAGTGGTCGATTGGTATAGACACACCTCTCACAAACTTTGGGTGTCTTTGGAACAAGAATCGGTGACTACCCCCCTAGCCGTTCTTCCTTGGACAAGAGTCCACCACTCTTGAGTAGCGCCTCCCCATTCCTTGACTGAATCCACCTTGATAGAACATTCTAGATAGTATAAACTGGCAGCAACTTCCAGCTTCCCCTCGCCATTGACTCCCGTCATTGGTCACCCAGACTTCACTCCGGGTCTGACTAATAGAGCCTTTCAACTCCAATATGATCTGAACCTAGTCAGAGCTTCATCCTTCCTTGGCCCCTCTGGTTGGATCTGCCCATCAGAACTGTTTGGTTCTTTCAACTCCTCGGTTCTGGGCCAGTGGAAAATGTTACAACTAACCTACTTCCTTCGATCCCTTCCTAATCAATCCGGGTTTCGAAGACAACCTACTTTATTTGAAGACCTCTGTTTGGGAGAAGGGCCTCTTTGTAAATCTTTCTCTATTTCGTACTGTATTTTACTTGCAGTCACGTCTCAGCAAGACCCACTATATTTGCTCAAATGGGAAAGAGACCTAAACTTCACTTTTCAGAAGATCAAAAGATCAAAAGAACCGAATATTACTTTTTGCTCACAAATCTTCCCTTTGTAGCAAATATCAGGAGACCTCTTACAAAGTCTTGACGCGCTGGTACCGGACCCCTGCTGTATTAGCATCCCTTTTACCTGGACACAGCCCATTATATTGGAGATGTGGCACCCAGAACGGCACAATATTTCACATTTTCTGGGACTGTCCAAAGATTTGCCCCTTCTGGCAACAGGTACTGCAAATCATGCACAAACTTACAGACTACTCTCTCTTTCACAACCCTGCTGCAGTGCTTCTTAATTTGACTCCTATGTCGAGTAAGAGATACTGTAAATCCTCGCTGAAGCATCTATTGAATGCCGCTAGGGCATGTATTCCCAGTATGTGGAAACAACAAATATATAACACAGTGGTTTGTCAGGGTGAATGATATCCAACAGATGGAACACCTCACTGCGGCCCTCAGGGATAAGACAGAGGAACACAATACTAGCTGTATTGGGACATGTTTCATTTTTCGGATGAATATTTAACATTTTCTTAACTATCTGAAAGGTATTCAGTTCAGGAAGCTCGGTTCCTTTTGCTGTTAACCCCACAGAGGTTCCCTTACTCCCCCCCCCCTTTTTGTTTTTTTCTTCTCTGCCCCCTTTTTCTCGTTCTTCTTTTCTTCTTTCTTCCTCCCTCTTTAGACACTTAATGTGTTCACCTTTCTTCTTTTAAAAAACATCACCCAAAAATGCCTTTCGGTATGCACCGACCACATGGTACGCCTTTTTTTTTTTTTTTTTTTTTTTTTAGCTGAGCGGGGTGCCCCCTTTTTGAAGAGGGTCATCGCTTGCCTTTACTTTACAACTGATACGTGCCTACAGGTGATCTGATCCTTTAGTATGTACATGGAAGCCATGTTCTTACAACTATTTCTCTACACTTGGTTATGTCTTACTTAGTATTGAATATGACCCTGACTTGTTAGGCACGATTTATCACCAAATTGACGTAATGTATATAGTTTGATTAATGACAACTAATGTATGTTATTTCCAGTTCCATCTGGTCACTGCTGACATTCTTTGTCAGGGCTGTGCTGTCATGTCATACTACTGTGTTCTGTTGCATACTCTTAAATAAAGAATAAAAAAAAAAAGAAGATAGCCGGTGGTTCACAGATCGTTTGCAAATAGGTGTTATCAACAGATTATCCATTGGCTTATCTGTCTGTCTAAGGCTCTATGGCCTCCTCATACACACACTAACATTTACCTCTTTCCACAGGATGACAAGGTGTGTGCCCGGAGAACCATCAATACTGAAATCCAGAGGAATCTCCTGCTGGCCAGTCAGCTCTCGTCTCGCATGAGAAGACAACATCTACTGAGAAGTCTTTCCTAGCCATGTGACCGAGTTCACCCAATAGAAATATTTATTTATTTATTTTTTATATATTTATGTATTTATTTATGTATTTTTATATTTATATAAATTATAAATGTAGTTTTATATTTACAATGGATTAATAAAAAAAAAATATTTCACATTTTCTGACTTCTGTCCTGTAATTACTTAAATGAAAATGGAGAATGTAACTTATCTATTTCAGGATGGGTTAATGATGGGGTAGTCAGGGTTGTCACTATGGCAACCCGAAATAAGAAATATATTTGTCAGGAAAGGACACAGAGGAACTCAATGTAGTCAGAAGATGATGGTTAATAGTTGTAGAGTGGGGACAATAATATACTTACGAATATGAAATAAATGGTAACTCAATACAGCAAAAAGTGCCGCTCCAAGTGCCACAGTGTTCAGCCTGGTGATTACAAACACTGCTGGGTGCTGGCTTTAAAGGGGCCCGTCTCTCCCAATAGGCAATCCCTAAATGAAAGTAGAAGGACACAAAGGGTTCTATATGTGTCAAGTAGGCTTCAACTTTGTCTCCTCCCAAACCACATACCCTAATGCATTTTACCCCTTCATGGTCTATATGACTAAACCCATGATCAGGTGAAATGCGTTGGAGGGGCATAGCTGGGAGGAGATGAAGCTGAAGCCTATTAAACAGATATAGTGGTCTCCTGGTGTGCGCTTCTACTTTTCTTTTATGAAATAAACAGTGCGTTTACCAAAGAGCAGAACAGAAGAAAGAGTGAGGATGGAAATGACAGAATAATTGTAACATTTTTATGGTCAGGGCTGGGCTGTGTAGATCATTTTATACTGAACTAGCAAAAACGTTATCCCTTTTAGAACATACAATAGAATATTATAAACTCTGTATATAGCCCTACAGAACAGACCGTGCACAGTCCACACAGGCATCGCTGCTTAACTGCAGATAGGAAACAGGAACTTTATTCAGGGAAAAGACATAGAGCATACCATGGATGCAGCTACAAACTTATAAACACTGCCATCTACTGGCTGATGTAGTTGTTGCACAAAATACAAATGGACATTGAATTCCAACACAAACAATGTTGAAAACTGAACAGTAACGGGGTGTGGAGAATATGAGAGCAGGCAGAATGTACAGGAGAGAAGTGCAGAGGGTTTTACAGTGGGCAATATGTGGACGGGGCCAGTAGTAGGGTTTCCAATGTAATGAAAAACTAGTAAATTCTCTAATGGCAACAGGTACGGTACAGAGCAGTAAAGGCACAATAACACTTGGGGTAACAGGGGTAATAACAGTTCCTAATAGTATGCTGGTACAGTCCTTATGGTACAGGTGGAAATAGTAGTGTAGATAAGCCAGCTTTATCTGGAATGTCCTGACACTAGAACACAGCATTAGAGCAGTATATCTTCAGGCCACAACACAGACAAGGCCCACTTTACCAGGACAGCATCTGCTGGAGAGTTGGCGACTGACAGGGTAGGAGGTGCTGCAGCAATAAAGCAAGTAAGAACATCTGCAGTGCCAATTTTGGAGACCTGTGTATTGAGGGTGTAATGCACTATCCCTACTTTTGCCCTCTCTGCGCTGGAACCTTTCATTAACACTCACCCTCTCTCCCTGACAAAGCGGGTTCCTGTCCATACACTATCCACTCACAGAGTGTGTGGCAAACCCCTGCAGGATCCTCTATTTAACAGGGCTGCCCCAACCAAGATGGCCGCAGAAGGTCATCAGGGATTGAAGTGTCCAATTGGACAATTCTATTGGTTTCTTTTCTATTTTTTGCCTATTCTATTCTTTTCTATTGTATTAAAATTCTAATTTATTCTATTTCAGAAGATGGTTATATTCTTTCTATTTTATTTGATTTAATTCAAACGAAGTCCAGGATAGCTCTGGTGAACATCTAGAGGGATCCCAGGCCAGAGGACAAAGAGCCACCCCACTAAAACTGTAGTACTCGGGTAGTAATTAGGGGGTGCTCCCCACAGTAGTTAGGTCTTCTGGACAAGCCGTGTGCTATTAGGCTCTGACCTGGTTATCCACACGCCGATTCTGACAATGGAGAACCTCTCACCTGGCTGAAAATCAGTTGCCATCTACCTCATCAGATATTGATAAGGCCTTTCTGAGCTGCATAGAGCAGGAAGCAAGGAACCTTATCTTTCTTGGGAACAAGTTGTGGGTATGCCACCTTCTGGGTCACACATTGTTCTTTACAATTTAAACTTTTATTCATTTTGAGAAATATAACTTTGTTTCTCTTTCCAACAGGAGGCTTTGGGGTCTTTTAACTGCCCCCTCCCCCCCCACCCCCACCTTCTTCCATATCCAGGAAGCTTTGTAGTCTGTGAATGGATTCCATACTTCCGTGCAAGAATAAAAGTGTACATTGTAAAGAATAGTCAGTCCTCCAGCAGGTAGCACACAGCACTATATTTAACTATTTGTTACCCAGCTGATTTTAAATAAACTTTCTTTCCTTGGCGTTCTCCTTTAAAGGGGCCTGCTCCTGCATCTGAGCATCAGGAGTAAAGGGGCGCCCTGCTACACATATAATCTTTTTTTTATATCAGATTATTTAGATACAGCAGATCAGGAATCGCACTCAATATACAGACATGTTGTCACGGCTTTGTGGGAATCCCTCGACAGTACGTCTCCGTACACAAAGATTAATAAAAAAAAAAGACCACTAGAGGGCTCCGCAGATGTGAAAACATCTTGACGAGAAGTTTGGAGAAGGGAAAGTAAAACAGCTCAGGAAGATCCCAGATTCACTTTTATGATATCTAGCAATGAATTCCCTTTGGGTGTATAAGAGCGCAGCGGAGAAGATGGAGCTCAGAACACTGCAAGGACCAAACAGGACCAGAATCCTGAGGACACTGCAAAGACCAAAGAGAAAAAGGACAAAGTATACAGAGCAATCCAAAAGACACAGGTAAGAGCCATCATCCCTACTCCACTACATCTTCTTATTTATATACAGTAGTGGCCAAAAGTTTTGAGAACGACACAAATATTCATTTTCACAAAGATCTAAACACATTTCACAATGTGTTTAGATCTTTTTGTCAGATGTTACTATGGTATACTGAAGTATAATTACAAGCATTTCATAAGTGTCAAAGGCTTTTATTGACAATTACATGAAGTTTATGCAAAGAGTCAATATTTGCAGTGTTGACCCTTCTTTTTGAAGACCTCCACAATTCTCCCTGGGATGCTGGCAATCAACTTCTGGACCACATCCTGACTGATGGCAGCCTATTCTTGCATTATCAATATTTGGAGTTTGTCATAATTTGTGGGGTTACTTTGTTCATTCACCTCGAGGATTGACCACAAGTTCTCAATGGGATTAAGGTCTGAGGAGTTTCCTGGCTATGGACCCAAATGATGTTTGATGTTGTGTTCCCCAAGCCACTTAGTTATCACTTTTGCCTTATAGCAAGGTGCTCCATCATGCTGGAAAAGGCATTGTTCCTCACCAAACTGTTCTTGGATGGTTGGGAGAAGTTGCTTTCTGAGGATGTGTTTGTACAATTCTTGTGTTCTAGGGCAAAATTTGGAGTGAAACCACTCCCTTGGCTGAGAAGTAACCTCCCCACATGAATGGTCTCAGGATGCTTTACTGTTGGCATGACACAGGACTGATAGTAGCGCTAACATTTTCTTCTCCAGACAATGTTTTTCCCGGATGTCCCAAACAATCGGAAAGGGGATTCATCAGAGAAAATGTCTTTATCCCAGTCCTCAGCCATACAATCCCTGTACCTTTTGCAGAATATCAGTCTGTCTCTGATGTTTTTCCTAAAAAGAAGTGTCTTCTTTGCTGCCCTTCTTGACACATGGCCATCCTCCAAAAGTCTTCGCCTCACTGTACGTGCCGATGTACTCACACCTGCCTGCAGCCATTCCTGTGCAAGCTCTGCAATGGTGGTGCCCTAATCCCCCAGCTGAATCAACTGTAGGAGACGGTCATGGCACTTGCTGGACTTTCTTGGGCGCCCTGAAGCCTTCTTCATAAACGCAGTGGAAATGTTTTTTATGGGATTAAGTTCATTTTCATGGCAAAGAGGGAATTCATCTGATCACGCGTCATAACATTCTGGAGTGTATGCAAATTGCCATCATAAACACTGAAACAGCAGACTTTGTGAAAATTAATAACGTCAAATAATGTCAAAACTTTTGGTCACGGCTGTAAATACTGTATATACTAATATGATATTCTTATATTTATATATTATGTTTTCTTTCCCAGCCACAATGACCACAACATATTCCTGGAAAATTCTCATCTTCCTTAGTCTCAGCTCCATTGTCTCTGCTCAAAGCTGCAAATGGCTCCATCGAAACCAAGTAGTGGTGAACAGACAGATTCTGCAAAACTTTAAGCAGATGGTGAGTTTCAGACAGTTTTGTTCTGCTCTGTCCATCTTTATGATTCTGGGTCTCATCTATGTATCTTTAGTGTGCTCACAAATTCAAATGCTGTAATCACCCAACCCTTACTTCTGCTCTCTACAGCCCCATCGGGGTCCTGGCTTTTCTGTACTATGTAAAGCCATAAACTGAGGTTCATGCCACCTCTGGTCTGTCCACCCCAATCATGGGTGTCATTTGTCTAACTGTACAACGAGAAGGTGGGATGCCACCATGCCATTCCTCTCCTCTCTACATGCTCATCATGAACTTCACTTCTTCTTCTTCTTCTTGATCGTGTTATATATTTTTATGCCACTGTGGACATCAAATGTACCAAAAAGATAAATCTATCATACTGCACATTACAGATTCTGGCTGAAGATTCTCCTGGAGTTTGTCTCAATAGTAACTTCAGTGTCCCCAATATCAAGCATCTTTACAACATCTCTAAGGTAAGTGAATCACCATATTGAGAGCTCTTTACTAACTCAAGACAGTTGAGCTCATCATATGAAGACGATAATAAGAATGGGGGACTGGCTGGTTGTAGATAAATTAAATTCATTTCCAAAGCTGATCAGACCCACCTGGATGGGGAAGACCAGTATTATCAATACTGCCCAAAAGTTTTGTGATATTTTAGGTGCATAGTGGATAAAGCACTAAATGGCCTAGAATTTCAAATTTGAATTTTCCCATAATGCACTTTTTTTGGAGGAGCCTATGTGCTTTATAGTAAGTTCAGTAAAGTGTTAGCCTAACTGCAGGCACACATTTTAAGTTTAGGTGGACTGGATAAAAGGTTAGAAACTCTTTCATGTTTTCATTATTGTTTGGATCCTCATTGAGGAGATTCCCCACGCTGACTGTCCTGGTGACATCTCAAGTTTAAAAATGTGATGTTACAGGGAGAAGAATTGATGCTTTATCCTTACAATGGGAACACAGAAAGCAGCAAAACACAATTGATTTAGCTCTGCCAATTTCCGGACCACATATAACAAGGTTATAAAGTGAGGGAATATCCCCATGGCAGCCTCTTGAGGAACACTAGAGGTCCATGGAACCCTGGTTGAGAAACTCTGACATTCAGCAACAAAGCCTGAAAAAATTTCTAGCTCTATCCAAAAGTAAAACAATGGTTTATCTAGATGAGAAATAAGCTAATCACACTGTAATAATACTATCTCTCTGCTGTGAAGTGGTATTGATGTATGAAGTTTTTCAGGTTGAGTCTGCGGCCATCGCTGTGCGTGAAGTTGCCAACCAAACCATCCAGTTCTATAGGAGATATGAGGAGAAGTTGGACTACCACTGGCCTGCCTGGGAGAGGCTTCAGGAGCTCCTCTATTACCAGGAGCAGCAGCTGTCTGACTGTGTAAGTTTCCAAGTGACCCTCAACCTTCTCCTTCCCCCAGGCCATTAAAGACAGGAGAAGTTAAATACAAATGTTTTCTATCTTCCAGATCCCAGAGGAAGCAGAAAACCAGCTCTTCGTACAAGGAATCAGCCAACAATTCCTCACCCTGCAGAGAATCCTAGAGGAGCAAGTAAGTCACCCTCCTCCTTTTCACCCATTAAAAGGTCTATTGCTCATAGATCCTCAGGGGAGGTTCTCTGATATGAAAACAACACTTTAGGTGGAGAGTGAAAACAGCATATGATAATGAAGTCCTCATTTTTTAAAAGAGAACATAGCTGGTGGTTCACAGATCGTTTGTAAATAGGTGTTATCAACAGATTATCCATCGGCTTATCGGTCTGTCTAAGGCTCTATGGCTTCCTCATACACACACTAACATTAACCCCTTTCCACAGGACGACAAGGTGTGTGCCCAGAGAGTGGTCAATGCTGAAATCCAGAGGAATCTTCTGCTGTCCAGTCAGCTCTCGTCTCGCATGAGAAGACAACACCTACTGAGAAGTCTTTCCTAACAATGTGACCGAGTTCACAGAATATAAATATTTATTTATTTATTTTTATATATTTATGTATTATGTATCTATATTATTTATTTTTATATTTATTTATTTATATTATAAATGTAGTTTTATATTTACAATGGATTCATTAAAAAAAAATATTATTTCAAATTTTCTGACTTGTGTCCTGTAATTACGTAAATGAAAATGGAGAAAGAGAAATGGAGAATGTAACTTATGTATTTCAGGATGGGTTATACTTACTACAATATGAAATAAATGTTAACCGAATACAACAAAAAGTGCCGCTCCAAGCACCACAGTGTTCAGCCTGGTGATTACAAACACTGCTGGGTGCTGGCTTTAAAGGGGCCCGTATTGCCCAATAGGCAATCCATAAATGAAAGTTGAAAGGCACAAGGGGAGACTGCCCGGTTCTATATGTGTCAAGTAAGCTTCAACTTTGTCTCCTCCCAAACCACGTACTCTAATGCCGCATACACATGAGCAGGCCTTTACGGCAGACTTTGTCTGGCGGACTTTTCGACGGACTTTCCGACGAACTTTCCGAATGAACGGACTTGCCTACACGCGATCAACCAAAGTCCGACGGATTCGTACGTGATGACGTACGTCCGGACTAAAACAAGGAAGTTGATAGCCAGTAGCCAATAACTGCCCTAGCGTCGGTTTTTGTCCGTCGGACTAGCATACAGATGAGCGGACTTTTCGACTGGACTCGAGTCCGTCGGAAAGATTTGAAACGTGTTTCATTTCTAGGTCCGTCGAACTTTTGGGGAAAAAAAGTCAGCTGGAGCCCACACACGATCGAATTGTCCGACGGACTCTGGTCCGCCGGACCAAGTATGTCGTTAAGTCCGGTCGTGTGTACGCGGCATTATGCATTTTACCCTTCGTGGTCTCTATGACTAAACCCATGATCAGGTGAAATGCGTTGGAGGGGCATGGCTTGGGAGGAGATGAAGCTGAAGCCTATTAAATGGATATAGTGATCTCCTGGTGTGCGCTTCTACTTTTGTTTTATGAAAAAAACGGTGGCGTTTACCAAAGAACAGAACAGAAGGAAGAGTGGGAATGGAAATGACAGAATAATTATAACATTTTCATTGTCAGGGCTGGGCTGTGTAGATCTTTTTATAATGAACTAGCAAATACGTTACCCCTTTTAGAACAGACAATAGTATAATATAAATTCTGTATTTAGCCCTACCAGAACAGACAGTCCACAGTCCACACGGGCTTCGCTGCTTAACTGCAGCCAGGAACTTTATTCAGGTAAAAGACATAGAGCATACCATGGATGCAGCGACAAACTTATAAAAACTGCCATCTACTGGCTGATGTAGTTGTTGCACAAAATACAAATGGACATTGTAATCCTACACAAAAAATGTTGAAAACTGAACAGGAAAGGGGTGCGGAGAGTATGAGAGCAGGCAGAATGTACAGGAGAGAAGTGCAGAGGGTATTACAGTGGGCAGTATGTGGACGGGGCCAGTAGTAGGGTATTCAATGTAATGAAACATTAGTAAATTCTCTAATGGCAACAGGCGCAGTACAGAGCAGTAAACAACACTTGGGGTAACACGGGCAATAACAGTTCCTAATAGTGTGCTGGTACAGTCCTTATGGCACACGTGGAAATAGCAGTGTAGCTAAGCCACCTTGATCTGGAATGTCCTGGCACTAGAACACAGCATTAGAGCAGTATATCTTCAGGCACAGTGGTCACAACACAGACAAGGCCCACTTTACCAGGACAGCTGACCTACTAACTACAAATGACCTACTAACTGCAAAAACCGACGGACACTATTCTGTACTCCTACTTCTGGATCTTTCAGCGGCCTTTGACATGGTTGACCACCTCCTCCTCTTCAAAAAACTTCACTCCCTCGGTCTCCGTGACTGTGCTCTTCAGTGGCTCTCATCCTACCTATCCCAATGCACCTTCAGTGTCACTTACAATTCAACTTCCTCCACTCCTCTTCCCTTCTCTGTCGGGGTCCCCCAAGGTTCTGTTCTTGAACCTCTTTTATTTTCAATCTACACCTCTTCCCTGGGTCAGCTGATAGCCTCTCACGGCTTTCAATATCATTTCTATGCTGACAACACACAAATCTATCTCTCCACCCCTCAACTCACTCCATCAGTCTCCTCACGCATCACTAACTTACTAACCGACATATCTGTATGGATGTCACACCACTTCCTCAAACCCAACTTGTCCAAAACCAGCTTATATTTCCTCCCTCACGTGCCTCTTCCCCTGACTTCTCTGTCAAGAGCATATGGCACAACCATCCACCCGTCCCCACATGTCAGGGTGCTAGGTATTATCCTGGATTCTGAACTCTCCTTTCTGCCTCACATCCAATCACTTTCCAAAGCTTGCCGCCTCAACCTCCGCAACATCTCTAAACTAGGTCCCTTTCTAACCAACGAAACCACAAAGCTCCTGATTCACTCCCTGGTCATCTCTCGCCTCGACTACTGCAACTCCCTCCTCATTGGCTTACCTTTAATTAGACTATACCCCCTTCAGTCCATCATGAATGCTGCTGCCAGACTCATCCACCTTACAAACCGCTCAGTGTCTGCTACCCCTCTCTGCCAATCCCTCCATTGGCTGCCACTCGCCCAACAAATTAAATTCAAAATACTAACAATAAGTTACAAAGCCATCCACAACTCTGCCCCCAGCTACATCCCTAGCCTAGTCTCAAAATACCAACCTAATCGCCCTCTTCGTTCCTCCCAGGACCTCCTGCTCTCTAGTTCCCTCATCAACTCCTCCCATATCCGCCTCCAGGACTTCTCCCGAGCCTCGCCCATCCTTTGGAATTCCCTACCCCAATCTGTCAGACTGTCTCCAAATTTATCCACTTTTGGGCAATCCCTGAAAACTTTCCTCTTCAGAGAAGCCTATCCTGCCTCCATCTAACAACTGCACTATTTTCTCCATTGGCTCATCCCCCATAGCTATTACCCTTTGTATAACTTGACCTTTCCTCCTAGATTGTAAGCTCTAACGAGCAGAGCCCTCTATTTCCTCCTGTATTGAATTGTATTGTACTTGTACTGTCCTCCCTAATCTTGTAAAGCGCTGCGTAAACTGTTGGCGCTATATAAATCCTGTATAATAATAATAATAATAATAATAATAATAATATGTTCAGGAAAAGTGGCATGCATAGTGCATACAATCCTCTCACCTCTCTACAGCCATGGAAGTTGCCTTCCCTCACTCACGCCGCGCTGGAGCTGTCCCTGGAGAAGATAGAGGGAGGAGGTGGGTGGAGCCAACATTCACACACTAGGCGCGGAGGAGAAAGAAGTTAAATCCTCCTCCGCTTCACTCTGAAAGCTGGGACCTCCCTCTCCTCCTCCTTGGCTCTGACATGAAATCACTGGTTGCTATACACCAGGCGGGCAGGCGTTAGTAACCAGTGAGAGTCCAGGCCAGCAGCGGGTGGTGCAACAACACCGGCGCTGCTGCTGATTCTAAACAGTGAGAGAGACATTCGGGAGTCAGTAATATTTCTCAGGGGGAGCAATTTCCCCGTTGCCCCCCCCCTGGATCCGCCTCTGCCCTGTAGGAGCCTCTATTTAAAAGGGCTGCCCCAACCAAGATGGCTGCAGAAGGCCATCAGGGATTGCAGCGTCCAATCGGATAATTCTGTTCTTTTCTTTTCAATTTTTTTTATTCTATTCTTTTCTATTGTATTCAAATTCTAATTTATTCTATCCGAAATTTGAATTTCAGAAGATGTTTATATTCTTTCTATTTTTTTTTTTTCAATTTTATTCAAACAAAGTCCAGGATAGCTCAGGTGAACATCTAGAGGGATCCCAGGCCTGAGGAAAAAGAGCCACCCCACTAAAACTGCAGTACTCTGGTAGTAATTGGGGGGGGGGGGGTGCTTCCCACAGTAGCTGGGTCTTCTGGAGAAGTCGTGCGCTATTAGGCTCTGACCTGTTTATCCGCACGCCAATTCTGACAATGGAGAGCCTCTCACCTGGCTGCAAATCAGTTGCCATCTACCTCATCAGATAAGGCCTTTCTGAGCTGCATAGAGCAGGAAGCAAGGAACCTCATCTTTCTTGGGAACAAGTTGTGGGTATGCCACCTCCTGGGTCACACATTGTTCTTTACAATTTAAACTTTTATTCATTTTGAGAAATATAACTTTGTTTCACTTTCCAACAGGAGGCTTTGGGATCTTTTAATGCACTGCCCCCCCCCCTCCCCCACCTTCTTCCATATCCAGGAAGCTTTGTAGTCTGTGAATGGATTCCATACTTCCGTACAAGAATACAAGTGTAAATTGTAAAGAATAGTTAGTCCTCCAGCAGGTAGCACACAGCACTATATTTAACTATTTGTACTGTACTCTCTGCCCTCATGTTGTAAAGCGCTGCACAAACTGCTGGCACTATATAAATCCTGTATAATAATAACAAATAAAAAAAGAATAAAAGTGTAAATTGTAAAGAATAGTCAGTCCTCCAGCAGGTAGCACACAGCACTATATTTAACTATTTGTTACCCAGCTGATTTTAAATAAACTTTCTTTCCTTGGCGTTCTCCTTTAAAGGGGCCTGCTCCTGCATCTGAGCATCAGGAGTAAAGGGGCGCCACGCTACACATATAATCTTTTTTTTATATCAGATTATTTAGATACAGCAGATCAGGAATCGCACTCAGTATACAGACATGTTGTCACGGCTTTGTGGGAATTCCTCCTTGATTTGATTGTAGCCGTATTAGTGCAATTGTGACAGAGAAAATTGAGTACTGTCCGTGATACTTTTTTTATTTGCACTAACATACAATTTTTCAGGACAAGCTCTCGGGGTAGGTCCCCTTCTTCAAAGTCCAAGCAGTACTGATTCACAAATTTTTAAGCAGAATGTTAAAGAAGAAAAAAAAAAAAAAGAAAAAGAGAAAAACAAACACATACAAATCAATGGTAATAAAGATAACAGCAGAGTTAGTGAGATAAGACAGAGTCTTATCTCACTAACTCTGCTGCTATCTTTATTACCATTGATTTGTATGTGTTTGTTTTTCTCTTTTTTTTTTTCTTCTTTAACATTCTGCCTAAAAATTTGTGAATCAGTACTGCTTGGACTTTGAAGAAGGGGACCTACCCCGAAAGCTTGTCCTGAAAAATTGTATGTTAGTGCAAATAAAAAAAAGTAACACAGACAGTACCCAATTTTCTCTGGGAATTCCTCGACAGTACGTCTCCGTACACAAAGATTAATAAATGAAGAGACCACTAGAGGGCTCCGCATTTGTGAAAACATCTTGACGAGAAGTTTGGAGAAGGGAAAGTAAAATGGCTCAGGAAGATCCCAGATTCACTTCTATGATATCTAGCAATGAATTCCCTCTGGGTGTATAAGAGCGCAACGGAGAAGATGGAGCTCAGAACACGGCAAGGACCAAACAGGACCAGAATCCTGAGGACACTGCAAAGACCAAAGAGAAAAGGGACAAAGTATACAGAGCAATCCAAAAGACACAGGTAAGAGCCATCATCCCTACTTCACTACATCTTCTTATTTAGTGGCCGAAAGTTTTGACACAAATATTCATTTTCACAAAGTCTGCTGCTTCAATGTTTTTAGATCTTTTTGTCAGATGTTACTATGGTATACTGAAGTATAATTACAAGCATTTCATAAGTGTCAAAGGCTTTTATTGACAATTACAAGAAGTTTATGCAAAGAGTCGATATTTGCAGTGTTGACCCTTCTTTTTGAAGCCCTCTACAATTCTCCCTGGGATGCTGGCAATCAACTTCTGGACCACATCCTGACTGATGGCAGCCTATTCTTGCATTATAAATGCTTTGAGTTTGTCAGAATTTGTGGGGTGTTTTTGTTCATCCGCCTCGAGGATTGACCACAATTTCTCAATGGGATTAAGTTCTGAGGAGTTTCCTGGCTATGGACCCAAATTTTTGATGTTTTGTTCCCCAAGCCACTTAGTTATCACTTTTGCCTTATATCAAGGTGCTCCATCATACTGGAAAAGTCATTGTTCCTCACCAAACTGTTCTTGGATGGTTGGGAGAAGTTGCTTTCTGAGGATGTGTTTGTACAATTCTTGTGTTCTAGGGCAAAATTTGGAGTGAAACCACTACTTTGGCTGAGAAGTAACCTCCCCACATGAATGGTCTCAGGATGCTTTACTGTTGGCATGACACAGGACTGATAGTACGCTCACATTTTCTTCTCCAGACAATGTTTTTCCCGGATGTCCCAAACAATCGGAAAGGGGATTCATCAGAGAAAATGACTTTACCCCAGTCCTCAGCCATTCAATCCCTGTACCTTTTGCAGAATAGCAGCCTGTCTCTGATGTTTTGCCTGAAGAGAAGTGTCTTCTTTGCTGCTCTTCTTGACACATGGCCATCCTCCAAAAGTCTTCGCCTCACTGTGCGTGCCGATGTACTCACACCTGCCTGCAGCCATTCCTGAGCAAGCTCTGCACTGGTGGTGCCCTGATCCCCCAGCTGAATCAACTGTAGGAGACGGTCATGGCACTTGCTGGACTTTCTTGGGCGCCCTGAAGCCTTCTTCATAAACGCAGTGGAAATGTTTTTTATGGGATTAAGTTCATTTTCATGGCAAAGAGGGAATTCATCTGATCACGCTTCATAACATTCTGGAGTATATGCAAATTGCCATCATAAACACTGAAACAGCAGACTTTGTGAAAATTAATATCTGTGTCAAAACTTTTGGTCACGGCTGTAAATACTGTATATACTAATACGATATTCTTATATTTATATATTATGTTTTCTTTACCAGCCACAATGACCACAACATATTCCTGGACAATTCTCATCTTCCTTAGCCTCAGCTCCATTGTCTTTGCTCAAAGCTGCAAATGGCTCCATCGAAACCAAGCAGTGGTGAACAGACAGATTCTGCAAAACTTTAAGCAGATGGTGAGTCCCAGATAGTTTTGTTCTGCTCTGTCCATCTTTATGATTTGGGGTCTCATCTATGTATCTTTAGTGGGCTCACAAATTCAAATGCTGTAATCACCCAATCCTTACGTCTGCTCTCTACAGCCCCATCGGGGTCCTGGCTTTCCTGTACTATGTAAAGCCATAAACGGAGGTTCATGCCACCTCTGATCTGTCCACCCCAATAATGGGTGTCATTTGTCTAACTGTACATCCAGAAGGTGGGATGCCACCATGCCATTCCTCTCCTCTCTACATGCTCATCATGAACTTCACTTCTTCTTCTTCTTCTTGATCGTGTTATATATTTTTATGCCTTTGTGGACATCAAATGTACCAATAAGATAAATCTATCATACTGCACATTACAGATTCCGGCTGAAGATTCTCCTGGAGTTTGTCTCAATAGTAACTTCAGCGTCCCCGATATCAAGCATCTCTACAACATCTCTAAGGTAAGTGAAGCACCATATTGAGAGCTCTTTAACTCAAGACAGTTGAGCTCATCATATGTAGACGATAATAAGAATGGGGGACTGGCTGGTTGTAGATAAATTAAATTCATTTCCAAAGCTGATCAGACCCACCTGGATGGGGAAGACCAGTATTATTAATACTGCCCAAATGTTTTGTGATATTTTAGGTGCATAGTGGAATTTGAATTTTCCCATAATGCACTTTTTTTTGGAGGAGCCTATGTGCTTTATAGTAAGTTCAGTAAAGTGTTAGCCTAACTCCAGGCACACATTTTAAGTTTAGGTGGACTGGATAAAAGGTTAGAAACTCTTTCATGTTTTCATTATTGTTTGGATCCTCATTGAGGAGATTCCCCACGCTGACTGTCCTGGTGACATCTCAAGTTTAAAAATGTGACCGGGTGTTACAGGGAGAAGAATTGATGCTTTATCCTTACAATGGGGACACAGAAAGCAGCAAAACACAATTGATTTATGGTAGCTCTGCCAATTTCCGGACCGCATATAACAAGGATATAAAGTGAGGGAATATCCCTATGCCTTTCCCAACCTTTTTAACACAGAGGAACCCTTATAATAACTTTCCAAGCTCAGGATACCCCTGCTAAAAATGACTAGATGCATTGCTGTGATGGTCAGTAGGAAGAATGCTATATACACCTGTGGTCATTGGAAGGAATTATCTCTTTCAGACAATGGCGTCCCTAAGGGGGGGGGCAGAGGGGGGCCCTGACCCCCCCCCAACATTATGCTGTGCCCCACCATGTGCCCCCCCAATTAAAAAAAAAGTTTTGTTTCTTTTTTACAAAAAGGCAATGTCTTTTTGTTTGCATTCGTATTGGATGCGCCGCATCTTACTCGGGCCGCTGCTGGAGTAACACAGTCTCTATTGAGAGGGAGAGCGTCCCCAGTCAGCTCCTGCGGGTGATTCCTCCCCCCTCCCTCTGCTTGCTGACACTGCATAATACGAGCGCTCACACAACCACGGCTGCCCGATCTGCTCCTTCCCCTGCATCCTCATTGGCAGGGAGAAGAGCGAGTTGCAGGAAGGACTCCACCAGGACTTTCAGTTACTGAAAAAAACAGACTGATTTCTCCCGTCCTTAGGACAGGAGAACCAGCCTGTAAATTCCAAGAGATGCCAGACCAGCGCTGTCAATAGCAGGGGCAGGACAGCAAAAGGAGGCTGGGGAACCCCACAGTGGCAGAACACCAGGGCCCGGTGGCAAGACAATCTTTGCAACCCTGATAGTTCTCCCACTGCTTTGGACCCTTATATTTTCTTGGTATGCTGGTGACATATATCTCTTGCTTCCTGCCACCCTTGGGGCCCCAATACAGTAGGAAGTGAGCTCACTGCAGAACATGTGAAAGGGCCCGTTGTGGGATCCTAGTAAAGGGCCCCAGGATATATATATATATATATTATATATATATATATATTATATATAATTGCCCCCCCTAAATATTAAAGCTGGAGACGCCACTGCTTTTAGATAGCTAAAGAGATCAATTTGTCAGTGGAAACTTGAGAAACTCTGACATTCAGCAACAAAGCCTGACAAAATTTCTAGCTCTATCCAAAAGTAAAAACAATGGTTCATCTAGATGAGAAATATGCTAATCACACTGTAATAATACTATCTCTCTGCTGTGAAGTGGTATTGATGTATGAATTTTTTTTAGGTTGAGTCTGCGGCCATCGCTGTGCGTGAAGTTGCCAACCAAACCATCCAGTTCTATAGGAGATATGAGGAGAGGTTTGACTACCACTGGCCTGCTTGGGAGAGGTTTCAGGAGCTCCTCTATTACCAGGAGCAGCAGCTGTCTGACTGTGTAAGTTTCCAAGTGACCTTCAACCTTCTCCTTCCCCCAGGCCATTAAAGACAGGAGAAGTTAAATACAAATGTTTTCTATCTTCCAGATCCCAGAGGAAGCAGAAAACCAGCTCTTCGTACACGGAATCAGCCAACAATTCCTCACCCTGCAGAGAATCCTAGAGGAGCAAGTAAGTCACCATCCTCCTTTTCACCCATTAAAAGGTCTATTGCTCATAGATCCTCAGGGGAGGTTCTCTTATATGAAAACAACACTTTAGGTGGGTGGTGAAAACAGCATATGATAATGAAATCCTCATTTTTAAAATAAGAACATCGCTGGTGGTTCACAGATCGTTTGTAAATAGGTGTTATCAACAGATTATCCATTGGCTTATCTGTCTGTCTAAGGCGCTATGGCTTCCTCATACACACACTAACATTTACCCCTTTCCACAGGACGACAAGGTGTGTGCCCAGAGAGCGGTCAATGCTGAAATCCAGAGGAATCTTCTGCTGTCCAGTCAGCTCTCATCTCGCATGAGAAGACAACACTTACTGAGAAGTCTTTCCTAGCCATGTGACCGAGTTCACTGAATAGAAATATTTATTTATTTATTTTTATATATTTATGTATTATGTATTTATTTATGTATTTTTATATTTATTTATTTATATTATAAATGTATTTTTATATTTGCAATGGATTAATTAAAAAAAATATTATTTCAAATTTTCTGACTTGTGTCCTGTAATTATGTAAATGAAAATAGAGAAAGAGAAATGGAGAATGTAACTTATCTATTTCAGGATGGGTTAATGATGGGGTAGTCAGGGTTGTCACTATGGCAACCCGAAATAAGAAATATATTTGTCAGGAAAGGACACAGAGGAACTCAGTGTAGTCAAGAAGATGATGGTTAATAGTTGTAGAGTGGGGACAATAATATACTTACTACAATATGAAATAAATGGTAACTCAATACAGCAAAAAGTGCCGCTCCAAGTGCCACAGTGTTCAGCCTGGTGATTACGAACACTGCTGGGTGCTGGCTTTAAAGGGGCCCATCTCGCCCAATAGGCAATTCCTAAATGAAAGTAGAAGGACACAAAGGGTTATATATGTGTCAAATAGGCTTCAACTTTGACTCCTCCCAAACCACATACTCTAATGCATTTTACCCCTTCATGGTCTATATGACTAAACCCATGATCAGGTGAAATGCGTTGGAGGGGCATGGCTTGGGAGGAAATGAAGCTGAAACCTATTAAACAGATATAGTGGTCTCCTGGTGTGCGCTTCTACTTTTCTTTTATGAAATAAACGGTGGCGTTTACCAAAGAGCAGAACAGAAGGAAAAGTGAGGATGGAAATGACAGAATAATTGAAACATTTTTATGGTCAGGGCTGGGCTGTGTAGATCATTTAATACTGAACTAGCAAAAACGTTACCCCTTTTAGAACAGACAATAGAATATTATAAATTCTGTGTATAGCCCTACAGAACAGACCGTGCACAGTCCACACAGGCGTCGCTGCTTAACTGCAGACAGGAAACAGGAACTTTATTTAGGGAAAAGACATAGAGCATACCATGGATGCAGCGACAAACTTATAAACACTGCCATCTACTGGCTGATGTAGTTATTGCACAAAATACAAATTGACATTGTATTCAAACAAAAACAATGTTGAAAACTGAACAGTAAAGGGGTGCGGAGAGTATGAGAGCAGGCAGAATGTACAGGAGAGAAGTGCAGAGGGTATTACAGTGGGCAGTATGTGGACGGGGCCAGTAGTAGGGTATTCAATGTAATGAAACACTAGTAAATTCTCTAATGGCAACAGGTACGGTACAGAGCACTAGAACACAGCATTAGAGCAGTATATCTTCAGGCACAGTGGTCACAACACAGACAAAGCCCACTTTACCAGGACAGCATCTGCTGGAGAGTTGGCGACTGACAGGGTAGGAGGTGCTGGCAGCAATAAAGCAAACAGGAACATCTGCAGTGCCAATTCTGGAGACCTGTGTTTTGAGGGTGTAATGCACTATCCCTACTCTTGCCCTCCCTGCGCTGGAACCTTTCATTAACACTCACCCTCTCTCCCTGACAAAGCGGGTTCCTGTCCCCACACTATGCACTCGCAGAGTGTGTGCCAAACCCCTGTAGGAGCCTCTATGTAAAATGGCTACCCCAACCAAGATGGCCGCAGAAGGTCATCAGGGATTGCAGTGTCAAATCCGAAAATTCTATTCTTTTCTTTTCTATTTTTTTTATTCTTTTCTATTGTATTCAAATTCTAATTTATTCTATTTGAAATTTGAATTTCAGAAGATGGTTATATTCTTTCTATTTTCTTCGATTTTATTCAAACAAAGTCCAGGATAGCTCTGATGAACATCTAGAGGGATCCCAGGCCTGAGGACAAAGAGCCACCCCACTAAAACTGCAGTACTCTGGTAGTAATTAGGGAGGTGCTCCCCACAGTAGCTGGGTCTTCTGGAGAAGCCATGCGCTATTAGGCTCTGGCCTGGTTATCCGCACGCCGATTCTGACAGGCTGCAAATCAGTTGCCATCTACCTCATCAGATAAGGCCTTTCTCTATCTTACACAACTCACCAGTTTGGATTTCTAAACATTGGTTTAATAAAATTGATAGCGTATTTAGAGAGTTGGTTTGGAAGGGCGGGGTAGCGAGGATTGGTTTGCAGGTGCTTCAGCGGCCGGGTGAGAAGGGTGGGTTGGGAGTGCCGGACCCGGGTTGCTACTTCCTGGCGTCTGAAATGCAGCATGTGGGAGGGAGCAATAGGCCCGGGAATTGGGTAGCAGGGAATAATGTATTACTAAATGACACCAACCATGATACCATAGTAGAAGCGTTGGAAGCGGATTCCTTTGGCACTAGATGTCCCACCACTCAGATGATGGTCAAGAGCTGGGTTAAGGTTAAAAAATGGAAGGGCAAAGGGAAAAATAGGAAAAAGAGAAAATTCTTGGACATCCCTTTGACGAATTAGTATGGTCTATAGATGTTTTTCTTTTTTTTTGTATTGATGTATAAATGAGGTAAATAAAAGGACTGCATAGATGATGGCTATGTCAGCCCTTGCTTGTGTGTTTTTAATGTAATTTTTTCAATAAAAAGGATTTGAATCGAGATAAGGCCTTTCTGAGCTGCATAGAGCAGGAAGCAAGGAACCTTATCTTTCTTGGGAACAAGTTGTGGGTATGCCACCTCCTGGGTCACACACACTGTTCTTTACAATTTAAACTTTTATTCATTTTGAGAAATATAACTTTGTTTCACTTTCCAACAGGAGGCTTTGGGATCTTTTAATGCACTGGCCCCTCCCTCCCCCCCTTCTTCCATATCCAGGAAGCTTTGTAGTCTGTGAATGGATTCCATACTTCCGTACAAGAATACAAGTGTAAATTGTAAAGAATAGTCAGTCCTCTAGCAGGTGGCACACAGCACTATATTTAACTATTTGTACTGTACTCTCTGCCCTCATGTTGTAAAGCGCTGCACAAACTGCTGGCACTATATAAATCCTGTATAATAATAACAAATAAAAAAGAATAAAAGTGTAAATTGTAAAGAACAACCAGTCCTCCAGCAGGTAGCACACAGCACTAAATTTAACTATTTGTTACCCAGCTGATTTTAAATAAACTTTCTTTCCTTGGAGTTCACCTTTAAAGGGGCCTGCTCCTGCATCTGAGCATCAAGAGTAAAGGGGCGCCCCGCTACACATATAATCTTTTTTTGATATCAGATTATTTAGATACAGCAGATCAGGAATCGCACTTAGTATACAGACATGTTGTCACGGCTTTGTGGGAATTCCTCGACAGTACGTCTCCGTACACAAAGATTAATAAATGAAGAGACCACTAGAGGGCTCCGCAGATGTGAAAACATCTTGACGAGAAGTTTGGAGAAGGGAAAGTAAAACAGCTCAGGAAGATCCCAGATTCACTTTTATGATATCTAGCAATGAATTCCCTCTCAGTGTATAAGAGCGCAGCGGAGAAGATGGAGCTCAGAACACTGCAAGGACCAAACAGGACCAGAATCCTGAGGACACTGCAAAGACCAAAGAGAAAAAGGACCAAGTCTACAGAGCAATCCAAAAGACACAGGTAAGAGCCATCATCCCTACTTCACTACATCTTCTTATTTATATACAGTAGTGGCCTAAAGTTTGGAGAATGACACAAATATTCATTTTCACAAAGTCTGCTGCTACAGTGTTTTTAGATTTTTTTGTCAGATGTTACTATGGTATACTGAAGTATAATTACCAGCATTTCATAAGTGTCAAAGGCTTTTATTGACAATGACATGAAGTTTATGCAAAGAGTCAATATTTGCAGTGTTGATCCTTCTTTTTCAAGACCTCTGAAATTCTCTCTGGCCTACTGGCAATCAACTTCTGGGCCACATCCTGACTAATGGCAGCCTATTCTTGCATTATCAATGCTTGGAGTTTGTCAGAATTTGTGGGGTTTCTTTGTTCATCCGCCTCAAGGATTGACCACAAGTTCTCAATGGGATTAAGGTCTGAGGAGTTTCCTGGCTATGGACCCAAATTTATGATGTTTTGTTCCCCAAGCCACTTAGTTATCACTTTTGCCTTATGGTAAGGTGTTCCATCATGCTGGAAAAAGGCATTGTTCCTCACCAAACTGTTCTTGGATGGTTGGGAGAAGTTGCTTTCTGAAGATGTTTTTGTACAATTCTTTGCTGTGTTCTAAGGCAAAATTGTGAGTGAAACCACTCCCTTGGCTGAGAAGTAACCTCCCCACATGAATGGTCTCAGGATGCTTTACTGTTGGCATGACACAGGACTGATTGTAGTGCTCACCTTTTCTTCTCCAAACAAGGTTTTTTCCATATGTTCCAAACAATCGGAAAGGGGATTCATCAGAGAAAATGACTTTACCCCAGTCCTCAGCCATACAATCCCTGTACCTTCTGCAGAATATCAGCCTGTCTCTGATGTTTTTCCTGAAGAGAAGTGTCTTCTTTGCTGCTCTTCTGGACACATGGCCATCCTCCAAAAGTCTTCGCCTCACTGTGCGTGCAGATGCACTCACACCTGCCTCCAGCCGTTCCTGAGCAAGCTCTGCACTGGTGGTGCCCCGATCCCCCAGCTGATTCAAATGCAGGAGAAGGTCCTGGCGCTTGCTGGACTTTCTTGGGTGCCGTAAAGCCTTCTTAACAAATGCAGTGGGAATGTTTTTTAGGGGATTAAGTTCATTTTCATGGCAAAGAGGGACTTTGCAATTAATTGCAATTCATCTGATCACGCTTCATAACATTCTGGAGTATATGGAAATTGCCATCATAAACACTGAAACAGCAGACTTTGTGAAAATTAATATTTGTGTGAAAGCTTTTGGCCACGGCTTTAAATACTGTATATATTAATATGATATTCTTATAGTTATATATTATGTTTTCTTTCCCAGCCACAATGACCACAACATATTCCTGGACAATTCTCATCTTCCTTAGCATCAGCTCCATTGTCTTTGCTCAAAGCTGCAAATGGCTCCATCCAAACCAAGAAGTGGTGAACAGACAGATTCTGCAAAACTTTAAGCAGATGGTGAGTCCCGGACAGTTTTGTTCTGCTCTGTCCATGTTTATGATTCAGGGTCTCATCTATGTAGCTTTAGTGTGCTTACAAATTCAAATGCTGTAATCACCCAACCCTTACTTCTGCTCTCTACAGCCCCATCGGGGTCCTGGCTTTCCTGTACTATGTAAAGCCATAAATGGAGGTTCATGCCACCTCTGGTCTGTCCACCCAAATCATAGCGGTCATTTGTCTTCCTGTACAACCAGAAGGTTGGATGCCACCATGCCATTCCTCTCCTCTCTACATGCTCATCATGAACTTCACTTCTTATTCTTCTTCTTGATCATGTTGCATATTTTTACGCCACTGTGGACATCAAATGTACCAAAAAGGTAAATCTATCATACTGTACATTACAGATTCCGGCTGAAGATTCTCCTGGAGTTTGTCTCAATAGTAACTTCAGCGTCCCCAATATCAAGCACCTCTACCAAATCTCTAAGGTAAGTGAAACTCCATATTGAGAGCTCTTTCACAAACTCAAGATAGTTGAGCTCATCATATGAAGACAATAATAAGAATGGGAGACTGGCTGGTTGTAAATAAATTAAATTAATTTCCAAAGCTGATCAGACCCACCTGGATGGGAAAGACCAGTATTATCAATACTGCCCAAAAGTTTTGTGATAATTTAGGTGCACAGTGGATAAAGCACTAAGTGGCCTAGCATTTCAAATTAGAATTTTACCAGAATGCACCTTTTTTGGAGGAACCTATGTTTTTTAGTATTTCGGTAAAGTGTTAGCCTAACTCCAGGCACACATTTTAAGTTTAGGTGGACTGGATAAAAGGTTAGAAACTCTTTCATGTTTTCATTATTGTTTGGATACTCATTGATGAAATTCCCCGCGCTGACTGTCCTGGTGACATCTCAAGTTTAAAAATGTGACTGTGTGTTACAGGGGAAGAATTGATGCTATATCCTTACAATGGGGACACAGAAAGCAGCAAAACACAATTCATTTAGCGCTGCCAATTTCTGGACCGCATATAACAAGAATATAAAGTGAGGGAATATTGCTATGCCTTTCTCAACCTTTTTAACATAGAGGAACCCTTATAATAACTTTCCAAGCTCAGGATACCCCTGATAAAAATGACTAGATGATTTGCTGTGATGGTCAGTGTAAAGAATGCTCCTTACACATGTGGTCACTGGGAGGAATTACCTTTTTCAGATAGCTAAAAAGATCAATTTGTCAGTGGGAACTTATCTGAGAGGCAGACATTTCTCATGGCTCAAGGAACCTCTGGCAGCCTCTTGAGGAACCCTAGAGGTCCATGGAACCCTGGTTGAGAAACTCTGACATTCAGCAAGAAAGCCTGACAAAATTTCTAGCTCTATCCAAAAGTAAAAAAATGGTTCAGCTAGATCAGAAATAAGCTAATCACATTGTAATAATACTATCTCTCTGCTGTGAAGTGGTATTGATGCATGATTTTTTTTCAGGTTGAGTCTGCGGCCATCGCTGTGCGTGAAGTTTCCAACCAAATCATCCAGTTCTATAGGAGATATGAGGAGAAGCTGGACTACCACTGGCCTGCCTGGGAGAGGCTTCAGGAGCTCCTCTATTACCAGAAGCAGCAGCTGTTTGACTGTGTAAGTTTCCAAGTCAAAACCAACCCGCTCTTCCCCCAGGCCATTAAAGCAGAGTCCCACTGAAAAAAAAATAATTAAAAGTCAGCAGCTACAAAAAGTGTAGCTGCTGACTTTTAATAATCAGACACTCGCCTGTCCCACGGTCCAGCGATGCGGGCATACGAAGCCCCGTTCCTCTCCCCCTCCTCTCTACGGCGCCGCCATTGTTAATTTTTGCGCCCAGCTGTGGCTGCGCGCTGTGAATGGCCGGGCAATCTTCTGGTACCTGTGATGTGTCCCAGAAGATTGCAGGGAGGGAGGGGGGGAGAGGTGAACTTCTTTCCGGCGCCGTGGAGCCCCGGGAGGAAGTGGGAGCTGGATGCCTCTAAAAAGAGGGTATCAGCTCCACCATCAAAAAAATGACATGCCAAATGTGATGATGTCACCATCACTTAAAGTGGAAGTTCCATTTTTGGGTGGAACGCCGCTTTAAAGCCAGGAGAAGTTATATACAAATGTTGTCTATCTTCTAGATCCCAGAGGGAGCAGAGAACCAGCTCTTCGTACAAGGAATCAGCCAACAATTCATCATACTGCAGAGAATCCTAGAGGAGCAAGTAAGTCACCCTTCTCCTTTTCACCCATTAAAATGTCATTGTTCATTGATCCTCAGGGGAGGGTCTCTGATGTGAAAACAACACTTTAGGTGGGAGGTTAAAACAGCATATGATAATTAAATCCTCCTTATCAAAAAAATTAGAAGATAGCTGGTGGTTCACAGATAGGTGTATAGTTGTTATCAACAGATTATCGATTGGCTTATCTGTATGTCTAAGGGTCTATGGCTTCCTCATACATATACTAATATTTACCCCTTTCCACAGGACAACAAGGTGTGTGCACGGAGAGTCGCCAATGCTGAAATCCAGAGAAATCTCCTGCTGGCCATTCAGCTCTCGTCTCGCATGAGAAGACAACACCTACTGAGAAGTCTTTCCTAGCAATGTGAAGTTCACAAGTTCACTGAATAGAAATATTTATTTATTTATTTTTATATATTTATGTATTATGTATTAATTTATGTATTTTTTATATTTATTTATTTTATTATTTATTACTTATTTTATTTATATTTACAATGGATTAATAAAAAAATTAATATTTTACATATTCTGACTTCTGTCCTATAATTACGTAAATGAAAATAGAGAAAGAGAAATGGGGAATGTATCTATCTATTTCAAGATGGTTTAATGATGGGGTAATGAGGGTTGTCACTATGGTACCTCGAAATAAGAAATATATTTGTCAGGAAAGGACACAGAGGAACTCTGTAGTGTAGTCAGAAGATGTTGGCTAATAGTTGTAGAGTGGGGACAAAAATATACTTACTACAATATGAAATAAATGGTAACTCAATACAACAAAAAGTGCTGCTCCAAGCCCCACAGTGTTCAGCCTGGTGATTCCAAACACTGCTGGGTGCTGGCTTCAAAGGGGCCCGTCTCGCCCAATAGGCAATCTATAAATGAAAAGTAGAAGGGCACAAAGGGAAATTGCCCGGTTCTATATGTGTCAAGTAGGCTCCAACTTCGTCTCCTCCCAAATTACGTACTGTAATGCATTTTACCCCTTCATGGCCTCTATGACTAAGCCCATGATCAGTTGAAATGCGTTGGAGGGGCATGGCTTGGGAGGAGATGAAGCTGAAGCCTATTTAACAGATATAAAACTGAGTGCCTCCTGATGTGTGCCTCTACTTTTCTTTTATGAAATAAATGGTAGCGTTTAACAAAGAACAGAACAGAAAGAAGATTGAGGATGGAAATGACAGAATAATTGTAACATTTTTACGGTCAGGGCAGGGCTGTGTGGATAATTTTATACTGAACTAGCAAAAACTTTACCCCTTCCAGAACAAACAATAGTATATTATAAATTCTGAATAGCCCTACAGAACAGACAGTCCATATGGGCTTTGCTGCTTAACTGCAGACAGGAAATAGGAACATTATTCAGGGAAAAGACATAGAGCATACCATAGATGCAGCTACAAACTTATAAACACTGCCATCTACTGGTTGATGTAGTTGTTGTACAAAATACAAATGAACATTGGATTTCAACACAAACAATGTTGAAAACGGGACAGGAAAGGGGTGCGGAGAGTTTCACAGCAGGCAGTATCTGGAGGGGGCCAGTCGTAGGGTATCCAATGTAATAAAGCACTAGTAAATTCTCGAATTTCAACAGGTGCAGAACAGAACAGTAAAGGCACAACAACACTTGGGGGTAACTGGGGTGATAACAATTCCCAATAGTGTGCTGGTACAGTCCTTATGGCACAGGTTGATATAGTAGTGTAGATACACCAGCTTGATCTGGAATGTCCTGGCACTAGTCCACTTTACCACGACAGCATCTGCTAGAGAGTTGGCGACTGACAGGGTAGTGAAGTAGAATAATGACGTATTGGACCAGGCAGGATCTTCAGTGATGCAGGTTTATTACCAACAGCTGGGAACATACAGGTTCATGTTCAAAGCATGGCAAGATGCAAGTCTCATTTAAACAGTTTCTTCCAATGCAAGCATAATAGGTACAACATGATCGGTTGCTAAGATCTACGTGATTGTAACTAACCATAAATCTGACACCTGTCATATAACCAGACAAACGTATTAATTCCCACAATCCCTTTATGTTTAATAAATTATTTATAACTGTTTTTGTCTATAGTTTTACCCATTTAAAATACTTGTGTAGAGACAGTATGAGACCCAATCATGTTAAATCAAACTCTTCTTGTTTTCGTAAGACTTCTCCAACTCAGGGATAACATATTTACGACTTTGAGAAAATGAACTTGCAATCACCCCACCTTATGTGTTAGATAGATAGATAGATAAGGTTTATTGTCATTGTAGAAAACAAATTCACAATGAAATTACATTTCTACTCAACACATTATTCATACACTACAATCATCAACTACACATTTGTAATATACACTTAATTTACCACCATTAAAATTCCCATTTAAAAGCATGACAACAAATGGTAACATAAATCTGAATGGCCACTTTCATTGCATTCCTGCATTAATAGCTTTAATAGCCCTAGGAAAATCCTTAAGCCCTTAAATCTATTTGTCCTGGCTCTTATCACCCGCCCAAAATTTTGCAGAGAATTAACTTGCAATCACCCCACCTTATGTGTTAAATGTCATATGCCCCGTACACACGGTCGGACTTTGTTCGGACATTGCGACAACAAAATCCTAGGATTTTTTCCGACGGATGTTGGCTCAAACTTGTCTTGCATACACACGGTCACACAAAGTTGTCGGAAAATCCGATCGTTCTGAACGCGGTGACGTAAAACACGTACGTCGGGACTATAAACGGGGCAGTGGCCAATAGCTTTCATCTCTTTATTTATTCTGAGCATGCGTGGCACTTTGTCCGTCGGATTTGTGTACACATGATCGGAATTTCTGACAACGGATTTTGTTGTCGGAAAATTTTATATCCTGCTCTCAAACTTTGTGTGTCGGAAAATCCGATGGAAAATGTGTGATGGAGCCCGCACACGGTCGGAATTTCCGACAACAAGGTCCTATCACACATTTTCCGTCGGAAAATCCGACCGTGTGTACGGGGCATTATAGTTTTTTTAATCATACAGTCCAATATGTATCTATTCATATATTGGTTATATAAATAGACACTATAATAATTATATATTTTATACTGTATATACACTGCTCAAAAAAATTAAAGGAACGCTTTTTAATCAGCGTATAGCATCAAGTCAATGAAACGCCTGGGATATTGATCTGGTCGGTTAAGTAGCAGAGGGGGTTTTTAATCAGTTTCAGCTGCTTTGGTGTTAGTGAAATTAACAACAGGTGCACTAGATGGTCAACAATGAGACGACCTCCAAAACAGGAATGGTTATACAGGTGGAGGCTACTGACATTTTTTTCCCCTACTCATCTTTTCTAATAGTTTTTTTAAGTTATCTATGCTCCTTGCTGAAACCACAGCTTATGAAAGAGAAATCCACATTCTTACCGCTCTTACGGTGAAGAACCCTCTACGCTGTTTCCGGTTAAATTGCTTTTCCTGTAATTTTAGTGAATGGCCGCGAGTCTTTTTAAATGCCCTTTCCCTGAAAAGTTTTAACCCTATTGTGGGGTCACCAGTTCGGTATTTGTGCATTGAAATCATATCCCCTCTCAAGCGTCTCCTCTACAGAGAGAATAAGTTCAGTGCTTGTAATCTTTCCTCATAACCAAGATCCTCCAGACCCTTTACTAGCTTTGTTGCCCTTCTCTGTACTCTCTCCATTTCCAGCACATCCTTCCTGAGGACTGGAGCCCAGAACTGGATGGCATACTCCATGTGCAGCTGGACCAGAGTCTTGTAAAGTGGGAGAATTATCGTTTTATCTCTGGAGTTAATTCCCTTTTTAATGTTTTTTCCACATTAAACCTCACTTGCCATGTAGTTGCCCACCCCATTAATTTGTTCAGATCTTCTTACAAGGTTTCCACATCCTGTGGAGAAGCTATTGCCCTGCTTAGCTTAGTATCATCCGCAAATACTGAGATTGAGCTGTTTAGCCCATCCTCCAGGTAATTTGTGAATGAATTAAATAGGATTGGTCCCAGGACAGAACCCTGAAGGAGACCTCACTTTCCACAGTGGACTATTCCGAGTACTCCCCATTTATCACTACCCTCTGAACTCGCCCTTGTAGCCAGTTTTCAATCCAGGTACTCACCCTTTGGTACATGCCGATAGACAGCTTGTATAGTAGTTTAGACAGCTTGTATAGTAGTTCGTGGGGAACTGTATCAAATGCCTTTGCAAAATCAAGATACACCACGTCTACAGGCCTTCCTTCATCTAGATGGCAGCTTACCTCCTCATAGAAGGTTAGAAGATTTGTTTGGCAAGACCAATTTTTCATGAATCCATGCTGATTACTGCTAATGATACTGTTTTCATTACTAAAATCTTGTATATAGTCACTTATCTTCCCCTCCAAGAGCTTGCATACTATTGATATTAGGCTAACTGGTCTGTAGTTCCCAGGGATATACATTGGTCCTTTTTTAAATATTGGTGCTACATTGGCTTTTCTCCAATAAGCTGGTACCATTCCAGTCAGTAGACTGTTAGTAAAAATTAGGAACAGCAGTCTGGCAATTACTTGACTGAGTTCCTTAAGGACCCTTATGTGCAAGCCATCTGGTCCCGGTGACTTATTTATGTTAAAGGGGTTGTAAAGGTAAAAATTTTTTCACCTTAATGCATTCTATGCATTAAGGTGAAAAAACTTCTGACAGAACCGCCGCCCCCAGCCCCCCCGTTTTACTTACCTGACGCCTCGAAAGTCAGCTTCGCGTTCCCGACATCTGTTCCTCCGCTCACCCTGGCCGCTGATTGGCTGCAGTGGATGGATTGAAAGCAGCGCAGCCATTGGCTCGCGCTGCTGTCAATCACATCCGATGACGCGGCGCGCCGGGGGGCGGGGCCGAGTGATACAGCGAGCGGCTATAGCCGCCGGCTGTATCACGGGAGCGCGCCCGCAAGCACTCACCACCGTGCGAGGGAGCTCGCATTAAGGTGGTGAATGCTTGCGGGGAGGAGCTGAAACAGCCGCCGAGGGACCCCAGAAGACGAGGTTCGGGGCCACTCTGTGCAGAACGAGCTGCACAGTGAAGGTAAGTATAACATGTTTGTTATTTTAAAAAAAAAAAAAAAACACCTTTACAAACACTTTAAGTTTTTCAAGTCTGTTTCTGATTTTATCCTCTGTTAACCATGGTGGTGCTTCCTGTGATGTGTCATGAGGATAAAGATTGCAGTTTTGGTTACTGAATCCCCCCGTTTCCCCCGTGAAGACTGAGGATAAGAATACATTCAAAACCTTTGCCATATCACCATCCTTTGTAACCAGAATCCCTTCATCATTCTTTACGGGGCCAATATGGTCTGTCCTCCCTCTTTTAAAATTTATGTACTTAAAGAATTTCTTGGGATTTTTCTTACTCTCCTCCTCTATGTGCCTTTCGTGTTCCACCTTAGCCGCCCTGATTACACCCTTACATTTCTTATTGCATTCTTTGTACAGTTGGAATGCTGATGATGTTTCCTCAGCCTTGTATTTGTGAAGGCCTTCTCCTTTGCTTTAATATGATTTTTTACATTGGCGTTAAGCCACCCAGGGCTTTTATTAGCTCTTTTAAATATATTACCCTTTGGGATGCACTGGCTAATATTCTTATTTAATATGCTCCTAAAGCACACCCATTTTTCCTCTGTGTTCTTTGTTCCTAAGATTTTATCCCATTTAGTATCTTCTAGCAAGGAGCGTAGTTTCTGGAAGTTGGCTCTTTTGAAATTTAGTGTCTTTGTATTTCCCTTATACTTCCTATTTGTGTGATTCCTAAGTTGCCCTGTATTTCTACATCCGCAATCAAATCTGTATTGTTAGTAATCAGTAGGTCTAGTAACGCATTGTTTCTTGTTTGTGCATTTACCATCTGACCCATGAAATTGTCCTGTGGGACATTTAGGAAATGGCGAGCCTGAGATGAATGCGTGGTTCCTTCCACCTAGTCTAAGTCTGGATAATTAAAATCCCCCATTATAATGACACTTCCCATCCTTGACGCCATTCCACTGTGATAGGAGGTCCGTCTCCCCCTCCTCCCTCAGGTTAGGGGGCCTATAGCATACTCCTAGTATTACTTTCTCCTTGGTTTCCTCCCTTTGTAACTCTACCCATAAGGATTCCACCTCTTCCCTTGCTCCATTAGTAATGCCTTCCCTCACATTCACCTGTATATCATTTTTGATATACAGGCATACCTCTCCCCCTATTTTACCCTTTACATTAATACGTGCCATTGCCAGAAGGTTTTCTGTGTCTCCCAGCACAGTCTCAAGAGCATGGAGGAGATTCCAGGAGACAGGCAGTTACTCTAGGAGAGTTAGACAGGGCCATAGAAGGTCCTTAACCCATCAGCAGGACCGGTATCTGCTCCTTTGTGCAAAGAGGAAAAGGATGAGCACTGCCAGAGCCCTACAAAATGACCCCCAGCAGGCTGCTGGTGTAAATGTCTGACCAAACAATCAGAAACAGACGTCATGAGGGTGGCCTGAGGGCCTGACTTCCTCTAGTGGGCCCTGTGCTCACTTCCCGGCAACGTGGAGCTCGATTGTCATTTGCCATTGAAAACCAGAATTGACAGGTCCGCCACTGGCGCCCTGTGCTTATCACAGATGAGAGCAGGTTCACCCTGAGGACATGTGACAGACGTGAAATGGTCTGGAGAAGCCGTGGAGAACATTATGCTGCCTGTAACATCATTCGGCATGACCGGTTTGGTGGTGGGCCAGTGATGGTCTGGGGAGACATATCCATGGAGGGACGCACAGACCTCTGCAGGCTAGACAACGGCACCCTGACTGCCATTAGGGATCGAGATGAAATCCTTGGACCTATTGTCAGACCCTACGCTGGTGCAGTGGGTCCTAGGTTCCTCCTGGTGCAGGACAATGCCTGGCCTCATGTGGTGAGAGTATGCAGCCAGTTCCTGGAGGATTAAAAAATTGACACCATTGAATGGCCTCCACGCTCGCCTGACCCAAATCCAATAGAACACCTCTGGACATGTTTCAGTTCATTCGACGCCGCCAGGTTGCACCTCAGCCTGTTTCAGAGCTCAGTGATGCCCTGGTCCAGATCTGGCAGGAAATGCCCCAGGACACCATCCATCATCTTTTTAGGAGCATGCCCTGACATTGTCAGGCATGTATACGAGCATGTGGGGGCCATAAAAAAAAACTACTGAGGATCATTCTGAGTTGCTGCAATGAAATTACAGCAAAATGGACTAGCCTGCTGCATCATTTTTTCACTTTGATTTTTGAGGTGTCTTTGAATTCAGTCCTCTGTAAGCTGATAATTTTCATTTAATTTTAATATATATATATATATATATATATATATATATAAAATGATATATATATATATATATATATATATATATATATATATTAGTGTTCTCTTATTCAAATGTATTTCAACAGTTTTAGTTAGGACACGAGCAGACCTGTTGAACTTAATTAATGTACATAGCTTTCCCATATTCCATATATTTACTTCTAAACCAACAGTGTCCAAAGTTTTATTACTTATCTTGTCAGTGGTTGTTTTACTACCTTTAAGGAATGTTACCTTATCAGGTTATAGCTCAACTGGTGTCAATACTTTTTTTTTCTAAGCAGTGGTCAAGAATTCAACCTAAAATGAGGTTTTCTATATTATGAAATAATATAATACCACTACAATAATAATATGAATATGAATATGTATATCTTAATAAATAATAATACTAAAATGATTAGCATATGCAAATTAATATGAATAATATGAAATACATAGGTTAATATGAAATCCTACTACAGTAGAAGGGGCTGGCAGCAATAGGGCAAATAGGAACATCTGCAGTGGCAATTCTGGAGACTTACGTATTGAGGGTGTAATGCGGTATTCCTACTCTTGCCCTCCTCGCGCTGGAACATTTCATTAACACTCAACCTCTCTCCCTGACAGAGCGGGTTCCTGTCCCTATACTATCCACTTGCAGAATGAGCGCCAAACCCTGGCATGGTCCTCTATTTAAAAGGGCTGCCCCAACCAAGATGGCCACAGAAGGTCATCAAGGATTGCAGCGTCCAATCGGACAGCTGCTCTTCCTATGACACCTACGGAAGCTCCAGAGGGAAAATATCCCCTATGGGTCACAGGAGTGCACTCCTGTGACCCCTTTTCCTGGCAGATGGCAGAGGGCTCACAGGGTCGGGGCAACCAGGGGAGTACTGATTTATCTGGCGACCTTCAAGAGGGCAGCGCTACACTTCCATGTCCAGGAGGCTTAGTAGTCTGTAAATGGATTCTATACTTCCTGGCTTGATTGTAAGCTCTAACAAGCGGGGCCCTCCTGTATTGAATTGTATTGTAACTGTACTGTCTGCCTTCATGTTGTAAAGTGCTGCACAAATTGTTGGCACTATATAAACCCTGTATAATAGTAAATAAAAAAGAATAAAATTGTAAAGAACAGACAGTCCTCCAGCAGGTAGCACACAGCACTACATATTAACTATTTGTTACCCAGCTAATTTCAATAAACTTTCTTTCCTTGGAGTTCACCTTTAAAGGGGCCTGCCCCTGCATCTGAGCATCAAGAGTAAAGGGGCGCCCCGCTACACATATAATCTTTTTTTTATATCAGATTATTTAGATACAACAAATCAGGAATCGCACTCAGTATACAGACATGTTGTCACGGCTTTGTGGGACTTCCTCTACAGTACGTCACAAAGATTATTAAATGAAGAGACCACTAGAGGTCTCCGCAGATGTGAAAACATCTCGACAAGACGTTTGGGGAAGGAAAAGTAGAATAGCTCAGGAAGATCCCAGATTCACTTCTATGATATCTAGCAAGCAATGAGTTCCCTCTGGGTGTATAAGAGCGCAGCAGAGAAGATGGAGCTCAGAACACTGCAAGGACCAAACAGGACCAGAATCCTGAGGACACTGCAAAGACCAAAGAGAAAAAGGACAAAGTATACAGAGCAATCTAATAGACACAGGTAAGAAACAACGTATACTATACTGTACATGGACATACTTTTCAGTAAACCAATATTTCTATTAAAAATCCTTTTATTTATTGGTCTTATGTAATATTCTAATTTTCTTAGATACTGAATTTTGGGTTTTCCACTAGCTGTAAGCCATAATCATCAAAATTAAAAGAAAGAATAAAAGAATAACACATCTGTATAAAATATATGATTTTCACTTTTTGATTTGAATTACTGAAATAAATACAATTTTGATGATATCTCAATTTATGAGATGCACCTGTATATATACATTATATATAATATTTATATTTATATATCATGTTTTATTTCCCAGCCACAATGACCACCACATATTCCTGCACAATTCTCATCTTTGTGAGCCTCAGCTCCATTTTCTTTGCTCAAAGCTGCAAATGGCTCCATCGAAACCAAGAAGAGGTGAACAGACAGATTCTGCAAAACTTTAGGCAGTTGGTGAGTCCCAGACAGTTTTCTTCTGCTCTGTCTATCCTTGACATTCGGGGTCTCATCTATGTTTCTTTAGTGTGCTCACAAATTCAAATGCTATAATCACCCAACACCTACATCTGCTCTCTACAGCCCCATCGGGGTCCTGGCCTTCCTCCGCTATGTAAAGCCATAAATGGAGGTTCATGTCACCTCTGGTCTGTCCACCCCAATCATGGGGATCACTGGTCTTCCTGTACAACCAGAAGGTAGGATGCCACCATGCCATTCCTCTTCTCTCTCTATCCCCATCATGAGCTTAATTTTTTCTTCTTCTTCTTGATCGTGTTGTATTTTTTTATGCCACTGTGGACATTGAATGTACCAAAAAGAGTAAATCTATTATATTGTACATTACAGATTCCTGAAGATTCTCCTGGAGTTTGTCTCAGTAGTAACTTCAGTGTTCCCAATATAACGCATCTCTACAATATCTCTAAGGTAAGCGAAGCTTCATATTAAGAGCTCTTTCACAAACTCAAGACAGTTGGGCTCATCATATGAAGACGATAATAATAACGGGGAATGGCCGGTTGTAGTGTAGAATAAATTCACTTCCAACGCTGATCAGACCCACCAGGGTGGTGAAGATCAGTATTATTGACACTGCCCAAAAGCTTTGTGATGTTTTAGTTGCTCAGTGGATAAAGCACTAAGGGGCCTACCATTTAAAATTTGAATTTTCTCAGAATGCACTTTTGTTTTGGAGGAACCTATGTGCTATATAGTAAGTTCAGGCACACATTTTAAGTTTAGGTGGACTGGATAAAAGGTTAGAACCTCTTAAATGTTTTTAATATTTTTTGGATCCTCATTGGGGAGATTTCACACACTGACTGTCCTGGTAACATCTCAAGTATAAAAATGTGACCGGGTCTACAGGGAGAAGAATTGATGCTATATCCTTACAATAGGACACAGAAAGCAACAAAACACAATTGAATCAGCTCTCCCAATTTCAGGACCCCATTTAAAAAAGGGTAAAAAGTAACGGAATATCCCTATGTGATCACATACAGCAGCCTTTCTCAACCTTTTTAACACAGAGGAACCCTTGAAATACCTTTCCAAGCTCAGGAAACCCCTGCTAAAAATGACTAGATGCATTGCTGTGATGGTCAATGGGAAGAGTGTTCCTTAGACTTGTGGTGATTGGGAGGAATTACCTCTTACAGATAGCTAAAAAGGTCAATTTGTTCGTGAGGACTTATCTGAGAGGCAGGAATTTCTCATGGCTCAAGGAACCCCTAGCAGCCTCTTGAGGAACCCTAGCACTCTATGGTACCCTGGTTGAGAAATTCTGACATACAGCAACAAAGCCTGACAAAATTTCTAGCTCTATCCAAAAGTAAAACAACGGTTCATCTAGATGAGAAATGAGCTAATCACATTGTAATAATGCTATCTCTCTGCCGTGAAGTGGTATTGATGTATAATATTTTCTAGTTTGAGTCCGCGGCCATCGCTGTGCGTGAAGTCGCCAACCAAACCATCCAGTTCTATAGGAGATATGAGGAGAAATTGGACTACCACTGGCCTGCCTGGGAGAGGCTTCAGGGGCTCCTCTATTACCAGGAGCAGCTGCTGTCTCAATGTGTAAGCGTCCAAGTGACCCCCAACCTGCTCTACCCCAGGCCATTAAAGATAGGAGAAGTTATATACAAATGTTTTCTATCTTCCAGATCCCAGAGGGAGCAGAGAACCAGCTCTTTGTACAAGGAATCAGCCAACAATTCATAACCCTGCAGAGAATTCTAGAGGAGCAAGTAAGTCACCCCCCTCCTTTTCTCCCATAAAAAAGTCCATTGTTTATAAATCCTCAGGGGAGAGTCTATGATGTGAAAACAACATTTAGGTGGGGGGGTTAAAAAACAGCATATGATAACTAAATCCTCCTTTTCAAAAAAACAGAGAAGATAGCTGATGGTTCACTGATAGTTTGTGTATAGGTGTTAGCAACAGATTATCCATTGGCTTATCTATCTGTCTAAGGCTATATGGCTTTCTCATACACATACTGATTTTTACCCCTTTCCACAGGACGACAAGGTGTGTGCCCAGAGAGCAGTCAAAGCTGAAATCCAGAGGAATCTCCTGCTGTCCAGTCAGCTCTCATCTCGCATGAGAAGATAACACCTACTGAGAAGTCTTTCCTAATTGTGTGACCGAGACTGAAACTAATTATTTTTATATCTATTTATTTTATATATATATATATATATATATATATATATATATATATATATATATATATATATATATATTTATGTATTTATTTGTGTATTTTATATTTATTTATTTATATTATAAATGTTGTTTTATATTTACAATGAATTAATAAAAAATAAAATTTCACATTTTCTGACTTCTGTCCTGTAATTACATCAATTAAAATGGAGAAAGGAAAATGGGGAATGTATCTTATCTATTTCAAGATGGATTAATGATGGGGTGGTGAGGGGTGTCACTATGGTTCCTCCGAGATAAAAAAATACATTTGTCAGGAAAGGACACAGAGGAGCTCAGGGTAGTCAGAAGATGTTGGCTAATAGTTATAATAATAATAATAATAGTTGTAGAGTGGGGACAATAATATACTTACTACAATATGAAATGAATGGTAACCCAATACAACAAAAAGTGCCGCTCCAAGTGCCATAGTGTTCAGGCTAGTGATTCCAAACACTGCTGGGTGCTGGCTACAAAGTGCCTGTCTTACCCAATAGGCAATCCATAAATGAAAAGTAGAAGGGCACAAAGGGAGAAGGCCCGATTCTGAATGTGTCAGGCAAGCTTCAACTTAATCTCCTCCTAAACTACGCACCCTAATGCATTTTACCCCTTCATGGTCTCTATGACGAAGCCCACGATCAGTTGAAATGCATTGGTGGGGCATGGCTTGGGAGGAGATGAAGCTAAAGCCTATTTGACAGATATAGAACCGAGTGGTCTCCTGGTGTGCGCTTCTGGTATATTGCAAACGATGCTAAAAACTAAACAGGAAAGGGGTGCAGAGAGTATGACAGTGGGCAGAATGTACAGGAAGAGAAGTGCAGATAGTGGTGTATTTTGGTTTTGTACTGCCCTAGGCAAGCCTAAAATCGGGCGCCCCCTCCTATGTAAATTTGTCTGTATAAGATCCACCTCTTCATCTGTAAACCCCACCCTTCCCCTTTAGGCTCCACCTCTTCCTATTAGAGCTCCACCTGGAGGGAGAGAGGGGGGGGGGTGAGAGAGAAGGGGGTGAAAAAGAAGGGGTGAGAGACAGAGAGAGAAGGCTGAGAGAGAGAAAGAAGAGGGTGAGAGAGAGAGAGGGAGGGGGGAAAGAGGAGAATAGGTGGGTACACTTAAAGTAGAAGGCCTAATCACACCCATTGGCCAACATTGGTATTAGGCCTGGCATGTTTATTACAAAATAGGTACCAGGGCTCCCATCCTCATGGGCAAGCATCTCCGGCCATTCAAGTGAATGAATATTGAAACATTCATTCTGGCAGCAATAAAGCAAGTAGGAACATATGCAGTGGCAATTCTAGAGACCTGTGTATTGAGGGTGCAAAAAGCTATCCCTTCTCTTGCCCTCCTCGCACTGAAACCTTTCGCTAACACTCAACCTCTCTCCCTGACAGAGCGGGTTCCTGTCCTTAAACTATCCACTTGCAGAATGAGCGCCAAACCCTGGAATGGTCCTCTATTTAAAAGGGCTGCCCAACCAAGATGGCCGCAGAAGGTCATCAGGGATTGCAGCGTCCAATCGGACAGCTGCTCTCCCTATGACACCTACGGAAGCTCCAGAGGGAAAATATTCCCTATGGGTCACAGGAGTGCACTCCTGTGACCCCTTTTCCTGGCAGATGGCAGAGGGCTCACAGGGTCGGGGCAACCAGGGGAGTACTGATTTATCTGGCGACCCTCAAGAGGGCAGCATTACACTTCCATGTCCAGGAGGCTTAGTAGTCTGTAAATGCATTCTATACTTCCTGGCTTGATTGTAAGCTCTAACAAGCGGGGCCCTCCTGTATTGAATTGTATTGTAACTGTACTGTCTGCCTTCATGTTGTAAAGTGCTGCACAAATTGTTGGCAGTATATAAACCCTTTATAATAATAAATAAAAAAGAATAAAATTGTAAAGAACAGACAGTCCTCCAGCAGGTAGCACACAGCACTATATATTAACTATTTGTTACCCAGCTAATTTCAATAAACTTTCTTTCCTTGGAGTTCACCTTTAAAGGGGCCTGCCCCTGCATCTGAGCATCAGGAGTAAAGGGGCGCCCCGCTACACATATAATCTTTTTTTTATATCAGACTATTTAGATACAACAAATCAGGAATCGCACTCAGTATACAGACATGTTGTCACGGCTTTGTGGGACTTCCTCTACAGTACGTGACAAAGATTATTAAATGAAGAGACCACTAGAGGTCTCCGCAGATGTGAAAACATCTCGACAAGACGTTTGGGGAAGGAAAAGTAGAATAGCTCAGGAAGATCCCAGATTCACTTCTATGATATCTAGCAAGCAATGAGTTCCCTCTGGGTGTATAAGAGCGCAGAGGAGAAGATGGAGCTCAGAACACTGCAAGGACCAAACAGGACCAGAATCCTGAGGACACTGCAAAGACCAAAGAGAAAAAGGACAAAGTATACAGAGCAATCTAATAGACACAGGTAAGAAACTACGTATACTATACTGTACATGGACATACTTTTCAGTAAACCAATATTTCTATTAAAAATCCTTTTATTTATTGGTCTTATGTAATATTCTAATTTTCTTAGATACTGAATTTTGGGTTTTCCACTAGCTGTAAGCCATAATGATCAAAATTAAAAGAAAGAATAAAAGAATAACACATCTGTATAAAATATATGATTTTCACTTTTTGATTGAATTACTGAAATAAATACAATTTTGATGATATCTCAATTTATGAGACGCACCTGTATATATACATTATATATAATATTTATATTTATATATCATGTTTTATTTCCCAGCCACAATGACCACCACATATTCCTGCACAATTCTCATCTTTGTGAGCCTCAGCTCCATTTTCTTTGCTCAAAGCTGCAAATGGCTCCATCGAAACCAAGAAGAGGTGAACAGACAGATTCTGCAAAACTTTAAGCAGATGGTGAGTCCCAGACAGTTTTCTTCTGCTCTGTCCATCCTTGACATTCGGGGTCTCATCTATGTTTCTTTAGTGTGCTCACAAACTCAAATGCTATAATCACCCAACACCTACATCTGCTCTCTACAGCCCCATCGGGGTCCTGACCTTCCTCCGCTATGTAAAGCCATAAATGGAGGTTCATGTCACCTCTGGTCTGTCCACCCCAATCATGGGAGTCACTGGTCTTCCTGTACAACCAGAAGGTAAGATGCCACCATGCCATTCCTCTTCTCTCTCTATCCCCATCATGAGCTTAATTTTTTCTTCTTCTTCTTGATCGTGTTGTATTTTTTTATGCCACTGTGGACATTGAATGTACCAAAAAGAGTAAATCTATTATATTGTACATTACAGATTCCTGAAGATTCTCCTGGAGTTTTTCTCAGTAGTAACTTCAGTGTTCCCAATATAACGCATCTCTACAATATCTCTAAGGTAAGCGAAGCTTCATATTAAGAGCTCTTTCACAAACTCAAGACAGTTGGGCTCATCATATGAAGACGATAATAATAACGGGGAATGGCCGGTTGTAGTGTAGAATAAATTCACTTCCAACGCTGATCAGACCCACCAGGGTGGTGAAGATCAGTATTATTGACACTGCCCAAAAGCTTTGTGATGTTTTAGTTGCTCAGTGGATAAAGCACTAAGGGGCCTACCATTTAAAATTTGAATTTTCTCAGAATGCACTTTTGTTTTGGAGGAACCTATGTGCTATATAGTAAGTTCAGGCACACATTTTAAGTTTAGGTGGACTGGATAAAAGGTTAGAACCTCTTAAATGTTTTTAATATTTTTTGGATCCTCATTGGGGAGATTTCACACACTGACTGTCCTGGTAACATCTCAAGTATAAAAATGTGACCGGGTCTACAGGGAGAAGAATTGATGCTATATCCTTACAATAGGACACAGAAAGCAACAAAACACAATTGAATCAGCTCTCCCAATTTCAGGACCCCATTTAAAAAAGGGTAAAAAGTAACGGAATATCCCTATGTGATCACATACAGCAGCCTTTCTCAACCTTTTTAACACAGAGGAACCCTTGAAATACCTTTCCAAGCTCAGGAAACCCCTGCTAAAAATGACTAGATGCATTGCTGTGATGGTCAATGGGAAGAGTGTTCCTTAGACTTGTGGTGATTGGGAGGAATTACCTCTTACAGATAGCTAAAAAGGTCAATTTGTTCGTGAGGACTTATCTGAGAGGCAGGAATTTCTCATGGCTCAAGGAACCCCTAGCAGCCTCTTGAGGAACCCTAGCACTCTATGGTACCCTGGTTGAGAAATTCTGACATACAGCAACAAAGCCTGACAAAATTTCTAGCTCTATCCAAAAGTAAAACAACGGTTCATCTAGATGAGAAATGAGCTAATCACATTGTAATAATGCTATCTCTCTGCCGTGAAGTGGTATTGATGTATAATATTTTCTAGTTTGAGTCCGCGGCCATCGCTGTGCGTGAAGTCGCCAACCAAACCATCCAGTTCTATAGGAGATATGAGGAGAAATTGGACTACCACTGGCCTGCCTGGGAGAGGCTTCAGGGGCTCCTCTATTACCAGGAGCAGCTGCTGTCTCAATGTGTAAGCGTCCAAGTGACCCCCAACCTGCTCTACCCCAGGCCATTAAAGATAGGAGAAGTTATATACAAATGTTTTCTATCTTCCAGATCCCAGAGGGAGCAGAGAACCAGCTCTTTGTACAAGGAATCAGCCAACAATTCATAACCCTGCAGAGAATTCTAGAGGAGCAAGTAAGTCACCCCCCTCCTTTTCTCCTATAAAAAAGTCCATTGTTTATAAATCCTCAGGGGAGAGTCTATGATGTGAAAACAACATTTAGGTGGGGGGGTTAAAAAACAGCATATGATAACTAAATCCTCCTTTTCAAAAAAACAGAGAAGATAGCTGATGGTTCACTGATAGTTTGTGTATAGGTGTTAGCAACAGATTATCCATTGGCTTATCTATCTGTCTAAGGCTATATGGCTTTCTCATACACATACTGATTTTTACCCCTTTCCACAGGACGACAAGGTGTGTGCCCAGAGAGCAGTCAAAGCTGAAATCCAGAGGAATCTCCTGCTGTCCAGTCAGCTCTCATCTCGCATGAGAAGATAACACCTACTGAGAAGTCATTCCTAATTGTGTGACCGAGACTGAAACTAATTATTTTTATATCTATTTATTTTATATATATATATATATATATATATATATATATATATATATATATATATATATATATATATTTATGTATTTATTTGTGTATTTTATATTTATTTATTTATATTATAAATGTTGTTTTATATTTACAATGAATTAATAAAAAATAAAATTTCACATTTTCTGACTTCTGTCCTGTAATTACATCAATTAAAATGGAGAAAGGAAAATGGGGAATGTATCTTATCTATTTCAAGATGGATTAATGATGGGGTGGTGAGGGGTGTCACTATGGTTCCTCCGAGATAAAAAAATACATTTGTCAGGAAAGGACACAGAGGAGCTCAGTGTAGTCAGAAGATGTTGGCTAATAGTTATAATAATAATAATAATAGTTGTAGAGTGGGGATAATAATATACTTACTACAATATGAAATGAATGGTAACCCAATACAACAAAAAGTGCGGCTCCAAGTGCCACAGTGTTCAGGCTAGTGATTCCAAACACTGCTGGGTGCTGGCTTCAAAGTGCCTGTCTTACCCAATAGGCAATCCATAAATGAAAAGTAGAAGGGCACAAAGGGAGATGGCCCGATTCTGTATGTGTCAAGCAAGCTTCAACTTAATCTCCTCCTAAACTACGCACCCTAATGCATTTTACCCCTTCATGGTCTCTATGACGAAGCCCACGATCAGTTGAAATGCATTGGTGGGGCATGGCTTGGGAGGAGATGAAGCTAAAGCCTATTTGACAGATATAGAACCGAGTGGTCTCCTGGTGTGCGCTTCTGGTATATTGCAAACGATGCTAAAAACTAAACAGGAAAGGGGTGCAGAGAGTATGACAGTGGGCAGAATGTACAGGAAGAGAAGTGCAGATAGTGGTGTATTTTGGTTTTGTACTGCCCTAGGCAAGCCTAAAATCGGGCGCCCCCTCCTATGTAAATTTGTCTGTATAAGATCCACCTCTTCATCTGTAAACCCCACCCTTCCCCTTTAGGCTCCACCTCTTCCTATTAGAGCTCCACCTGGAGGGAGAGAGAGAGAGAGGGGGGGTGAGAGAGAAGGAGGGGGAAAAAGAAGGGGTGAGAGACAGAGAGAGAGGGCTGAGAGAGAGAAAGAAGAGGGTGAGAGAGAGAGAGGGAGGGGGGAAAGAGGAGAATAGATGGGTACACTTAAAGTAGAAAGCCTAATCACACCCATTGGCCGACATTGGTATTAGGCCTGGCATGTTTATTACAAAATAGGTACCAGGGCTCCCATCCTCATGGGCAAGCATCTCTGGCCATTCAAGTGAATGAATATTGAAACATTCATTCTGGCAGCAATAGAGCAAGTAGGAACATCTGCAGTGGCAATTCTAGAGACCTGTGTATTGAGGGTGCAAAAAGCTATCCCTTCTCTTGCCCTCCTCGCACTGGAACCTTTCGCTAACACTCAACTTCTCTCCCTGATAGAGCGGGATCCTATCCCTGCACTATCCACTCGCAGAATGTGTGCCAAACCCTGGCAAGATGCTCTATTTAAAAGGGCTGCCCCAACCAAAATGGCCACAGAAGGTCATCAGGAATTGCAGCATCCAATCAGACAGCTGCTCTCCCTATGACACCTACGGAAGCTCCAGAGGGAAAATATCCCTATGGGTCAAAGGAGTGCACTCCTGTGACCCCTTTTCCTGGCAGATGGCAGAGGGCTCACAGGATCGGGGCAACCAGGGGAGTACTGATTTATCTTGTGACCCTCAAGAGGGCAGCGCTACACTTCCATGTCCAGGAGGCTTAGTAGTCTGTAAATGGATTCTATACTTCCTGGCTTGATTGCAAGCTCTAACAAGCGGGGCCCTCCTGTATTGAATTGTATTGTAACTGTACTGTCTGCCTTCATGTTGTAAAGTGCTGCACAAATTGTTGGCACTATATAAACCCTGTATAATAATAAATAAAAAAAGAATAAAATTGTAAAGAACAGACAGTCCTCCAGCAGGTAGCACACAGCACTACATATTAACTATTTGTTACCCAGCTAATTTCAATAAACTTTCTTTCCTTGGAGTTCACCTTTAAAGGGGCCTGCCCCTGCATCTGAGCATCAGGAGTAAAGGGGCGCCCCGCTACACATATAATCTTTTTTTTATATCAGATTATTTAGATACAACAAATCAGGAATCGCACTCAGTATACAGACATGTTGTCACGGCTTTGTGGGACTTCCTCTACAGTACGTCACAAAGATTATTAAATGAAGAGACCACTAGAGGTCTCCGCAGATGTGAAAACATCTCGACAAGACGTTTGGGGAAGGAAAAGTAGAATAGCTCAGGAAGATCCCAGATTCACTTCTATGATATCTAGCAAGCAATGAGTTCCCTCTGGGTGTATAAGAGCGCAGCAGAGAAGATGGAGCTCAGAACACTGCAAGGACCAAACAGGACCAGAATCCTGAGGACACTGCAAAGACCAAAGAGAAAAAGGACAAAGTATACAGAGCAATCTAATAGACACAGGTAAGAAACAACGTATACTATACTGTACATGGACATACTTTTCAGTAAACCAATATTTCTATTAAAAATCCTTTTATTTATTGGTCTTATGTAATATTCTAATTTTCTTAGATACTGAATTTTGGGTTTTCCACTAGCTGTAAGCCATAATCATCAAAATTAAAAGAAAGAATAAAAGAATAACACATCTGTATAAAATATTTGATTTTCACTTTTTGATTTGAATTACTGAAATAAATAAAATTTTTGATGATATCTCAATTTATGAGATGCACCTGTATATATACATTATATATAATATTTATATTTATATATCATGTTTTATTTCCCAGCCACAATGACCACCACATATTCCTGCACAATTCTCATCTTTGTGAGCCTCAGCTCCATTTTCTTTGCTCAAAGCTGCAAATGGCTCCATCGAAACCAAGAAGAGGTGAACAGACAGATTCTGCAAAACTTTAAGCAGATGGTGAGTCCCAGTTTTCTTCTGCTCTGTCCATCCTTGACATTCGGGGTCTCATCTATGTTTCTTTAGTGTGCTCACAAATTCAAATGCTATAATCACCCAACACCTACATCTGCTCTCTACAGCCCCATCGGGGGTCCTGGCCTTCCTCCGCTATGTAAAGCCATAAATGGAGGTTCATGTCACCTCTGGTCTGTCCACCCCAATCATGGGGGTCACTGGTCTTCCTGTACAACCAGAAGGTAGGATGCCACCATGCCATTCCTCTTCTCTCTCTATCCCCATCATGAGCTTAATTTTTTCTTCTTCTTCTTGATCGTGTTGTATTTTTTTATGCCACTGTGGACATTGAATGTACCAAAAAGAGTAAATTTATTATATTGTACATTACAGATTCCTGAAGATTCTCCTGGAGTTTGTCTCAGTAGTAACTTCAGTGTTCCCAATATAACGCATCTCTACAATATCTCTAAGGTAAGCGAAGCTTCATATTGAGAGCTCTTTCACAAACTCAAGACAGTTGGGCTCATCATATGAAGACGATAATAATAACGGGGAATGGCCGGTTGTAGTGTAAAATAAATTCACTTCCAACGCTGATCAGACCCACCAGGTTGGTGAAGATCAGTATTATTGACACTGCCCAAAAACTTTGTGATGTTTTAGTTGCTCAGTGGATAAAGCACTAAGGGGCCTACCATTTAAAATTTGAATTTTCTCAGAATGCACTTTTGTTTTGGAGGAACCTATGTGCTATATAGTAAGGTCAGGCACACATTTTAAGTTTAGGTGGACTGGATAAAAGGTTAGAACCTCTTAAATTTTTTAAATATTTTTTGGATCCTCATTGGGGAGATTCCACACACTGACTGTCCTGGTAACATCTCAAGTATAAAAATGTGACCGGGTCTACAGGGAGAAGAATTGATGCTATATCCTTACAATAGGACACAGAAAGCAACAAAACACAATTGAATCAGCTCTCCCAATTTCAGGACCCCATTTAAAAAAGGGTAGAAAGTAATATTAGGAATATCCCTATGTGATCACATACAGCAGCCTTTCTCAACCTTTTTAACACAGAGGAACCCTTGAAATACCTTTCCAAGCTCAGGAAACCCCTGCTAAAAATGACTAGATGCATTGCTGTGATGGTCAATGGGAAGAGTGTTCCTTAGACTTGTGGTGATTGGGAGGATCTACCTCTTACAGATAGCTAAAAAGATCAATTTGTTCGTGAGGACTTATCTGAGAGGCAGGAATTTCTCATGGCTCAAGGAACCCCTAGCAGCCTCTTGAGGAACCCTAGCACTCTATGGAACCCTGGTTGAGAAATTCTGACATACAGCAACAAAGCCTGACAAAATTTCTAGCTCTATCCAAAAGTAAAACAATGGTTCATCTAGATGAGAAATTAGCTAATCACATTGTAATAATGCTATCTCTCTGCTGTGAAGTGGTATTGATGTATAATATTTTCTAGTTTGAGTCCGCGGCCATCGCTGTGCGTGAAGTCGCCCACCAAACCATCCAGTTCTATAGGAGATATGAGGAGAAATTGGACTACCACTGGCCTGCCTGGGAGAGGCTTCAGGGGCTCCTCTATTACCAGGAGCAGCTGCTGTCTCAATGTGTAAGCGTCCAAGTGACCCCCAACCTGCTCTACCCCTAGGCCATTAAAGATAGGAGAAGTTATATACAAATGTTTTCTATCTTCCAGATCCCAGAGGGAGCAGAGAACCAGCTCTTTGTACAAGGAATCAGCCAACAATTCATAACCCTGCAGAGAATTCTAGAGGAGCAAGTAAGTCACCCTTCTCCTTTTCTCCCATTAAAAAGTCCATTGTTTATAAATCCTCAGGGGAGGGTCTATGATGTGAAAATAACATTTAGGTGGTGGTGGTGGTGGTGGGGGGGTGAAAACAGCATATGATAATTAAATCCTCCTTTTCAAAAAAACAGAGAAGATAGCTAATGGTTCACTGATAGTTTGTGTATAGGTGTTAGCAACAGATTATCCATTGGCTTATCTGTCTGTCTAAGGCTATATGGCTTCCTCATACACATACTGATATTTACCTCTTTCCACAGGACGACAAGGTGTGTGCCCAGAGAGCAGTCAAAGCTGAAATCCAGAGGAATCTCCTGCTGTCCAGTCAGCTCTCATCTCGCATGAGAAGATAACACCTACTGAGAAGTCTTTCCTAATTGTGTGACCGAGACTGAAACTAATTATTTTTATATCTATTTATTATATATATATATATATATATATATATATATATATATATATATATATATATATATATATATATATATATTTATGTATTTATTTGTGTATTTTATATTTATTTATTTATATTATAAATGTTGTTTTATATTTACAATGAATGAATTAAAAATAAAATTTCACATTTTCTGACTTCTGTCCTGTAATTACATCAATTAAAATGGAGAAAGGAAAATGGGGAATGTATCTTATCTATTTCATGATGGATTAATGATGGGGTGGTGAGGGGTGTCACTATGGTTCCTCCGAGATAAAAAAATACATTTGTCAGGAAAGGACACAGAGGAGCTCAGTGTACTCAGAATATGTTGGCTAATAGTTGTAGAGTGGGGACAATAATATACTTACTACAATATGAAATAAATGGTAACCCAATACAACAAAAAGTGCCGCTTCAAGTGCCACAGTGTTCAGCCTGGTGATTCCAAACACTGCTGGGTGCTGGCTTCAAAGTGCCTGTCTTACCCAATAGGCAATCCATAAATGAAAAGTAGAAGGGCACAAAGGGAGACGGCCCGATTCTGTATGTGTCAGGCAAGCTTCAACTTAATCTCCTCCTAAACTACGTACCCTAATGCATTTTACCCCTTCAAGGTCTCTATGACTATGCCCATGATCAGTTGAAATGCATTGGTGGGGCATGGCTTGGGAGGAGATGAAGCTAAAGCCTATTTGACAGATATAGAACCGAGTGGTCTCCTGGTGTGCGCTTCTGGTATATTGCAAACGATGCTAAAAACTAAACAGGAAAGGGGTGCAGAGAGTATGACAGTGGGCAGAATGTACAGGAAGAGAAGTGCAGATAGTGGTGTATTTTGGTTTTGTACTGCCCTAGGCAAGACTAAAATCGGGCACCCCCTCCTATCTAAATTTGTCCCACCCCTTCCTGTATAAGATCCACCTCTTCATCTGTAAACCCCACCCTTCCCTTTAGGCTCCACCTCTTCCTATTAGAGCTCCACCTGGAGGGAGAGAGAGAAAGGGGGGGTGAGAGAGAAGGGGGTGAAAAAGAATGGGTGAGAGACAGAGAGAGAGGGGTGAGAGAGAGAAAGAAGGGGGTGAGAGAGAGAGGGGGAGGGGGGAAAGAGGAGAATAGGTGGGTACACTTAAAGTAGAAGGCCTAATCACATCCATTGGCCGACATTGGTATTAGGCCTGGCATGCTTATTACAAAATAGGTACCAGGGCTCCCATCCTCATGGGCAAGCATCTCCGGCCATTCAAGTGAATGAATATTGAAACATTCATTCTGGCAGCAATAGAGCAAATAGGAACATCTGCAGTGGCAATTCTAGAGACCTGTGTATTGAGGGTGCAAAAAGCTATGCCTTCTCTTGCCCTCCTTGCACTGGAACCTTTCGCTAACACTCGACTTCTCTCCCTGATAGAGCGGGATCCTAACCCTGCACTATCCACTCGCAGAATGTGTGCCAAACCCTGGCAAGATGCTCTATTTAAAAGGGCTGCCCCAACCAAGATGGCCACAGAAGGTCATCAGGAATTGCAGCATCCAGACAGCTGCTCTCCCTGTGACACCTACAGAGGCTCCAGAGGAAAATATCCCTCTGGGTCTCTTTTAGCACCTCTGATGATATCCACTCGGATGAAACTTGCTGATATCAGGTAAGCAGATTAGATTCTCACGTGGTGTGGTGTGCTTCCCTATACACAATGAAAGCTGGTGAAGGGATTATCATCTTTTCCTATTTTAATACTTCAAAGACTGTTGCTTTTTATTAGCGCCGCATGTGGACTTTTTATATTTTCTTATCAACAAATAGTTCTGGCTGATTTCCTCTTCCAATATTAGTACCTTCTTCAGTAGCGCAGATACCTACCTGTTTTTACTGTATAAAGGAATAGTAGTGGTAAAAAAAGAGCACTTGTGGGTTTAAAGTGATTGTAAAGTCTCGTTCTTTTTCTATAAAAATAACAAATATGTCTATGCTTACCTGCTCTGTTGCTGTGGATATGCACAGAGCAGCCCAGATCCTCTTCTTCTCAGGTCCCTCTTCGGTGCTCCTGGCCCCTTCCGCCTGTTGAGTGCCCCCACAACAAGCAGCTTGCTATGGGGGCACCCGAGCCGAGTCACAGCTCTGTGTGTCCATTCAGACATGGAGCTGTGATTCGGCCCGCCCCTATTCTCTCCTGATTGGCTAACTGACTTTGAGTGACAGCAGCGGGAGCCAATGGCGCAGCTGCTATGTCTAAGCCAATCAGGAGGGAGACTCCAGGACGGCCGAGACACTCATGGACATCGCTGGACAGAGATAGGGCTCAGGTAAGTATTAGGGGGCAGAGGGGGGTTGCTGCGCACAGAAGGATTTTTATCTTAATGCATAAAATGCATTAAGATAAAAAACTCTCTGACTTTACAATCACTTTAACTAATCATTTAAAAAAAAATTCTCCTTCAAGGGGGCGTGGCAGGGTGTGTGTCCTATGCCTACATACTTTTGCTAATAGGTGTCCCTCATTCCCATCTCAGAAAGTTGGGAGGTATGCACTCATATCACATAAGCTGCATACTTCATCTCATGTCTGCAAACACAACTTATCTCTTCAAACACTGCAAACGGCACTGTGGTCTTATTTCCTGTGTTTTTTTGAGCAGCCCCAACTGACACTGTACTGGAGAGACCAAAACAATGTCAGCAATTATATAAAAAGCACATTAGGGGCTTTTTTATTGTGGTAATACAAAGACAATACAGGAGACTCAGGAGCTTGCCATGTGATATCACACCTCAGCTGCAGACTTGGTGCGATGTCTGTGAAATCATCCTTAACAGAGAAGGTAATTGGCTGGATGATCAGGCAGTAACTGAAACTTGTAGTTTCCTAAACCGGTGAAAAGTTGGAACAGTGATGCAAAACAGGTTCAAGATGGCAAAAAACATGCATACAATGCAGAATAACGAAAGCTGTACAAACATGGACTCTTTACCATAACACGTGGCTACATAGCATAGCCATTATAAGACTCTTTGGCAACAGAGAGTCTAACTGAGAATCACTACTTCAGTAATATTGTTCAGAATGCCAACAGTTACTCGCAATTATCCTCAGAAACCTCAGTGAAGTCCAGGGTAGCTCTGGTAACTCCGGGGAACATCTGGAGGGATCCCAGGCCTGAAGACAAAGAGCCACCCCACTAAAACTGCAATGATCTGGGAGCAATTAGGGAGTGGCTGCCCACAGTAGCTGGGTCTTCTAGAAAAGTCGTCGCCTATTAGGCTCTGGCCTGGCTATCCGCACACCGATCCTGACAATGGAGAGCCTGTCACCTGGCTGCAAATCAGTTGCCATTTGCCTCATCACATAAGCCCGGGAGGGAAGCAAGGAACCTTATCTTTTTCTGGGAACAAGTAGCTATGATTAAGCACTGTTTGTAGTGTGAAACGCGTCAGTTTCCTGCACGTTCTGCTGTGGCATGTATTTTTGTTGAATTTTATTCAATAAAGGCAAAAATTATTTTGAGTGCGGCTGTCCAGGATTTTTCTCAAAACTTCATTGTTACAAGCATTGCCGGCACCTGTGGCTTCCAGCCTGGAGGAGAGGTCTGTTCCTGATTGACCTTCCTAGAGCGGTGATATTTCTCTTTCTGTAAATTGTAAATAACAGTCAGTCCTCAAACAGGGAGCACACGGCACTATGTTTAACTATTTGTTACCCAGTTAATTTTAAATAAACTTTTTTATTCTCCCTGGAGTTCTCTTTTTTAAGGGGCCTGTGCCTGCATCAAATATTTATAGCAGGGCTTTCAGATACAGCAGATAAGGAACTCAGTATACAGACATGTTGTCACGGCTTTGTAGGACTTCCTGGACAGAGAAGCAGAAATTGCGGTTCAGTCTGAGAGCTTTCACTACGTCTCAGTACACAAAGATTAGTACAGTAAACGAAGAGACCACTAGAGGTCTCCGCAGATGTGAAAACATCTCGACAAGACGTTTGGGGAAGGGAAAGTAGAATAGCTCAGGAAGATCCCAGATTCACTTCTATGATATCTAGCAATGAGTTCCCTTTGGGTGTATAAGAGCACAGCGGAGAAGATGGAGCTCAGAACACTGCAAGAACCAAACAGGACCAGAATCCTGAGGACACTGCAAAAACCAAAGAGAAAAAGGACAAAGTATACAGAGCAATCCAAAAGACACAGGTAAGAGCCATCCTCTCTGCTCCACTACATCTTTTGATATATACAACATATATATGTACTTTATATTAGTATGATATTCTTATATTTATATATATCATGTTTTCTTTCCCAGCCACAATGACCACCACATATTCCTGGACAATTCTCATCTTCATGAGCCTCAGCTCCATTGTCTCTGCTCAAAGCTGCAAATGGCTCCATCGAAACCAAGAAGTGGTGAACAGACAGATTCTGCAAAACTTTAAGCAGATGGTGAGTTCCAGATAGTTTTCTTCTGCTCTGTCCATCCCTGTCATGCCGGGCCTCATTTCTGTATCTTTAGTGTGCTCACAAATTTTGTAATCATCAACCCCTCCTCTTCTTCCAGTCCCACCTTGGCCTTCCTTCTCTATGTAAAACCATAAATGGAGGTTCATGTCACCTCTGGTCAGTCCACCCCAACCATGGGGGGTCACTGGTCTTCCTGTAAAACCAGAAGGTGGGATGCTACCATTCATCTTCTCTATCCATCCCCATCATGAGCTTCATTTCTTCTTCTTCTTGATCATGTTGTATATTTTTATGTAAACATTCAATGTACCAAAAAGAGTAAATCTATCATACCTTATGTACATTACAGATTCCGGCTGAAGATTCTCCTGAAGTTTGTCTCAGTAGTAACTTCAGTGTCCCCGATATCAAACATCTCTTCCAAATCTCTAAGGTAAGTGAAACTCCATATTGGGAGCTCTTTGACATACACAAGAAAACGGGTCTCATCATGTGAAGAAGATAACACGGTCACCATAGAATAGGGGAATGGCTGGCTGTAGTGTAGAAGAAATTCACTTCCAAAGCTGATCAGACCCACCAGGATGAGGAGGACTAATGTAATCATTACTGCTGAAAGGTCATTTGATGCTATAGGTGCACAAAGGGAAAAGGGCTAGTGGGACTACTATTTAAAATTTGAATTTTCCCAGAATGCATTTCTATTTTTGAAGAGACTTGTGTATTATATAGTAAGTTAAAAAAAAGTTTTAGCCCAACTCCAAGTAAAACATTTCTATTTTGGGTGGACTGTATGAAGCATTAGAACCTCATGTTTTTATTATTGTCTGGGACGATTTCATCACATTTACTGTCCTGGGGACACCTCCTGTGTCAGAATGTGCCAGGGTGTCACAGGGTTATGAAATGTTGGTAAGTCCTTCCAATGAAAACAGAGAAAGCGACAAAAACTTCAGCTTCCTTTATGTCCTGACATTGTTTAATGGGATAAAAAGTGAGGAAAATCCCAGCCAATGGGATCAAAGCAACATAAACCTGACAATACCTCTATCTCTATCTAAAAGTAAGACAATGGTTCATCTAGATGAGAAATGTAGCTCATAGTAATAATGGCATCTCTCTGCTGTGAAGTATTATAAAAGTATGATATTTTACAGGTTGAGTCTGCAGCCATTGCTGTGCGTGAAGTTGCCAACCAAACCATCCAGCTCTATAGGAGATATGGGGAGAAGTTGGACTACCACTGGCCTGCCTGGGAGAGGCTTCAGGAGCTCCTCTATTACCAGGAGCAGCAGCTGTCTGATTGTGTAAGTGTCCAAGTGACCACCAACCTTCCCTGCCCAGGCCTTCATAGATGGGAGACTTATATATGGATGTTTTCGCTCTTACAGATCCCAGAGGGAGCAGAGAACCAGCTCTTCATACAGGGAATCAGCCAACAATTCATCACCCTGCAGAGGATTCTAGAGGAGCAGGTAAGTCATCCTCTTCTCTTTCACCCAATAAAAAGGTCCATTGTCCATAGATCCTTGAGCAGACCATACATAATTCATTTTATTTCGTTCAACCAGCGGGTTGACTGAAAGAAAATGAATCTATTCCCCTATCCACACATTTGAGGTGGACAGGGGAATCCCTCCCACTGAACTATTGTATTCTGACACTAAGAAGGCTTCCCCGCCATCAGAATACACTCATCAGGCTATAGCCAGGCAGCACTGATCGAGTGAAAATTTTCCAACAAGCTGGTTGTACAGAAGTCAAACAAAAGATTGTTTTCTGTGTCTGCCCATAGATGGATCGAAATTCAGCCGGCCCCTGCTGAACCAGACAAAGTTGGATCCATCTATGGCCAGCTCTAGGGAAGGGGTGTAAACAATTTAGGGGAGAGGTCTATGTAAACAGCACATGGTTAATTAAATCTTCCTTTTCAAAAAAACTAAGCAGATATCTGGTGGTTCACAGAGAGTTGGTGTATGGATGTCACCCGCAGATTTTCTATTTATATCTGTCTGTCTAGGGCTCCCCCATACACACACTAACATTTACCCCATCATATTCCATAGGATGAAGAGGTGTGTGCCCGGAGAACCGTCCATGCTGAAATCCAGAGAAATCTCCTACTGACTGGTCAGCTCTCTTCTCGCATGAGAAGACAACACCTACTGAGAAGTCTTTCCTAACAGTTTGACCGAGTTCACTGAAATTTGATGCCAGGAAAATAAATCTTTATATATTTATGTATTTTCATATATTTATATAGTATGTATTTATTTCTTTAACTTTATATAAAACTGTGAATATATTTTATTATATTTATTTATTTATATTATATTATAAATGTAGATGTATATTATTTTTTTATTTTTTTTTTTTTTAAACTGTGAATATATTTTTTATATTTATTTTTTAATATAAATGTAGTTTTATATTTACAAATTTTTAATAAAAAATGAATGTAAACATTTTCTGACTTCTCTCCATGTATTACATGAGGGAAATGAAAAAAGAGAAATAGGGAATGTATCTTATTCAAGTTAGAATGGCTTAATATCAGAGGTGGTGAGGGGTGTCATTATGGTACCCTCAGATGAGAAATGCATATATTGGGAAAGGACACGGAGGAACTCAGTGTAGTAAGTAGATATCGGCCAGTAGTTATGGAATGGAGATACAACAATATATTTTTTCAATAGCAAGTAGCAATGTGTACAAATTGCACAGGAGAGGGGTGAGGAGAGTATGACATCAGGCAGTATATGGAGGAGAGTGTGAAGGGTACGACAGCAAGTAGAATAGAAAAAAAGAGTGGAGAGGAGCAGAAAGGAGTACAGATGGTGCTATGGTGATCAATACTTTGAAGAGAGGAGTGTGAAGGGCATGGCAGCAGGCAATATGTGCTGGAGAAGAGTGCAGGGGGTACTGCAGTGGACACTATGTGCAGGAGAAGGGTGTGGACAGTAAGGCATTGGGCAGTCTCTGTAAGACAGGAGTGCAAACAGGGACGTGCGGTGAGGTCAGTGGCTGGTGAGGCACTGGCTAGTATCAGAGCCAAGTACACACAGGTTACATACTCCGCGATCGTTAGAGCGAGAACAATAATTCTAGCACTAGACCTCCTCTGTAACTCTAAACATGTAACCCATAAAAAAATGTAAAGCGTCGCCTATGAAGATTGTTAAGTACTGAAGTTTGGCGCCATTCCACGAGTGTGCGCAATTTTAAAGAGTGACATGTTAGGTATCTATTTACTTGGCGTAACATCATCTTTCATATTATACAAAAAAAATCGGGCTAACTTTAGTGGTTTTTTTTTTTTTTTATATTCATGAAACAGTTTTTTTTCCCAAAAAAGAACGTGTTTGAAAAATTGCTGCGCAAATACCGTGTAACATAAAAAGTTGCAAGGACCACCATTTTATTCCCTAGGGTGTCTGCTGAAAAATATAGATTATATATATATATATATATATATATATATATATATATATATATATATATATTCAAATCATAGAGGAGAAAAACGATGATTTTTACATGTAGGAGAGAAGTGTCAGAATTGGCCTGGGTGGCAAGGGGTTAAATACCAAAAGTAAGTAATATAAAAATAATTAATATATATTGTTTTTAAGGTACTTTTTATATTTTCAAAAACTGTACTCAAGCAGGTGGCTTAACAGACAAATTACTGAAGTTTGAAGTTATAACTTTCAACCAGTAATTTCACAGTAAATAGATTAATAATACATTTTTATGTTATAACATATAGCATAATAATATATGATTTAGCTTGATTAAAATAGTTTTCAGCAGGCAGCAGATTCCCATTCTCTCTTAAGTTTGTGAGAAAAACATGGGATTATGGGTAAATCTTATACCCATAAACCCATGCTTTTTCCTTCTAGGTAAGAGGGCTGGGCTGGAAGGGAGCATGTGACTTTTAGACACATGCCCCCTTCTATGACACTGCAGTGAGAGGCGTGCCTCCACTGCAGCATTTTTATTGGACAGCTTGTTGCAATGGTGCTTTACCATTGGTCCAAGGCTCCAAGCTGTCCATTGAGCTCAGTGCTTCTGACAAGAAGTGAGGAGAGGCACTATGAGCTCAACCTCTCAGTCTGCTGCAAACGGAGTGTGCCAGTTTGTATTTAAATTGGCTGCTCTGTATGTAGGTTCTGAGGGGCTGAGCAAGGAGCCCAGTATCTCCGGAACTATAGGTGACAGGACCCCCAAATTTTGACCAGTGGTGGGGAAGGACTTCAGCTACCTAACCCCCAAAATGTGACCCCAGGTCGCCGAGCTATGACCCTTTAAAGCCCGATAATATTTTTTTTTTTATGTTTATGGCAGGTGAGGCCTCACCTTCCTCCCCTGACTGCACGTCCCTGAGGGCGAAGGGTATAAAAGCAATCATTAAGTACAGGAGTGGAGTGCAAAGGGTATAACCACAGGCAATATGTGCAGGAGATGAGTGTGAGGTGTATGTTGATGGGCAGATATCAGCTAATAGTTATGGAATGGAGATATACAGGGTTTTTTTTCTCACAGAATAGGTGCAGGAATATTGGCTCCTGCTGCTGTCAATCAAATCCAGTGACACTGGACCCGGGGGCAGGGCCGAGTCCTGCTGTCTGTGTCAATAGACGAAGCAGCAGGACTCGGGAGTGCACCTTCATGGGTGCCTCCATGAAAAGTGGCTCTCTTCATGGGGGCATCCGATGAAGGGGAGGAGCCAGGAGCGCCAACGGGACACCCCAGAAAAGGAGGATCAGGGCTGCTTTGTGCAAAACCATTGCACAGAGCAGGTAAATATGACATGTTTGTTACTTTACAAAAAAAAAACCTTTACAATCACTTTAACTGAACAAGCTGAAGATAGAAGCTAAAGGTGGATGGACTGAAAATGAAGGAAGCATTGCGCTAGCATGCTGTGCTCTGGTAGAGACCCGGGGGAGAGATCAGCCAGCTATGAGCAGCTATGAGCAGTAGGCTGTGAGCCGCATCAGAGGACTTGTAACCAGCTTATCCCCAAAGTCACCGCTTACCATTTGCATTGCCAGTGCCTCTGTTTGTGCCTTCCGCACCTCTTACATCCCAAACATTCACTCTGCCTGTGCTGGTCTCATCTGCATTTGCTCCGCCCCCCCTGGCTCCCTGGCTTTTCCTGGTTTTCATGGGCAGGAGGAGACGAGGCGTCTCTAGTGGTCTGTCTGGTATTACACCCGTGTCCCCCCAAAGTGGTATTCATTACTTTTTCTCCGCCAGAGGGCAGACCCGCTTTTCTAGAATCATAGCCAAGATGGCAGCAGGACAGCATGTAGGACAGCATACAGGAGTTGTCCATGCCGGATCCCGTTCTCTCTGCCCAGTGCATAGCCCTGCATCCCAACCATCTGGCCTGCTATTTAAGTTGTTCCACAGGTGCCGCAGACTGTCTCACCTGTCTCCCCTTCAACTCCACCTCCCCTTTGCTTCCCCCTTTTCCTCCCCCTTCGCCTATACAATCACCAGTTACTAGTCAAGGCTTAGATGGGGGAGATGGGGGGAATTTACAAGAGTTTCTAAAAGCTTTACCAACACGGAGTGAGATGGAGGCATTCATGCAGTGCTTGGAGCAGGGTTATCACATGGAAATCTAGTTGGTTAAAACCGAACTACAAGTAACCCGTGCTAAAACATCAGAATTCGAAGAATCTGTTACAGTCCTGGCTGACGCTATTCACATGCATGACCAACTAGATAAACATGAATCTCATATACAAACATTGTACTCACTCATTGAGGATCAAGATAATCGCAACCGGCGGAATAATATTCGGATTCGAGGGTTGCCGGAGGCAATGGGTGTAGAGGATCTCTCAGAAAAGGTTAAAGGCATTTTTTAACTCTATATTGGGGACAACAGAGGCGGTCAATTTGGAACTTGATAGGGTTCATCGGGCTCTGGGGCCGCAAAATCCTGATCCAGCCAAACCAAGAGATGTATGCTGAATACACTTTTTTTCATGTAAAAGAGGACATTATGAGGAAAGCCAGAGTGCAGGGCCCAATTGATTATAAAGGGACTACCGTCCAATTGTTGCCAAATCTGTTTCGCTTCACCCTAGAAAAGAGGAAGGCCCTAAAACCTTTCCTTGCATTGCTACAAGACAGTAATATTCCTTACCGTTGGAACTTCCATTCCAGCTGCAGATCCGGAAGGATGGCAAGTGGCTAATCATCCGTGGTCTGCAGTGTTAACAGCCCTGGAGCTGCCAGAGCTTCCTCCCCCCCTTGAGTGGCCCCAGTCATATTCCTTGTTTTGGAGTGAAGGGCGTCGGGTCCCTATTTCGGGGAAACATCCCGGTATATCAGGAATTGGCTCCCCCCATAGGTTAAAAAGGGGATTTCAATAATAATAACAATAATAAAGTTTCCCCATGTAGTTTGATTTGTTTTCTTTTTTTTTTTTGAGATGTGTACTCGTGTATGTGTAGAACACACATTATGTATGCACATGCGCGCGTGCACACATGCATATAGATTTGGGGGATCAAGGGGGGCGGTTGTATATCTCATAAAGTGTATGTACGCCAACCCCTTTTGTTTCCCCCTATAGGAACCATGCAATATTTTTTATATGTGTTGGGAGGCTGGTCTAGTGTATTGGGTATGATGGACGGGTGTTGGACCTATCACGTCTGATTGCTACTTAGTTATAGTTCCTAGTAGACGAACTGGCTGGAAATCATGTGTTGCGGCAATAGGAAAAGTTGGGGGAAATGTTGTGGTGTGGTTTCCTTTCCTCCCCACCTTTTTTTTTTCTCCTTTTCTCCTGGGATCTCATACACTAGCTCTGGGAAGCACCTGGGTTTCATATAGGTGAATATAAGCTTTTTTTTGGGGTGCTAAATAGTTTGATTTCTTTCTCATATATATTGTTGATTGTGATAAAAGTTGGTCTCTCTCTCGGGTCTGACCATAGGGCCTTTGTGTGTATCCACTTCCCCCTCATTGGTACACTATTGATGCAGAGAGGGCATTTGATCACGTTGGGTGGCCATTTTTGGAACAAACTTTGATTCAAATAGGACTAGGACCAGTCCTGTTAAGGAAAATCATGGCACTCTATGCTAAGCCAAAGGCCAGAATACGGATTAATCAGTCGTTGTCTTCTAACTTTCCTATTCAAAATGGTACGCACCAGAGATGTCTGCTGTCTCCCCTCTTGTTCGTCTTAGTAATGGAACATCTGGTAACAGCTCTTAGACAAACTTCTTGTATTACAGGCATATCATTAGACGGGCAGGAGGTGAAGTTGGCAGTATATGCTGACTCGCTACTTTATGTCACCAACCCACATGTCTCCATGCCCTCTATTCTGTATGAATTTCGGCGTTTTGGGGCTCTGAGTAATTAAAAAAAAAATTGTCCAAATCAGAAATTCTTAATATATCTCTGTCACCACATCAAGTCCAGGCCCTTGGGAAAAATTTCCCATTTAAGATTTGCACTTCGACACTTAAATATCTGGGTATTAAAATTCCACAAGACCCTACCAAGTTATATATAGAAAATTATCACCCTCTTATGCAGCGTACAATACAAGATCTAAAAAAGTATGATCAAGCCCATTATTCATGGTTTGGGAGGATCAATATCTTAAAAATGGATATAGTACCGCAATTCCTCTATCTTTTCCAAACTATACCCATAGTGGTCCTTTGTTCCTTTTTTGTTACTCTACAATCTGCTTTTACAAGATTTATTTGGGGTTGCAATAGACCTAGATTACAAAGGAACAACAAGGAGAGGGGCGCCTCTGAGTATAAATCATAAATACATTTTATTAAAACAACAATATCCACTCACATGGAAGTTGGAGAAGTTACATTAGGGTCAGTTGGCTGGGCTGGAGAGATGCGGTGGAACTACAGGTCACAGCGGTTCCTGCAGGGCATGCCAGGTCCAGAGAGGATTAGTTCTTGCAGCCGGGTGCAGTCTCTTGCAGCAAACAGTCCAACACAAATCCTGCTGAGTTGGGAGACTGTTGTGTTGGACTGTTTGCTGCAAGAGACTGCACCCGGCTGCAAGAACTAATCCTCTCCGGACCTGGCATGCCCTGCAGGAACCGCTGTGACCTGTAGTTCCACCGCATCTCTCCAGCCCAGCCAACTGACCCTAATGCAACTTCTCCAACTTCCATGTGAGTGGATATTGTTGTTTTAATAAAATGTATTTATGATTTATACTCAGAGGCGCCCCTCTCCTTGTTGTTGTTTTAGCTTGCTGGACCCTGCTTTTGGCTCCTTTGGTGGCCGCCCTGACTGACCTCTCGTATATACCCCCAGTATATATGCATGAACTTACACATGCATTTTTACAGTTTTCAGTTCCTGGACTAATCGATTTTACTTTCAAGGTAACTGTGCTTTGCGCCTTTTTACTTGTATTAGATTACAAAGGAGAATTCTATCTCTCCCTAAAGCAAAGGGTTGTGTAGGGGCACCGGACCTATATTATTACCACTCTGCAGTGGTGTTAACTAGACTAGTAAACCAGTTCCATCATTCTCACCCTAAACAATGGGTATGTATAGAACAGTTGATTGCCCCTTTTGATCTCCAGGCACTTCCCTGGCTAGATATCTCTGTCCGTGGCTTACTCTCTTCTTTATCCTTTCAGCGCATTTTTTTTTTAATTGGAAAAAGCCAACTTTATTTGGATAAGATTCATTTTACAAAGTAATTGCTTAGATACAATAATAAACAATACATTACACCAAACATTTTGTGTGAGTTTCATTGTACATACATTTTAAGGCACAAGTTTGTGTAAGTATAGACATAAAATGCATAAGAGACTTCCTTTCATTCTGCTAACGATATATTCCTGATATGGATTTTCATGGTTTACACCTTCATAAGACAGCCGCTTTCTACTTTCATCTAGACAGGCCTGTCTGCAGGATTTGGGTCTTACAGCACATTTACTGCGTGTCTGGGATAAATTGCAAACCCAATTAGGACTTTCTCCTAAAGTGGGATTAATGATGCCCTTGTTCGGTAACCCAGGGTTCCCTCTTGCAGTGGCACGGAGACATTTCTTGTTATGGAATAAGGAGTCAAATCGTCGAATATCTCAAATTCTTTGCCAGGGAACTCTTCCATTGTTATCAAATTTGATTGCTATACAGCAGCAATCAATTACACTTTGGCTGGAATATCTGCAACTATCGTCCTTTCTTTTGTCCTTCCTTTCAAGGGATGTATTTAATAGAGAGCCAGATACCTTTGAGTCTCTTCTGATTCTATACCAGATCATATTCTTTCTGCAGTGTATAGGGTTCTTAGTCTTAGACTTCACCCATGCTTCCCGGAGTTTACAAATAAGTGGAATATGGACTTGAGTGTCCAAATTAACCCAGAGGAATGGGAAAAAGTGTTTGTCCTCACACATAGTATGTCGTCAGCAACTAAGGCACATGAGACGAATTTCAAGCTTCTTTCCCGTTGGTAAAGCTGCTCGTTGTTGCTTCACTGGATATATCCAAATGTCTCAGACCTTTGTTGGTGCTGTCACTCCGCTAAGGGTTCGCTATTGCATACCTGGTGGGAATGTCCATCCGTACATAATTTTTGGGATGTGATACTCCAGCTCTATACTCGTGCAACTGGGGTAATTATCCCCAACACGCCACAAATTATTTTGCTACCCATCTTACCCGGCTCGTATAAAATCGTTTAAAAAGGCCTTTTAAGGCATTGACTGACAGATGTAAATGGACTTGTGTCCATTTAAAACCGCCTATCTCCAATCCGATCTGCTCAAAAAAAAAAACAGAAGGGGATCCGTCCTCTTCTGTCTGGGCGGATCGTATTGGAGGGCCCATAGAGTAGAGCGGGCTGTGTCCGTGTCTGCTTTGCATATGCACAGTGCACACGGACCTGTCATCTGCCCACTCCACTCATTGTGGCTCGCGACTGGTTACCAAGTCGCTAAAGTGTCTCTCGCTCCTCAAAAGATTGGGCACCCCTGTTATACACTGTCAATTACATAGTTACATAGTAGGTCAGGTTGAAAAAAGACACACGTCCATAAAGTCCAACCCATGTGTGTGATTATATGTCAGTATTACATTGTATATCCCTGTATGTTGCGGTCATTCAGGCGCTTATCTAATAGTATCGATGCTCCCCGCTGAGACCACCACCTGTGGAAGGGAAATCCACATCCTTGACGCTCTTACAGTAAAGAACCCTCTACGTAGTTTAAGGTTAAACCTCTTTTCTTCTAATTTTAATGAGTGGCCACAAGTCTTGTTAAACTCCCTTCTGCGAAAAAGTTTTATCCCTATTGTGGGGTCACCAGTACGGTATTTGTAAATTTAAATCATATCCCCTCTCAAGCATCTCTTCTCCAGAGAGAATAAGTTCAGTGCTCGCAACCTTTCCTCATAACTAATATCCTCCAGACCCTTTATTAGCTTTGTTGCCCTTCTTTGTACTCACTCCATTTCCAGGACATCCTTCCTGAGGACTGGTGCCCAGAACTGGACAGCATACTCCAGGTGCGGACGGACTGAAGTCTTGTAGAGTGGGAGAATTATCGTTTTATCTCTGGTGTTTGATCCCCTTTTTAATGCCAATATTCTGTTTGCTTTGTTAGCTGCAGCTTGGCATTGCATGCCATTGCTGAGCCTATCATCTACTAGGACCCCCAGGTCCTTTTCCATCCTAGATTCCCCCAGAGGTTCTCCCCCCAGTGTATAGATTGCGTTCATATTTTTGCCACCCAAATGCATTATTTTACATTTTTCTACAATGAACCTCATTTGCCATGTAGTTGCCCACCCCATTCATTTGTTCAGATCTTTTTGCAACGTTTCCACATCCTGCGGAGAAGTTATTGCCCTGCTTAGCTTAGTATCGTCCGCAAATACAGAGATTGAACTGTTTACCCCATCCTCCAGGTCGTTTATGAACAAATTAAATAGAATTGGTCCCAGCACAGAACCCTGGGGGACCCCACTACCCACCCCTGACCATTCCGAGTACTCCCCATTTATCACCACCCTCTGAACTCGCCCTTGTAGCCAGTTTTCAATCCATGTACTCACCCTATAGTCCATGCCAATGGACCTTATTTGGTACAGTAAACGTTTATGGGGAACTGTGTCAAATGCTTTTGCAAAATCCAGATACACCACGTCTACGGGCCTTCCTTTATCTAGATGGCAACTCACCTCCTCATAGAAGATTAATAGATTGGTTTGGCAAGAACGATTCTTCATGAATCCATGCTGATTACTGCTAATGATACCGTTCTTGTTACGAAAATCTTGTATATAGTCCCTTATCATCCCCTCCAAGAGTTTACATACTATTGATGTTAGGCTAACTGGTCTGTAATTCCCAGGGATGTATTTTGGGCCCTTTTTAAATATTGGTGCTACATTGGCTTTTCTCCAATCAGCTGGTACCATTCCAGTCAGTAGACTGTCTGTAAAAATTAGGAACAATGGTCTGGCAATTACTTGAGTTCCTTAAGTACCCTCGGATGCAAGCCATCTGGTCCCGGTGATTTATTAATGTTAAGTTTCCCAAGTCTAATTTTAATTCTGTCCTCTGTTATCCATGGAGGTGCTTCCTGTGTTGTTTCATGAGGATAAACACTGCAGTTTTGGTTACTGAAGCCCTCCCGATTCACTCATGAAGACTGAGGACAAGAATAAATTCAATACCTTCATCATCTCCCCATCCTTTGTAACCAGATGTGCTTCCTCACTCTTTATGGGGCCAATATGGTCTGTCCTCCCTTTTTTACTGTTTACATACTTAAAGAATTTCTTGGGATTTTTTTGCTCTCCTCCGCTTTGTGTCTTTCATGTTCTATCTTAGCCGTCCTTATTGCACCCATATATTTCTTGTTGAATTCTTTATAAAGTTTGAATGCTGATGATGATCCCTCAACCCTGTATTTTTTGAAGGCCTTCTCCTTTGCTTTTATATGCATTTTTACATTGGAGTTAAGCCACCCAGGACTTTTGTTTGCTCTTTTAAATTTATTACCCAATGGGATGCATTGGCTAATGCCCTTATTTAATATGCTCTAAAAGCAAACCCATCTCTCCTCCGTATTCTTTGTTCCTAAGATTTTATCCCAATTTATGCCTTCTAGCAAGGCTCGTAGTTTAGGGAAGTTGGCTCTTTTGAAATTCAGTGTCTTTGTATTCCCCTTATGTTTCCTATTTGTGTGATTTATACTGAAGCCAATTGACCTGTGATCGCTGTTACCTAAATTGCCCCGTATTTTCACATCCGTGATCAGGTCTGTATTGTTGGTAATCAGTAGATCCACTAACGCTTTATTTCTAGTTGGTGCGTCTACCATCTGACCCATAAAATTGTCCTGCAAGATATTTAGGAACTGGCGAGCCTTAGACGAATGCGTCTTTCCCTCCACCCAGTTTATGTCTGGATAGTTAAAATCCCCCATTATGATAACACTTCCTATCCCTGCTGCTAATCCAAATTGTGATAGGAGATCTGTCTCCCCCTCCTCCCTCAGGTTAGGGGGCCTATAGCATACTCCCAGTATTATTTTCCTTTTAGCTTAATCCCTTTGGAGCTCTACCCATAAGGATTCCACCTCCTCCCTAGCTCCCTTAGGTATGTCATCTCTCACATTCACTTGTACATTATTCTTGATATATAGGCATACCCCTCCCCCTTTTTTACCCTCTCTATCCCTGCGATAAAACTATACTTACCTTGGGTTTATGTGCTTTGGTCAACCTACCACTCATACCCCCAATACTACCCTCAATTGATTCTATATAGAAAAAAGTGTAAGTTGTGAAGAACAGCCAATTATTGCAGCAGGTAGCACATGGAACAACAATTGTTATAAAATCCGATTTTAAATAAACTTTTTAACTTTTTAACCCTGGTGTTTTCCTTTAAAGGGGACTGTGACTGCATCTGAGCATGGTGAGAAGGGGCGCTCCACTAAACATCTAATCCTATTTATATCAGATTATTCGGATACAGCAGATAAGGAATCACACTCAGTATACAGACATGTTGTCACGACTTTGTAGGACTTCCTCAACAGAGAAGCAGAAATTGCGGTTCAGGGATTTCAGTACGTCTCCGTACACGAAGATGAATAATTGAAGAGACCACTAGAGGTCTCCGCAAATGTGGTAACGTCTTGACAAAAAATCTGTGAAGGGAAAGTAAAACAGCTCAGGAATATCCCAGATTCACAGATTTCATTTTTATGATATCTAGTAAGGAGTTCTCTCTGGGTGTATAAGAGCGCAGTGGAGAAGATGGAGCTCAGAACACTGCAAGGACCAAACAGGACCAGAATCCTGAGGACACTGCAAAGACACAAGAGAAAAAGGACAAAGTCTACAGAGCAATCCAATAGACACAGGTAAGAACCATCATCCCTACTTCACTACATATTCTGATTTATATAGATTAGCATAATTTTCTCATATTTATACACTCACCAGCCACTTTATTAGGTACGCCTTGATATTCCTGGGTTGGACCCCCTTTTGCCTTCAGAACTGTCTTCATTCTTGGTGGCATAAATTCAACAGGGTGTTGGATACATTCCTCAGAGATTTTGGTCCATATTGATATGATAGCATCACGCAGTTGCTGCAGATTTGTCGGCTGCAACCCAATGATGCGAATCTCCCATTCCACCACTTCCCAAAGGTGCACTATTGGATTGAGATTTGGTGACTCTGGAGGACATTGGAGTACAGTGACCTCATTGTCCAGTGGTGAGATGATTTGAGCTTTGTGACATGGTGCATTATGCTGCTGGAAGGAGCCATCAGAAGATGGGTACACTGTAGTCATAAAGGGATGGACATTGTCAGCAAAAATACTCAAGTAGGCCGTGGCGTTTAACCTCTTGAAGACCAGGCCTTTTTCCGACACTTGTTGTTTACAAGTTTAAATTAGTATCCTTTGCTAAAAAATTACTAAGAACCCCAAACATTTTATATATATATATATATATATATATATATTTTTTTTTTTTTTTTTTTTTTTTTTTTAGCAGAGACCCTAGAGAAAAAAAATGGAGAATGTTGCAATATTGCAATATGTTGTTGCAGTGTTGCAATATTTTATGTTGCACTGTATTTGCGCAACGGTCTTTCAAACACTATTTTTTGGGAAAAAAATACACTTTCATGAATAAAGAAAAAAAAAAAAAACAGTAAATTTAGCACAATTTTTTGTGAAAGATGATGTTATGCTGGGTGAATAGATACCTTATGCCCCGTACACACAAGCGGAATTTCCGTTGGAAAAAACTTGGATGTTTTTTCCGACGGAATTTCGCTCAAGCTTGCCTTGCATACACATGGTCACACAAAAGTTCTCTGAACATTCGACCGTCAAGAACGCGGTGACGTACAACACTACGACGAGCCGAGAAAATGAAGTTCAATGCTTCCGAGCATGCGTAAATTTTTTGCGCGTCCAAATTGCATACAGACGATCGCATTTTCGGATAGGAACTTTTCCCGACCGAAAAATAGAGAAGATGGTCTCAATCTTTTGCTGGCTGGAATTCCGCCAGCAAAAGTCTGATGGAGCATACACACGGTCGCATTTTCCGACCAAAAGCTCTCATCGGAGTTTTGCTGGCGGCATTTCCGATCGTGTGTACGGGGCATTACGTGTCATGAACCTCTCCTGCTGCCTATAAACCAGGGTTATGACAGCTATATGCTGCCATAAAAATGGTATATATAACATCAAAGTAATGGAGTATATATACAGTGGGTGGTCCGGAAGAGGACAATGCTCAATAGGTTCTAAGTGGGCCCAAAGTGTGCCAAGAAAATATCCCCCCACACCATTACACCACCACCACCAGCCTGAACTGTTAATACAAGGCAGGATGGATCCATGCTTTCATGTTGTTTACGCAGAATTTTGACCCCACCATCTGAATGTCGCAGCTGAAATCCAGACTCATCAGACCAGGCAACGTTTTTCCAATCTTCTATTGTCCAATTTTGGTGAACCTGTGTGAACTGTAGCTTCAGTTTCCTGTTCTTAGCTGACAGGAGCGGCACCCGGTGTGGTCTTCTGCTGCTGTAGCCCATCTGCTTCAAGGTTCAAAGTGTTGTACGTTCAGAGATGGTATTTGGCATGCCTTGGTTGTAACGAGTGGTTATTTGATTTACTTTTGACTTTCTATCATCTTGAAACCATTCTTCCCATTCTCCTCTGACCTCCGACATCAACAAGGCATTTTCCTCCACACAACTGCCGCTCACTGGATATTTTCCCTTTTTCGGACCATTCTCTGTAAACCCTAGAGATGGTTGTGTGTGAAAATCCCAGCCCGTCTGGCACCAACAACCGTGTCACATTTAAAGTCACTTAAATCTCCTTTCTTCCCCCATTCTAATGCACAGTTTGAACTTCAGCAAGTCATCTTGACCACGTCTAGATGCCTAAATGCATAGAGTTGCTGCCATGTGATTGGCTGATTAGCAATTTGTGTTACCAAGCAATTGAACAGGTGTACCTAATAAAGTGTCTGGTAAGTGTATATAACTTTTTCTTTTTTTTCTTTCCCAGCCACAATGACCAACACATATTCCTTAACTATTCTCATCTTCGTGAGCCTCACCTCCATTGTCTCTGGCCAAACCTGCAAATGGCTCCATCGAAACCAAGAAGTGGTGAACAGACAGATTCTCCAAAACTTTAACCAGATGGTGAGTTCCGATCAGTAAATTTCTGCTCTTTCCATCCCTCTCATGGGGTCTCATCTGTGTATCTTTTGGTGTGCTCACAAATCTCCTCACCCCCTCCTCTTGTTCTCTCTCCAGCCCAATCGGGGTCTTGGCCACCCTCCACTATGTAAAACCATAAATGAAGGTTCATGCCACCTCTGGTCTGTCCATCCCAATCATGGGGGTCACTGGTCTTCCAGTACAAAATAATGTGCAATGCCACCCCGCCATTCATCTCCTCTATCCTTGTGATGAGCTTCTCTTCTTCTCTTTATTCTTCTTGATCATGTTGTATATTTTTATGACATTGTGGACATCAAATGTATCAGTGAAAGTAAATCCATCATATTGTACATTACAGATTCCAGCTGAAGATTCTCCTGGAGTTTGTCTCAATAGTAACTTCAGTGTCCCCGATATCAAGCATCTCTACAATATCTCTAAGGTAAGGGACGCTCCATACTGAGAGGTCTTTGACATACTCAAGACAGTAGGGCTCAGCATATGAAGAAGATTAAGAGGAATGGGGACCTGGCTGCTTGTATTGTAGAAGAAATGCACTTCCAAAGCTCATTAGATTCACCAGGATAAGGATTAGTATAATCAATACAGCCTAAAGCTGCTTTAGGTGCACAGTGGGCAAAGGGCTAGTGTAGTGGTCTTCAAACTACGGCCCAGGGGCCAGATGTGGCCCTTTGCTTGCTTTTATCCGGACCTTGGATTGATTATACCCCCCACTGTCAGCAACCAATGATAGGGCACTATTCTCCCATTGATACCAATGATGGGGCACTATTAATTCTATTGATACCAACATTGGGGCACTATTACTACCACTGACACCAATGATGGGGCACTATTACTAGCACTGGCACCAATGATGGTACCCTATTCCTACCATTGATACCAAAGATGGGACACTATTAATCCAATTGATACCAATGTTGGGGCACAATTACTGCCACTGATACCAATAATGGCGCACTTTTACTACCACTGACACTAATAATGGGGCACTATTGCTCCCATTGATACCAATGATAGCGCACTATTGCTCCCATTGACACCAACGATGGGGCACTATTACTCCCCCTAATACCAATCATGGGGAATTGTTTACTCCCCCTGACCTCAGGATATTTTCTACTCCTACCGGCCACAGTCCGGCCCTCCTAAAGTTTGAAGGACAGTAAACTGGCCCTTTGTTTAGAAAGTTTGGAGACGCCTGGGCTATTTGGACTACTATTTAAAATCTGTATCTTCCGAGAATGCATTTCTATTTTTAAAGGAACTTGTGTACTATATAGTAAGTTCATAAAAGTTTTAGCCCAACTCCAAGTAAAACATTTTTATTTTGCGTGGACTGGTTGAAGCATTAGAACCTCTTTCATGATTTTATTATTTTCTGGATTCCCAATGAGAAGATTTCCCCACATTTACTGTCCCGGTGACACCACCTCCTGTGTCAGAATGTGCCAGGGTGCCACAGGGATATGAATTGATAGTAAGTCCTTCCAATGAGAACACAGAAAGCAACAAAAACACAATAATTCCGCTTCCCTTATTTCCTGACATCATTTAACGGGATAAAAAGGGAAGAAAAATCCCAGCCAATGAGATCAAAACAACAAAAATGTGACAACCTCTATCCAAAAGTAAAATAATGGTTCATGTAGATGAGAAACAAGCTAAGCACAAAGCGCTAATACCATCTCTCTGCTGTGAAGTATTATTAAAGTATGATATCTTCCAGGTTGAGTCTGCGGCCATCGCTGTGCGTGAAGTTGCCAACCAAATCATCCAGTTCTATAGGAGATATGAGGAGAAGTTGGACTACCACTGGCCTGCCTGGGAGAGGCTTCAGGAGCTCCTCTATTACCAGGAGCAGCAGCTGTCTGACTGTGTAAGTGTCCAAGTGAGCCCCAACCTGTCCTCCCCCCCAGGTCTTTATAGATCAAAGATTTATATGTTTTCTATCTTCCAGATCCCAGAGGGAGCAGAGAACCATCTCTTCATAGAGAGAATCAGCCAACAATTCATCACCCTGCAGATGATCCTGAAGGAGCAGGTAGGTCATCCTCCTCTGCTTCATCCATGAAATTATTCATTGTCTTTAGATCCTCAGGGGAGGGTCCCTGAGGTAAAAACATCCATTTGGGGGGGGGGGGTCTATGAAAACAGCAGATGGTTAACTAAATCCTTTTAAAAAAACGAAACAGGAGACAACTGGTGGTTCACAGATAGTTGGTGTATGGACTCCATTGGCTTATCTGTCTGTCTAAGGCTTCCTCATACACACAGTAACATTTACTCCATTCCATAGGATGACAAGGTGTGCGCCCGGAGAGCTGTCCATGCTGAAATCCAGAGGAATCTCCTGCTGGCCAGTCAGCTCTCGTCTCACATGAGAAGGGAACACCTACTGAGAAGTCTTTCCTAACCGCGTGACCGAGTTCACTGAAAGCTTGATGTCAGGAAAAGAAATATTTATATATTTATGTATTTATTTATGTATTTATTTTTATATTAAACTATGAAGATATTGTATTATTACATCTATTTATATTATAAATGTTTTATATTGGTAAAAGAATAATAAAAAAAAATCATTCAACATTTTCAGCATTCAACTTCTCTCCATCTTATACATAAGAGAAAGTGGAAAAAGAGATATGGGTAATGGATCTTATCCATCATTTTAGGATGGATTATGAACAGGGTGGTGAGGGGTGTCACTATGGCACCCCAAGATAAGAAATACATATGTCAGGAAAGGACACCTTGGAACTCAGTGTAACCAGTAGATATCGGCTGGTAGTTATGGAATGGAGGTATAATAATGTATATTAATAACAAGTAGCAATGTGTACAAATTGTACAGGAGAGGGGTGCAGAGAGTATGACAGTGGGTAGTATATGGAGGAGAGTGCAGTCGGTGTGACAGCAAGCACAAAGAAAAAGAGGGGAGAGGAGCACAAGGGAGTGCAGATGGTATTACGGTGGTCAGTATGTTGGGGAGAGGAGTGTGGAGGGTAAGACAGCAGGCAATATGTGCTGGACAGGAGTGCAGAGGGTATGCCAGTGGGCAATATGTGCCGGACAGGAGTGCAGAGGGTATGACAGTGGGTAATATGTGCTGGAGAAGAGTGCAGAGAGTATGACAGTGGGCAATATGTGCTGGAGAAGAGTGCAGGGGGTATGACAGTGGGCAATATGTGCTGGAGAAGAGTGCAGAGGTTATGACAATGGGCAATATGTGCTGGAGAAGAGTGCAGGGGGTACTGCGTTGAACACTCTTTGCAGGAGAAAGGTGTGGAGGGTATGACACTGGGCAGTATGTGCAAGACAAGAGCACAAAGGGTATAAAAGCAATCAGTAAGTGCAGGAGTGGAGTGCAGAGGGTATGACTGCAGGCAATATGTGCAGGAGACGAGTGCGAGGTATATGATGTTGGGCAGTATTTGCAAGAGGTAGGTCAGGGGGTATAATGGTGGGCAGTATATGCAGGAAAGGAGGGCAGGGGGTATGCCCATTGGCAAAATATACAGAAGAAGAGTGCAGACGGTATGACAACAGTCAGTATGTGCAGAGTGCAGAAAGTATGTCTATGTTCAGAATGTACAGGAGATGAGTGTGGTTGTTATTTCAGTGCTTAGTATGTCTGGAGAGGGCATAAAAGTGATCACTGTTCACAAGAGAAGAGTGTGGCAGATATGACAGCTTTTAATTTGAAAAGTTTTACCATTCCCACATGGGTGTGGCCCCTTTCGCAATACTGTGTTTCAATGGGAAAAAATTTTTCCAATTCGACCTCTAGATGGCACTGTTTTATCATACATGCCATAGGTTATATGCGTCAAAAAAGTCAAGCTATTGTTTGACTAAGTTACAGACTTGTTTTCCAGAGACAATAAAAACACAGCAAGGTCAATAAAGACATGGATGAGTGAGTTTGGGGTGGAGGAATTTGACTGGCCTGCACCGATAGAACACCTTTGGGATGAATTAGAGTGGAGACTGCGAGCCAGGCCTTCTCGTCCAACATCAGTGCCTGACCTCACAAATGCGCTTCTAGAAGAATGGTCAAACATTCCCATAGACACACTCCTAAACCTTGTGGACAGCCTTCCCAGAAGAGTTGAAGCTGTTATAGTTGCAAAGGGTGGACCACCTCAATATTGAACCCTACGGACTAAAACTGGGATGCCATTAAAGTTCATGTGCGTGTAAAGGCAGCCGTCTCAATACTTTTGGCAATATAGTGTATATTTATATCAAACACAACACAGTATAACAGCAGGCAAAATGTGAAGGACAGGAGTGGGAGGGGGATGATGGAGGGCAGTATATGGTGGGGAGAAGTGTGGAAGGCATAACGGTGGGTAGTATGTGCAGCAAAGAAGAGCGGGGGACAGGGGCGTAACTAGAAATAGCAGGGCCCCATAGCAAAATGTTGTATTGGGCCCCCCTGCAAACAGCCCCCCCCCCACAGCTTCCCTATTGTCAATGCAGCATGACCTGTGCCCCATACAGCGTGACCTGTGCCCCATACAGCATGACCTGTGCCCAATACAGCGTGACCTGTGCCCAATGCAGCATGACCTGTGCCCCATACAGCATGACCTGTGCCCCATACAGCATGACCTGTGCCCCATACAATGTGACCTGTGCCCAATGCAGTGTGACCTGTGCCCCATACAATGTGACCTGTACTCAATGCAGTGTGACCTGTGCCCCATACAGCGTTACCTGTGCCCCATACAGCATGACCTGTGCCCCATACAGCATGACCTGTGCCCCATACAGCATGACCTGTGCCCCATACAATGTGACCTGTGCCCAATGCAGTGTGACCTGTGCCCCATACAATGTGACCTGTACTCAATGCAGTGTGACCTGTGCCCCATACAGCGTGACCTGTGCCCAATGCAGCATGACCTGTGCCCCATACAGCGTGACCTGTGCCCCATACAGCATGACCTGTGCCCCATACAATGTGACCTGTGCCCAATGCAGTGTGACCTGTGCCCCATACAATGTGACCTGTGCTCAATGCAGTGTGACCTGTGCCCCATACAGCGTGACCTGTGCCCAATACAGCGTTGCCTGTGCTCAATACAGCCTGGCCTGACTGTGTCTCATACAGCCTCACCTGTGCAGAGGAAGAGGCAAGCCGCCCGGATCAGCAGAGAGCGGGATTGCCCGCTGTAATAGCATTCATTTGAATTTCCAGTCTTCCCGGGGCTCATCGTCACAAGGCCCCACCTCTTGGCCTGATGCCTTTGATGACGTCACACGTCCCGCATTGAAAAGGCGTTCTGTCTATCACAGGCGCCGGGCCAAGAAGTGGAGCTATGTGACGTGAGCCCCGTGAACACTGGAAGTTCTATTTAAAGCTATTGTAGTGGGCAATTCAGCTCTCTGCTGATACGAACAGCTCGCCTCTTCCTCTCCTCTCTCTTCCCCTGGCTGGGAGACTGTGCCGGCGGTGCTCTCATCCTCACCGGGCCCCACTCGGCTGCGGGCCCCATAGCGCCCGCATGGGTCGCTATGGTGGTAGTTCCGCCCCTGGCGGGGGATATGACAATGGACAGTTTGCACAGATGAGGAGGGCCTAACAGTGGACAGTATGTGCAGGAGAGGAATGTGGGTGGAAAAAGACAGTTATAAAAATATCACAAGGTTGTCTCCATCTTCATGTCAGTATACACACCAGAGATTTTAAGAGAGAGATGGAGTCCAATAACAGTCATTCACAATACTTTATTTGGTAAAAGATATGTAATCTGGGACATATCTCCAATGTAGAAGATCGTTAACGAGTTTCAGCCTAAGCCTTAGTCATGGAAAATGGCAGTGGGCATTATGGAGGAGGGGGGAGGGAGCATGATGGCAGGCACTATGTGCTGGAGAAAAGTGCAGAGAGTATAAGATTGGCAGAATGTGCAGGGGAGGATTAAGTAAGGCATAACAGTGGACACTATATGCAGAGCGGAGCGCAGTGGGAATGGCGGTGGGCACTATGTACAGGAGGAGAACGCAGACTGTATAAGTGAGGGTAATGTGTGTTGAAGAGGAGAAGTGCATGGGGTATGATGGTGGGCAGCGTGTAGTGCAGAAAGTATAAGTGAGGGTAGCATGTGCTGAAGAGGAGCGCAGTGGGAATGGCGGTGGGCACTATGTACAGGAGGAGAGTGCAGACAGTATAAGTGAGGGTAATGTGTGTTGAAGAGGAGGAGTGCATGGGGTATGATGGTGGGCAGCGTGTAGTGCAGAAAGTATAAGTGAGGGTAGCATGTGCTGAAGAGGAGCGCAGTGGGAATGGCGGTGGGCAGTATGTACAGGAGAGCGCAGACAGTATAAGTGAGGGTAGTGTGTGCTGAAGAGGGGGACTGCCGGGAGTATGATGGTGGGCAGTATGTAGAGAAACAAATTGTGGAGGGTGAGACGACAGGCACAATGTGAAGAGGAGGAGTGAGGAGTATATGACAACAGTCATTTTGGGAAAATGAGGAGTGTTGAGGTGCAGAGAGTATTACAGTTGACAGTGTGAGTATACTAATGTGCAAACCAATATAATGTGATTTCAATGAGTAGCTGCCAACATGAATAAGTGTTCCCACACAGTGACAATATAATACAACAAATGATGTGGCGCTTCCTCAATAGTATCTAAAGTGCTGAAATATGTTAATAAAGTGCAAATAACCTCCAGTAACTTCTTCAATTGCTGAAGATGTACGGCGTAAATTGTGAATAAAGTGAAAATAACATACAATGACTGATAATTTAACATATGCAAATGATCAAACAACATAAGATAAAAAAGGTATAAAAAGCAGAAAAGTTGTTTTCACATAAAAAAATTCCAGAAAAATTCATAAAGTGCTCCGTGCAGAGACTTAGTGCAAAAATAGTTCATATAGTGATGTCACCATCCAAAGTGCACAAAGAAGATCATTTTCCTTAATATTTCCTTAAAGGGGTTGTAAAGGTAAGATTTTTTTTTTTTTTAAATAACAAACATGTTATACTTACCTTCACTGTGCAGCTCGTTCTGCACAGAGTGGCCCCGAACCTGGTCTTCTGGGGTCCCTCGGCTGCTGTTTCAGCTCCTCCCCGCAAGCATTCACCACCTTAATGCGAGCTCCCTCGCATGGTGGTGAGTGCTTGCGGGCGCACTCCCGTGATACAGCCGGCGGCTATAGCGCCGCGTCATCGGATGTGATTGACAGCAGCGCGAGCCAATGGCTGCGCTGCTTTCAATCCATCCACTGCAGCCAATCAGCGACCAGGCTGAGCTGCAATGAAGATGACGAGAACGAGCAGCGAAGATTCGAGGCGTCAGGTAAGTAAAACGGGGGGGCTGGGGGCGGCAGTATTGTCAAAAGTTTCTTCACCTTAATGCATAGAATGCATTAAGGTGAAAAAATTTTTACCTTTACAACCCCTTTAATATCCACCACACTCCTCCGTTGTAAGCTCACATGCAATATAAATGAATCCCCATGTGCAGAATTCCAGTAAAATGTTTTAATAAAAAAAGCAGTAACTTACATTTAAAATTGAACTGTTCAGCTTCACATAAATCAAGGACTTCCGGTCTCGGCTGCAACCGGAAGTGACTTCACCCGGCTCCTCCCGACGCATTGCGTCACTGATCACGTGACTTCATCAAGGGTTTCCAACCGGTAATTTGACTATAGGATTGGAACGCTTTTGAATATCTGCTTTCTGTCTTTGTTTGTGGGAATAAGCATGTTTTAACAGAAGTACACTATGTATGTGCCTTTGTATCTTCCAGTGGCGGCCTGCCCATAGCTACTCATCATAAAAATAAAAATAAGGAAAGATTAGCCTTTAAGTGTGTGCAGGATGCCAGAGGGGTATGGGAAGGATGACGTGCTGCAATCACTGACAAAAAAAAAATTTGAAAAGAAAAATAATAAATGGCCCTTTAAATGTGTGCAGGGCCCCAGACACACAGCTGCTATGGGAAGCATGACCTGTTTGCAATAGCGTGATTGCAAACAAGAATCTCTATTGGCTTCCTTTAGAAAGTCTGATGGGGACATCTAATGTAAAGGGGGACTCTGATGGGGACATCTAATGTAAAGGAGGACTCTGATGGGGACATCTAATGTAAAGGGGGACTCTGATGGGGATTTCTAACATAAAGGGGAACTCTGATGGGGACATCTAATGTAAAGGGGGCTCTGATGGGGACATCTAATGTAAAGGAGGGCTCTGATGGGACATCTAATGTAAAGGGGGCTCTAAAGGGGGTTTCTAACATAAAGGGGAACTCTGATGGGGACATCTAACGTAAAGGGGGACTCTGATGGTGACATCTGATGGAAAAGAGGACTCTGATGGGGACATCTAATGTAAAGGGGGACACTGATGGGGACATCTAATGTAAAGGGGGATGGGGACATCTAATTTAAAGGGAGTCTCTGAAGGTGACATCCGATGTAAAGGGGACTCTGATGGGGACATCTAATGTAAAGGGGGACTCTGATTGGGACATCTGATGTAAAAGGGGACTCTGATGGGGACATCTGATATAAAAGGGGACTTTGATGGGGACACCTGATGTAAAGGAGGACTCTAATAGGGACATCTGATGTAAAGAGGGACTCTGATGAGGACACCTGATTTATAGGGGGATGCTGATGAGGACACCTGTTGTAAAGGGGGACTCAGATTGGGGACACCTGATGTAAAGGGGGCGCCTGCTGTAAAGGTGGACTCTGATTGGGACACCTAGTGTATAGGGGGACTCTGATGAGGACACCTGATGTATAGGGGGACTCTGATTGGGACACCTGATGTATAGGGGGACTCTGATTGGAAAACTTGATGTAAAAGGGGGCTCTGATGAGGACAACTTATGTTAAGTGTTTTTATTTTCTTTTACTTGAAATGCGGATGTGATTGGCCTACTATGACGGGCACAGTGAGGCTGCGGTGTGATGGGCACAGATTTATCTTGCAGTAATGATACATAATCACCTGATAAATGGCTATTTACAGTCCTGCATTACTAACAGCTTAATTTTTCAGTTTGTTTGCGCCCCCCAAAAAATTTTGAGCACCAGCCGCCACTGGTATCTTCCATAAACCTGCTGTGGATATACAGTATGGGCTGTTGTGGTGGAGTTGGAGGAAACATCCGCAGTATAGGAAGGAGTATTGCAATGCGGGTCTCTGTACACTCGAGCCTGGAGTATCATATACTAGGCTGTCTTATTTTAGTTTTAAGGTAAACAGGTTATTCACCTGGTGGAGGATGAGCACTAAAGCATAAATGTATCCTGAAGACACTTGGCTGTATTTATTGTATTGAACATATTGGACTTTGGGGAAGATTTTTTTTACAGTGGACTGTTTTGAACTTTTTGTTTAAATGAACTATTTGTTAGATTCATATTGTGCTGCACTATATTGCACCTTTGCACTTTAATGTTGAATGCAATTTTGATAGATTTAAGTTGCGCTTGAAGTGCTTCACTATATCTTTTATAAAGTAAAATAACAGTGACATCAATTAGAGAAAAAAAAATACATTCTTAGCAGCCTTGTTGTTGTGATAATATAAAGACAATACAGAGGAGACTCAGGATAAAACAGACCATTATGTAATATCACACCTCAGCTGGAAACTTGGTGCGATGCCTGGGAAAACATATTTAACAGAATAGATAATCAGCTGAATGATCAGACAGTAACTTAACATGAGTTTAGTAAACAGGTGAAAAGTTGGAACAATGCAACACAGGTTCAGAATAGCAAACACATGCATACACGGCTGAATAAACATGGACTCATTACCAGCAACATCTCTGTGACTCAATCAGAGTAAAGCCTCGTACACACGATCGGATTGTTGGCCAACAAAACCGTGGACTTTTGTCTGAAGGGCGTTGGCCCAAACTTGTCTTGCACACACACGGCCACACAATTGTTGGCCAACAAAAGCGAACGTAGTGACGTACTACGTTGTTTTTCAGCTCTTTAGCGCCACCCTTTGGGCTACTTCTGCTAATTTCGTGTTAGTAGAAGTTTGGTGAGTGTTGATTCGCGCTTTTCATTTCGTGCTTTTCAGTTCGTTTCTGGCCGTTCGTCAACCAGACATGTTGCAGAATCGGAGGAGAAAACGTGTTATTTATTATTGGCCTTGGAGTTATTGCTTTGACATTATTTTTTTGGTTGAATAATAATGATTTAATTTGGTATATTTTCTATATTTTTGGATGCATTGAATGCACTTTTTGGTTAAGTTCTAATAATAACCGCAGAGGTGATCAAATGCCAGCAAAAGAAAGCTCTATTTGTGGAACAAAATGAAACAAATTTTATTTGGGTACGGTGTCGCACGGCCACGCAATTGTCAGCATAAGTAACGCAGTACCGTAATGCCAAAAAATGGCCTAGTCATGAAGGGTGGGGGGGGTAAATCTTCCAGAGGTGAAGTAGCTAAAAAACATTCTGAATACTACATAGGACATACATGGATAAAAACACAATTGGAGTACTTCCATCAGACACTTATTTGTAAAGGCATGCAAAATAGCAGCAACAAAATGGCAAATGCGAAAAGCATAGCTGAGTTATATCATAAATCTCTCAATGCATTTTGTGAATCCTAGCTCACTTCATCAGGAAAAAAGTATCACTGATGGAATGTAAATCATATTGTAAAAGGAGGGAAAGCAAAACAAAACAAAGGCAACTGCTGGATAGCTGAAGACCAAGGCCAGAGGTCTCCCAGCCTTGGTCCTCAGCTATCCAGCGGTTGCCTTTGTTTTGTTTTTCTTTTACCTCCTTTTACAATATGATTTACATTCCATCAGTGATACTTTGTCCTGATGAAGTGAACTAGGATTAACGAAACGCGTTGAGAGATTTATGTTATAACCTATTTTTTTTTTATTTTGCATTTGTCATTTTGTTGTGGCTATTTTTTTAGGCCTTTACAAATGAGTATCTGATTGAAGTACTCCAGTTGTGAATTGTGGTTTTATCCATGCATGCCCTATGTATTATTCAGAATGTTTTTTTAATACATTTGTACTTATTGAATAAAACATTATTTCTTTTAAACTATTTTTAATTGGCTTATGGCATATCTCATGAAAGGGCTTAGGTTGTTTTGCATTGTGCTCCCCACAATAGCTGGGTTTTCCCGAGAAGTTGTTTGCTATTAGGCTCTGGCCCAGCTATACGCACGCCTGTTCTGACAGTGGAGGGCCGCTCACCTGGCTGCAGATCAATTGCCCAGCCATCTCTACCTCATCAGGTGTGGCATTTCTCAACAAGAAAATTCCATAGCTCAACTCACCAACCAGTCTGCTGACCAACCAAATTAACCTGTCTAACCGTATGTTAAAAGCAGGGGTTTAGTTAGCACACATTTGCAAACGCATGTGAAAGCTGCAAGGCCTCGTCAAGGCACCCTGTATTACTTGCAGTCCTAACACTACAAATTTATAAGTGTCTCCACAGTGGAAGCACATGCATTGAATAGATAGGTGTGAGACAGGTGAGCCAGGAGGTCGCCCTTGCCCCCTTAAAGGGACAGGAGCACACTGGACACCCAGCAAGAGCACAATGGCAGCAAAGGTGTCCAGTGTGTCCCCGACCCACATATACTAACGGTAACAAAATAATGGCCACCGCCCACACCCATAACTGGCCTTCACAGTAAGGAGCACATGGAGGGCATATACATACAAGAAAAAGACAATTCCATAGCTCAACTCACCAACCAGTCTGCTGACCAACCAAATTAACCTGTCTAACCGTATGTTAAAAGCAGGGGTTTAGTTAGCACACATTTGCAAACGCATGTGAAAGCTGCAAGGCCTCGTCAAGGCACCCTGTATTACTTGCAGTCCTAACACAGACTGGTTGGTGAGTTGAGCTATGGAATTGTCTTTTTCTTGTATGTATATGCCCTCCATGTGCTCCTTACTGTGAAGGCCAGTTATGGGTGTGGGCGGTGGCCATTATTTTGTTACCGTTAGTATATGTGGGTCGGGGACACACTGGGCACCTTTGCTGCCATTGTGCTCTTGGTGGGTGTCCAGTGTGCTCCTGTCCCTTTAAGGGGGCTAGGGCGGCCTCCTGGCTCACCTGTCTCACACCTATCCATTCAATGCATGTGCTTCCACTGTGGAGACACTTATAAATTTGTAGTGTTAGGACTGCAAGTAATACAGGGTGCCTTGACGAGGCCTTGCAGCTTTCACATGCGTTTGCAAATGTGTGCTAACTAAACCCCTGCTTTTAACATACGGTTAGACAGGTTAATTTGGTTGGTCAGCAGACTGGTTGGTGAGTTGAGCTATGGAATTGTCTTTTTCTTGTATGTATATGCCCTCCATGTGCTCCTTACTGTGAAGGCCAGTTATGGGTGTGGGCGGTGGCCATTATTTTGTGGCATTTCTCAACTGCTGGGGGAGGGAAGCAAAAAAAAAAGGTCCCTTCTCATGGCACACCCAGGAACCCAGGGATTTATGGGAAAAGAAGTTAAAGAGAAACTTGAGGAAAAACATGTTTATTCTAAATATTCTGGGTAACAAATAGGTAAGTGTAACGAGATGCATGCCATCTCCTGGATCATTGCCTGGTTTTTTTTTCAATTTAAACTTTTATTAACACCAGTAGGTGTAACTATTGTTATACTGCTGGCACTCTGACAGGTGACTTGCAACGCTCCAACACACACTTTGTATTCTCTGAATGGATTCCATACTTCCTGGCAATGATAAACAAATATGTTGCCACAGAAGCAGAAATTCCAGTTCTGTTGATTTCGGTACGTCTCCTTACATAGTTACATAGTAGGTGAGGTTGAAAAAGTCTATCAAGTCCAACATAAGTGTGTGATTAATAGATGAAGAGACCACTGGAGGTCTTCACAACGTCTTGACAAAAAGTCAGAGAAGGGAAAGTAAAACAGCTCAGGAAGATCCCAGATTCACAGATTTCACTTTTGTGATAACTAGTAAGGAGATCCCTCTCGGAGTGCACAGGAGAAGATGGTGCTCAGAACACTGCAAGGACCAAACAGGACCAGAATCCTGAGGACACTGCAAAGACCCAAGGGAAAAAAGACAAAGTCTGCAAAGCAGTCCAAAAGATACAGGTAAGAGCCATCATCCCTGCTCCACAACATCCTCACATATACACTATATTATTAAAAGTATTAGGACGCCTGCCTTTACACGCACATGGACGTTAATGGCATCCCAGTCTTAGTCTGTAGGGTTCAATATTGAGTTGGCCCACCCTTTGCAGCTACAACAGATTCCACTCTTCTGGGAAGGCTGTCCACAAGGTTTAGGAGTGTGTCTATGGGAATGTTTGACCATTCCTCCAGAAGCGCATTTGTGAGGTCAGGCACTGATGTTGGATGAGAAGGCCTGGCTCGCAGTCTCAGATCAGACCATGGCGCTGAGGACTGAAAAATTGTTTAAAGGCACCGGTCAGCCGGCCACCTTCTCCACCGCTCTTCCTCTGACTGAACGAAGCTTCAGCAACACTTTGCCCAGCACCAGGAAATTGTAACTTCCCAGGGTCCGGAAATGCATTGCACAAACCTTTCTTCAAGATCTCCTGAAGATGTTTCATCCTCTGCTCCCTCTGCGAAGGCAGGATGAGGTCTGCAACCTTACCCTTGTAACGTGGATCAAGAAGGGTTGCCAGCCAATAATGATCCCTTTGCTTGATACTACGAATCCTAGGGTCCTTTTGCAGGCTTTGTAGAATCAGGGAGGCCATGCAGCGTAAGTTTGCAGAGGCATTTGAATCTGAGTCCTCTGGGTCACGATCCGTAATAAACAAATGTGCCAAACATGGAACATGGGTCAAGTGTCCCTGTCGGAGGGCGGAGAGAAGGTTGGTGTCATTGTGGCATACAACCATTCTTGGCTGAAGCTGGCATGGCATCAACCACTTCTGAACTTGCCCCTGCAGAGCTGACAGAATCTCTGCTCCAGTGTGGCTCCTGTCCCCTAAGCAGACCAACTCAAGCACCACTTGGCATCTTTTTGCCTGACTGCTTGCGTAGTCCCTTGAACGCTAACGGAGCACCACTAGTTCAGAGGACAAATCTGCAGAAGAGGCCATAGAGGAAGAAGAAGAGGAGGGGGTGGAGGAGAGAGCTCTGGCAGAATCACCACTAGCATTTTTGAGGCATGGCGGCGGAACAAGCTCAAACAATACTGAACCCTGTCCTGCATCCTTCCCAGCTGCCAGCAGAGTTACCCAGTGCGCCATGAAGGAAAGGTAACGTCCCTGCCCATGCCTGCTGGACCATGAGTCAGCGGTAATATGCACCTTACTGCTGACCGCCCTGTCCAACGAGGCCAAAACATTGCCTTCCACAATTCCGGTAGAGAGCCAGCCTTCCATGAAAAAAATGGCGTTTTGGAACCTGTCACTGAGGTACAGCACATTCCACAACTTTACGAAAGGGGGCAGAGTCTACCAGCTGAAAAGGCAGCAGTTGCAGTGCTAGCAATTTGGCCAAGCTAGCATTCAGATGCTGAGCATGTGGATGGCTGGGACCGAATTTCTTTTTACTGTTCAGCAACTGAGGTAGGGAAATTTTCCTGCTAAAATCAGATGGTGGTGTACTGCTAGCAGATTGGCTGCAAGTACTTGGGACACCTATTGCTATACCTTTATTCCTCTCAGTGCAGGCTTTTGAGAGGACTGGAGGTATAGTGGGGTTGGAGATCCCAGATGAGGAGAAAGGAGAAGTCTGCCTTTTTCTTTGATGTGGGTCTTTCAAGTGCTGTTGCCAACGGGCTGCATGGCAGGTCGTCATATATCTGGTGAAGCATGTGGTGTCCAAGCGGCTGCTGTTCTGGCCACGCTTGATCTGCTTCAGACATAGGTTGCAAACAGCACTGGTGTTATCTACTGCACACATGTCGAAAAAGGCCCACACCAAGGAACTTTTAAAAGTCAGCGGGGAGTCAGCAGCGCCCTGCACCTGCGGAGCTCTGCGGGTGATGCAATAGGGTAGCTGCCCTTTTGCTGTCCCCTAGAGGACATCCTGCCTCGTTGGAGTTGTGCCTCCTCTCTTCTCTCAGGCACCCAAGTAGAGTCAGTGACCTCATCATTCCCTCCCTCCTCGTCACTGGAGCAAACTTGGCAGTATGCTGCAGCTGGAGGAACATGACTGACAGTTTCTTGTCATTTTGGGGCACCCCCTCTCTCTAGGCTCACACTAATCCCTTCCTCAACCTGGGAACCAATATCGGAACCTTCAAATCGCTGCGCATCCTCCAGCAGCATATACCCGACACTGTGTAGTTCTGGGGACTCCTCCGTGCATGATGGTGGGGCTACTGAAGGAGTGACTGTGGACAAGGAGCCGGTGGAATAGGGCGGCTGCATTGGAAGGCAAACTACTTTGAGCCTGGGTGACAGAGGATGAGGAGGATGAGGACGGCTTTGTTATCCACTCCACCAACTCTTCTTCATGTTCTGGCTCAATAACACGGCCAGCAGCAGAAAAAAAGGACAAGCGTGCCCCACTGCCACCTGCAGAGGATGCACCATGTCCACGACCAGCACTGTTAACTGTAGACACAGAGGCTGCTTGCCCTCCTTTAGTGGCCTGTGAGCGTCTGCCTCTCCTTGGTGGCCTTCCGGACATGATGTATATTTTGTTTTGCAACACCACACTGCACTGTATTAGATACTGTGTACACCACCAGAAGTGTAGTAGAAATTCTACACACTGTATTAGATGATGCGTACACTGCCTGCACTGTATTAGGAACTGTACTACAGCTGCACTGTATTTTATACTGTGTACACCACCAGAAGTGTAGTAGAAACTGTACACACTCTATTAGATACTGTGTACACCACCAGAAAAGTAGTAGAAACTGTACTACGGCTGCACTGTATTGTGTACTGTGTACACCACCAGAAGTGTAGTAGAAACTGTACACACTGTATTAGATACTGTGTACACCACCTGCACTGTATTAGCAACTGTACTATGGATGCACTGTATTGTGTACTGTGTACACCACCAGAAGTGTAGTAGAAAATGTACACACTGTATTAGATACTGTGTACACCGCCTGCACTGTATTAACAACTGTACTACTGCTGCACTGTATTGTGTACTGTGTACACCACCAGAAAAGTAGTAGAAACTGTACTACGGCTGCACTGTACTGTGTATACCTCCAGAAGTGTAGTAGAAACTGTACACACTGTATTAGATACTGTGTACACCGCCTGAAGTGTATTAGAAACAGTACACCATGGAATGCACTGTAGATATAGGCTACATTGAAGGCAGAATATATATATATATATATATATATATATATATATGCACTGACTGAATATAGAGTAAACACTGAATTTATAGTCTATGCTAAATGCAGAGTGTATATATATATATATATATATATATATATATATATATATATATATATATATATATATATATAGTCAGTCTAGTATATATATATATATATATCAAATACACATCCACTAACTGAATAACCTGCCTGCTTAATCTAAATCAAGCTACCTCTCCGTCCACACCAACAACACTACACAGGGCAGCCTTATATAGTGTGGGGCGTGGACTTAGTCCCCCTGCCTTTGGCCAATTATGGCTTTCTTAGCAGAGGGCTCTGGGATTGGCAAAAGCATGCAGGTCAGGTGCATGCTTTGGCCAATAATCATACAGCAATGCACTGCAATCTCGCAGTGCATTATGGGGCGTTCTGCGGCGCTCGAATTTGCCGCGAACACCCCGTAATGTTCACTCTTCGGCGGGCGGACACCCGATGTTCGAGTCAAGCGTATGTTCGACCCGAACATCAAGCTCATCCCTAGTAATGTTCAGCCTTCCAAGCCAAGACCATTCATATCACATATAAGCTGCACACTTCATCTGATGTCTGCAAACACAATTTATCTCCTCAGTCTCTGCAATCAGCACTGGGGTCCTATTAACATGTTTTACAGCAGCCCTGAAGTGATGCTCTTCTAGAGAGAACAAAATAGGAAAATAACAGTGACATCAATTACAGAAAAAGCATATTAGCAGACTTGTTTTTATGGTAATACAAAGACAAAACAGGAGACTCTCTATGTAATATCACACCTGAGCTGCGAACATGGTGCGATGTCTGTTAAAACATCTAATCTTGTCTTCTCTATCAGATACAACAAATCAGGAATTGCACCCGGTATAAAGAAATGCAGTCATTGTGTTGTAGGGACTTCCTCGAAAGAGAAGCAGAATTTTAAGTTACGTTTAAGAGATTTCAGTACGTCTCCGTACATGAAGATTAATAAACGAAAAGACCACTAGAGGTCTCCGCAGATATGAAAACATCTTCACAAAAAGTTTGGGGAAGGTAAAGTAAAACAGCTGACTAAGATCCCAGATTCACAAATTTCACTTTTATGATATCTAGAAATGAGGTCCCTTTGGGTGCATAAAAACGCAGAGGAGAAGATGGAGCACGGAACACAAGGACCAAGGACCAAACAGCACCAGAATCCTGAGGACACTGCTAAGACCCAAGAGAAAAGGGGAAAAATCTACAAAGCAGTCCAATAGACAAAGGTAAGAGCCATCTACCCTGTTCCAGAACATCTGCTGAGATATTAGTATAATATTCTCATATTTATATGTAACATGTTTTTTTTCTCAGCAACAATGACCATCACATATTCCTGGACTATTTGCATCTTCGTGAGCCTCAGCCCCATTGTCTCTGCCCAAAGCTGCAAGTGGTTCAATAGAAACCAAGAAGTGGTGAACAGACAGATTCTGCACAACTTCAACCTGATGGTGAGTCACGGACAATTTTTTTCTGCTATGTCCATCTCCGTCATGGGGTTCTTGTCAATGAATCTTCAGGGTCCCCAAAAATCCAAATGCTGTAATCCCCTAACCCATCCTCTCTGGCTCTCTCCAGCCCCATCAGGGTCCTGGCCCTCCACAGCTATGTAAAACCATAAATGGAGGTTCATTCCACCTTTGCTCTGTCCACTCCAATCATGGGAGAAACCTCCTGTACAACCAGAAGGTGGGATGCCACCACATTACGCCTTTCCTCTCCCCATACCCTTCCTGAGCTTCTCTTCTGATCTCTCTTCTTCTTAATGGTGTTGTAATTTTTTTATGACATTGAATGTATCAATGAGAGTAAATCCATCATATTGTGTATTACAGATTCTGGCTGAAGATTCTCCTGGAGTTTGTCTCAATAGTAACTTCAGTATCCCCGATGTCAAGCACCTCTACAACATCTCTAAGGTAAGTGACGCTCCATATTCGGAGCTCTTTGATATACTCAAGACAGCTGGGCTCATCATGAAAAAGATAACACGGTCACGATAGAATGGGGAATGGCTGGTTGTAGTTCAGAAGAAATCCACTTCTAAACCTGACCAGATCCACCAGGATGGGGAGGACCTGTATAGTCAGTGCTGCCTAAAGTCATGTATGTTTTATATGCACAGAGGGTGAAAGACTTAAAGGCCTACCATTTAAAAAATAAATTTTCCCTAAATGCACTTTGTTTTCAAGGGACATATGTGCTTTATAGTAAGTTCAAAAGAGTTTATCCTAAAGCAAGATAAAAAAGGTATTAGCCCAACTTCAGGATATAAATGTGATTATGCTCTTCTGCCTGCAGGGGGCATGCGTGTGTCACCGGGCCGGGGGGGCATCTGTTGTGGTTATTTGCAGCAGAAGTCGATCTGCAGGTGCCAGGCACTGGATGTCCTCTGGCACCCGCCGATCGCCGGTAAAACCACAGAACGGGGATCTGCCTATGTAAACAAAGCAGATCTCCGTTCTGACAAGGGGAAGGGATGGATTTTGTGTTCCTGCAAAGCAGGGAACAAAATCCATCCCTTCCTTTAGTAAAAGCACCTAACACAGTACACAAAAACACTGGCTAGGCACACAGTTAACACTTTGATCGCTCTATATGTTTAACCCCTTCCCAGCCAGTGTCATTAGTACAATGACAATGCATGTTTTTAGCACCGATCGCTGTAGTAGTGTTACTGGTTCCTTCAAAGTGTCAAAAGTGTCAGTTAATATCGGATTGTCCGCAGCAATATCGCAGTCCTGCTATAAGTCGCTGATCGACCGCCATTACTAGTATAAAAATAAATAAATAAAAACTCCATAAATATATACCATAGTTTGTAGACGCTATAATGTTCACGTTAACCAATCAATATACGCTTATTGTTTTTTTTTTTTTACCAAAAACATGTAGCAGAATACATATTGGCCTAAACTTATGAAGAAATTCAATTTTTCACATTTATTTTATTGGATATGTTTTTTTTTTTTAATATTGTCAGTCTTTTTTTTGTTTATAGCGCAAAAAAATAAAAAAAAAGCAGAGGTGATCAAATACCACCAAAAGAAAGCTCTATTTGTTGGAGAAAAAAATGACATAAATTGTATTTGGGTACAGCGCCACATAACCGCGCAATTGTCAGTTAAAATAAAGCAGTGCCGTATTGCAAAGAATGGCCTGGTCATGAAGGGAGGGGCAAATCTTCCGGAGGTCAAGTGGTTAATGATGATAATAAGCGACAGAAATCTGACAAAACTAATAAGTCTATCATAATTCATATTAAAAAAAATGGTCTATTTGCATGAAAAATTAGCTAATCACATACTAATACCATCTCTCTGCTGTGAAGTATTATTCATGTATGAATTTTTCCAGGTTGAGTCTGCGGCCATCGCTGTGCAAGAAATTGCCAACCAAACCATCCAGTTCTATAGGAGATATGAGGACAAGTTGGACTTTCACCAGCCAGCCTGGGAGAGGCTTCAGGAGCTCCTCTATTACCAGGAGCAGCAGCTGTCTGATTGTGTAAGTGTCCAGATGAACCCCAGCTTAGTCCATAGGGTACAAAATTGAGTTGGAAGGCCGTCCACAAGGTTTAGGAGTGTGTCTATGGGAATGTTTGACCGTTCTTCCAGAAGCGCATTTGTGAGGTAAGGCACTGATGTTGGACGAGAAGGCCTGGCCCGCAGTCTCCGCTCTAATTCATCCCAAAGGTGTTCTTAAGGCTAGCGCCTTAAGAGTTCCCTTCACTGGAACTAAAGGGCCAAGCCCAACCCCTGAAAAACAACCCCACACCATAATCCCCCCTCCACCAAATGATTTGGACCAGCGCACAAAGCAAGGTCCATAAAGACATGGATGAGCTTGGGGTGGAGGAACTTGACTGTCCTGCACAGAGTTCTGACCTCAACTCGATAGAACACCTTTGGGATGAATTAGAATGGAGACTGCAAGCCAGGCCTTCTCGTCTAACATCAGTGCCTGACCTCACAAATGCTCTTCTGGAAAGAATGGTCAAACATTCCCATAGACACACTCCTAAACCTTGTGGACGGCCTTCCCAGAAGAGTTGAAGCTGTTATAGCTGCAAAGGGTGGGCCAACTCAATACTGAACCCTACGGACTAAGACTGGGATGCCATTAAAGTTCATGTGCATGTAAAGGCAGGCGTTCCAATACTTTTGGTAATATAGTGTATATATGGATGTTTTCTATCTTCCAGATCCCAGAGGGAGCAGAGAACCAGCTCTTCATACAGGGAATCAGTCAGCAATTCATCACTCTGCAGAGGATACTAGAGGAGCAGGTAATTTGCTCTTCTCTTCACACACTTATGCCCTGTACGCACGATCGGACATTCTGACAACAAAATCTATGGATTTTTTCCAACGGATGTTGGCTCAAACTTGTCTTGCATACACACGGTCACGGTCACGGCTCTTCTGCTTGATTCTGAGCATGCGTGAAACTTTGTGCGTCGGAATTGTGTACACACGATCGGAATTTACGACAACGGATTTTGTTGTCTGAAAATCTGAGATCCAGATCTCAAATTTTGTGTGACGGAAATTCCGATGGAAAATGTCCGATGGAGCCTACACACGGTCGGAATTTACGACAACAAGCTCCCATTGAACATTTTCCGTCAGAAAATCCGACCGTGTGTATGGGGCATTAGGGTAAATTTTCAATAGATCCACGGGGGGAGGGGCTTTGGGTTGAAAACAATTCAGGTGGGGACTGAGAAAATAGCAGATGGTTCAAATAATTATTTTATGCAAAGAACTGAAAATATAGCTGGTGGCTCACACATGGTGTATCGATGTCACCATCAGAATATTCATTGGTTTATCTGTCTGTCTGAGTGTCTATGGCTCCTTTATACACACCAACAATTACCTCATTATATTGCGCAGAATGATGTATGTGCCCAGAGGACCGCCCATGCTGAAATCCGGAGGAATTTCCATTTGGCCGGTCAACTTTCATCTCGCATGAGAAGACAAAACCTACCAAGAAGTCATTTCTAAGTGTGACCGGGGTCACTCAAAGTCTGATGTCGGACAAATAAATATTTATTTATGGATTTATATAAAACTATATATAAATATAGTATTATTATATTTATTTATTTATATATGTATTTATTTTAATTATATTACATTTGTTATTTTATATTGACAAAGCATTAATAAAAAAAAAAAACAGTTACAATTTTCTGACTTCCCTTCAGTTGATATAAAAAGGAAATGCAGATTGAGAAATAAGGAATTTATCCTAATTATTTCAAGGACTAATAAGGGACGGATGGAGGGATCCTCTGTGGTACCCTGAGATAAGAAATACATTTGTCAGGACACTGCAGAAGTCAGTGTAATGTAAGTGTAGATGTCATCTCGGCAGCTACAGAATGGGAGGACAACAATATATTAAAGACAATATGAAATAAATACCATACTGTATGCTACAAATGAAGGAAGAGTAGTATGTGTAGGAGAGGAGTGTGGAGAGTATGTGGGTAGGTAGTATGTGTAGGAGAGAAGTGTGGAGAATATGTGGGTAAGTAGTATGTGTAGGAGAGGAGTGTGGAGGGTATGGGGCTAGGTAGTATGTGTAGGAGAGGAGTGTGGAGGGTATGTGGGTAGGTAGTATGTGTAGGAGAGGAGTGTGGAGGGTATGTGGTTAGGTAGTATGTGTAGGAGAGGAGTGTGGAGAATATGTGGGTAGGTAGTATGTGTAGGAGAGGAGTGTGGAGGGTATGGGGCTAGGTAGTATGTGTAGGAGAGGAGTGTGGAGGGTATGTGGGTAGGTAGTATGTGTAGGAGAGGAGTGTGGAGGGTATGTGGGTAGGTAGTATGTGTAGGAGAGGAGTGTGGAGGGTATGTGGGTAGGTAGTATGTGTAGGAGAGGAGTGTGGAGGGTATGGGGGTAGGTAGTATGTGTAGGAAAGGAGTGTGGAGAATATGTGGGTAGGTAGTATGTGTAGGAGAGGAGTGTGGAGGGTATGGGGCTAGGTAGTATGTGTAGGAGAGGAGTGTGGAGGGTATGTGGGTAGGTAGTATGTGTAGGAGAGGAGTGTGGAGGGTATGTGGTTAGGTAGTATGTGTAGGAGAGGAGTGTGGAGAATATGTGGGTAGGTAGTATGTGTAGAAGAGGAGTGTGGAGGGTATGGGGCTAGGTAGTATGTGTAGGAGAGGAGTGTGGAGGGTATGGGGGTAGGTAGTATGTGTAGGAGAGAAGTGTGGAGAATATGTGGGTAAGTAGTATGTGTAGGAGAGGAGTGTGGAGGGTATGGGGCTAGGTAGTATGTGTAGGAGAGGAGTGTGGAGGGTATGTGGGTAGGTAGTATGTGTAGGAGAGGAGTGTGGAGGGTATGTGGGTAGGTAGTATGTGTAGGAGAGGAGTGTGGAGGGTATGTGGGTAGGTAGTATGTGTAGGAGAGGAGTGTGGAGGGTATGGGGGTAGGTAGTATGTGTAGGAGAGGAGTGTGGAGGGTATGGGGGTAGGTAGTATGTGTAGGAAAGGAGTGTGGAGAATATGTGGGTAGGTAGTATGTGTAGGAGAGGAGTGTGGAGGGTATGGGGCTAGGTAGTATGTGTAGGAGAGGAGTGTGGAGGGTATGTGGGTAGGTAGTATGTGTAGGAGAGGAGTGTGGAGGGTATGGGGTAGGTAGTATCATAGCTCCCAACTGTCCCTGAATGGAGGGACTGTCCTTGATTTGTCCCTCTGTCCCCCATTCCTCCTCATTTATCCCTCATTCCTCCTCATTTGTCCCTCATTTTGGTCTGATCCATATAACTGTATATAATATCAACTTTTTATCTTTCAAAAAGTGTTTCCCAGTGGTAAACCTTTCATCCAAATTCTAAATTGCTGCATTTGTAGATTTTAAAAGCCTATATAATGAATAGTAGTGGTAAAAAAAAGCCCTTGTAGATTTCATAAACCTTTTTTTTTGGTTAATTCTCCTTTAAGGGGGTGTGGCAGGGGTGTGTCCTAAGCCTTCATGTGTTTGCTAGTAGGTGTCCCTCATTCCCATCTCAAAACGTTGGGAGGTATGGGTAGTATGTGTAGGAGAGGAGTGAGGAAGGCATGGGGGTAGGTAGTATGTGTAGGAGAGGAGTGTGGAGGGTATGGCGATAGGTAGTATGTGTAGGAGAGGAGTATGGAGGCTATGGTGGTAGGTAGGATGTATAGGAGAGGAGTGTGGAGGGTATGGCGGTAAGTAGGATGTGTAGGAGAGGAGTGTGGAAGGTATGGAACTAGGTAGTATGTGTAGGAGAGGAGTGTGTAGGGTATGGGGGTAGGTAGTATGTGTAGGAGAGGAGTGTTGAGCATATTGGGGGTAGGTAGTATGTGTAGGAGAGGAGTGTGGAGGGTATGGGGGTAGGTAGTATGTGTAGGAGAGAAGTGTGGAGGGTATGGGGGTAGGTAGTATGTGTAGGAGAGGAGTGTGGAGGGTATGGGGGTAGGTAGTATGTGTAGGAGAGGAGTGTGTAGGGTATGGGGGTAGGTAGTATGTGTAGGAGAGGAGTGTGGAGCATATTGGGGGTAGGTAGTATGTGTAGGAGAGGAGTGTGGAGCATATTGGGGGTAGGTAGTATGTGTAGGAGAGGAGTGTGGAGGGTATGGGGGTAGGTAGTATGTGTAGGAGAGAAGTGTGGAGGGTATGGGGGTAGGTAGTATGTGTAGGAGAGGAGTGTGGAGGGTATGGGGGTAGGTAGTATGTGTAGGAGAGGAGTGTGTAGGGTATGGGGGTAGGTAGTATGTGTAGGAGAGGAGTGTGGAGCATATTGGGGGTAGGTAGTATGTGTAGGAGAGGAGTGTGGAGGGTATGGGGGTAGGTAGTATGTGTAGGAGAGGAGTGTGGAGGGTATGGGGGTAGGTAGTATGTGTAGGAGAGGAGTGTGGAGGGTATGGGGGTAGGTAGTATGTGTAGGAGAGGAGTGTGGAGGGTATGGGGGTAGGTAGTATGTGTAGGAGAGGAGTGTGGAGGGTATGGGGGTAGGTAGTGTAGCACCCTGATGTTTAGGCAGGGTTGCTCCTAAATTTACCTGCCAGGTGTAGTTACCTTGGCTCATTGTTAGGGATCAACTGAGTTAAACCCTAAATCTGGATTTTCTGCACTTCTCTCTTCTGCCGCTAGGGGGCCGGGTACCTGGTGACATTAGATAAGACAAGGGCAAAGCAAGGACAGATTAGGAGTATATGGGGTACCTCAGCCAACGGGCAGGGTTTTTTTAAAATCATTTTGCCTGCTGGGAGAACCTATATATTTGGGTGGATTCAGGTGACCATTGTTCTGTGCCACCTGGACGGTTGTCTGGGTGGACATGTGTTGCATTGCCCCGGCTGCTAGTCCGGAGTTTGGGCCTATCCTGGGCACATCTGGCTGCTAGGCTGTCTGATGGCCTATCCAGAAGCAAGAGAGCAGCAAAGGGTTGGGAGTCCAACCAGAAGTGCCGGCCGGAGAACCTGTCGTGGTCGGAGGTAGAGGGGAAGCTGTCGCCACTAAGGGCAGAGACAAGGTTCACTAAGGGAGATCTCACTATTGTAGGAGGGACTGAGACACAACCCACTAGGGAAAATCCTACCATTGTGGGAGGGGAAGAGACACAAAATAGTGCTTCAGCCTAAGCTTTTTAGTTTAAAAAGAGAATTTTGCAATAAAAAAAAAAAAAACAGATTTTCAATTGCAATTTATTCTTATCACCCCTGGCTGCTCATACAGGTCTAATCGTCAGTTTTGGCTTGACGCACAATTCACAAATTTCACTTTTAACGGTCAGCCCACCAAAAAAAGTGAGGTCTTATCTTAAACTGGCCATATATGGATCATACATAAATGAACAGATTCCCCCATCCACACTTTCGAGGTGGATGAAGAAATCCAACAATACTGGCTCAAGAGAAGTCGATTGTTAGATCGACGTCTCTCTAGTAGGAATGGCCCTAGATGGAGTTAAATTCAGTCTGTCCCTGCTGAACCAGCCAAAGTTTGATCCATCTATGGCAAGCTTTAGGCTGGATGTTGGTCACCTTCACAGTTTCCTGTATCTCTCCCACTTCTGTGTTGCACTCAGTGTACAATATGTCATAAAACTAAAATTGAAAAGGAAGGATAAGAGCTGAAAGTAGATTTTCTTCACTTGGCTACTTGGCTGGAACAGCCTCAGTTGTTTTAGAGCTGAAATAAACTCGCACTTCAAGAAAATTTAGACTGAAAACTTTCACTTTTGTATTACTTTTCAATTTTATTTTATTTATTGAAAATGTTTTTGTCCCAAACAAACACCTAAACCAGTGGTCTCCAAACTTTTCAAATAAAGGGCCTGTTAATTGTCCTTCATACTTTAGGAGGACCAGATTGTGGCCAGCGGGGGCAGAAAATGTAATCAATATAGTTTTGGTGGTCAGTAGGGGGGGGGTGTAGTGCCCCTATTAGTAGGACGAATCCCATCATTGGTATCAGTGGAAGAAATAGTGCCTCCTTATTGGTGTCAGTTGGAGGAATAGTGTCTCATATCATTGGGAGGCATAGTGCCCAGAGGGCCAGATATAGGCTAGCAAAGGACCACATCTGGCTTTTGGGCCACAGTTTGGAGACCCCTGACCTAGACCATAGAACAAAACATCAATACAAAACAAACTCTATCGAAAAAAAAAAAAAGACAAAAATATCAAACCAAACCCAGCTTTACAGATTTACAATACCCGTTCTAAATTCTAATCTCATCCCTCTGGTCCTTAAGAAAAAAAATTCTCATATAAATCGTTAGTCCCATATTCCCGAGCTTGTAACATATATCATAATACCACCAACCTGGTACCTGAAGCCATTCCACCCAAATCTTTTGAAAATTGTTTAGGCTTCACTCAACAGACTACACCCCAGGAGCAGAACTTCTGCTCCTTTCAGGCATTCAAATTATTGTTAAAAGTGGTCCTTTTGGACAAATATGCTGTGGGGGAATTATAGAAAGAGTTGTTTGGCCAAAGTTACAGTGAACATGCTTGGTGCAAAAAAAATACAGCATTTCAGAAGAAGAACTTTATACCAACGTTAAAGCAATGTGGTGAAAATATAATGGTTTAGGGTTGCTTTGCTGCTTTAGGGCCAGGGAAGCATGCAGTCATTGACTTGTGGTCGGGACCACCCGCCCTGCAAGTAAGGGTACCTGTGTGAGCTCACCAATGCTTGGGACCAGGCGGGGACCGCATTCGTGTGAGAATCAAACATTATGGCGGTTCCCCGACTGTGAAGCGTCTTTGCCCTGTGTCACTAAACACCTTAGCTTGATGGATGTTGCATTTAGGAGGGACACCAATGAGCCTATGCCCTCTCCACCAGCCCAGTGTACCTCTGCCACCTCACTCCCAGTATTCAGAATGGGGTCGCGTTGTTCACCTAGTGCAGACCGCATGTGTGTATTTGTTAACTCCTTATCTCCCGTGCCATGTGGCCAAGCTGTGGTGCGGGTTCGGTTCTGATACTTTAGGGAAACCAACCGATGATGAGGGAGCCAGATCAGCGACCCCCTCGCTACCGGAGGATCCTTCACCATGTCAAGTACCATGCTTCATGACCAACTGCAATATTCCTTGCACTAGTTCTTGATTACCCATAGCAACTGCATTCCTCCTCCTGCTTGTCCTTGCCGAGTACCCGTTGTAGTGGCTTTGCTTCATACCCCTGCTTTATGCACCCTGTTCTTTTATACTGAAGAAACCATCAAGCACCCCTTTAAATTACTTCAGACCAGGCTTAAAATGATAATACACTTTTACTGAGCATTTGCGGCAATGTCCAACAAGTACATTCCAGTGCAACATCTCCCTTTTTAACTCAACTTAGCTGCCCAGGCATACGTCAACAAGGTAGTAGTCCATTATTGTTATCCTCCAAGGCTTGGTAGTTCTCTGGGCTCCCGGTGCCTTCCAATGGACTGGATGCAGCAGTCCCACTCAGTGCTCCATGTCAGTATGTTATCTTCAGGTACAGGAATGAGAGAGCCCTGGAACCCGGCCTTCCACCTTAATTAAAATCACAGGGTGCGTAGGCAGGGTCCAAAAAGCCGAGAAACAGAGGTGCTGAACATTAACCTCTTCCATAGCCTGGGCCAGCTAATTATCTAACTCAGTGTTTCCTAACTCCAGTCCTCAAGGCGCCCCAACAGGTCATGTTTTCAGGCTTGCCATTATTTTGCACAGGTGATTTGATCAGTTTCACTGACTTAGTAATTGCCACAGCCATTTCATCTGAGGGAAATCCTGAAAACATGACCTGTTGGGGCACCTTAAGGACTGGAGTTGAGAAACTTTGGTCTAACTAACATACTGTAGGCAACCTGCCTACAGACTCAACTATGAATTCTGTATCATATCAAAGCATGATTATGAGCATGTGAGGTCATCTGTCTGAAAGATGAAGTTAATCCAGAAATGGGTCTTCTAACACAATAATGATATGAAGCACCCTAGAAAATCTGCAAAGGAATAGCTAAAAAAAAGAAGAAATCGAAAGGCTATAGACTGGCCTTGTCAGAGCCCAAATTTGAATCTGTCAGGAGCGTGTAGCGCTCCTGCTCCTTATTCCAGCATCCTAGTTTTGGCTGTGGCATTCTCCTTGTTCGTCTGTTCACCTGAAGGTGATTGATGTGGCCAATCTCTGGGTGGAGACCAAAACCTGATTTAAGCCAGCCAAGCCTGCAGTCTCATGCTTATAATATTGCGTTTTGCTCCAAGCTCTCTGTTTGTCTGCTCTGCTGATTGGATTTTCCTGTTTATGACCTTGGATTGGATATTATTATTATTATACAAGATTTATATAGCACCAACAGTTTGCGCAGCGCTTTACAACATGAGGGCAGACAGTACACTTACAATACAAATCAATACAGGAGGGATCAGAGGGCCCTGCTCCTTAGAGCTTACAATCTAGAAGGGAGGGTCAAGTGGAAACAAAAAGGTAATAACTGTGGGGGATGAGCTGATGGAAAAAATGAAAATACACTTGTTAGGTGTGGGTAGGGGAGGCTTCTCTGAAGAGAAGGGTTTTCAGGGATCGTCTAAAAGCTAACAAAGTAGGAGATAAGCGGACAGATTGGGGTAGGGCATTCCATAGCATTGGAGAGGCTTTGGAAAAGTCCTAGAGGCGAGCATGGGAGGAGGTGACGAGGGAGCTAGAGAGCAGGAGGTCTTGAGAGGAATGAAGAGAACGAGCAGGTTGGTATTTAGAGACTAAGCTAGTGATGTAGCTGGGGGCGAAATTGTGGATGGCTTTGTACGTAGTTGTTAGAATTTTGAATTTAATTATTTGGCCGAGCGGAAGCCAGTGGAGGGATTGACAGAGAGGAGTGGCAGACACAGAGCGATTGGTAAGGTGGATAAGTCTAGCAGCGGCATTCATGATGGATTGAAGAGGTGATAGACTATGTAGAGGTAAGCCAATGAGAAGGGAGTTGCAGTAGTCGAGGCGAGAGATGACCAGCGAGTGAATAAGGAGCTTTGTTGTGTCATTGGTTAGAAAGGGGCGTATTTTGGAGATGTTGCAGAGGTTGAGGCGGCACGATTTGGACAGTGATTGGATGTGTTGCTTGAAGGAGAGTTCAGAGTCTAGGACTACACCTAGAACCTTGGCATGTGGGGATGGGCTTATAGTTGTGCCATCAGGGGAAGGGGCATATGGGGGAGGAAAAATTATAAGTTCAGTTTTGGATAGATTGAGTTTGAGGAAGTGGTGTGACATCCAGACTGATATATCTGATAGTAAATTAGTGATATGTGAGGAGACAGAGGGTGTGAGCTGAGGGGTAGAGAAATAGATTTGGGTGTCGTAAGCGTAGAGGTGGTATTGGTATCAGTTGACCCAGGGAGGCGGTGTAGATTGAAAATAGGAGAGGTCCAAGAACAGAACCCTGGGGGACCCCAATCAGAGAAAGGAAGAGGAGAGCAGGAAGTAGAGTTGTAAGAAACGCTAAAGGTGCGGTTGGATAAGTAGGAAGAGAACCAGCGAAGAGTACAGTCACGGAGACCAAAGGTGTGTAGTTTTTTGAGGAGGAGGGGATGTTCAGCCGTATCAAAGGCAGCAGAGAGGTCCAGGAGTAGGAGTACAGAATAGTGTCGATTGGTTTTGGCCGTTAGTAGATCATTTGTTAGTTTTAGGAGAGCAGTTTTTGTGGAGTGTTGAGGACGAAATCCAGACTGAAGGGGATCAAGAAGGTTATTATCAGCAAGGTGGACGCTCAGTCGGTTGTAGACCAGACATTCGAGGAGTTTGGATAAGAAGGGGAGCAAGGAGATGGGGCATAGGTTGTTAAGATTGGATGGGATATCAACTATTCTCTGAACTCTGCCTGCCTTTTGACTACGGATTACTACTCTGAACCTTGACTATCATTGAATCACTCTGCCTGCCTGCCAACCGCAAGTATGCTTTGCTCAGTTCTTGCCTGCCCCGGGGTGGTAGCTAGGCACTAAAGCCTAATGTCACTCTCTAGATGTGCAAAGCTGGTAGAGACATCCCCAAAAAGACTTGCAGCTGTAATTGCAGCAAAAGGCGGTTCTACAAAGTATTGACTCAGGGGGGCGCTATACAAATGCCCCCCACACTTTTCACATATTTATTTGTAAAAAAAATTGAAAAACATTTATCATTTTCCTTCCACTTCACAATTATGTGCCACTTTGTGTTGGTCTATCACAGGGATATGCAATTAGCGGACCTCCAGCTGTTGCAGAACTACAAGTTCCATGAGGCATAGCAAGACTCTGACAGCAACAAGCATGACACCCAGAGGCAGAGGCATGATGGGACTTGTAGTTTTGCAACAGCTGGAGGTCCGCTAATTGCATATCCCTGGTCTATCACATAAAATCACAATAAATACATTTACGTTTTTGGTTGTAACATGACAAAATGTGGAAGATTTCAAGGGGTGTGAATACTTTTTCAAGGCACTGTAACTGAAAACCTAATGTTTTGCCTGTTTAAATATGTTAACATGTCAACAATTTCCTTTGGTTGCACTTGACTTGTTCACATGACTGTAAATACATATCTGCCTTTTTATCAATGTAAGTGAATTGCACCCAGTACTGTATACTGATGCCACATGAATAAAAAGAATAACAAGAATGTATACCCTAAGTGTAATTAAACCTCTTTAGATATGTCACTGTATCTGGCGTAGCATATGTCTCTTGCAAACAAATTATTGCACGCTGATATTGTTTCATTAATATAAAAAATAGCATTTCGCTCAGTAGCAACTCTTGCACATTCCCAAAAACCACAAACATAGAACTATTCATGTTGCACATAACCATTCTCAAAAAAAAAAGTAGAACAGAACCAGGACTCCTTCTGAAGAAAACAGAGATATCAGAACAGCACATTCCTTGTACCCAAGTCACAATGAACAGAACGTATGCTTGGAAAGTCATCCTTCTACGAAGCCTCAGCTTCATCATCTCTGCTCAAGCCTGCAAATGGCTTGATCGAAACCAAGAAGAACAGACCAGACAGATTCTGCACACCTTCAAGCAGATGGTGAGTTCCCCCCAAACCTCACCTTCTCTCTCCATCTCCATCATGGGATCACATCTGTTTTGCTTACCTACAAATGAACTCTTGGTGTGATCCCTATACTGCTCTATACCTCATTCTATCCACCCAGTCATATCTTCATATAACCAGATGGTTAGTTTCTTACTTTCTCCCCTCTCAATCTCTGAGGAGATGTCTCAGCACGACCAGACATTGAGATCCTCCTGATCTTCACTCTACTCTCTACATCTATATCATTGTGGGGTCTCTGGTCACCCAATGCCTATGCTCATCATGGGGCTCATCTACTGTATCTCTAATGCTCACATACAACCACATAGTGGGTTTTCAGTACTCTACATCATTTACTTCTCTTCATGCCTGTCAAAGGAGTCTTCCTGGTGTCTACAAACAATAAGATGGTGACTGACCACCCTACTCCTCTGCCCATGCCTCTTACTGGGTCTTATCTATATATGATGTCTCCACGTAATAGATGATGGGATCTGCTAATACATATTCTCCTTACTCCATCCTCAACACTCAGGGCTTTACCTAAACCCTGATTTCCATGTTTAAATAGTAGATTCTCAGCACTCTTGTTTTCAATGTATCCCCATATCCTCTATCTCAGACATACATACCCCCTACAGTGGGTATAAAAAGTCTACACACCCCTGTTAAAATGTCAGGTTTCTGTGATGTAAATAAAAGAGACAAAGATAAATCATTTCAGAACTTTTTCCACCTTTATTGTGACATATAAACTGTACAACTCAGTTGAACAACAAACTGAAATCTTTTAGGTGGAGGGAAGTAAAAAATAAATAAATAAATATGGTTGCATAAGTGTGCACACCCTTAACCACTTCCCTACCCGCCCATAGTCATATGACGTCCACAGATGGGATCTCCCATCCTGGGTGGACATCATATGACGTCCTGGGATTCCCGGCCGTCTAGGGGGCGCGCGCGCCCGCCGCGTTCCTCAGGACCCGGTGCGTGTGCCCGGCGCCTGCGATGTCCGCCGGGCACCCGCGATTGCCCGTTAACCGGGCCGGCATGTGGATCTGTGTGTGTAAACACACAGATCCACAGCCTGTCAGCTCTGAGGAGAGCGATCTGTGTTCCCAGAACGGAGGAACACTGATCGGTCTCCTCCCCTAGTGCGTCCCCTCCCCCTTCAGTTAGAATCATTCCCTAGGAAACATATTAACCCCTCCCCGCCCCCTAGTGGTTAACCCCTTCACTGCCTGTCACATTTACACAGTAATCAATGCAATTTTATAGCATTGATCGCTGTATAAATGTGATTGGTCCCAAAAATGTGTCAAAAGTGTCCGATGTGTCCGCCATAATGTCGCAGTCACCAAAAAAAATCGCGATCGCCGCTAAAAAAAATTAAAAAATTTTTTTTTTTTTAAAAATGCCATAAATCTATCCCGTATTTTGTAGACGCTATAACTTTTGCGCAAACCAATCAATATACGGTTATTGCGATTTTTTTTACCAAAAATATGTAGAAGAATACGTATCGGCCAAAACTGAGGAAAAAATGTGTTTTTAAAAAAAAAAATTGGGATATTTATTATAGCAAAAAGTAAAAAATATTGTGTTTTTTTCAAAATTGTCGCTCTTCTTTTGTTTATAGCACAAAAAATAAAAACCGCAGAGGCGATCAAATACCACAGAAAAAAAGCTCTATTTGTGGTGAAAAAAGGACGTCAATTTCTTTTGGGTACAAGGTCGCACGACCGCGCAATTGACGTTTAAAGTGCGACAGCGCTGAAAACTAAAAATTGGCCTGGGAAGGAAGGGGGTGAAATTGCCCGGTATTGAACCGGTTAAACAAAATATTTTGTTGCAGCACCTTTTGATTTTTTTACAGCACTCAGTCTTTTTAGGTATGAGTCTATCAGCATGGCACATCTTGACATGGCAATATTTGCCCACTCTTCTTTGCAAAAACACTCCAAATCGCTCAGATTACGAGGGCATCTCCTGTGCACAGCCCTCTCACCCCTCACCCCACAGATCAATGGGATTCAGGTCTGGCTTTGGCTGGGCTATTCCAAAACTTTAATCTTCTTCTGGTGAAGCCATTCCTTTGTTGATTTTGATGTATGCTTTGGGTCGTTGTCATGCTGATGCTCAGCTTTCTAGCAGAGGCCTGAAGCTTTTGTGCCAATATTGACTGGTATTTGGAACTGTTCATAATTCCCTCTACCTTGACTAAAGTCCCTGTTCCAGCTGAAGAAAAACAGTTTCAAATACCAGTTAATGCCTCCACCACCATGCTTCACTGTGGGTATGCTGTTCTTTTGGTGATGTGCAGTGTTGTTTTTGCGCCAAACATATCTTTTGGAATTATGGCCAAAAAGTTCAACCTTGGTTTCATCAGACCATAACACATTTTCCCAGATGCTTTTGGGAGACTTCAGATGTGTTTTTGCAAAATTTATCCGGGCTTGGATGTTTTTCTTCGTAAGTAAAGGCTTCCGTCTTGCCACTCTACCCCATAGCCCAGATATATGAAGAATACAGGAGATTGTTGTCACATGTACCACACAGCCAGTACTTGCCAGATATTCCTGCAGCTCCTTTAATGTTGCTGTAGGCCTCTTGTCAGCTTCCCTGACAAGTTTTCTTCTCGTCTTTTCATCAATTTTGGAGGGACGTCAAGTTCTTGGCAATGTCACTGTTGTGCCATATTTTCTCCACTTGATGATGACTTTCTTCACTGTGTTCCATTGGTATATCTAATGCCTTGAAAATTCTTTTGTGCCCTTCTCCTTACTGATACCTTTTAACAAGGAGATCCCTGGGGGCGTGGCCGGGATGTGAGCTGAAGAAGACGTGTGCCTGAAGAGCTCCGTGCTAATCCTGCCTATACGTCTGTTTTACATCCTCGTTCTTCGCTGAAAAGTCACCCATCGACCTCCCCGCTCACCCTGCACTCCTCGGAGAAATTATGTCAGCGAGGGGTCGGGGAAAAGCACAAGCCACCGTGAAGACTCAGAAGCCGTGTAAGGGGCGGGTCGCCGGCTCTCCAGGCGCCATCTTAGGCTCTGATTCCGGAGCACAACGTGGGGGGAGGAAGTAGCAGAGCCCAGTACAGTCTCCTGTGGCGATGGCAGCCCCTGCGGAGGAGATATAAGCCCCCCTCTCACCAGCACTGCTAGAAGCAACACCAGAGGCAATCACAAAGCCCATCCTAACAGCAATAGAGGGATTTAAATCCATGCTAATGGTAAAGGTGGAGCACCTGGCATCTGAATGCACCCTTATACGCCATGACTTAGATAAAATCAGGGGAAGACTTTCTGAAGCTGAGGGTCGCATAAGCACTGTAGAAGACCAGCAGAGTTCTCATTCCTCACAGATAACTGAACTACAGTCCCTGGTACACACGCTGGTAAATAAAGTTGACGATGCTGAGAACAGACTAAGATGCAATAATATCCGCGTGGTGGGCCTACTGGAAGGTGAGGAGGGCTCTTGCCCAGCAATATTTGCGGAATCGCTTTTTAAAAATGTATTGAATTTGCCTGACATGCCACCCACATATGTGGTAGAAAGAGCCCACAGAGTACCAACGGGCCACCGTCCTGAAGGGGCCCCGCCGTGACCGTTCCTAGTCCGGTACCTCAATTATCGCGACAGGGACATGATTTTGGCTGAAGCACGGAAGCATCCGGAGTTGCCTTATGAAAATACAAAATTAATGTTTTTTCTGGATTTCTCGGCTGAGGTGCAGAAACGACGCAGATCGTTTAATGAGGTGAGACGCCGGTTGCGGGAGAAAGAAATCAAGTACAGCATGTTATACCCTAGCAGATTGAGGATTCCATACAAGGGCACCGTGCGCTTCTTTGACACCCCTCTGGAAGCCAGCGACTGGATTGACAGTTTGTGAGTAAAAGGGCTACAAGCTGCTAGCTGAAGATGTTCTGGTTTTCTTATACCTGTTCACATTGCTTGGGGGGGGGGGGGGGGGGTTCTTGTTTTCTCCTGTCTAAGTTTTGGGGGGGGGAAGGGGGGAGGGCTTGAAGAAATTCTGCTATGTGCTCTGCCATGCATGCACGTTTATATTCTTACAGACTCCTCCATAAGGGACAATCTGTGGCAACCGGTCCCTTAAATATATTCTTCATACAGGACCTACAAATTTTTTGGGGAAAAGAAAGGGGTCACATATTTGCTGTTGAGGAATGGAAGAATATCCGCAGCAGAGTCACGGAGCTTAAAAGGCACGGACACTTTGTCTTTCAAACTGATGGACCTTAGGAGAGTTTTTTGCTCTCTTTTTCACTTTTTTTATTTTTGTTTCTCAATATTTCTGGGGCCACATTTTTCAGGACTTTTTCTGGACAGGTTATGGGAAAAAGCTCCGTGTACTGTTTGTGTTGGTGTTTTACACAGCAGCAGGGAGTTTTGGGGGTTCTGGGATTTTTCATTTTCGTTAATGCAGCTTTCCACTTCCAACCCATAGATATACAATCACTTAGGTGTCTATATGGGTCATGTAGCCCACCTGTTTATTTTCTTAGTAACATGATGGTACTATGTGTAATGTATATTGAATTGCAATACATTTTATGGCAGGATCAACAGTTAATTTGGTCTCTTGGAACGTCAGAGGCTTAAATGACAAATTCCGTCGAGCCTTGATGTTCCAATACCTAAAGTCGGTCACTCCGCACGTGGTGTTTCTCCAAGAGACGCATCTGGATGGGAGCAGGGTGCTGTCCTTACATAGAGCCTGGATACAACGGGCACTACATGCAACGTACTCTACCTATTCTAGGGTGGTCTCAATCCCGATCAGTAAGGTGGTTCCCTGCACCATACATCATGTGATCTCAGATCCGGGTGGCCGGTTCCTGATTGTCATAGCTGATATTAGCACGTGTAAGATGGTTTTAGTTAACGTTTATATACCTCCACCTTTTCAGATTCAGATCCTTTATGATCTTTTAAGCAAGTTAGCCACGTATATGCATCTGCCTCTTATTATAGCAGGGGATTTTAATGCCATTCTCTCCACTACTCTGGATTCGTCCAATGTACACAGGGTGGCGTCTACCGATCTTTCTGCCTGGGCAGCTGCGATCTCTCTGACAGAATTGTGGCGGTGGAAAAACCCCAACACAGTGAGTTACTCACATTTATCAAAAATACATAGGTCATCCTCAAGGATAGACATGGCCTTTGCCAACGCACCTATGTTACAGTTAGCAGGAGGAGCAAATTATTTAGCCGGTGGCCTTTCGGATCATACGCCACTATTGCTGCACATTGGTATTCCCTCGGCCTGTAGAAAAGGGGCTTGGAGGTTGAGCTCAGGCTGGTTGGAGGTAGAAGGGGTGTCATCCCAGGTAGCACCACATTTCACGGGTTACTGGGAAGATAATGTAGGGTCGGCCAACCCGGATACAGTATGGGATGCGTTTAAGGCTTGTATGCGGGGACATTATATATCAGCCATTAAACAGGTGTGTAGGACATACAATAAAAAGGAACAAGAACTGCGAGAAAGGGAAAGGACTTGTGAACTTGCACATGCAAATGATAAGTCTGACACAACCTACAACGACTTGTTAGAAGCACGACGCACACTGGCTCTGCACTTCACTGACTTAACACACACATCTAGAACAAAGAGCGCTGAATCCATTTTTGAGCAGGGTGATAAGAATGGTAAGTTACTGGCTATGCTAGTGGCGGATCAGAGAATACAGACGAATATACCGTGTATCAAAAACTGTAGGGGAGACGTTCTCACAAACCCAGTGGACATTATGGACACTTTTGTGGAGTATTACAAAGACCTGTATACCCCTATCCCAGAGTATGACAAGCAACATTTAGAGGCATTGTTGTCATCCCTGAACATCCCGGTCCTGTCTGTTTCGGATAGGGATGTTCTGGAGGCGGACATAACGGAAAAAGAAATTGAAGCGGCTGTCAGGGCTTTCCCTCCGCACAAGGCACCTGGGCCAGGCGGTTTTTGTATAGAGTGGTACAAGTTGCATATTGAGGACTTAGTCCCCAGACTGAAAACCTTATTTCACTATTGTTTGGAGCACAACTGCATCCCGAATTCCATGCTAGAGGCACAAGTAATTCTTTTACCGAAACCCGGCAAGGACCCGTTGTCTTGTTCTTCGTACAGACCTATAGCGCTTTTAAATCAAGATCTTAAAATTCTAATGAAAATCTTAGCTACAAGACTGTCACAGGTTATCACTACCCTAGTGGACATAGACCAGACTGGTTTCATACCTCAAAAATCTACGGACACTAACTTACGCAGATTGTTCGCTCATTTGCAGATTGATCATGACAATGCGGGGACTAGGGCGGTGGTGCCCCTCGACATGGCCAAGGCCTTTGACTCAGTCTACTGGCATTATATGTTAGCAGTACTGCGTCATATGGGATTTGGGGAAGTATTCATGACCTGGATTTCACTTTTATATAGTGCACCTCGGGCTGCCATAAAATTGGGCACCTCAGTTTCCCATCAGTTCTCAGTGGGTAGAGGCAGACTTCAGGGATGCCCGCTATCTCCATCCTTATTTGCACTAGTTATAGAACCTCTGGCTATAGATTTAAGAAGGTCATCTGAGGTGAGAGCATTGGAAGTAGGAGGTATACGGGAATGTACTGCTCTCTACGCTGATGACATGCTCCTGTTTTTGCAAGATGCTGGATCATCCCTGGAAGCAGTGTTTAAAATACTGGACAAATTTGCCGCAGTCTCCGGACTGCGGGTAAATTGGGAAAAATCTAATGTTGATGGCTATTGATGGCGACGCCCAGACTTTGGCAACCAAAAGGGCTCCCGTTCTCTGGGTGTCGGAGATCAAATATTTAGGTATACGTATATCACCTAGGGTGGGGGAATTTATGTCCTTAAACTTGTTGCCTTTATTGAACAAGGTTAAGTTGCAGCTTGAGGCATGGAGACACTTGCCGCTGTCCTTGATTGGCAGGGTTAACTTATTGAAAATGAGGATTCTTCCAGTTTTTCTGTATTTTTTAAGGAACTCTCCAGTCTGGATCCCCTGTTCCTTTTTCAGGAGGGTGAATAGCCTATTCAGTGCTTTTCTCTGGTCCGGTGCACATCCTAGAATCAGCCTTCGTACTTTACAGGAGCCGTTGGGGCAGGGTGGACTGGCGCTGCCTGATTTATTTAAATATTTCATAGTTAGACAAATGGTGTTTGCTAGATGCTGGCTGACTAGAGATGACGGGGACTCAGCGACAGTACTGGAGGCAGCCCTTATGGGCTCGTATGAGAGTCTGTTTTACTTGCACAGAGGACCTCAGGCCTCTCCATCTCTGAACTCCTCGATGCGCGTCACTGTACGTGCCTGGGACAGGGCGCAGAAGTTGATGAAATCTCCAGAAGGGAGTTAGTCACAGGACACTCCCTTGTGGTTTAATCCCAGGTTGCCTCACTTTAGTGCAATCCCTGATCCAATAATTTGGGCTAGGGTATTAAGCAACTCAAACACTTAGTGGGAGGACAGGAATTGCTAACCTTTGACCAATTTAAGGAAAAATATAACCTACCCAACTGGTATTTTTTCCGATACATACAGTTAAGGCACGCTTTCTTAACCCAATTCAGCTCAGATAAGCTGGAGTTGGGTGTATCACCACTAGAGAATATGCTGGTTGCAGAAGACTTACCAAAAACGCTATCAGCAGTATACAATGAATTATTTGTAGTAAGACCAAAAATGCTTGCCAAATGTAAGGATACCTGGAGTGCACTGGTAACAGACTTTGGGGGGGATGATATGTGGGATCACCCCTTCCAGACCTTAGTGTCGGCCAGAGATAGGCTCATTCAATTTAAATTATTGCACCGGGTCTATTATACCCCTGCAAGGATAGCTGGGATATACGATACGGGTGCTGTTGAGTGCTGGCGCTGCAAAACTGATAATGCTGATTTTGACCACATATTCTGGCAATGCCAGCCGATACGGGAATTCTGGAAGGGGGTGACACACACTATACGGAAAGAGCTTTCGGTACAGGTTCCTGTTACAGTGGCAGTCTGTCTGCTGGGCCCGGTGGGGGAGTTAACGCCGCGTAGGGCGCAAAGAACCATGATTTCACTCTCCCTTTTTATGCGCGTAAAGCCATCTTATTGTGTTGGAAAAAGCCTAGCCCACCTACTATATCTTTCTGGAAAGAGTTAATTAATAAAGCCCTCCCTTTCTATAAAGCAACATACCTGAGAAGGGGATGTCCCAAAAAATTTGAGAAAATTTGGCAATGCTGGCTTGATGCTAAGTACACCGTGAATTGATCTGTTGAGGAGGAGAGATGCATACACTGGCATTTTTTTTTTTTTTTTTGGTTGCACATAGGTAGATGGTCTTTATAATCCTAACTAGTTGAACTACTGAGTATGTGATGATTATGTACACCACTGACTCCTTGAGAACTAAATGTTGTTATTGGAAGAGCATAAGTATGACTTGTAAATAGTGGAAGCTGCACGAGGATGGGGAAGGGAGGGGGGTGGGAGAGGGAGGTGGGGGGAGGGGGGGAGTTTGGTACATGTTGTACTGCTGTATTATTATTGAAAATGTTAATAAATAAAAAATTTTAAAAAAAACAAAAAAACAAGGAGATCCCTCTGACATAGTTGCCAACATTGTAAAAAAAAAAATGTGGGACGCTTTTGTGGCTGTAGGCGGAGTTGTACAATAATTAGGGGGCGGGGCATTCGTTTGTAGGTGTGACTTACAAAAAATATACAAGTGCGGCGCGTGCGGTGTAAGATGGGCGTGGTTTAAGCGACATAGTGGGCGTGGCTTAAATGGGCGTGGCTCGAGAGGGTGTGGTTAGAGTCTGAGATGAATGAGGGATGGAGAGGGGTGGAGAGGGAGAGGGGTGGAGAGGGGGAGGGATGGAGAGGGGGAGAGGGGAATGACGGGACAGCAGTCCCAGATCCTACACAATAAAAATGTGTGTATTCTAGAAAGTTTAACAATCAGCAGATAAAGATACTCCAAACACCTGGTGTTAGCACTTCAATCATCCCGGCACCATGGTTGTTATGGTGTCAGGATGACTGAAGTGCATTATTTCTATTATTAATATAAAATGAAATCATTCAACTCACCATAATGCAGAATCAGTGGGATCCCTGAGCGTGTCACCTGCCACGTCGCCTGCCACCAGCCGTGCGTCCTTGCGTCAGATGTCCCAGCAGAGTTCGTCCTTGCATCAGGTGCCCCCAGCGGAACCCCCCTTACATCAGATGTCCCCAGCGGAGCCCCCCCTCACACCAGGAGTCTCCAGCGGAGCCCCCCTCACACCAGGAGTCCCCGGCGGAGCCCCCCCTCACACCAGGAGTCTCTGGCGGAGCCCCCCTCACATCAGGTGTCCCCGGCGGAGCCCCCCCTCACATCAGGTGTCCCCGGCGGAGCCCCCCTCACATCAGGTGTCTCCGTCGGAGCCCCCCTCACATCAGGTGTCCCCGGCGAAGCCCCCCCTCACATCAGGTGTCCCCGGCGGAGCCCCCCCTCACATCAGGTGTTCCCGGCGGAGCCCCCCCTCACATCAGGTGTCCCCGGCAGAGCCCCCCCTCACATCAGGTGTCCCCGGCGGAGCCCCCCTCACATTAGGTGTCCCCGATGGAGCCCCCCCTCACATCAGGTGTCCCCGGCGGAGCTCCCCCTCACATCAGGTGCCCCCGTTGGAGCTCCCCCTCACATCAGGTGTCCCCGGCGGAGCTCCCCCTCACATCAGGTGTCCCCGGCGGAGCTCCCCCTCACATCAGGTGTCCCCGGCGGAGCTCCCCCTCACATCAGGTGCCCCCGGCGGAGCCCCCCCTCACATCAGGTGTCCCCGGCGGAGCTCCCCCTCACATCAGGTGTCCCCGGTGGAGCTCCCCCTCACATCAGGTGTCCCCGGTGGAGCTCCCCCTCACATCAGGTGTCCCCGGCGGAGCTCCCCCTCACATCAGGTGTCCCCGGCGGAACCCCCCTCTCACATCAGGTGTCCCCGGCGGAGCCCCCCTCACATTAGGTGTCCCCGGCAGAGCCCCCCCTCACATCAGGTGTCCCCGGTGGAGCCCCCCTCACATCAGGTGTCCCCGGCAGAGCCCCCCCTCACATCAGGTGTCCCCAGCGGAGCCCCCCCTCACATCAGGTGTCCCCGGCGGAGCCCCCCCTCACATCAGGTGTCCCCGGCAGAGCCCCCCCTCACATCAGGTGTCCCCGATGATTGGAAGATCTCTGCGGAACATGGCTTTTGCTGTAGGATGCGACTAAGAAAATGTCAGGAAAGACCTACTAGAACAGCTGAACTTTATTTGGGGTTAATCAGAGGCACTTTAACCACCTCACATCCGCGCTATTGCCGAATGACGGCCACAGCGCGGACCTGAATTCCCGGGAGGCCGTCATATGACGGCCTCCCCTGTGCACGCTCCCTGCGCCGAGCGTGTTGCGATCACCGAGTCACTGAGAATCGGGTGATTACCGATCCAAGTAAGGGGCCGCCCCCGGCCCCTTACCATGTGATCAGCTGTCAGCCAATGACAGCTGATCACATGATGTAAACAAAAGATTGGTAATAGTTTTTTTTTTCTGTCAGCGTGAGTAGAAAAAAAAGACGATCACCGGCTCAGATGTCAGGGACATCGGTCCCCAAGTGGAAGAGGCACATCTGCCAGCTAACAGTGCCCACAGTGCCACCTAACAGTGCCCACAAGTGCCACCTATCAATGCCCACCTGTACTGCCAATCAGTGCCACCTAGCAGTGCTGCCCATCACTGCCACCCATCAGTGCCCATCACTGCCGCCTATCAGTGCCCATCACTGCCGCCTCATCAGCGTACATCAATGAAGGAGAAAAATGACCTGTTTTAAATTTTTTATAACAAAATATAAAAATATATATATATATATATATATTTTTTTTTTTTTAATTCAGATTTTTACTTTTTTTTAACAAAAAGTAAAAACTGCAGAGGTGATCAAATACCACCAAAAGAAAGCTCTATTTGTGGTGAAAAAAAGATAAAAATTTCATTTGGGTACAGTGTTGTATGACCGCGCAATTGTCATTCAAAGTGCGTCAGCACTGAAAGCTGAAAATTGGTCTGGATAGGAGGGGGGGTTTAAGTGCCCGGTAAGCAAGTGGTTAAATGACGGCAGGTGTGTACTGACTCCTATTTAACATGAGTTTGAATGTGATTGCCTAATTCTGAACACACCTACATCCACAGTTATAAGACGGTGTGCACACTTATGTAACCACATTATTTTAGTATTTTAATTTTACTTCCTTTTCAGTTTGTTTTTCAACTGAGTTGTACAGTTTATGGGTCACATTAAAGGTGGAAAAAGTTCTGAAATTATTTATCTTGGTCTCATTTTTTTACATCACAGAAACCTGACATTTTAACAGGGGTGTGTAGACTTTTTGTATATAAGATGGGGGGTATCTACCTTCTCCTGTCCCCTATCTCCGCCATGAGGGTCTCCAAACCAGACGGTGGGTTTCTCCAGTAATTGAATATGACATCAGCATTATGGACATATTTGTTTATAAGTAGACATTATTACTGTAAATAAGAATTTTCTATATGTTACTCAAGCCCTCCTAAACCTATATATGTTCTGCACATTACAACCTATCAATGACTATTACTGTGAAGAGTGTATTATGAAGAACTTTTTTTGTCTTGTAGGTTCTGGCAGAGAAAACAAGCCAAATTTGCCAAAAAGACACATCACACCTTCCTGTCATCGACATGATTCGCATTACTCTTTCAGTAGGTGGCACTAAACATTCGATTGATGTGCCTGCAGGGATGTGGTCTGAGTGTGTGAATTATTTCTATCGCCGCTGTACTTTATTAATTAAATTCTGACACTGAGCAGGAAGCACATTTTTAATGAGGAGTGTCATAAGTCTATGAAGAAATGACTACAGAGTGAAAAAATGTCTCCTTCTAACTTGGAAAAGGAGGGCGAGTTAAATAAAAAAAAAAAAGGGCGTAAAGGAAGGGAATAAAATCATAATCACACGACAAAAGAGAGAGGAACATCGGGCTTTGTGCAGATCCACTAGTGTCATATTAGATAGATTATTATGTATTTCTATAGGTCTGACATTCCGCAGTGCTGTACACACTGAGGTTCATTTTAGGGATCGAACGATCGCTTTTTTGGTGCCGATACGATACTGATATTTTGGCCACCTCTAAGGCCAATAGCCAAAATTATATGATGATATTCTGTACATTTAAAAAAAAAAAATTACTTTTTTTTTTTTAAATCTTTTTTAATCCCTGTTATTGCTGTCACAAGGAATGTAAACATCCCTATCCACAGTAATAGGCATGTGACAGGTACTCTGTATGGAGGGATCGGGGGGTCTATAAGACCCCAAACCCCTCCTCTGCACTTGAAAGTATTTAAAACGTCAAGATCAGCGTTTTTGAATACTTTCTATTTTTTTTTTTTTAAACTGGAGCCTTTAACCACCTCAATACCGGGCACTTTCGCCCCCTTCCTTCCCAGACCAATTTTCAGCTTTCAGCGCTCTCGCACGTTTAATGACAATTGCGCAGTCGTGCTACGCTGTACTCAAATGAAATTTTTATCATTTTGTTTGCACAAATAGAGCTTTCTTTTGGTGGTATTTATTCACGACTCCATTATTTATTTATTTTTTTTGCGATATAAGCGCAAAAATAGTGGAAATTTGGAAAAAAAAAAACAATATTTTCTACTTTCTGTTTTAAAAGAAATCCAATAAAATCGAATTTCGTCATAAATTTAAGCCAAAATGTATTCTGCTACATGTTTTTGATAAAAAAAAAATCCTGTTAGGTGTATAATAATTGGTTTGTGTGATCACGGACATATGTGCGCAAATGATCATGTACATATGTGTGCAGATTACCATTGGGACATGTGATTTTAGTGGGACATATGTGGGGGACAGCTTTTTTTATTATTTTGGGACATGTGTTTTGGGGACATGTGTGTTTTACATTATGTGGGGACATGTGTGTGTTTTACATTATGTGGGGACATGTGTGTGTTTTTACATTATGTGGGGACATGTGTGTGTTTTACATTATGTGGGGACATGTGTGTGTTTTTACATTATGTGGGGACATGTGTGTGTTTTTACATTATGTGGGGACATGTGTGTGTTTTACATTATGTGGGGACATGTGTGTGTTTTTACATTATGTGGGGACATGTGTGTGTTTTACATTATGTGGGGACATGTGTGTGTTTTTACATTATGTGGGGACATGTGTGTGTTTTACATTATGTGGGGACATGTGTGTGTTTTTACATTATGTGGGGACATGTGTGTGTTTTACATTATGTGGGGACATGTGTGTGTTTTACATTATGTGGGGACATGTGTGTGTTTTACATTATGTGGGGACATGTGTGTGTTTTACATTGTGTGGGGACATGTGTGTGTTTTACATTGTGTGGGGACATGTGTGTGTTTTTACATTATGTGGGGACATGTGTGTGTTTTACATTGTGTGGGGACATGTGTGTGTTTTTACATTATGTGGGGACATGTGTGTGTTTTACATTGTGTGGGGACATGTGTGTGTTTTACATTGTGTGGGGACATGTGTGTGTTTTTACATTATGTGGGGACATGTGTGTGTTTTACATTGTGTGGGGACATGTGTGTGTTTTACATTGTGTGGGGACATGTGTGTGTTTTTACATTATGTGGGGACATGTGTGTGTTTTTACATTATGTGGGGACATGTGTGTTGACACTAGGCTGGTGATCAGTGAGTAAAAAGCTGTAAAAAACAGCTCATACTCACTGATCATCAGCCGGCTGCAGCGATCCCCTCTCCTCTCCTCAGCGACAACTTCCGTGTGAGGAGAGGAGAGCTGATCGCCTAGCAACCGGCTGTGTTTACATCACATGACGGCTGTGATTGGACACGGCCGTCATGTGATCAGGAGGGCCAATCACAGAGCCCTCCTGCTGATCCGAGATGCGCCGTGTCCGGGTGACACGCGCGCGCGATCCCGCTCCTTCTGAGGGACAATCCTGAACATCCACTCAGAAGGAAAGAGCGCCCACCCGGCCGTTTATGTACATTGGCCGGGTGGGAAGTAGTTAAAGAGGAAGTAAACCCTGATGGGTTTTACTTCCTCTTTATATCCCTGCAAAGGTAAAGCATAATGGGCTACTATGCATCGCATAGTAGCCCATTATGTGTCACTTACCTGAAACCGAAGCCCACGATGTCACCGTTGTCCCCACTAGCAGGGAGCGTCCATCTTCGCCCCTCTTCATTCCGGGGGCCGCGAACTCTGGCTCTGTGACTGGCCGGAGTCGCGTGACGTCACTCCCGCGCATACGCGTGGGAGCCGCAGGGTCACAGCATGACCCCTATTAGAAACAGCACGATGTGCCCTTTCTAAGATGCGTGTGCACGGATGACATCGGCGCTCGGGTCTTTCGTAAATATCTCCTTAACCGCTGAGCTTTAGGAGATATTTCAAGCACCTACAGGTAAGCCTTAACCACTTCAGCCCCGGAGGATTTTACCCCCTTCCTGACCAGAGCACTTTTTGCGATTCGGCACTGCATCACTTTAGCTAACAATTACGCGGTCGTGCGACGTTGCACCCAAACAAAATTGACGTCCTTTTTTTCCCACAAATAGAGCTTTCTTTTGGCGGTATTCGATCACCTCTGCGGTTTTTATTTTTTGCGCTATAAACAAAAAAATAGCGACAATTTTGAAAAAAACGCATTATTTTTACTTTTTGCTATAACAAATATCCCCAAAAAATATATAAAAAAACATTTTTTTTCCTCAGTTTAGGCCGATACGTATTCTTCTACATATTTTTGGTAAAAAAAAAAAAAAAAAATCGCAATAAGCGTTTATTGATTGGTTTGCGCAAAAGTTATAACGTCTATAAAATAGGGGATAGTTTTATGGCCTTTTTAGCGATCATTTTTTTTCATTAGTAATGGCGGCGATCAGCGATTTTTATTGTGACTGCGACATTATGGCAGACACATCAGACAATTTTGACACATTTTTGGGACCATTGGCATTAATACAGCAATCAATGCTAAAAAAATTGCATTGATTACCATAAAAATGTGACTGGCAGTGAAGGGGTTAACCACTAGGTGGCGCTGTAGGGGTTAAGTGTGTCCTAGGGAGTGATTCTAACTGGGGGGGGGGGGGGGCTGCGTGAGACACGACACTGATCACCGCTCCCGATTACAGGGAGCGGTGATCAGTGTCCTGTCACTAGGCAGAACGGGGAAAAGCTTGTTTACATCAGCATTTCCCTGTTCTTCCTCTCCGTGACACGATCGCGGGTATCCTGCGGGACCTGCGATCACGGTCATGGAGCTCCCAGCGCGCACGCCCGCAAGCCGCCTCTTAAAGGGCAACGTACAGGTACGTTAATATCTGCGTGAGGCGGTCGGGAAGCGGTCACGATTTGGGTGCCATTAAGGAGTAACAAGCGCCCCGCGATTTGCCATGATTTCGAATCGCGGGCGGAATCACGGTATGAACGGAGCCTTACTAAAACTGGAGAGTGCAAAATCTGGTGCAGCTCTGCATAGAAACCAATCAGCTCCTAGTTTTTTTTTTTTGTCAAAGCTTAATTGAACTAGCTGATTGGCTACCATGCACAGCAATGCCAGATTTCGCATTCTCCAATTTTAGTAAATCAACCCCACTGAGTCATTCACATCGGTCTCTGCACCAGAGGAGCTTACACTCCATTGTCCCCCCATAGTCACATACTATTACATACCTCCCAACTTTTTGAGATGGGAATGAGGGACACCTATCGGCAAAAGTATGCAGGCATAGGACACACCCCCTTGCCACGCCCCCTTAAAGGAGAATTGTACAAGAAAACAAGATTGGTTAAACCCACAAGTGCTTTTTTTTTTACCACTACTATTCCTTTATATTGGCTTTTGGAATTTACAAATGCAGCAATTTAGAAATCAGATGAAAGGTTTAGCGCTGGGAAACACTTTTTGATAGATAAAAAGTGCATTTTATATACAACTATATAGATCAGACCAAAATGAGGGACAAATGAGGAGGACAGAGGGACATTGCTCCAAATCAGGGACAGTCCCTCGAAATCAGGGACAGTTGGGAGCTATACTATTATTATTATACACTTATACATATGACATATACCATAGTGCTGTACACAGAAAGCTAATCCAGTCATATCAGTCTCTGCACCAGAGGAGCTTACACTCCATTGTCCCTCCCCCCACAGTCACATACTATTATTATTATACACTTATACATATGACATATACCATGGTGCTGTACGAGGAAAGCTTACACTCCAATGTCCCCCCACAGTTACACACTATTATTATATATTTATATAGCTCTGACATACTGTATACCTTAGTGTTGTACACAAAACGCTAAACCAGTCATATCAGTCTCTGCACCAGAGGAGCTTACACTCTAATGGTCCTACCACAGTCACACACTATTATTATTATTATACCTTCATACAACTCTGACACATAGCTCCCAACTGTCCCTGATTTGGAGCAATGTCCCTCTGCCCCTCATTCCACCCCATTTGTCCCTCATTTTGGTCTGATCTATAAAGTTGTATATAAAATGCACTTTTTATCTTTAAAAAAGTGTTTCCCAGCGCTAAACCTTTCATTCAATTTCTAAATTGCTGTATTTGTACATTTTAAAAGCCAATATAAAATGAATAGTAGTGGTTAAAAAAAAGTCCTTGTGGATTTAATTAACCTTTTTTTTTTGGTTAATTCTCCTTTAAGGGGGTGTGGCAGGGGGCGTGCCCTATGCCTACATACATTTGCTAGTAGGTGTCCCTCATTCCCACCTCAAAATGTTGGGAGGTATGCTGACATATACCACGAAGCCGTACAGAGAACAGAGCCAGCCACCTCAGTCTCTGCACCCGAGGAGCTTACACTCTAATGTCCCACCACAGTCGCACACTATTAATATTATACGTTTATATAGCTCTGACATATTCAGCAGTGCAGTACAAAGATCACTAAGCCAGCCATAACAGCTTCAGCACCAAAGGAGCTAACACTCTAATGTTCCCACCACAGTCATATCCAAGTCCATATCACTAAGCCACCATGCTGCTGATTGGTGTCTGGATAGAACTCTCACTGTGTATATGAATTCTGTAGCTCTACCTCCTCCTCCTCCTCCTCCTCCTCCTCCTCCTCTACCTCCTCCTCCTCCTCCTCCTCTCCATCCTCTCTGTGACATTCTGATACACGGTGACTTTTTAGAAGGCGATGGCACTACCTAAAGGCCATTCTGTGAAATGACAACGGCATTAGCAAAGCAGCGACGAATGTCGATCAGGAAGTTGCAGTGATATGCAGCATCCTGGACAGAAGTCGTACGGAGATAATAAACACTGACTTATCACTGTCTTTAACCACTCCAGCTCGAGTAGATTTACCGCCCCCCCCTTAATGACCAGGCCATTTTTTGCGATACGGCACTGCCTTACTTACCTGACAATTGCGCGGTCGTGCGTCGCTGTACCCAAATAAATGTACTTTTTTTTTGTCCCCGCTACAAATAATCCAGTAATGCATGATCTCACCAAAAGAGATTTCTTTTGGTGGTATTTGATCACCTCTGCATTTTTTATTTTTTGCGTTATAAACAAAAAAATTCTGACAATTTTGAAAAAAAAAAAAAAAAAACAAGATTTTTTTACCTTCTGCTATAAAACTTATCTATTAAAAAAAAATGTAAAAAATCTAATTTCTTTAATCAGTTTAGGCCAATATGTATTCTGCTACATAATTTTGGTAAAAAAAAAAAATCCCAATAAGTGTATATTGATTGGTTTGCGCAAAAGTTATAGTGCCTACAAACTATGGGATATATTTTTGGAATTTTTATTTATTACATTTTTTTTTTTTTTACTAGTAATGGCGGCGATCAGCGACTTATAGCAGGACTGCGATATTGCGGCGGACAAATCGGACACCCAACTGACACTTTTGGGGACCAGTGACATTATTACAGTGATCAGTGCTAAAAAATATGCACTGACCCTGTACTAATGACATTGGCAAGGAAGGCGTTAACATCAGGGGCTATCAAAGGGTTAAATGTGTTCCTGGGGGGGGGGGGGTGTGTGCTTCCTAACTGTGGGGGGGAGGTGCTTTGCAGAAACACAAGATCAGTGCCTTCCCTTGTCACAGAACGGTGATCTGCCTTGTTTACATCGCAGGCGGAAATCGTGCCCGCCAGAGCCGCTGATTGGCTCCTGCTGTGTCCAATCACAGCGGGAGCGGGTCGCTGGTGGTATGCGTGCTCGCCCCAGACCTGGAGGGCAGAATCACATACCTGTAGGTGATTCTGTACAGAGCGGCCGCCCTGCCACAGTAAATAATGTGCGTGGGGCGGACTGGACCAAGGCATTAGGTTACAGTGTATGTAAACCCTAACAATGAACTTCTCTTATTTGTTCCCTTTTTGGTCTGTTAAATATATCATTGAAAACATTTTGTTATATTTGTTCAATAAGTGCAAAAAAAAAAAAACGGTTGATCCTGCCAGAAATTTTGTGAGCTTATACATTTTTTCGCTCTCTCCAGTGTTATTTCAAGCAGTGTTGTCAGCCCTGCCCAGTTTACTTCTGTGGACCTCAGACCACTCCCACTTTATGGTATAGAAAAGGAGGAGGGTGGTGTTTGTAGTCCAAGTCAGGAGAGCAGCCCAGGGTGACAACACTGCTCCTCCATGGATAAATTGTAGTGTCATCCTAGGATATGAAGTAAATAAAAAAATTAAGTCCTGCTAGATCACTTCATGCTGGCCCCTTTTGCTGGTATAGCTATGTAAAACATTAAAAATAAGTGTCTATACTGTTTTAATATCCAGTAATTCTTGGTCTCACCCTGCAACTAGCTGTTTAATGGATTGACAGTTTGGTTGAGGACACAAGCAAATGTGACAGTTAGCAATCCCAGCATTCCAGGAATGTAACTGTTTTTTAAAACCATTAAATCAATGGGTTAAGTTCAGCTTTATGATTTACTGCTGGGGCTCTGGGCTTCAGCAAAATGGAAGCCTCAAACAACAACAAAAATTACAGCACACACTCATTTTTGGTGGCATAATTATTAACCACTTCAGCCCCGGAAGGATTTACCCCCTTCCTGACCAGAGCACTTTTTGCGATTCGGCACTGCGTCGCTTTAACTGACAATTGCGCGGTCGTGCGACGTTGCACCCAAACAAAATTGACGTCCTTTTTTTCCCCACAAATAGAGCTTTCTTTTGGTGGCATTTGATCACCTCTGCGTTTTTTTTTTTTTTTTGCGCTATTAACAAAAAAAGTGACAATTTTGAAAAAAAAAAGCAATTTTTTTTACTTTTTGCTTTAATAAAGATCCCCAAAAAATATATAAAAAAACAAATTTCTTTCCCAGTTTAGGCCGATATGTATTCTTCTACAGATATTTGGTAAAAAAAAAAAAAAATTGCAATAAGCGTATATTGGATGGTTTGCGCCAAAGTTATAGTGTCTACAAAATAGGGGATAGATTTATGGCATTTTTATTATTAATTTTTTTTATTAGTAATGGCAGCGTTCTGCAATCTTTATCATGACTGCAACATTATGGTGGACACATCGGACACTTTTGACACTATTTTGGGACCATTGTCATTTATACAGCGATCAGTGCTATAAAAACGCATTGATTACTGTGTAAATGACACTGGCAGGGAATGGGGTTAAACACTAGGGGGCGATCAAGGGGTTAAGTGTGTCCTAAGGAGCGATTCTAACTGTGGGGGGGATTGTCTCACTAGAACATGACAAAGATCGCTGTTCCCGATGACAGGGAGCAGTAGATCTCTGTCATGTTGTTAGGCAGAACAGGAAAATGTCTTGTTTAGATCTGCTCGTTCTGCCGCTCCGTGACACGACCGCGGGCCCCCGGCGGACATAGAGTCCGCAGGACCCGCGGGCACGTCCACAGAGTATGCGGCGGCGCAGGCACCCACAATGCAGCAATTTAAAGGGGACGTACCTGTACGCCCATTTGCCCAGTCGTGCCATTGTGCCGACATACATCGTTGTGCTCTGGTCGGCATGTGGTTAATGTAGATTGTATGTTCCTTTCTAAAGAACATATTTTTTTTTATCAAGTTTTTATGAGTAAAGTTCGACTTTAAGGACCGGTAAGCTACAATATATTACATTTTTCTTCTTGGGTTTAGATAGAATCTATTAGAAATTGCTGATTCACCCCAGTCCCCCACATCATCCAGACTGTAGGTTGCATAGCTCCCAACTGTTCCTCATTTGGGGGGATAGTCCCTCTTTCTTTCTCAGTTGTCCCTCTTTTTGGCTTGTTGTATAGATCTCTATAAGAAATGTGTTATTCAACTATCAAAAGTGTTTTGGTGTCCTAAACCTTTTTTTAAATTTTTCTATTTGTTTGAAAAGCCAAATAAAGGAAAAGTAGTTAATGAAAAGATGCCATTTTGGGTTAAACCAATAATTTTCCTCATTGATCTTGATGGCCCATATTATTGGAAGGGTGGCAGGGTCGTGTCCTTTACCTACACATTTCATGCTATAATGCAGCCTTTCTCAAACTTTCCAACACAGAGGAACCCTTCAAATAACTTTCCAGTCTCAGGGAACCCCTGCTAAAAATGACTATATCTACAACACATGGTACATTAGTGTGATGGTCAGTGGGAAAAATGCTCCTTACACTTGTGGTCATTGGGAAGAATTACCACCTTACAGAAACCTTAAAAAGATGAATGGTGTCAGTGGGAACTTATGAGAGGCAGAAATTGCTCATTACTCGGGGAACCCCTAGCAACTTCTGGAGGAACCCTGGTTGAGAAACCCTGCTATAATGTGTCCCACTTTTCAATATTACAAAGCTGATAAATTTGAGGTTGCAGTAGACAATGACAGTCGTAGAATGAAAGTTTGGGTATGTGTCTTCTCTTGATAATGCCCCTTGGAAGCAATCTCAAAGATCCTGAGCTCCACCATCAGACAGGAGCTAAGATTCTGCTCAGGGTGTATAACAGACCCACGTGATGATCTACACCCTGCCAGTATCATTGTGAGCTTGGTGCCCAGCCAGTCAAATAACACATCATACACCAAGGAGCAAGGCTTGGCTTCCTCCAGTGGTTGTAGAATCTTTCCTGCTTTAACATTCAGGAACGTTTTGGGTTGGTTACTGGCACACAATAATAATCATAATAGAATGAATACACTTAATTTAACCCGTGTAGCCCCATGGTATCTTGTGGCTCTTTCCAGGTTGAGTCCGCTGCCATTGCTGTCCGTGAAGTTGCTGACCAAACCATCCAGTTCTACAGAAGAAACCAGAAAAGACTGGACTACCACCAGCCAGCCTGGGAAAGGCTTCAGGAACTGGTCCATTACCAGAATCAGCAACTGTCTGACTGTGTACGTATCCAGGTGACCCCCAAGGTAGTCCTCCTCAGACTTGTGTGGAGGAGTTATATGAATGTTTTCTATCTTCCAGATCCCCAAGGGAGTAGAGAAGCATCTCTTCATACAGGCAATCAGCCAGAGATTCAACACCCTGCAGAGGATCCTGGAAGAGCAGGTAAGTCACCCTGCTCTCTTTGTCACATATATTGCCATTTGTCCTTAGATCCTCAGGGGGGAACAGGTAGGTCACCCTGTCTCTGTTACATATTTACTGTCAGTTGTCTATAGAATTTCAGGTAGGAGTGAAAGCCCTCCTATTGTTTCTTTTCAATTAGTTTTTACTGATATTAGGCTACCCCCCCTCTCCTTTACACATTTATTGTCATTTATTGTTTATTCAGGAAAGAGGCCAGTCTTTCCATTCCATATACCTCTGATCTGCAAATTCGTTTTCTCAGGGCTTCACATTCTTCTCACATATGACATCTGAGCCTAATCTAATTCATTGGTTCTCTGCAAAGTCAAAGTCTAACACTAATGTAAGACATCAAAAGCTTTAAAGGGCAAGTCTACCTTTTCACATAAGATGAAAAGGTGAAGGAATGCCAAATGTCCTGGCCACCCCTCCAGACCCCACTGCACATGACCATGACCATGACGCCCTGTGCTGACAGTGTAGAGGTCCATATACCACAATTCACAGCCCTGGAGTGAGTATCCATCATAATTCTTACAAAAGCAAATAATAATTGGTCAGCACAGTTAATTGGCCATGCTGACCAATGAAAAGTGCATCTGAGGGTTACTCTTTCGGGAAGGTGTCCCACAAGAAATAAGCACTAATCATTGGACAGCGTAGTCACGCTGACCAAGAAGCAATTGCCATTGTGAGCATTATGAGGGATACTCACTCTGGGGCTGTGTATTGTGGTGTTTGGGCCACTACACTGACAACATAAGGGAACAAGGCTCCTATGTGGTGCAGGTGTAGAGGGGTGGTCAAGATATTTGAATCTAGTTCACCTTTTTTATTTTTGGTGAAAATTAAGACTTTGCCTTTTAGCTACAATTAATTCACACACTTAACAAATAAAAAAGCTAAATAGAATTCTTACTAACATTTAGAACATTTCGGCAAGAAAATTTTGCAAGGCCACCATTGGATATAAGCCCTTTCACCTTGGCTTATCTCTATGTGGTCAACTCCTATCCTATATCCTGTATGGATCCTTTTATCACTGGTTCCCCTGGGCTCAACTCTGCGTGGCTATTAGGTGGCTCTCAGTTTCCCATACTACGCCATTTCATTGTGTTCGGTTACCTGCATTGTGGAATATTATTTTTTTTTTTAATAAACGTATTGTAATGAATTTGCGCTGTGATAACACGTGGCTGCTGGCAAACAAAGTGTGATATACCCAAACCTAAAAGCTTACAATATTGTGAAATGATGCAGCGCCAGTGAATATAACAAAATCATACAATAAAACAAATCCATAGAAATTAAATCAAAGTCCATATACAGTTAGATCCATAAATATTTGGACACAGTCACAATTTTTGATTTTTTCAGGTATTTACCAAAACATATTCAAGCTATAGTTATATAATGGATATGGGCTGAAAGTGCACACTCTCAGGTTTAATTTGAGGGTATAAAAAGACGAAACAAAAAATACTCTTGCGCACTGGTGTGTTGGCTAAAAAGTCCCAAGAGTTCAAGAAGGACTATGGATTTCGGCTTTGCTGCTCTCGAAGGATGGGATTGTCCTAGTGTTAAAAGAAAAGAGGAAAAAAGAGAGCGCACCAGCCTAGTGCATTATCCTTGACAGGTTTATTTAATTAAAAACAAGATAAAAACTACTCACAAAAGTTGAAGAAAAAAATCGCATAGTAATCGCACAGAGGCGATTATTCCAGTGGTAGCAGTTTTCCAGGTCCCAGGAAGGAGGCATACGGACTACTGCTGGCTAGCCAGCAGTAGTCTTTTCTTTTAATTTGAGGGTATGTACATCCAAATTGGAGGAAGGGTTTAGGAATTACAGCTCTTAAGAATAGCTAACCCCCCTTTTTCAAGGAACCATAAGTAATTGGACAATTGAATCAAAAGCTGTTTCGTGGCCAGGTGTGGGCTACTCCTTCCTTATTTCTTCATCAATAAAGCAATTAAAAGGTCTGGAGTTGATTCTAATGCTGGCCATACACTATACAGAAAATCGGCCGAACCCATTTTCGAAAAACGAACGTTCGACCGTGACCGCAAACGATCGTGCCATCATATAATGTCCGATAATCTGTTCAGTGGACATGAATAAATAATTTTGTGTTCGTTTTTTTACATATACCTAGTGCAGGCAGTTCGGACGGGAAACACATTAACCTTGCAATTTATCGTACGTTCGGCAGAAATTTTCCAAACATGCCGTTCGTTTTTTTCCAACAAAAACGTCACAAACGATTATCGATTTGTACCCACTAACTTGCCGAAAAACGAACGAAGTGTCCATACGAACGATTTTTCGGCCGATTTTCTGTATAGTGTATGGCCAGCATAAGTGTGGTATTTGCATTTGGAATCTATTGCTGTGAACCTACATCATGCGTTCAAAGGAGCTGTCCAAGCAAGTGAAACAGGCCATTGCAAAACTTCAAAAATGAAAGAGAGATAGCAGCAACATTAGGAGTGGCCAAATCAACAGTTTGGTACATTCTGAGGAAAGAAGAATGCACTGGTGAGCTCAGCAACATAAAAAGGCCTGGAAGTCCACGGAAGACAACAGTGGTGGATGATTGCAGGATCCTCTCTATGGTAAAGAAAAACTCATTCACAACATCCAGACAAGTGAACGACACTCTCCAGGAGGTGGGTGTATCATTGTCAAAGTCTACAATCAAGAGAAGACTTCACCAGAGCAAATACAGAGGGTTCACCACAAGGTGCAAACCATTCATAAGCCTGAAGAATAGAAAAGCCAGATTAGACTTTGCCCCAAAAAAATCTAAAAAAAGTCAGACCAGTTCTGGAAAAGTATTCTTTGGATGGATGGGTGAAACTAAAGCCCCGTAACACACTATCAGATTTTCTGCTGATTTTTTCCTTCAGATTTACTAAAACCATATAATATGAGGTCAAACCTTAGGAGTTTCAATTTGTATGCAATCAGGCAGGCCCTTGCACTACATGGTTTTGGTAAATCTGAAGACAAAAATCAGCAGAAAATCTGATACAGTGTATGGGGCTTTAGATTATTCTGTACCAGAATGAGGGGAAGAAAAAAGTGCGGAGAAGGCTTGGAACAGCTCATGATCCAAAGCACACAACATCATCTATGCTTTCTAGGGACCATATGGGGAGATATCCCACCATATGTTACTCTTTTTATCCATATTGTGGCCCAATTTCCTAAAAAAAAAAAAAAAAAAAAAAACGGACTTCAATGGGGGAAAAAAAAAATAAAACTTTTCCATTTACAGCGGTGGACATACACAGACAGCGCCAGAGCGTGGAAGATCGAGGGAGCAGGAAGCAGGACTTACCCTTGCTGGGACCGATATGCTTGTATTTACTACTAAAAAGTGAGTTCATAAACTGTATGTTTTATTAAAGTTTTTAAAAACGTCTACACTCAGAGGCGCCTCTCTCCTTGTTTTTTTGCAGTACTTTGGAACCCAGTTTCAGTTCCTATATGATGTTAGCCCTGAGTTTTGGACTCTGTATTTCCCATATAATATTATTCATTACCTACATGGACTTATAGACTGTGTATTTCACAACAAACTTTTGTTGCTATTGGGAGATTTAAGATTTAAGGTTCTAAGACATTGCGCCTTCACTTGAATTTTGGCTGGATCATTTCACAATGTTATTTTTTTTTTTTGCACTCTACATTTGCTCTGGACTCTCAATGTAATCATCCACCTTGTTCTTTCTTGAATGAGTTTGTTTGAGCATTATTGTCTTGTATCTAAAAGGAAATCCAATAGAATTACGTTGAACTAAATTTGATGGCTTGCATCAGAATTCAATAATTACAGTATTCATATACACTTATATTTACAAGGTGGAGATTTAGGGCAGAGATCCTTACTCATTGTGCAGAGATCCTCTTGGTAGGAGCTTCAAGCTCCAAGACAGATTTGGGGGAACAACAAGGATTGGATCAAGAATATCTTATATGTCTATGTAAAGTGGATACCAGATAATGAAAAAAGCTAATGGCTCACCAAGCATTCATCAGTCCCTGAATTTTCTCTTTCTATTTTCTGCAGGAAGACAAGGTATGCGCCCATAGAACTGCCCATGCTGAAATCTGGAAGAATCTCCTGCTGACTAGTCAGCTCTCATCTGGCATGAAAAAAAGACACCTACAAAGTAATCTTACCTACCCGTGATCACTGGAACTCAGATATTTAAATCTATATATAGATATTTATATATACTGTCACCCTCTGACTCTATCCTACACTCTTAACTCATATCTTCAACCTCTCCCTCTCTACAGGCATCTTCCCCAACCCTCTGAAACATGCACTAGTCACTCCCATACCAAAAAAGGCCTCACTGGACCCCACCAATCTTAACAACTTAAGACCCATCTCCTTACTCACATTTGCCTCCAAACTCCTTGAACGTTTAGTCTACAACCGACTGTGCGACCATCTCATTAAGAATAACCTTCTTGATCCCCTTCAGTCTGGATTTTGTCCACAGCACTCCACAGAAACTGCTCTCCTAAAACTCACAAACGACTTGCTGAAACCAACAATCATTATTCCGTACTCTTACTCTTGGACCTCACCGCTGCCTTTGATACGGTTGATCACCCCCTCCTCAAAAAAAACTCAATTTGCTTGGTATCCATGGCTGTGCTCTCCGTTGGTTCGAATCTTACCTATCTCACTGCACCTTCAGTGTCACAACTCTACTTCCTCCTCTCCAATACCTCTTACCGTCGGGGTCCCCCAAAGTTCTGTCCTTGGACCTCTACTATTCTTGATCTACACATCCTCCCTGGGTCCACTACCATTTATATGCAGATGACACCCAAATCTATCTCTTTACCCCTCAGTTGACCCAGTCTCCTCACACATCACTGATTTACTAACTGACATATCAGCCTGGATGTCACACCACTTCCTCAAACTGAATCTATCTAAAACCGAGCTCATATTTCCTCCCCCACGTGCCCCTTCCCCTGACTTCTCTGTCAAAATTAATGGCACAACTATCAGTCCGTCCCCACATGCCAGAGTGCTAGGGGTAACCCTGGACTCTGAACTGTCCTTTCAGGCCCACATCCAATCCCTGTCCAAATCATGCCACCTTAGCCTCCGCAACATCTCTAGAATATGCCCCTTTTTAACCAATGACACCACCAAGCTTCTAATTCACTCCCTGGTCATCTCTCGCCTCGACTACTGCAACTTCCTCCTCATTGGACTACCTTTACATACACTATCCCCCCTTCAGTCCATAATGAATGCTGCTGCAAGACTCATCCACCTTACCAACCGTTCAGTGTCCTCCACCCCTCTCTGCCAATCCCTGCAATGGCTTCCACTCACCCAACGAATAAAATTCAAAGTACTAACAATCATTTGCAAAGCCATCCATAACTCTGCCCCCAGCTACATCACTAACCTAGTCCCAAAATACCAACCAAGCCACTCTCTTCGGTCCTCCCGAAACCCCCTGCTCGCTAGCTCCCTCATCACCTCCTCCCATGCTCACCTACAGGATTTCTCTAGATCTTCTCCCATCCTTTGGAACTCCCTACTCCAATCTGTCCGACTGTCCCCTAATCTATCCATCTTTAGACGATCCCTGAAAACCCTTCTCTTTAACCACTTGACAACTGGGCACTTAAACCCCCTTCCTAACCAGACCAATTTTCAGCTTTCGGTGCTCTCACATGTTTGAATGACAATTACTCAGTCATGCAACACTGTACCCATATGAAATTTTTGTCCTTTTTTTCACACAAATAGAGCTTTCTTTTGGTGGTATTTAATCACCGTTGGGTTTTTTATTTTTTGCGCTATAAAAGAAAAAAGACTGAAAATTCGGTAAAAAAATAAAATTTTCTTTGTTTCTGTTATAAAATTTAGCAAATTTAGTAATTTTTCTTCGTAAATTTTCACCACAATTTATACTGCTACATATCTTTGGTAAAAATAAGTACAAATTGGTGTAAATTATTTCGTCTTTGTGAAAGTTATAGAGTCCAAAAGCTATGGTGCCAATATCTGAAAATTGATCACACCTGAATTACTGACGGCCTATCTATATTCTTGAGACCCTAACATGCCAGAAAAGTACAAATACCCCCCAAATGACCCCTATTTGGAAAGAAGACATTCCAAGGTATTTAGAAAGATGCATGGTGAGTTTTTTGAAGTTGTCATTTTTTCCCACGATTCTTTGCAAAATCAAGATTTTTTTTTTTTTTTCCACAAAAATGTCATATTAGAAGGTTATTTCTCACACACAGCATATGCATACCACAAATTACACCCCAAAACACATTCTGCTATTACTCCCGAGTATGGCGATACCACATGCGTGAGACTTTTACACAGCGTGGCCACATACAGAGGCCCAACATGCAGGGGAGCACCTTCAGACATTCTGGAGTGCCCAGGCCAATTCTGACATTTCTCTCCTACATGTAAAAATCATCATTTATTTGCTAGAAAATTACATAGAACCCCAAAACATTATATATGTTTTTTTAGCAAAGACCCTAGAGAATACAATGGCGGTTGTTGCAACTTTTTATCTTTTACGGTATTTGCGCAGCAATGTTTTGAACTGTTTCGTGCTTTAAAAAAAAACAAAAACAGTAAAGTTGGCCCAATGTTTTTGCATAATGTGAAAGATGAAGTTACACCGAGTAAATAGATACCCAACATGTAACCCTTCAAAATCGCACACGCTCGTGGAATGGCACCAAACTTTGCTACTTAAAAATCCCCATAGGCGACGCTTTAAAAATTTTTACTGGTTACATGTTTTGAGTTACAGAGGAGGTCTAGGGCCAAAAATATTTCTCTCGCTCTAACGTTCGCACCGATACCTCACATGTGTGGTTTGAACACCATTTTCATATGTGGGCGGGACTTACGTGTGCATTCGCTTCTGCATGCGAGCACACGGACAGGGGCGCTTTAAAAAATTTTTTTTTTTTATTGTTCATTTTACTTTATTTATTTTAGTTTGACACTTTTTTCCAAAAAAAAAATGTTTTTGATCACTTTTTTTCCTATTACAAGGAATGTAAACATCCCTTCTAATAGGAATATGGCATGACAGGTCCTCTTTACAGTGAGATATGGGGTCAATAAGACCCCCATCTCACCTCTAAGCTGGGAAGCCAGAAAAAAAAAAAAAAAACGATCCTGATCGTAGCGGTGACACGGTAGAAGCACCGGAGGGCGGCGGGAAGGGGGGGAGGTCCCCTCCCGCCTCCCATAAGAACGATCAAGCAGTGGAACAGCCGCTATGATCATTCCTATGGTGTAGGGAATCGCTGGCTGAAAAAGCTGATATCTGAATGATGCCTGTAGCTGCACCCATCATTCAGATATCTCCGCACAAAGTCAAGGACGTCGTATGACGGCCGGCGGGCCGGAAGTGGCTAAAACACATTTTTTTTTAACACAAAGTTGTCCATTTATACAATATTTCTAACACATAGCATGTACATACCAAAAAGGACACCCCAAAATAGATTCTCCTACTCCTCCTGAGTACGGCGATACCACATGTGTGAGACTTCCACAGCCTGGCCACATACAGAGGCCGAGTACAGCTGAATATGGCCGAGCATGGCTGACCATGGCTGCGCATGGCTGGGTATGGCAGGGTATGGCTGCGCATGGCAGGGTATCGCCGAGTATGACTGGGTATGGCTGGGTATTGCAGAGTATGACTGGGTATGACTGGGTATTGCAGGGTATTGCGGAGTATTGTAGAATATTGCGGGGTGTTGCAGAGTATTGAGGGGTGTTGCAGAGTATTGAGGGGTGTTGCAGAGTATTGCAGGGTTTTGCGGAGTAGTGCAGAGTATTGCGGGGTGTTGCGGAGTAGTGCAGAGTATTGCGGGGTATTGCAGGGTATTGCAGAGTATTGTGGGGTATTGCAGAATATTGTGGGGTGTTGCGGAGTATTGTGGGGTATTGCAGATTATTGTGGGGTATTGCAGAGTATTGTGGGGTGTTGCGGAGTAGTGCAGTGTATTGTGGGGTATTGCGGGGTATTGTGGGGTATGGCAGAGTATTGTGGGGTATTGCGGGGTATTGCAGAGTATTGCGGGGTATTGTGGGGTATGGCAGAGTATTGTGGGGTATGGCAGAGTATTGTGGGGTATTGCGGGGTATTGTGGGGTATGGCAGAGTATTGTGGGGTATTGCGGGGTATGGCAGAGTATTGTGGGGTATTGTGGGGTATGGCAGAGTATTGTGGGGTATGGCAGAGTATTGTGGGGTATGGCAGAGTATTGTGGGGTATTGCGGGGTATGGCAGAGTATTGTGGGGTATTGCGGGGTATGGCAGAGTATTGTGGGGTATTGCAGAGTATTGTGGGGTATTGCGGGGTATGGCAGAGTATTGTGGGGTATTGCAGAGTATTGTGGGGTATTGCAGGGTATGGAAGAGTATTGTGGGGTATTGCGGGGTATGGCAGAGTATTGTGGGGTATTTCGGGGTATTGCAGAGTATTGTGGGGTATTGCGGGGTATGGCAGAGTATTGTGGGGTATTGCGGGGTATGGCAGAGTATTGTGGGGTATTGCGGGGTATGGCAGAGTATTGTGGGGTATTGCGGGGTATGGCAGAGTATTGTGGGGTATGGCAGAGTATTGTGGGGTATTGAGGGGTATGGCAGAGTATTGTGGGGTATTGAGGGGTATGGCAGAGTATTGTGGGGTATTGAGGGGTATGGCAGAGTATTGTGGGGTATGGCAGAGTATTGTGGGGTATTGCAGAGCATTGCAGGGTATTATATTATGGAGGGATGGCTGAACATGGAGGGATGGATGGATGTGACTGTATTTGTCACAGAGCAGCGTTGTGGGCACTACAGATGCAGCCCACAACGCTGCTACCATTCGATCCCTCCCCCGCTCCTCCCCCTCTGTACCGATCGGTACACAGAGGGGAGGGAGGAACCGGTTTGTTTACATGTGATCGCTCCATCATTTGACGGAGCGATCACATGGTAAACGGCCGCGATTAGCGGCCGTTCACTGTGATGCACCGGGTCCTCTGGACCCGGCGGTCATGGAAGTTCTCAGGTGCGCGCCCCAGGGGGCGCGCGAGAGCAGTATTCTGGGAGGACGTCCCAGGGACGTCCACCCAGGATAACCCGACCACGCTGTGGCCGTCTTTCGGCTATGGCCCGGTCGGCATGTGGTTAAAGAAGCTTATCCTGCTTCTAACTAATACACGGTTTTACTTTCTCCATCAGCTCATCCCCCATAGCCCTTACCTTTTGTATCAATTGACCCTCCCTCCTATTATTATTATTATTATTATTATTATTATTATACAGGATTTATATAGCGCCGACAGTTTACGCAGCGCTTTACAACAACATTAGGGCAGACAGTACAAGTACAATACAATTCAATACAGGAGGAATCAGAGGGCCCTGCTCGTTAGAGCTTACAATCTAGGAGGGAGGGTCAAGTTATACAAAAGGGTAATAGCTGTGGGGGATGAGCTAATGGAGAAAATAATGCAGTTGTTAGATGGAGGCAGGATAGGCTTCTCTGAAGAGGAAAGTCTTCAGGGATCGCCTAAAAGTGGATAAATTTGGAGACAGTCTGACAGATTGGGGTAGGGAATTCCAGAGGATGGGCGAGGCTCGGGAGAAGTCCTGGAGGCGGATATGGGAGGAGGTGATGAGGGAGCTAGAGAGCAGGAGATCTTGGGAGGAACGGAGATGGCGTTTAGGTTGGTATTTTGAGACTAGGTTAGTGATGTAGCTGGGGGCACAGTTGTGGATGGCTTTGTAACTTATTGTTAGTATTTTGAATTTAATTCGTTGGGCGAGTGGCAGCCAATGGAGGGATTGGCAGAGAGGGGTAGCAGACACTGATCGGTTTGTAAGGTGGATGAGTCTGGCAGCAGCATTCATGATGGACTGAAGGGGGGATAGTCTATTTAAAGGTAAGCCAATGAGGAGGGAGTTGCAGTAGTCGAGGCGAGAGATAACCAGGGAGTGAATCAGGAGCTTTGTAGTTTCACTGGTTAGAAAGGGACGTAGTTTAGAGATGTTGCGGAGGTTGAGGCGGCAAGCTTTGGAAAGTGATTGGATGTGGGGCTGAAAGGAGAGTTCAGAATCTAGGATAACACCTAGCACCCTGACATGTGGGGACGGGTGGATGGTTTTGCCATTGCTCTTCACAGAGAAGTCAGGGGAAGAGGCACGTGGGGGAGGAAATATTATAAGCCCGGTTTTGGACAAGTTGAGTTTGAGGAAGTGGTGTGACATCCATACAGATATGTCGGTTAGTAAGTTAGTGATGCGTGAGGAGACTGATGGAGTGAGTTGAGGGGTGGAGAGATAGATTTGTGTGTCATCAGCATAGAAATGATATTGAAAGCCATGAGAGGCTATCAGCTGACCCAGGGAAGAGGTGTAGATTGAAAATAAAAGAGGTCCAAGAACAGAACCTTGGGGGACCCCGACAGAGAAGGGAAGAGGAGTGGAGGAAGTAGAATTGTAAGTGACACTGAAGGTGCGTTGGGATAGGTAGGATGAGAGCCACTGAAGAGCACAGTCACGGAGACCGATGGAGTGAAGTTTTTTGAGGAGGAGGGGGTGGTCAACCGTGTCAAAGGCAGCTGAAAGATCCAGAAGTAGGAGTACAGAATAGTGTCCGTTGGTTTTTGCAGTTAGTAGGTCATTTGTGAGTTTTAAAAGAGCAGTTTCTGTGGAGTGTTGAGGGCGAAATCCAGATTGAAGGGGATCAAGAAGGTTGTTTTTAATGAGGTGGTCACTCAGTTGGTTGTAAACCAGGCGTTCAAGGAGTTTAGAGGAAAAGGGGAGCAAGGAGATAGGGCGTAGGTTGTTAAGATTGGTAGGGTCCAAGGATGGTTTTTTGAGTATGGGAGTGACCAGTGCATGTTTTAGAGCATCGGGGAAGACGCCAGAGGTGAGGGAGAGATTGAAGATGTGGGTTAGAGAGTGTAGGATGGGGTCAGAGGGTGACCGTAGCATTTGAGAGGGAACAGGGTCCAGGGGACAGGTAGTTAGGTGGGCGATAGAAAGGAGTTTAGCAACTTCGTCTGGAGTAGTAGATTTGAATAGAGGTAGTGTCAGTTGTATCTGTTGACATGGGGTCTTAGCTGGGGGAGATACCTGTAGAGTGGAGATTTCATCACGGATTGTATCAATCTTGTTTTTGAAGTGATTAGCGATTTCCTGGGCAGTGAGTAAATCAGTGGGGGGAGGCGGTGGAGGACAAAGTAGAGAGTTGAAGGTAGAGAAGAGTTTACGGGGATTGGATGAGAAGGTATTAATAAGAGTTGTAAAATAGGTTTGCTTGGCAGTGTGGAGGAAAGAATAGTATTTTTGGAGGGCAGATTTGTATTGGTTGAAGTCTTTGAGAGACTTAGTCTTGTGCCACAGACGCTCAAGAGCGCGACTACGTTTTTTGAGAATTTTAGTGTCATCTGTTTGCCAGGGTTGTAGGGGTCGAGGCCTGATTCTGCGTGTAGTAAGGGGAGCGAGCTTGTCCAGGGTGGAGGACAGAGATTTATTGTAGATGGATATGGCTTGGTTGGGGCAGGACAGGGGGGAGATTTTGTCATAGAGGTGGTCGGTAGCAGAGTAGAGGAGAGAGGAGTTGAAGTTGCGAAAGTTTCTACGGGTGACGGTTAGGCGATTGGAGGGAAAGGTGGTGGAAGACAGGGGGAGAGAGAAACTAATAAGGTGGTGGTCGGAGAGAGGAAAAGGATTGTTTGAGAAGTTGCATGGAGTGCATAGGTAAGAGAATACAAGGTCAAGAGTGTTGCCATCAGAGTGAGTAGAAGCCTGTACCCATTGCTTCAGGTCAAATGAAGAGGTTAGACTAAGAAGTTTAGAAGTAGCAGGAATGTTTGTATTAGCAGGGATGTTGAAATCACCGAGAAGGATTGTGGGAATTTCCGAAGAGAGAAAGTAGGGTAGCCAGGCAGAAAACTCATCAAGGAAAGTCGATAATGGTCCAGGGGGCCGGTAGATCACAGCAATTCTTAGGGAAGTGGGAGAGAATAGACGTATACAGTGGGCTTCGAATGATGAGAGTGAAAAAGAGGGAGGAGGGTGAATAACCTGGAAGGTGCTCTGGGGGGATAGGAGGAATCCCACTCCACCTCCCTTGCGTCCATTAGGCCTGGGGGAGTGAGTCCAGTGAAGGCCACCCTGGGAGAGGGAAGCAGGAGAAGGGGTGTCATATTCGTGGAGCCAGGTTTCTGTGAGAGCAAGTAGATTAAAGGAATTAGTGACAAAGAGGTCATGAACAGCAGTGAGTTTGTTGCAGACAGAGCGGGCGTTCCAGAGGGCACAGGAGAGAGTGAGGCTGGTGTTGGTAAGAAGAGGAATGGAGACTAGATTGTGTAGATTGCGACTACTGCCAGAGGGTGTAGGGTGATGGTGATGGGTGTGTTGGGCACAGTTAAATAAAGTGGGCCCAGGGTTTGGGGAAATATCTCCAGCGATTAGGAGAAGCAGAAGAGTGAGGGAGGTAATATGAGAATATGATTTGTATGAGGGGACATGCTTCAGTATCCTGGGGGGTATGTTAGCAAGTGGACTTAGAGTTAGAAAGAGGTGATGAGTGCAGTAATAGGGGGAGGGGAGAAGTGAGGGTGATATGTACAGGTTGTGGGGTGGAGCAGAGGGATGTAGAAAAGAGAGTTTGAGGAGAGAGGCAGCAATTGTGAAAAGGAGGAGAGGTAAAGAGTGCATGTTTCAGAGAGGAAGATGATAAGATTAGGAAATGGGGTCACCTGCAGTCTTTTATAGTTTGCTTTGTGCAAATCGCTGAAGTGCAAGAGCGGAAGTGCCACTTATTTTAAGAACGCCACTTCTTTGGAAGAACCCCCTGTATGTGCAGCCCCCTGTATGTGTTCCCCCGTAAGGAAGGCCTTGTTTTTATACTGTGTGTTGGGTGTGGGTTGAATCTGGCAATTAATCAATTAGGAGGGCATATTAGCAACACAGCTAGCAGGGCATAACTTTCACACCACAATCAAACTGCAAGGGGACTAAAAGGCCAAAATTGTAAAGATAAGGGAACCCATAATTTAGGTAAGACTTAATGGCTAAATAAACATTGAAATAATGTGAGCATGGCTACAGATGGAGTTGAAACAGTGGTGACAAACAGATTTACCCAATAAGCTTTTTTGCAGTCATGCAATGTTCAGTTTTAAGGTATGTGGAGATATAAACGCAGGTTTACCCAATAAGCTTTTTTGCAGTCATGCAATGTTCAGTTTTAAGGTATGTGGAGATATAAACGCAGGTTTACCCAATAAGCTTTTTTGCAGTCATGCAATGTTCAGTTTTAAGGTATGTGGAGATATAAACGCAGGTTTACCCAATAAGCTTTTTTGCAGTCATGCAATGTTCAGTTTTAAGGTATGTGGAGATATAAACGCAGGTTTACCCAATAAGCTTTTTTGCAGTCATGCAATGTTCAGTTTTAAGGTATGTGGAGATATAAACGCAGGTTTACCCAATAAGCTTTTTTGCAGTCATGCAATGTTCAGTTTTAAGGTATGTGGAGATATAAACGCAGGTTTACCCAATAAGCTTTTTTGCAGTCATGCAATGTTCAGTTTTAAGGTATGTGGAGATATAAACGCAGGTTTACCCAATAAGCTTTTTTGCAGTCATGCAATGTTCAGTTTTAAGGTATGTGGAGATATAAACGCAGGTTTACCCAGTAAGCTTTTTTGCAGTCATGCAATGTTCAGTTTTAAGGTATGTGGAGATATAAACGCAGGTTTACCCAATAAGCTTTTTTGCAGTCATGCAATGTTCAGTTTTAAGGTATGTGGAGATATAAACGCAGGTTTACCCAATAAGCTTTTTTGCAGTCATGCAATGTTCAGTTTTAAGGTATGTGGAGATATAAACGCAGGTTTACCCAATAAGCTTTTTTGCAGTCATGCAATGTTCAGTTTTAAGGTATGTGGAGATATAAACGCAGGTTTACCCAATAAGCTTTTTTGCAGTCATGCAATGTTCAGTTTTAAGGTATGTGGAGATATAAACGCAGGTTTACCCAATAAGCTTTTTTGCAGTCATGCAATGTTCAGTTTTAAGGTATGTGGAGATATAAACGCAGGTTTACCCAATAAGCTTTTTTGCAGTCATGCAATGTTCAGTTTTAAGGTATGTGGAGATATAAACGCAGGTTTACCCAATAAGCTTTTTTGCAGTCATGCAATGTTCAGTTTTAAGGTATGTGGAGATATAAACGCAGGTTTACCCAATAAGCTTTTTTGCAGTCATGCAATGTTCAGTTTTAAGGTATGTGGAGATATAAACGCAGGTTTACCCAATAAGCTTTTTTGCAGTCATGCAATGTTCAGTTTTAAGGTATGTGGAGATATAAACGCAGGTTTACCCAATAAGCTTTTTTGCAGTCATGCAATGTTCAGTTTTAAGGTATGTGGAGATATAAACGCAGGTTTACCCAATAAGCTTTTTTGCAGTCATGCAATGTTCAGTTTTAAGGTATGTGGAGATATAAACGCAGGTTTACCCAATAAGCTTTTTTGCAGTCATGCAATGTTCAGTTTTAAGGTATGTGGAGATATAAACGCAGGTTTACCCAATAAGCTTTTTTGCAGTCATGCAATGTTCAGTTTTAAGGTATGTGGAGATATAAACGCAGGTTTACCCAATAAGCTTTTTTGCAGTCATGCAATGTTCAGTTTTAAGGTATGTGGAGATATAAACGCAGGTTTACCCAATAAGCTTTTTTGCAGTCATGCAATGTTCAGTTTTAAGGTATGTGGAGATATAAACGCAGGTTTACCCAATAAGCTTTTTTGCAGTCATGCAATGTTCAGTTTTAAGGTATGTGGAGATATAAACGCAGGTTTACCCAATAAGCTTTTTTGCAGTCATGCAATGTTCAGTTTTAAGGTATGTGGAGATATAAACGCAGGTTTACCCAATAAGCTTTTTTGCAGTCATGCAATGTTCAGTTTTAAGGTATGTGGAGATATAAACGCAGGTTTACCCAATAAGCTTTTTTGCAGTCATGCAATGTTCAGTTTTAAGGTATGTGGAGATATAAACGCAGGTTTACCTGTGGAGAGAGAAGAAAATGATCAGATGGATGGAGCAAGAGCGGAAGTGCCACTTATTTTAAGAACGCCACTTCTTTGGAAGAACCCCCTGTATGTGCAGCCCCCCTCCTAGATTGTAAGCTCTAGCGAGCAGGGCCCTCTGATTCCACTTGTACCAAATTGTAATCTAACTGTAATGTCTACCTTCATTTTTTTAAGCGCTGCGCAAACTGTTGGTGCTATATAAACCCTGTATAATAATAACTGTATATATTACATTTATCTTTATATTCACAGATATTTAATAAAATATTATATTAAATTGAAAGGCAAAGCTTAAATTGATATATGAAGAATAATGCAGAGCAGACAGGTTACAACAAGATAAGAAACACATTTCTAAAAGGATGTCGGTGTAATGAGCAGATGGTGCTTCAGTAAGTAGATGGGCTGGTTCATATCAGAACACCTGGAAGCCTTTCAAGAATTTGTAGCTCACGTTCATAGATGATGGTGAATGAGAATATAAATACACCGAACAGTATATAAGACATCTGTTCTGATACACAGAAATCCCTCAAAGTTTTTAGTCTATATAAAAGATACTATGAACCCTCTGCCTCGGCTAACATCCAGCTTGTTAAGATACTACTATAATAATGAGACTCCCTCATCCCATGATACATAATGACTCAAGGACTTATGTGGACAACTTTGTAGTTTTTATCTCATAGATATAACCCTGGGTCCTGATAGCCAAATGGAAAGTTCAAAGCTTTTTTCATTATTGGGAAGGTCTCTGTGTGGGCAGGCACTATAAGAAACAGAACATTTCAAGCAAGCTTTCATACAGAAAACCCAAAGGAAACTTAAAGTCAAAGTGGAGATTCCTTCAACACCACCTCTCCTGAGGGACTAAAATAACGCTCCATACATACAGGTACAACTCCACCTCATGTAGGACTGTGTAGAAACAAGCAGGAATTGCCAAACAGGCAGGTGGGGATCTACAAACATTCACAAATGACGCCTACTGGACTGAGCTGGTGGATGACTTCCATTCAGAGGGAGCTGTGTGCAAGAAGGCTTTGGCCCTATGTAAATACATGGGAACCTTGGAAAGTCTGATTTCTTGAGAATGGGAGCAGAGTAGGGGGAAGGACCTAATAGTGACTAGCTGCAGCGAATGGTGGAGCGAAATTGTACTAACAGTGTGAGGGGCTTAAAACTTGAGCTTATGTACAGAGAGCAGGAGTCAGAAGTATGTACAGGGCCGGATTTCCCACAAGGCCACCGAGGCCAGGCCTTGGGGCGGCAGTGGTGCAGGGGCGGCGCTGCTCCTGTGGCGACTTCTTGGCTTTCGCAGCCGGCTCTGTGGGTCTGTGATGGGGGGGTCAGTCTATGATGAGGGGTCTGCTATGGGTCAGGTCAGTCTGTAAAGGGGGTCGTGATGTAAAGGGGGGACTGAGGACACTGATGTAAAAGGGGGTCGTGATATAAAAGGGGGTATGTGATGTAAAGGGGGGACTGAGGACACTGATGTAAAAGGGGGTCTGTGATTTCTGCACTAGCAAAACACAGGTCTCTGCAAGGGCAATAGAAAACAGTTGTTTTCTATGTGTCCTTTTCACACTGCAACAGCACCACTGCATGCTGAGCAGTGTGGCGCAAAATGCATACTGTTTCTATGCACTGCGACTGTGGTGCATAAAAATTAATGAAATGTATTTGCATAAAGAACTATTTACGATCATCTTTGGGTCAAGAAAGACTGAACAGTTTAGCTTTACTTGCCATTGAGTCAGAACTTTTAAATACTTTGTCCTACGAAGATATTATCGATGAGTTTGCCAAAAGAAAAGTTAGAACTAAAAAATTGTAGGGAGTTTCTTACTGCTATAATCTTTAAAAGGCATTTTCTGCATTACAGAGTATTTTCAGTCTGTACAATTAAAGCCAGTTATTTTCAGTGTTCTCGTGTGTGGAGATATGTTTTTAATTGATCTACTGTAGCAGTCATTGATAAAGGACGAGAATGGTGGTGTGTGTGTGTGGCGGCATTAAAGGACCCAGCCTTGGGGCGGCAAAGGGAGTAAATCCGGGCCTGAGTATGTAACATAAATATTGCAGGGGTCAGGTGTGTACAGTACAGAGTGTGGAGTCAAGTGTGTGTAGCATACAAAGTGTAGGAGTCAAAACTATATACACAACCCAGCACATTGCACCCCCCATGATTCTTTTAACCATCGTCCTATATGTAGAACTACGCCCGCAAGGGCTGCTCGTAACTGGCTCCCCTATTTCTGCACAGCCAAGCAACACACATTTTCCATTTGCATTTGGACACAAGAAATCAATCCCTGGGCTTGTTTTTATTAGGGATAACAAGTTGGATGGGGTAGAGGGGTTATGGGATGTCCAACTTGACTGAAGCAACAGATGTGGACAACTTCTTTTCAATGTACAGAGAAAAGATCCTGGACACAATCAGTCTTTAAAGGGGTTGTAAAGGTAAGATTTTTTTTTTTTTTAAATAACAAACATGTTATACTTACCTTCACTGTGCAGCTCGTTCTGCACAGAGTGGCCCCCAACCTGGTCTTCTGGGGTCCCTCGGCGGCTGTTTCAGCTCCTCCCCGCAAGCATTAACCACCTTAATGCGAGCTCCCTCGCATGGTGGTTAGTGCTTGCGGGCGCGCTCCCGTGATACAGCCGGCGGCTATAGCCGCTCACTGTATCACTCGGCCCCGCCCCCCAGCGCGCCGCGTCATTGGATGTGATTGACAGCAGCGCGAGCCAATGGCTGCGCTGCTTCCAATCCATCCACTGTAGCCAATCAGCGGCCAGGGTGAGCGGAGGAATAGCTGTCGGGAACGCGAAGCTGACTTTCGAGGCGTCAGGTAAGTAAAACGGGGGGGCTGGGGGCGGCGGTATTGTCAGAAGTTTTTTCACCTTAATGCATAGAATGCATTAAGGTGAAAAAATTTTTACCTTTACAACCCCTTTAAGGTTCAGTGGCAAAAGTCTCTTGCGGACTAGGAGCTCTTAGTACCCTTTTTTAAATAGCACAAAACTTTGCAAAACTGCATGCTGGAGTATCTCCTCTCCTCTGTAGAACTTCTCCCAGCTCCACTGCCTGCAGGTACTACCAGCCCACCTGGCTGCTCAGAAGATCTCCCAGGACAAGCGATAAAACAGGTTAAGCACAGCGCTGTCCTTTGAAAGCTTGCTACATGTGAAAGTCTCTCCCCTTGTGAATCTCTGGGTGTGCCAATGTACTCACTTTGTGTTCCTTGCTCCCTTCTGCTCCTAGGCAAGATTCCTTCTCAAACAAGATGCTGAAAGGATTCTCTCCAGCAAGCCCGAGCCCAGCAAAGCCCCCTTAGACCTAGGGGACCCCACCTAGGCCACAGAAAGCCTCCTCAGCACTCCATCTTCCACCCGACTCCCCTTGCTGTCTAGGCTCTGCCATATTTAAGGGCTGATCCATCCACCCTGCCAGGACATTTTGCCTGGGGATTGGTCAGACTCCTCTATGTATGCAGATCAGGACGTCCTGGCCTCCGTCCACTAACTTCCAGAAGCTTCTATAAGCTTCCAGATCCAGGGGGAGGTACCCGAGATGTGCATCTGTAAAGCCATCCAGCCGAACCTGCAGTAACCCGACCCAGTTACGGACTCCTATAACTTACCATGAGTCATGAACTTAAATTTACCTACTAGAGGGTGCTACATACAGTATCTCACAAAACTGAGTACACCCCTCACATTTTTGTAAATATTTTCTTCTATCTTTTCATGTGACAACACTGAAGAAATGACACTTTGCTACAATGTAAAGTAGTGAGTGTACAGCTTGTATATAAGTGTAAAATTGCTGTCCCCTCAAATTAACTCAACACACAGCCATTAATGTCTAAACCGCAGGCAACAAAAGTGAGTACACCCCTAAGTGAAAATGTCCAAATTGGGCCCAAAGTGTCAATATTTTGCGTGGCCACCATTATTTTCCAGCGCTGCCTTAAACCTCTTGGGCATGGAGTTCACCAGAGCTTCACAGGTTGCCACTGGAGTCCTCTTCCACTCCTCCATGAGGACATCACAGAGCTGGTGAATGTTAGAGACCTTGCGCTCCTCCACCTTCCGTTTGAGGATGCCCCACAGATGCTCAATAGGGTTTAGGTCTGGAGACATGCTTGGCCAGTCCATCACCTTTACCCTCAGCTTCTTTAGCAAGGCAGTGGTCATCTTGTAGGTGTGTTTGGGGTCATTATGTTGGAATACTGCCCTGAGGCAAAGTCTCCGGAGGGAGGGGATCATGCTCTGCTTCATTATGTCACAGTACATGTTGGCATTCATGGTTCCCTCAATGAACTGTAGCTCCCCAGTGTAGACAGCACTCATGCAGCCACAGACCATGACACTCCCACCACCATGCTTGACTGTATGCAAAAAACACTTGTCTTTGTGCTCCTCACCTGGTTGCTGCCACACACGCTCGTCCCCATCTGAATCAAATGAGTTTATCTTGGTCTCATTAGACCACAGGACATGGTTCCAGTAATCCATGTCCTTAGTTTGCTTGTCTTCAGCAAACTGTTTGCGGGCTTTCTTGTGCATCATCTTTAGAAGAGGCTTCCTTCTGGGACAACAGCCATACAGACCAATTTGATGCAGTGTGCGGCGTATTGTCTGAGCACCGATAGAGTGACCTCTCACCCTGCTGTGTGCTCCTATGCCCTTTGGTGGCCTGCATAAGGTTTTTTATGCGTGGGGGGGGGGGGAGCTGTACCCAATTGCAGCTAGCTAGCCCAGTCATGGTCGCTCCATCCATGCCCCACTGGGCACAGGAAGGTATGAGGGGCTGCTTATTTTATCCCTGGGCATGTCCAGGGGATGATGGTAGTTCACCCAGAGGATAAAGAGCCATGTGCCCACCCCTAGGGAAGGAAGGTAATAGGGCACTCCACTACAAATACAACCTATGTAACCCTACACAGCCCTAAGTAGCCCCAGACAGCCCTATTTACCCATACTGTCATACACTCACTAAAGTGAAAGAGTGCTGTAACAACTGAGGGCTAGTTAACTGGCATCAGCACATAGATAAGAACATATACTCACCAGCCACTTTATTAGGTACACCTGTTCAATTGCTTGTTAACACAAATTGCTAATCAGCCAATCACATGGCAGTAACTCAATGCATTTAGGCATCTAGACATGGTGAAGACGACTTGCTGATGTTCAAACCAAGCATCAGAATGGGGAAGAAAGGGGATTTAAGTGACTTTGAATGTGGCATGGTTGTTGGTTTCAGACAGGCTGGTCTGAGTATTTCAAAAACTGCTGATCTACTGGGATTTTCCCACACAACCATCTCTAGGATTTACAGAGAATGTTCCAAAAAGAAAAAATATCCAGTGAGCGGCAGTTGTGTGGAGGAAAATGCTTTGTTGATGTCAGAGATAAAAAGGCAACAGTAACTTAAATAACCACTCAACCAAGGTATGCAGAATACCATCCCTAAACGCACAACACATCGAACCCTGAAGCAGATGGGCTACAACAGCAGAACACCACACCGGTGTCTCTCCTGTCAGCTAAGAACAGGAAACTGAGGCTACAATTCGCACAGGTTCACCAAAATTGGACAATAGAAGATTGGAAAAATGTTGCCTGGTCTGATGAGTCTGGATTTCAGTTGTGACATTCAGATGGTCGGGTCAGAATTTGGCATAAACAACATGAAAGCATGGATCCATCCTGCCTTGTATAACCGGTTAAGGCTGGTGGTGGTGTAATGATGTGGGGGATATTTTCTTGGCAAATTTTGGGCCCCTTAGTACAAACTGAGCATCGTTTAAACACCACGGCCTACCTGAGTATTGTTGCTGACCATGTCCATCCCTTTATGACTACAGTGTCCCCATCTTCTGATGGCTCCTTCCAGCAGGATAATTCACCATGTCACAAAGCTCAAATCATCTTACCACTGGTTCCTTGAACATGATAATGAGGTCGCTGTACTCCAATGGCCTCCACCAGATCTCAATCCAATAGAGCACCTTTGGGATGTGGTGGAACGGGAGATTCGCATCATAGATGTGCAGCCGACAAATCTGCAGCAACTGCGTGATGCCATCATGCCACTATGGACCAAAATCTCTGAGGATTGTTTCCAACACCTTGTTAAATCTATGCCATGAAGAATTAAGGCAGTTCCGAAAGCTAAAGGAGGCCGAACCCGGTACTAGCAAGGTGTACATATTAAAGTGGCCAGCGAGTGTATCTTGCCAGCACACTATGGATCCGTAATTAATTGTCCAATGTTTATTGAAGTGATCACATCACAATAAGTATAGGTGCAACGTTTCCAGGCCATGCGGGACCTCTTTGTCAGGCATGTGATAAGTTCAAATGTGTGTTTGCACTATAGCCTTTCTATTTCACCTTTATGATGATTTAACTGTACAAGATCGTGATCAGGCATATCTATCCAATAGAACCGCGGTAAAGCCAATGGACTTAGTTAAGTTAGGCAATTGTGCATGCGCAGTGTGGTAACGGATCAGTAAAAGAAGGAGACAAGGCTTGTTGCATGCGTGGGTTGGAAGCCAGCGCTATGGTATGGCAACTAGTGGTGCAGGATCACCAGAAGGTGGACCAAGCTGTCACACCACAGAGACAACAGGAGAAGACAATGGAGCAGATAAACTAAGATTGGTATTTGTTCGGGAGTGCAAATTGTTACATGTGACATCTGACATCATAGAAAGGAACCATATGAGTTCAGAAAAGGAGGAAGTAAAACAGCTGAAACACATTTTTTGGTCACTGCGAAATGATGTGAAACTGAAACTAAACTGAAACTAAACTCCTGTCAGTATGTCAGGGAAGTCTGAACTGAAAGTATTTTAAAATTTTCACTTTTGTGATAAATCCTAAAACAGGGATCCTCAAACTACGGCCCTCCAGCTGTTGCAGAACTACTAGGGTTGCCAACTGTCCGGGATTCACCCGGACAGTTCGGGTTTGGAATCATGCGTCCGGGTTTCAGACTGCCTGAAACCCGGACACTTTATTCAGACTGGACTATGGCTTCCCAACAGGATTGCTGGCTGCAGTTGTCTAAGCTGAGAGTGTCTGTTACACTCTCTTTCATGCTGGCCAAAGCCAGCACTAACAACCCCCCCACAACACACACACAGATGGGAAAGGAGAGAGGGCTCGATGTGCACCTCTGCCTCCCGCCCCTACCCCTCTGTGTCTGCCCACACTCCAATCCCCAGGGCTGTGCCTAAGAAAAGGAAAGTTGGGGCTGGAAATTTTTAGTCCAGCAGCCTCAGATACATCTGGATGAGAGGTGCTGACTGCCAAGGGGTGAGTGAGCTCACCATCCATCCCTGTCTGTGACTGAATGCTCCCCCTTCTCTCTCCTGCCTCTGAGTGAGTACACTAAGGTAAATGAGGTTTCTCAGAGCACACCTTACATCAGAGTTCCCCTTTATACAAGAGGCCACTCTGTAAGTTCCTCCTTACATCGGAGTACTCTTCATACATCAGGGTCCTCAGTGTTCCCCCTTAAATCAGGGTTCCCAGAGCATGCCTTATGTTAGAGTCCCCAGAGTTCTCTCTTACATCAGAGTCTGCAGAAACCCCCCTTACAGTGAAAGGGAACTCTGCGAGTTCAGATGCAAAAAGGAGAACTCTGTGGACTCTGATGTAAAGGGGGACTTTTGTTATTAACTTCATATGATTAGAAATGTTATTTATTAGCAAAATATATATAGCTGTGTGCCGCTAAAGTGTTCAGGTTTGTCTGGAAGAAAAGGTGGCAACCCTAAGAACTACACATCCCATGAGGCATTGTAAAACTCTGACATTCACAGACATGACTAGGCATGATGGGAATTGTAGTTCCTGAACACCTGGAGGGCTGCAGTTTGAAGACCCCTGTCCTAAAACCTCAGCATATAAAGAGAGAGCTAAAAGATGGAGCTCAACAGACCAGCAATCCAGCAGAACCAGAATCCTTTCTGGAGACCAAGGAGCCCACAAAGCAGAACATCCCTTGCACCCCAGTACACAATGACCAGCACATATTCCTGGACAGTCCTCGTTCTACTGAGCCTTAGCTCCATCGTCTCTGCCCGAACCTGCAAATGGCTCCATTGAAACCAAGAATAATGGACAAAACAGATTCTGTGCAGCTTCGACCAGATGGTGAGTTCCCACTACACCTCCTCTCTCCATCCTCATAACTCCATCTATCTCGGTTGTCTACCTACAACCTCTTGGTGTGCTCCCCATTGCTCTTCTCTCTTCATCACATCCTGGGGGTCTCATCTACAGTATCTGTTAAGTCTTCATATAACACGTCTCACCTTCTCTCCATCCCTATTATCTCATAAATCTCAGTTGTCTACATACAACCTCATGGTGTGACCCCGCCATGAGAGTCTCAACTACGATATCTTCCATATAGCCAGATGATGAGGTTGTACCACACCTTATCTCCTCTCTCCATCACCATTATCCCCTGTATCTCTGTTGTCTATATACAATCTATTGGTGTGGTCCCTATACTGCTTTTCTGTCTCTATCCCACCCTGGGGGAAGGAGTGGGTCTCAACTACAGTATCGGACATGTCTTCATTTAACCAGATAGAGAGTTTGCACCACTTTCCATCCCCATGATCTCATCTATTCATACAATCTCTTAGTGTGCTCTTCATACTGCTCTTCTCTCTCTGTCCCACCATGGAGGGGGGGGGGGGGGGGACTCATCTACAGTATCTGACATGTCTTTATATAACCAGATGATGAGTTTGTACCACACCTCATCTCTCTCCATCCCCATAATCCCACCTATCTCTGTTTTCTACATACAATTACTTGGTGTGGTACCCATTACTGTTCTTCCCAGTCCATCCCACCCTGGGGGGGGGTGGAGTCTCATCTACAGTATCTGACATGTCATCATTTAACCAGATGGTGAGTTTGTACCGCTCCTTACCCTTTCCTATCTCATTCCCTTTCACAAAAATCACATCTTTCTCATGTTGCACAGCAGACACAAAGATCCTTCTGATCTTTTTTCTGCTTTTCTAAACTGCCCACACACCAGTAGAATTTAGTTTGAAAGTCTTAATTTTTGGAACGTCCATTCAATTTTCTGATGGGTAATGGGGTAATTTCGACGTTGGTTTTCAAATCCAAGGATGTAAAAATGAGAAGTTGCAGGATGACATTTTCTTACAGAAACAAATTGATTATTGTGAATGTGTTTTTTGTTTGGGAAGCATCAAACATATTGTAATGAAACCTGTCTAATATGTCTGGGTTTCCATTGAAATAGCAGATCTTTAGACAAAATTTTAAGAGCCTTCAAAATGAGTTGATGGAATCAATGATGGCAAGTAAGAATGTTCTGACAAATGATTTTTCCATGAAAGTTCAAACAAAAATCTAACTGTGTATAACCAGCTTTAGCCCTTAATATTGGAGGGAATCTACAAGGGGGATTCTTTCCATGGACTACAAATGTAAGGAAGATTCCTATTGACCATCAAGCTAATGTACCAAGATTTGTAGTTATATTTATTATCAAGGGTTCCCTGAGGCTGGAAAGTTTCTCTGTGTTAAAAAGGTTAAGAAAGGCTGGTCTACATCCATCAGCTTCTTACACTGCAACGCATCTCCTCCGTCCCATCCATGGTATAAGGTGTTGCCTTACATTTCTCCCCTCCCCCTAATACTGCACTCATCACCTCTTTCTAACTCTAAGCCCACTTGCTAACATACCCCCCAGGATACTGAAGCATGTCCCCTCAAATCATATTCTCATATTACCTCCCTCACTCTTCTGCTTCTCCTAATCGCTGGAGATATTTCCCCAAACCCTGGGCCCCCCTTATTTAACTGTGCCCAACACACCCATCACCCTACACCCTCTGGCAGTAGTCGCAATCTACACAATTTAGTCTCCATTCCTCTTCTTCCCAACACCAGCCTCCCTCTCTCCTGCAACAAACTCACTGCTGTTCATGACCTCTTTGTCACTAATTCCTTTAATCTACTTGCTCTCACCGAAACCTGGCTCCACGAATATGACACCCCTTATCCTGCTTCCCTCTCCCAGGGTGGCCTTCACTGGACTCACTGCCCTAGGCCTAATGGACGCAAGGGAGATGGAGTGGGATTCCTCCTATCCCCCCAGAGCACCTTTCAGGTTATTCACCCTCCTCGCTCTTTTTCCCTCTCACCATTCGAAGCCCACTGTATACGTCTATTCTCTCCTACTTCCCTAAGAATTGCTGTGATCTACCGGCCCCCTGGACCATTATCGACTTTCCTTGAAGAGTTTTCTGCCTGGCTACCCTACTTTCTCTCTTCGGATATTTCCACAATCCTTCTTGGTGATTTCAACATCCCTGCTAATACAAACACTCCTGCTACTTCTAAACTTCTTAGTCTAACCTCTTCATTTGACCTGAAGCAATGGGTACAGGCTTCTACTCACTCTGATGGCAACACCCTTGACCTTGTATACTCCTACCTATGCACTCCATGCAACTTCTCAAACAATCCTTTTCCTCTCTCCGACCACCACATTATTAGTTTCTCTCTCCCCGTCTTCCACCACCTTTCCCTCCAATCGCCTAACCATCACCCGTAGAAACTTTCGCAACTTCAACTCCTCTCTCCTCTATTCTGCTACCGACCACCTCTATGACAAAATCTCTCCCCTGTCCTGCCCCAACCAAGCCACGTTCATCTACAATAAATCTCTGTCCTCCACCCTGGACAAGCTCGCTCCCCTCACTACACGCAGAATCAGGCCTCGACCCCTACAACCCTGGCAAACAGATGACACTAAAATTCTCAAAAAACGTAGTCGCGCTCTTGAGCATCTGTGGCACAAGACTAAGTCTCTCAAAGACTTCAACCAATACAAATCTGCCCTCCAAAAATACTATTCTTTCCTCCACACTGCCAAGCAAACCTATTTTACAACTCTTATTAACACCTTCTCATCCAATCCCCATAAACTCTTCTCTACCTTTAACTCTCTACTTTGTCCTCCACCGCCTCCACCCACTGACTTACTCACTGCCCAGGAAATTGCTAATCACTTCAAAAACAAGATTGATACAATCCGTGATGAAATCTCCATTCTACAGGTATCTCCCTTAGCTAAGACCCCATGTCAACAGGTACAACTGACACTCCCCCTATTCAAATCTGCTACTACAGATGAAGTTGCTAAACTCCTTTCTATCGCCCACCTAACCACCTGTCCCCTGGACCCTATTCCCTCTCAAATGCTACGGTCACCCTCTGACCCCATCCTACACTCTCTAACCCACATCTTCAATCTCTCCCTCACCTCTGGCATCTTCCCCGGTGCTCTAAAACATGCACTGGTCACCCCCATACTCAAAAAGCTGTCTTTGGACCCTACCAATCTTAACAACCTACGCCCCATCTCCTTGCTCCCCTTTTCCTCTAAACTCCTTGAACGCCTGGTTTACAACCAACTGAGTGACCACCTCATTGAAAACAACCTTCTTGATCCCCTTCAATCTGGATTTCGCCCTCAACACTCCACAGAAACTGCTCTTTTAAAACTCACAAATGACCTACTAACTGCAAAAACCAACAGACACTATTCTGTACTCCTACTTCTGGATCTTTCAGCAGTGTTTGACACGGTTGACCACCCCCTCCTCCTCAAAAAAGTTTACTCCCTCGGTCTCCGTGACTGTGCTCTTCAGTGGTTCTCATCCTACCTATCCCAACGCACCTTCAGTGTCACTTACAATTCTACTTCCTCCACTCCTCTTCCCTTCCCTGTCGGGGTCCCCCAAGGTTCTGTTCTTGGACTTCTTTTATTTTCAATCTACACCTCTTCCCTGAGTCAGTTGATAGCCTCTCACGGCTTTCAATATCATTTCTATGTTGATGACACACAAATCTATCTCTCCACCCCTCAACTCACTCCATCAGTCTCCTCACGCATCACTAACTTACTAACCGACATATCTGTATGGATGTCACACCACTTCCTCAAACTCAACTTGTCCAAAACCGAGCTTATAATATTTCCTCCCTCACGTGCCTCTTCCCCTGACTTCTCTGAAGAGCAATGGCAAAACCATCCACCCGTCCCCACATGTCAGGGTACTAGGTGTTATCCTGGATTCTGAACTCTCCTTTTGGCCCCACATCCAATCACTTTCCAAAGCTTGCTGCCTCAACCTCCGCAACATCTCTAAACTACGTCCCTTTCTAACCAGTGAAACCACAAAGCTCCTGATTCACTCCCTGGTCATCTCTCGCCTTGACTACTGCAACTCACTCCTCATTGGCTTACCTTTAAATAGACTATCCCCCCTTCAGTCCATCATGAATGCAACTGCCAGACTCATCCACCTTACAAACCGCTCAGTGTCTGCTACCCCTCTCTGCCAATCCCTCCATTGGCTGCCACTCGCCCAACGAATTAAATTCAAAATACTAACAATAAGTTACAAAGCCATCCACAACTCTGCCCCCAGCTACATCACTAACCTAGTCTCAAAATACCAACCTAATCGCCATCTCCGTTCCTCCCAAGACCTCCTGCTCTCTAGCTCCCTCATCACCTCCTCCCATATCCGCCTCCAGGACTTCTCCCGAGCCTCGCCCATCCTCTGGAATTCCCTACCCTAATCTGTCAGACTGTCTCCAAATTTATCCACTTTTAGGCGATCCCTAAAAACTTTCCTCTTCAGAGAAGCCTATCCTGCCTCCATCTAACAACTGCACTATTTTCTCCATTAGCTCATCCCCCACAGCTATTACCCTTTTGTATAACTTGACCCTCCCTCCTAGATTGTAAGCTCTAAGGAGCAGGGCCCTCTGATTCCTCCTGTATTGAATTGTATTGTACTGTCTGCCCTAATGTTGTAAAGCGCTGCGTAAACTGTCGGCGCTATATAAATCCTGTATAATAATAATACATTTAGATGGTGGGTTCCCAGCACTCATCCCTCATTAGGACGTCCCTCCTTCATTAGTATCTACATACAACTACTTGGTCAGATTTGCCTTGTTCTTTCCAGTTCTCTTAAGCCCCTTTATATGAGGTTCTGGTCTCTCTTTGAGTCTCCTCACAATCATATGGAAGCCATATTTTAGTAAATTTCAAATTACAAGCAAAAAAATATTTATTAGTTGATTTCCACCATACACAAAGACACAATCATTTCCATTATGGATACATTAGTTTTAGGTTCTGAGGTAATTGAAAAAAATAAAATTTTCTACATTTTGCAGAGGGCCATCATAATTAAGGGGGACTTGAGCTCCGGAAGCTTTGGTGCAGACCACCACTGGGCTCCTTCCACATCTTCGTGTCCAAATCTTATCTCTCCTGTATATTGTGTGTGAATGTATTGACTCCATAGTTATATAGGAATTTATAGCAATGTCACTGACGGATCATAACCATGATTAGTGTATTATAAACACTGTTTGTTTTTTTTTGCCTTTTAGGTTCCTGCAAATATAACTGGCCAAACCTGCCAAGCGAACACACAACTTCCGGTCATTGACTTGCTTTTCAATATTAATTTAGGTATTTGGCATCAAACACTCCATTGTTTTGTCAGAAGAGATGAGGTCTATGTATAAGGATTTCTCCTGTCTCCTTTGTATATCATTACATTATGAGGCTTAGAGTGTGAAGGCCATTTTTCATGAGGAGTTTCATAAATCTACGAAGTATCATACTACACAGCTGGGAGGAGTTGTTGGTAAGAAGACTTTTAGGATTAACATCAGATCCCCAGAGCTGGGATGACTCTCAGGGTGGATAACAGCCCTTTGGTGATGGTCTGTGCCCTACCAATATCACGAGCCTGGTGCCCAGCTAGTCAGCTCATACACCAAGTAGTCAGGCTAGTCTTTTTCCAGCAGTTGGTGAATCTTTTTTTTGCTGTAAAATGTAGGAATCTCCTATCACTTGATAAATGCACTTCATATTGGCCGTGTGGTCTCATGGTATTTTTTTTTGTTGCTTCTTCCAGGTTGAGTCTGCAGCCATTGCTGTCCGTGAAGTTGGCAACCAAACCATCCAAGTTCTACAGAACAAACCACAGCACACCGGACTACCACCCAGCCTTGGAGAGGCTTCAGGAACTGCGCCATCACCAACAGCAGTAGCTGTCTGATTGTGTAAGTGTCCAGCTGACCCCGCAAGCCCATCTCCACTAAGCATGTACAGGCAGTAGCATTATATATTGATGTTTTCTATCTTACAGATCCAAGATGGAGCAGAGAACCAGCTCTTCATACAGGGAATCAGCCAGAGATTTAAACACCCTGCAGAGGTTCCTAGAGGAGCAGGTAAACCACCCTTCTCTTTTATACATAGTGAATTAATAATCTGGAGATCAACACAAACTCCTGATCATAGTAAAGCCCCCTAAACCTAAAATAGCAGTTCATTCCCCACTGCAAGGGAGAATTTTCACGCTTCCCAGAGTTCAGCTTTAATTTTCAGAGACCAAACAGGTAGCCATCAATAACGATCAACGTCCCTAAGCGCTCCCTGTGGCTCCATCACGTAATGGCAATATTACCTCCAGTTGCATGGAGTGCTGCATTTCATTCAGTGACCTCTACGTCTCTCTGGCACCATGCAGCTATCACATCAGTTTCTGTTAACATACTGTAGCTCTCTCTCTGATCTGAAATCACAGGAACACTCTCTGCTAATATGCTGCACTCTATTACAATACTTCTCTCTGAAATCACAGGAACACTCTCTGGTTTTATGCTGCACTCTCAGTTACCAAAGATCTCTCTGGTATCCCAGTAACACCCTCTAGTAACATGCAGAGCACTGTAAACCTTATAGCACTTGATATGCTGCATTTCCTGTTACCATAGATCTCTGTGGTATAATTGCAACTCTCTGATAGCATGCTGTACTCTCTGGTACTGTAGTTATTGTTGGTATACATGAACACACTATTGTGGAATACTCTTTGTTAGCATAGTTCTCTATAGCAGTAGTCTCCAAACTGCAACCCTTTATGCGGCCCTTGGTGCACTGTTACCGACACTGATAAGAGGCCCATTCCTTCCACTGTCACCAATGATGGGGCACTATTCCGTTCACTGTCACCAATGATGGGGCACTATTCCTCCCACTGTCATCAATGATGGGGCACTATTCCTTCCACTGTCACCAATGATGGGGCACTATTCCACCTACTGTCACCAATGATGGGGCACTATCACCAATGATGGGCACTATTCCTTCCACTGTCACCAATGATGGGGCACTATTCCTTACACTGTCACCAATGATGGGGCACCAGTCCTCCCACTGTCACCAATGATAGGGCGCTAATCCTTCCGCTGACACCAATGATAGGGCACTGATCCTCACGCTGACACCAATGATGGGGCACTAGTCCTCGTACACACATGCAAATAATGGGGCACTAGTCCTCCCACTGACACCAGCGAAGGGGCACTAGTCCTCCCACTGACACCAATAATGGGGGACTATTCCTTCTCCTGCTGACCACCAATCCTGAGGCAAAGTTTATTCTCTCTTATGCTGGGGCCATTTTCAATGGCCATAATCTGGCCCAATAAAGAAGACAGCAAACTTGCCCTTTGTTAGAAAAGTTTGGAGGCCCCTAATCTAAATGTTTGTATACCTGGATTGTATAGTGTATGGGGACCCTTGGTGTTGGTTAAGATGATGCCTTAAAATTTAACCCCCACCCATATTTGCAGAATTCAGTCCACCCAGTTATGGGTCACACAGACCTGTGACATGAAACCAGCACAGGCTGAGATGCCCATCTTGCAATGCTACACCCTCATATACCATGGCATCCACACACTAACATATCTACTCTAATTCACCACAGGGATACGCTGCGTGCGCCTGGAGAACCGTCCATGCCGAGATCGGGAGGAATCTACGACTCGCAGGAGTTACAATAACAAAATCCCTGACACATTGAAGGAGACCGATTTCATCTATTTTTTTTTTTTATAACAAACAAAACCTATTTATTTTATATATTAATATTGTTATATAGGGACATAACATATAGCCAGTAGGATATATCCCTTGTGCTAATTCCTCTTCTGTTAGTAAAAATCTTTTAGTCCTGCCCCCACCTCCAATGTAGAAAAATGTAAAATAATGCATTTGGGTGGCAAAAATATGGATGCAATCTATACACTAGGGGGAGAACCTCCGGGGGAATCTAGGATGGAAAAGGACCTAGGGGTCCTAGTAGATGATAGGCTCAGCAATGGCATGCAATTCCAAGCTGCTGCTAACAAAGCAAACAGAATATTGGCATGCATTAAAAATAGGATTTTTTAAAACAGCTTACCTGTAAAATCCTTTTCTTTCGAAGGACATCACGGGACACAGAGCCACAGTAATTACTGATGGGTTATATAGGTATCACTGGTGATTGGACACTGGCACACCCTATCAGGAAGTTCAACCCCCTATATAATCCCTCCCCCTTGCAGGGATACCTCAGTTTTGTAGCCAAGCAATATAGTGTATTAGAAGAGGGGTGGGACCTCTGTGTCCCGTGATGTCCTTCGAAAGAAAAGGATTTTACAGGTAAGCTGTTTTAAAAAATCCTATTTTCTTTCTCGAACATCACGGGACACAGAGCCACAGTAATTACTGATGGGATGTCCCAGAGCAATGCTACCTGAGGGGGGGGGGAACCACGACCAAGTAGGGTGCAATCAGACCTGAGGACCCTGTACCGCTGCCTGCAGCACACTACGCCCAAAGGCGATATCCTCATGCCTTCTCACATCCACCTGATAGAATCTGGTGAATGTATGAACTGAAGACCAGGTTGCGGCCTTGCAGATTTGAGCCATAGAGGCCCGGTGATGCACTGCCCAAGAAGCACCAATAGCCCTTGTGGAATGTGCCCTGATCTGAAACGGAGGAATCTTCTGTTTCAAACCGTAAGCTTGAATGATCAACTGTCGAATCCATTTAGAAATGGTAGCTTTTGACGCTGCCTGTCCTCTATTGGGACCCTCTGGCAGCACAAACAAAACATCCGTCTTGCGGATCTGAGTAGTTGCCCCTAGATAGGCCTTAACTGCTCTTACTACATCCAACGAATGTAAAGATCTCTCTTCCGGAGAACAGGGATCTGGAAAAAAGGAAGGTAGGACAATGTCTTGGTTTAAATGAAAATCAGAAACCACCTTCGGTAAAAAACTAGGATGAGGGCGTAGTACCACTCTATCCTTGTGTATAATCAAATAAGGCTCCTTACAGGAAAGAGCTGCTAATTCTGATACTCTTCTAGCAGAAGAGATGGCCACCAGAAAAATTAATTTCCTTGTCAACAAGACCAAAGGAATCTGACTTATTGGTTCAAAAGGCCGTTTCTGTAACACAGCCAGGACCAAATTCAAGTCCCAGGGGTTTAGGGGCGCTTTAACCGGAGGATTAAGACGCATCACCCCCTGCATAAAGTTTCGGACCAAAGAATGCGAAGCAAGTGGCCGCTGAAATAATACTGATAAAGCAGAGACCTGGCCCTTGATGGTACTCAAGGCCAGCTTCATCTCTAATCCCATCTGTAGAAAATCAAGGATTCTACCTATGACATATTTCCTGGGATGCCAACCTCTGGATTCACACCAGGTTATATAAGCTTTCCAGACTCTATGATAAATCATCCTGGAAGCTGGCTTCCTTGCATTAACCAAGGTAGATATGACAGGACCTGAGAGCCCACGACTCTTCAGAACGTGGGTCTCAATAGCCAAACCGTCAAATTTAGCGTTTGTAAGGCAGGATGGAACACTGGACCTTGAGATAACAGGTCTGGGCGTTCCGGTAGTGTCCACGGGGAACCTACCGTCATCCTTACTATTTCTGCATACCAAGTCCTTCTGGGCCAAGCGGAGGCCACCAGAAGTACCGACTTCCTTTCCTGCCTGATCCTGTGAAGGAGTCGTGGTAGTAGCAGAATAGGCGGGAATGCGTAAATCAGTGAGAACCGATGCCACGGAATCACCAACGCATCCGTCCCGCATGCAAGAGGATCTTTTGTCCTTGCCACAAATCTGTCTATCTTTTTGTTGAATCGGGATGCAAAGAGATCTACATCTGGAACCCCCCATCTTTGGCATATGGCCCAAAAGACATCGGGATGCAGAGACCACTCCCCTGGAAGTAACTGCTGGCGACTTAGATAGTCCGCCTGCCAATTCTCTATTCCCGGGATGAAAACTGCCGATATGCATGGCACATGCATCTCTGCCCAGACTAAGATCTGGTTCACCTCTTTTTGAGCAGCTCGGCTCCGGGTGCCTCCCTGATGATTGACATAAGCCACTGCTGTGGCATTGTCGGACTGGATCCTGACCGGACAACCCTGTAGCCTGATAGTCCAGGCTTTTAGAGCTAGATGTATCGCCCGGATCTCCAGAATGTTGATGGGTAAGGTCCTCTCTGTCTTGGACCATACTCCTTGGACCGCAGCCTGTTCCAGAACTGCTCCCCAACCTGACAGACTGGCATCTGTTGTTACCACCGTCCAGGTAACCGGTAGAAAGGATTTCCCCTTCTGCAGGTTTTCGGGTATGAGCCACCAATTGAGGCTCTGACGCACCGCATGCGACAGGTGCATCGGAAAGTCTAATGCCTGAACCTTCTTGTTCCAGGTCGACAGAATACTGTGTTGCAGCATTCTTGAGTGAAACTGAGCATAGGGAACTGCTTCGAATGAAGACACCATCTTCCCTAGTAGCCTCATACAAAGGCGGACTGAGGGACCCTTCTTGGTCCTTACTGTCAGAATCAGCTCTCTCAAAGCAGTGATCTTTGCCTGGGGTAGAAATATTTTCTCCTGGCTTGTATGTATAATCAGACCTAAATATTCCAGTCTTCTTACTGGTTTTAGGAAAGACTTTTCTAAGTTGAGGATCCAACCCAGGTGTTCTAGATACCTGACCGTGGTCCTCAAGTTTCCATTCAAAGAGGCTACCGACCGGTCTATCAAGAGCAGCTATGACAGCTATACCCTGAGCCCTTAATCTGGCCAGAGGAGGAGCCAAGATCTTTGTGAACACTCGAGGTGCAGTGGCTATCCCAAAGGGCAGAGCCATAAACTGGAAATGGCGCCCTCCTACCTCGAAGCGCAGAAACTTCTGATGAGCAGGAAAAATGGGCACATGCAGATATGCATCTCTGATGTCTATTGATGCCAGAAATTCTCCTCCCTGCAGGGTGGGAACTACTGTTCGAATTGATTCCATGCGGAAGGATTGAATCCTTAGGAATCGGTTCAGATCCCTTAAGTCCAAAATGGGCCTGACATCCCCATTTGGCTTTTGGACCGTAAAAAGGTTGGAATAGAAGCCCAATCCCTGGTCCTTTGCGGGAACTATCATAATGACCTCCTGCGACAAAAGTCGCTCTAACGCTAGAAGGAGCGACTGCTTCTTCTCTGGGTCTCTGGGAACATTTGATCTGAGGAACCGAGGAGAAGGGAATTCCTGAAACTCCAGCTTGTACCCTAAGGTTACCGTGGAGACTACCCATCTGTCCTGGAAGTCCTCCTGCCAGAGCTCTGAGAATTGTCGCAGTCTTCCCCCCACTCGAGTGAGCGGGGGCGCCCCCTCATGCAGAGGTCTTAGTGTTTTGCCTAGTAGGCTTCTTTCCCCAGGACTTCTTTTGTCCCTGGGGTTGACTCTTGTCTCTGGACCCCGATGGAGGCGGCCGTCGAGACTGCCTGGAGGCTGAAGCCCCCGGCGCTGGGGAAAGAGTCCGTTTGAAAGAGGGACGCTTACTCTTCTTCTTGACAGGTAAGAGAGTGCTTTTCCCACAAGAGATTCTCTTGATATAGTTATCCAAGTCCTCTCCAAACAACCTTGCACCACAAAATGGAAACCCAGCCAGTAGCTTCTTACATGGTGCTTCGGCTGACCAATTTTTCAACCATAGGATTCTACGTATATGCACCAACCCCAGTGAAAGACGGGAGGTTTGCACGATAGAATCTCTAATGGCGTCAACCACAAAGCATAAGGCCGCTGGAAGGTTAGCAAACCCCTGGGCCTGCTGTTCAGGTAATACTTTGATGACCTGCTTAACATGGTCTCTTAAGTATTGACAGACTCCAATCGCTGCTATTGCAGGTTGGGCCACTGATCCTGCTAAGGAGAAAACATCCTTCAATAGGGATTCCATCCTTTTATCTACAGGATCCCTGAGCATCTGAGCATTGTCTACAGGACAAGTCAGGCTATTATTTATGGAGGAAATGGCGGCATCAATAGCTGGTATTCCCCACATTTTAATAAACTTTTCTTCCATCGGATAAAGTGTTGAAAACTTTCTCGGCGGAAAAAAACGTTTGTCTGGGTGATCCCACTCAGAATAAATAAGCTTTTCAAGTAAAGTATGAACAGGAAAAGCATGTGCTGCTTGGAAAGGTTTCAGTGACCCCAAAGCAGAAGAGGATTCTTTAGCAGTTTCAGGTATGGGCAACTTAAATGTGGAGCGGACCAATCCAGTGAGGATCTGCACTAAGACTTTCTCCTCTTGGGAAGTCGCAGAGGGTCCCTCTCCACCTGAATCCTCCGAAGAGGAATCATCCATCCCATCCTGATCCTCTGAAAGGGATTCATCTCCTTTATCCCAGAGCTCCTCTGTCTGAGGGTCTTGGGGAACAGAGGAAGGCCTAGTGCGTTTTCTTCCACTGAGTGAAGACGTAATCACGGCCATTAATCTTTCCTCTAGACCATTAATGGTTGAGGAAAAAACCTCTTGTGTAATATATACAGGGGCTGAAGTGCCAGAAGCAGGTGTAGCCCCTGACCCCGATGGCTCTCCCTGGCTAGCCGTCCCTGGCCCATCTTTAGGGGGGAAGGATGCTGCCGACAGGGGGCCCTCAGAACCTGAACGAGATCCCCTAGTGTCTCTGGTTCCTGGGGTGCTTGAACCTCTTCTACCCATAGTGCAAAGCAACAAGGTGTGAGGTATACAAATGAACACTGTCCGCTGAGCGATGTAGTCTGGCTAAAAGCCTTGCTACCCAATGCTCAGTCTGGTGTTACTTCAGTAAATGCTGCCTAGGAGAATGCCTGTGTCCCACCTTACATGCGACCGTCAGCTCTGTGTCTCTCAGAAGGCTGAGTGCACCTGTACAGAGTGCCTTTAATAGCCTGCAGCTGGCCTGAGTGGGAGTCTAAACACTCTGTGCTGACATCCCGCCCCCTCCTCTACCGCCCCCCCCCCTCGAGTTTTGAAAAAAAACGAGCGCTTCCCGCACTGCCGACTCTCCTGTCATGCTCTGGAGAAAAGGCTGGGGATGGGGGGGGGGGGAAGGAGGGAGACTGGTAACAAGATTTGCCTGAACGGCTATCTTCAGAGATGGTGGCCATTAGGCCACAGAGCCCGGGTGGTATAACCAGTTTCTAGACCCCTGTGGCCCCTCTCTAGCCTGGGGGGGAACATTCAAACATGAGAAATCCCCCCATCCACCTTACCTGCTTGCAGCCTGCTTGATACGCTGGGACATACACAGCGATTACAACACCTGAGACAGACATTCAGCATGTGTAGGTTTGTGCTCTTGGCAGCCCCCGGTGGTCACAATAGGCATAGCATGCATTTACCTTAAAGGAGAAAAGCCACTAGAACTCAAAAATTCTGTGGAATCTCCTCTTACCTTATCCAGCCGCAGGGTGCCGTTTACACAGACCCAATCTTCACCTCTCACGGTGGGCTCCGTTTGAAAAAACCGTCAGAGACTGGGGCCCCCATCAGTAGGGGGATCCAACAGTTCTGGGACCGTAAAGCACCTCGCCAGAAATTAGGAAGTTTAAAGCCATTTTCTGATCTGCGGGGTCCAGCTCTCTAAAAAGAGAAGCATTACGGGTAAAACCTCGTTTCTTCGGACACGAGGCCCGGGTACCATTCAATTCGGCCATGAAAAGACACTTTGAATGGATCCGGTTCGCCTGGCTTGCCCCAGTATAGGATCTTAGGATATTCCCTTTGGAGCTCAGCACAGGACATCTTTACACGTCCATCACCTAAGACACTGGCGTAAAAAACTGAGGTATCCCTGCAAGGGGGAGGGATTATATAGGGGGTTGAACTTCCTGATAGGGTGTGCCAGTGTCCAATCACCAGTGATACCTATATAACCCATCAGTAATTACTGTGGCTCTGTGTCCCGTGATGTTCGAGAAAGAAAAGGGGATTAATGCCAGAGATAAAACGATAATTCTCTACAAGACTCTGGTCCGGCCGCACCTGGAGTATGCTGTCCAGTTCTGGGTTCCAGTCCTCAGGAAGGATGTACTGGAAATGGAGCGAGTACAAAGAAGGGCAACAAAGCTAATAAAGGGTCTGGAGGATCTTAGTTATGAGGAAAGGTTGCGAGCACTGAACTTATTCTCTCTGGAGAAGAGACGCTTGAGAGGGGATATGATTTCAATTTATAAATACCGTACTGGTGACCCCACAATAGGGATAAAACTTTTTTGCAGAAGGGAGTTTACCAAGACTCGTGGCCACTCATTAAAATTAGAAGAAAAGAGGTTTAACCTTAAACTACGAAGAGGGTTCTTTACAGTAAGAGCGGCAAGGATGTGGAAGTCCCTTCCACAGGCGGTGGTCTCAGCGGGGAGCATCGATAGTTTCAAGAAACTATTAGATAAGCACCTGAATGACCACAACATACAGAGATATACAATGTAATACTGACATATAATCACACACATAGGTTGGACTTGATGGACTTGTGTCTTTTTTCAACCTCACCTACTATGTAACTATGTTAATAGAACTCAGGAACTGTCACAGGTTCTCCTTAAGAGAGCCCGAATATGCTCCCCTCCTCCATTCAGAGAAGCTGTACTTCAGCTTCTCTGAATAGAACAGGATCTGAGAATGAAGGGGGCAGAGCTAACGATCAACCACTCGTTCACAATTCATAGATCGTTTACCATTCATAGAAGCTGTAGTACAGAGTCTATGAATGGCAAATCTGGATGGAAAGGGTAGCCATGGGCTCTCTTGATGAAAGAGCCTTAGTTGAATTAACCCCTGCTGCACTGGAAGATTAAGGATGCAGGGGTGGGGGGGTTATGGACCCGAGAAGGATTTCTAATAACAGAAGAGGAATCAGCACAAGGGACACATACTACTAAGTTATGTCCCTTATGCTGATTTTTCTATTCATATATTTGGCTCCACTTAGGCTCTAAGGAATCAGAATTTTATTCAATTGTCATATTTTCAGTATTTCTAAGTGCGACTTCAACATGTTTTGCCCACTGAGTGGATAGATAGGCACCCCAAGAGGACAGAGAGAGTTTCTGAGAGGATAGATGAGGGGCCTGAAGGGACAGATTCAGAGTCAAACAGACAGGATGGTGTGCCTCTTTGCTATCTGGCTCCTCCCCCCCTTCTCCCTTTTTTTTCCCTTCTAGTTTCTTTGTATGTCTGTTTGTCACCCCCCCCCCCCCCCCTCTCTTTTGTTTGTTTTTTTTTTCAGTTTTTGTCTGTATGAGCTTGATTCAAGTTCTATCTTCTTCAATTTTGTGGACTGCTCCACACCTCAGCCTCTGAGAAATTTTGTTCAGACACCCTGTGTTGATCCCTGGCCAAGGCCGGAGGATTATTGTTGTTTGACTGTTCATTCTAAAAAAACAAGCTCTATCTGTGAATTCTTGTGTTGTATCGTGTTATGCTCACTGTTTATGTCCCCTGCGTGGGATCATTATAGCTTTACTTATTTTCTTGCACTTCAATAAAAATATTGTGTCAGAAACAGGATGGTGGTCCCGAGAGTACAGATGGGGCCCCTAGAAGGACCCAACAGGGACAGATAGGGGCTCCAAGAGGATAGATATGGGCCCTGACAGGATAGATCTACTTTTAATTGCTCCTGATGATTGGGAATACCCATGAAACGCGTAGAGCTACTGTTACATGCTACATCATTGCAAAATATATGGTTGAGACTCAATTATTTATCATGTCAAAGGTCAACTTATCATTACCTTTATTATCAATTATAATTCTAATTTATGCTGGAATATATGTATATACATGCAATATCAAGCTGTCATTTATTGTCATTGATCATATAAAGTTTATCACTATCATATGATTGTTTACTAGAAATCAATAAACATGATTGCATTTTATTATTTATTATTGTGCGTCATTTAAAGTCCCACATCCCCCCCCCCCCTTTTCAATATATTAGGGATGGAGGCATATGAACTTATTCATTCATAGCCTCATATCAACTCCCACCCTTGTTTCCCCCTGTTTTATACAGGATAGATGGTGGACCTAAGAGGATAAATGGGGACCCTGAGAGGATGGATGGGGGCCCTGACAGGACAGATAGGAACCCCCCAAAAAGGACACATGGGGTGCCCCCTGATTAAATATAGATGTAAAGTGGAGAAAAGGGACAGGGGTATGGGGATGGGCTCCCTCCAAGCATACCTGCCCTCAATCTATCCGTTATTATATATGTGCTCGTACTATGGAGACTCTCAAAATGTATAAAGTTAGGACTGCAGATAATACCGGGGTGCCTTGTTGTGGTCTCTGCAGCTTACGCATGTATTTGCAAATGTGTGCAAACTAAACCCGTTTTTAACGTGAACTGTTAGACAGGACAATTTGGTTTGTTGCAGGCTGGCTGGTAAGTTGAGCTGGGAATTTTTCTTTGTTGTTGACATACGTCGCCCTTCCATGTACTCCTTGCTGTTAGGGCAGTCGCCATTTGTTTGTACAGTATGGAGATAAGGTTGGGTATAGGCAGGTGAGGAAGAGCTTCAGGCAGATGTAGGTGGAGCAGAAGGTCGGGGCACATGGCACAATCTTTTTATGTGTCACTTTTTCTTGCTTTGTAAATTTTCTCCACCTATTCCCCCAATGTTTACCATGTTTACCAGAAGGACAAAGAAAAGTAGACAGACTAGCGGTAATCATTGACAGAATGGGCAAAGGGTGGGGAGGGAATCAAAACCCTGTGGAAAGTCCCATCTACGGACAATACTGGATTCCGGTGGATTCCACTGTACGGGCATCATTTCCACCTGACTATCAGAATATGATGAGAGTCGTCCACAAAAACGTCACAAACAAGAACTCACATTTCCTATGAAGAAATCCCCAATCTCAGCCTGTTATGTTCCGGCCCTGACCCATCACCATTTTCCACCTCCAATCAATATTGGGGAATTCTGGCAGTGAGTATGAGGGAACCCCCTGAAAGAAATACGAATTAGTTATCATTGTTCCCCCCCCCCCCCCCCCCCCGAGAATAACACAAAACCATGGAAGACGCTCCTGTCGGTGAAATGTTTTATTTTAGAAAACTCCGAAAGCGTTCACCTACTTCAAAGACATTAAATAACATCGGACACAATCATGAATGTCAATAGATACAAATTGTCACATTGTCAGCCGTCGGATTTGGCACTAAATGTGCAAAATGTGTGATCCACAAAATGATCAGCAGTGCGCCCCCATCCCCCACCCCCCACCCCAACAGCCTGTTCTTCATCGTACAATATAACCTTCATGAGAACCGCTCGCAGTCATTAATATATAATAATAAAATAATAAAAATAGAATTTTTGTACTAACCATAAAATCCTTTTCTTGGAAACCACTCAGGGAAATGGGCAATCATAAACTGTCAAGTGATACAGGCCCCCTACGGGAAGATTGGATACTAGCAAACTGGAGACAACAGGCTGATCCTCCAAATGCAGAGTAGTATGTACTATCAGTGGCGTCACTAGGGTTGGTGTCACCTGGTGCGGTAAAACATGGTGTCACCCCCACACCCCGCCGCAGACATGACAAGAGATAGCCAGAGATAGTGGACAAGAGATGGTCAGAGACTGCAGAGAGGATACCAGAGATGGTCAGAGACTGTGCGGACATGATATAAGAGATAGCCAGAGTTTGTGGCCATAGCCGTACTCACAGTGACGCAGAAGCCTCCATAGCCATGGATGGTGCAGGGCAGGGGTCCAGTCTCTGGGACTCCATGTCCGTGCTGCTCACAGTGGCATGGTGGTGAGATGGTGCGGGCTGGGATATGGTTTCCCGGTCAGGACTCGAGAGGCATGCAAACTGCTGTGCTGCCATTCATTCAAACATGTCGCTGGGCAGCGCCATGATGTCACTGAATCACTGCGCATGCGCCCGTCCAGTCAAAAGTGGTTGAGCATGTCCAAGCCCAGCACATTCGCAGTTCCAAAGTCGCCCCCCCCAGCCATATTTTTTTTATGGATGGTTGGCAACCCTGGTGTCACCCCTCTGGCGGAAGTCACCCAGGTGCGGTCCACACCCCCCACAGTGACGCCACTGTGTACCACATTGATAAGGGTTGAAACGGTATCTTGCAATTCTGAAGTGATGACAGGGTAAAGTAGTGAGACAATGCCAACGATTCTGGACTGGAAAAGAGCTCTGTGATTAGCTTGGTACCAGAATGGAATCTAGGAAAAGTCTAGCGTAGAACTCAGTGACCGAATGTCACTTCCAGGCTATCCCTGCAAAAGTCCAGTCCAGCAGGGTCCAACTATGGTGTTGCAAAGCTAGGTTGAGGAAAAGCAAATCAGAGTAGCTGCTATCATGGAGGCGGAGCTTACTGAATAATCTTGACAGAAGAAATATAGAAGAAAAGTAAAAACACAATGCTAGAAAAAAAAAAATTAAAAAAAATCAGGTGTGAATTTTCCCAGCAGAGTTGACCGGAAGATGCCCATCCTAATAGAACAAAAACCAGGACATGCTGGGAATAGGAGGGGTATATCCTGGGCTGGCCTATAGATTTTTTTTTTCGTTTGCTAGTGTCCAATCCTCCCCTAGGCGGCAGTATAACCCAATGGTATACGACTTCCAGTGTCCCTCAGTGAATGAAAAAAGAAAATATATTATACGTTCAGATCCTGAAACATCTGCAGCTTCACTGCCTACCTCACTAATCAGCTATATCAGCCATGACAGCACACATCTCAATATCCTCTGTATTAAACCCCTCCTCTACATCGTATTCTCTCTCCCTGATTGGTGCATCTCAAACCCCCACCCGACCCCAACATCCGTCTCCCTATTCCGGATTGGCTGTATGTCCAATCTCCACCACTACAGCTGTGTACCCTCTCCATGAATTTCCAGCCCTCTATATTTACCACAGAACAGACATAGGAGCAACCCAGCACCAAGGGGAGGAGTCCAATTATTCATGTAAAAATAGCCCACACCCTTTAATTTCTAAATAACTATTTTTCAAAGTGCATTCTTGTATTTACAAATTAATAAATCTAACATTGAAGACAAATTCCAGTTGTAGCATCACCTGAGAGTCCCCCCCTGACCCGTAAAATTACCTAAGAGTTCACCTCCCCGTCCAATGCAATTAGCGGCTCCTACTCAGTAGTACTGTCAGGGGTCAGTGAGCATTGAGAATCCCACAATTCATTTTCTGGACACAGCTTCTCAGGATATCGTCACCGACAGCCAGCTCAGACCAGGCTGGCGATTCTCCAACATATAAAGGTTATGTGATCAGGCATTAGTGGAGCCTCAGCCAGCCAGGACTCCATAATATCACATTATCAGGAAACTGCAGAGAAAATACAACTATGGAAAGACTTGTCTATAGTGTGGGCAGCCCACAGAAGAAGCATCCCCCCCCCTGTAGGGTGAACATACCATGGACAGGTAAGCAGCTTTTAGTGTCACCTGGACATGCCGCATACCCTCTGCATTCAAGTCAACACTGTGCACCACACGTCAGCATGGAAACTCTGGTTGGCTATAACAGCTCCTGCTCATCGTCCTCTGACCCAGATGGCCCTTGGCGGACCTCTTCATACCACTTGTTGGTCAGACTTTTCATCTGTATGCGGCCGTGATGAAGGTCCTAAATGAAAGACAAAGAATGGGGTTAGTATTGCTACCTTGCAGCACTGAGGTCCTCGGTTCGAATCCCAGCCAGTAGACTATCTGCATGAAGTTCCTCCCTGTGCTTGCATGGGTTTCACCATGATTCTCTAGTTTCCTCCGACACTCCAAAGACATGCTGGTAGGTTAATCTGTTCCTGTCTAAATTGGCCCTAGTATGTGTGCATGTATGAATGCATGTGACACGGGGACCTTAGATTGTAACTCTTTGAAGGCAGGGAGTGATGTGAATATACAGCATGTTAATTGATGCGTAATTTGTGCTATAAAAAAAAAAATCCTGTAAAGATAAAATAATTAATAAAAAATGATTAAAGGAGAAGTACAGCCAAAGCACATTTGGCTGTACTTCCCCTGTGGATCATAGGAGTGCAGTTCGTTCTACACTCCTATGACCCGTCGGCTGATAACCCAGAGCCGGACCAGGGTCGAGAACGATCGAGACAATGGAGTTCGGAACTCTCAGCGAACTGCCGGCCGCTCCCACCCCCTCCGCAGCTCAGCGCTCCAGTAAGCGCGGGGGGGGGGGGGGGGTGTCAAAGATCTGCTCTCTGCTCAGGGAGCCCTGAGAACCAGGTGATCGGAGGTGATTGATCGCTCAGTTCTCAGTGTTGGAGTTGGCGGGGGACCGATGCTGCATCCAGCTAGAAAAGTATGGTTCTGGAAAAAAACGAAACCCCATACTTCTCTTTTAAAAGCGCTTTTGCTCTTTGGCCAATAGGTGGCAGCAGAGTTGTGGATCTTCTCTCATCTGTATATGGTGCAGGCCTGGGATAGCCTAATGCAGCCTTTTTTACCCTGTTTCCTTGGTAAAATGCTGATAAATTGGCCAAAAATTGTATTGAAGCCAGCAGGTGGATGAAGCCTGTCATTCATTTTCATTGTGTACCATTACAACCTTCCAATCATCAGTGTCCCAACAACCAATCAATGACGTCATTGGTTGATAAGGGGGACTTCAGGTGCCTGCACAGCATCCTTGTTTGCTCCTCCCCTGCCTCTCTCTGTCAGCACTGGAGTCACATGAGCCGAGTGTGGGAAAGAAACAATGGAATACTAGTCAATAATTTTAAAGGGTGCCTTGACTTAAAAAAGGTTGAGAACCACTGGCCTAATCTCACCTTTCCACCCTAATACTATATAAAATATTAGGTGGATCCCCAGAGGACGTGCATGCATACGAAACACATTGGGTGGGGCCTGACGTCACGCCCCCGAGTCCTGGAATCGTTTCAGTGGCCCCTGGAGTGACTTTATTGGATATTTATATACTTTCCACGTGGATTTCTTATTTTATGTACTATTGCTCATATTTCAATAAAATACTACACTATATACTTTTTTTGTGTAGGCTCCATTGAGTGAGCTTTATATGCAGAGAAAGGATCACCGGCACCTGAACTGTTGGAGTCTGATGAATATCGGGCGATATATGGATTGGATGTGTATTTGCTTATACATTTCATTTATCTGGTGAGTGCATTGCAGAGGTGGTGGTGCGGTGCACTGTTGGTGACAACATGGATTATTTCTGCACTTGGGGACTCTACATATGCCTTTATTAAATGAGGAAGATTAATATTCATCCTTGCATCTAATTTAGGACTTTTTTGCACTATTAGCACTTTAAAAAAAAAAAAGATTCATATTCATCTTTGGACTTGGTTGCCACCTAGTGGTGCTTACCCCTCATTACATATATTGTTTATTTATGTTATTTTTTAAATTGAGGATTATAAATTATAGCATTTCATTTATGAACACTATTATATGTATGTAGAATTTCCGAGCGCTGCACTGTCATTTTTTATATAAAATATTACTGTCCCATCCCAATACTATATACAGTTTCACAGTATGAATTGGGGACACACAGGGGGGCAACAGTCAGTCCGGCAGAGCTATATTACCTCCTGCGTCAGCCTGCGAGTGAAGAACGGGTTGAGATATTTGGCGTCAAGCCACATGAAGCCTTTCAGATTGTGCGGTTTGATATAATGGGCCTCGTACTCTTCCTCTGTCAGCTCGGAGAGGTGCTCCGACTCCACTGTGTTACCCTGAAAAAGAAGGCAGCATCATCCCCTGAGGAAGGGCGGCATCATACACACTTCTCTGTAATTCTCTAAACACCAGGTACAGATCAGCCCCATGACATCACGGCAGGCACAGCTCTGCACCATGACATCACGCCAGGCGCAGCTCTGCCCCATGACATCACGCCAGGCGCAGCTCTGCCCCATGACATCACGCCAGGCGCAGCTCTGCCCCATGACATCACGCCAGGCGCAGCTCTGCCCCATGACATCACGCCAGGCGCAGCTCTGCCCCATGATATCACGCCAGGCGCAGCTCTGCCCCATGACATCACGCCAGGCGCAGCTCTGCCCCATGACATCACGCCAGGCGCAGCTCTGCCCCATGACATCACGCCAGGCGCAGCTCTGCCCCATGACATCACGCCAGGCGCAGCTCTGCCCCATGATATCACGCCAGGCGCAGCTCTGCCCCATGACATCACGCCAGGCGCAGCTCTGCCCCATGACATCACGCCAGGCGCAGCTCTGCCCCATGACATCACTCCAGGCGCAGCTCTGGTGTAAACTCTTCCAGGCCAAGGACAGGAGAAGGGGGGGAAGGGATCGCGTCACCCCCATCTGAGAACGCTAATTATATTGCAGACATTGATGAACACAGTGAGGGATAGATTATAAGGCTACATTCACAGCTGGTAGACATACTAGAGAAAAGAGGAACAGACATTTCTAAAGACAATAAAAGGAATCGTCTGATTGCTGTTGAGGAGGTCAGGTACAGAGAACTATGATCTCACAGCTTTGGAATCATTCTCCCCTATTACAGAGCTAGGTCAGAGGTCTGGACAGATGAATGCCCACTCACCATTTTCTGCGTCTTGCTGAGATTAATGTCCTTCTTGCTCTTCTTCCGAGCTTTGGCGTCCTCAATGTCTATGAGTCGGATAAGAGGCATGGTGCCACCCCCAAGGAGGAGGATGGTGAACAGCACAATGATGATGGTGGTTGTTCCAATCAACTGACGCTTCTCCATTGGCTCCAGCTCCAAGTGAAGACTCAGGGCATAAGGAATGGCCCCCCGCAATCCTAGAGGGACACGGCACAAGGTCACTAGGACAGACCACAGTAGGGACCCACGTACAGGAGCACCCGCAAGTCAAAATGTCACAGCAGACATGAAAACATACATTACACATGGCTCTGGTTCACTGTAAAAACAATATGTAGATGATATAAATAACAGGCACTCAGGTATCCGAAGTGATGAACTGAATATCCCAAGGGACAGAGGGACACCAGATATAGGAAAGGGGACACTGTACAAAGGGCACAGATCACCATACAATTGATGGGGGGACATTGTGTATCCCAAGGATCAGGGGGACATCATACAAAGGACAACGGAACGATTTCTACAAAGGACAGGAGGACATTGTGTACCCCAAGGATCGTACCAAGGACAAGGTGACTTTGTACAAAGGACAAGGGGATGCTGACTAAAGGACAGGGGGACCCCGTACAGGTCAATAAAGTATGAGGATGGAAGGGGTTAATGTGCAGGATAAGGAAGGTGGAGGTATTTATGCAGAGGTCACTACAGAGACCAATGTAGATTAGATGTACAGCTAAGGAGGTCTAAGGAAGAGGGGGGGGGGGGGGGGTAGGTATGAAGGAGAGGGGGCTATGAAGGGAAGAGAGGGGACTCTGAAGGGGGGTGAAAGGGTTAAAAATCGAGCTCATAATCAAATAATTAACCACCCCCCCAACCTTCACTTGAATATGCTGCTTCCGATAGCCATCTTTAAAGTGGTTGTAAAGGCACAAGGTTTTTTACCTCCTTGCATTCTATGCATGAAGGTAAAAAACCTGTGTGCAGCAGCGCCCCCAGCCCTCCCTAATACGTACCTGAGCCCCCTCTCGATCCAGCGATGTCCACGAGAACCTTGCCTCTCTGGGGATTTGCACTCCTGATTGGCTTTCAACAGCAGTGGGAGCCAGTAAGCCAATCAGGAGATGGAGGGGGTGGGGCCGAGCTGTGACTTCACAATGGACACACAGAGCCACATTTCGGGAGAGTGCCTGCGTGGGTACCGACAGGAGGGAGGAGCTAGGAGCGCCAGCGTGGGACCCGAGAAGAGGGCTGCTCTGTGCAAAACCCACACACAGTGCAGGTAAGTATAACTTGTTTGTTATTTAAAAACAAAAAAAAAAACACAAGACTTTAATATTGTTTTAAGACAGAGATTTCCCCTTGATGCCTCCCTTTTCTATGGCCTAACCGAATACCCCCTGCCGCCCACAGGTGCATACTTACCTCAATCTGACAGCAGTGGCCTCCAATGATTGTTTACATCCAGCACTGCAAATGTTACTCTCCGTGCCTTGCCTGCACCATTGGTCTATGGGGCTGTAATGCGCAGGTCTAGTGCAGGAGTGCGAGTACACTGGCTGTAAACAATCACCAGCCGCGTCCATCAGATCGAGGTAGGTATGCATCTGTAGAGGTGGAAGGTGGGTTAAGATAGGGCAAAGGGGAAAAAAAAGATAAGTCACAGAGTCATTCTAAATGTTCCTGTGCACTGAGCCTGGGACCTGCTCTGGCGTTCACACAAGTAGTAAACAGAGCGCGGTTATTAAACCGTTCTCCATAAACATACATTCACCTACCCACCATTATTTGCCATAGGGCAGTAGTAAGGTGGTTAAGTAAATGTTCTTTACAGTAAGAGTGGATCAATCCAGGAAGGCCCAAGTAAATAAAACATTAACAGCTCAATAGTAAGGGAAAAACAGACTGGACACTTACAACATACAGTTATAACTACTACAGGGCAGGAAATATTTTTATTTAGAAATTGATTGGACTGCCCTGGTGCTATCAAGAAAACAGAGTTGGCTCTAGCTGCCCCAGGAGGATTGTCCTGCTCCCCTGGACCGACCTGCCAAAGCCCCAGGCAGTTGAGCCCCTGGGACAAGGACCTGCCAGAGCCCCAGGTAGTTGAGCACCTGAGACAAGGACCTGCCAGAGCCCCAGGCAGTTGAGCCCCTGGGACAAGGACCTGCCAGAGCCCCAGGCAGTTGAGCCCCTGGGACAAGGACCTGCCAGAGCCCCAGGCAGTTGAGCCCCTGGGACAAGAACCTGCCAGAGCCCCAGGCAGTTGAGCCCCTGGGACAAGGACCTGCCAGAGTCCCAGAGAGGTTGAACCTCATGGGACAGGGACCTACCAAACTGGCTGAGCCTAATGGGACAGGGATCTACTGGAGTCCCAGAAAGGCTGAGCACCTTTGACGGGGACCCACCGGTGTCCTTGGGGCATTTCACTTTTATCAGCCCTAACTGAAAAATACAAAGCATGCTGGGAGAAGACAACTGACCACTCACCACTGAACCACATGATGCACATCATTTTCGGGGTGATCTTGTGATCGCGGAAGAAGTTGAGCAGAAAAGACAAAGGAAATATATTGACTGCTCGACCCAGCAACACCAGAACCTGAGTGATAAAAGCTGCATGTGAGAGACCTGACAGTCACCAATGAACTCCATGGACATCATTCATATTAATTATAGAACATCTTCTAGCTAGGCAATATAAGCGTGTCACCAAATTATCGCACGGCGCAAGATCACATCATCCAAAAAGAGACATGAAGGGCCGGAATGCCTCAATATGTCAGAGCTGCAGGGTCTGGGGGGGCTCTAGAGAATTGATGCTGTGTGATCAAGCACACATGGTATTCTATTTTGTTTACAAGGGAAGCGGTGGTGGGCCACATCCGGTATTGTATTGTGTGTACAGGGGATGGGGGTGGTCTAGCACAACCGGAATTATTTTGTGTGTACAGGGAATGGGGTGGTCTGGCACACCCAGTATTATATTGTGTGTACAGGGGATGGGGTGGTCTAGCACACCAGTATTATGTTGTGTATACAGGGGATGGGGTGGTCTAGCACACCCAGTATTATATTGTGTGTGCAGGAGATGGGATGGTGTAGCACACCCGGTATTTTATTGTGTGTACAGGGGATGGGGTGGTCTGGCACACCCGGTATTATATTGTGTGTACAGGGAATGGGGTGGTCTAGCACACCCAGTATTATGTTGTGTATACAGGGGATGGGGTGGTCTAGCACACCCAGTATTATATTGTGTGTGCAGGAGACGGGATGGTGTAGCACACCCGGTATTTTATTGTGTGTACAGGGGATGGGGTTGGTCTGGCACACCCGGTATTATATTGTATGTACAGGGGATGGGGTGGTCTAGCACACCAGTATTATGTTGTGTGTACAGGGGATGGGGTGGTCTAGCACACCCGGTATTATATTGTGTGTACAGGGGATGGGGTGGTCTAGCACACCTGGTATTATATTGCATGTACAGGGGACGGGTTGGTGTAGCACACCTGGTATTATATTGTGTGTACAGGGGACGGGGCACATGATGGTGTAGCACACCTGGTATTATATTGTGTGTACAGGGGATGGGAGGGTCTAGCACACCCGGTATTATATTGTGTGTACAGGGGATGGGGTATTCTAGCACACACGATCTTATATTGTGTGTACAGGGGATGGAGTAGTCTAGCACACCCGGTATTATATTCTGTGTACATGGGATGAGGTGGTCTAGCACACCCGGTATTATATTGTGTGTACAGGGGATGAGGTGGTCTGGCACACCCGGTATTATATTGTGTGTACAGGGGATGGGGTGGTCTGGCACACCCGGTATTATATTGTGTGTACAGGGGATGGGGTGGTCTGGCACACCCGGTATTATATTGTGTGTACAGGGGATGGGGTGGTCTGGCACACCCGGTATTATATTGTGTGTACAGGGGATGGGGTGGTCTGGCACACCCGGTATTATATTGTGTGTACAGGGGATGGGGTGGTCTGGCACACCCGGTATTATATTGTGTGTACAGGGGATGGGGTGGTCTGGCACACCCGGTATTATATTGTGTGTACAGGGGATGGGGTGGTCTGGCACACCCGGTATTATATTGTGTGTACAGGGGATGGGGTGGTCTGGCACACCCGGTATTATATTGTGTGTACAGGGGATGGGGTGGTCTGGCACACCCGGTATGATATTGTGTGTACAGGGGATGAGGTGGTCTGGCACACCCGGTATTATATTGTGTGTACAGGGGATGGGGTGGTCTGGCACACCCGGTATTATATTGTGTGTACAGGGGATGGGGTGGTCTGGCACACCCGGTATTATATTGTGTGTACAGGGGATGGGGTGGTCTGGCACACCCGGTATGATATTGTGTGTACAGGGGATGAGGTGGTCTGGCACACCCGGTATTATATTGTGTGTACAGGGGAGGTGGTGGTCTAGCACACCCGGTATTATAAGTAAACATAATGATTACACAGTGACAGGTACTCACAAGACACCAGATGACAAATGAGATCTCAAACTTGTGTGGGAAGCTGAAAATGGAGAGGCCAAGAAAGGCGAAGACGCATGTTTCTGGAAAGGAAGAAGAAGAGAGATCAGCATTTAACACATAAGAATCTTCCAACAAACACTGCACACCAATATTAAACACCACAGGCTAAGAATACACACTGTATAAAATAATAAACACCACACACCAATGATAAACCCTGCATACCTATTATTCACACCCCATACCTATAATAAACACTGCACATTGATTTTACACACTAGTAACAGAGTCTGCTGTATCCAGCCCTAATGACAAAGTCCATGTACAGACACTTCTCTGCCAGTAGAGGGTGTTGTATACAGGCTGTACACCCCTCACAACTCTCTCAATGTAAACACAATGCACTGCTAGCAGAGGGTGCTCTATCCAGGCTGTACATCCTGTAGGACAGGGGTCATCAAACCTCCCAATTAAAGGGTCAATTTACAGTCCTTCAGATTTTTTTTTTTTGGGGGGGGGGTTCGGTTCAGGGACGGACTGTGGCCATTGGAAGTAGTGTCCCGGCATCAGTGGGAGTAAACAAATGCCCCATTTTTGGTGTCAGTGAGAGGAATTGTGCCCCATCGTTTGTGTCATTGGGTGGGAAGAATCATGCCCCATCATTGGTGTCACTGGGAGAAACCGTGCCCCATCATTGGTGTCATTGGGAAGAATTGTGCCCCTTTGTTGGTGTCAGTGGAGGGAATTATGCCCCATCGTTGGGGTCAGAGAATAAAATTTTGCCCCAAGGGTCGGATAAAAGCAAGCAAAAGGGCCGCATTCAGCCCCCAAGCTGCAGCTTGGAGACCACTGCTTTAGGACACAGGAAATGTACACAAACTACTATGCAGTAGAGGGTGGCTGTGCTGTGACACCCCTCAGGACCTCAGCAAATGTACACACATTACTCAACTACTCTAGTTTATTCAAGTGCTGTCTGCAGGTTGTACATAACTCATGACACTCCTGTATACAACATGTTCTGTTAGTAGAGGGCACTGTATCCAATTTGCACATTTCACAGGACACAGTCCATGTACAAACTCTGGTCTGCCAGTAGAGACTGCTGTACTCAAACTATGCATCCCTCAGATGCCTTATGTAAAGGCACTACTCTGCCAGTAGAGGGTGCCGTATGTAGTCCGTGCACCCCTCTGGACAGAGCACACTGTATAATAATGCTCTGCCCATAGAAGGTTTAGTATCCAGGATGTGCACCTCCTCAAGACCCAGTCCATGTACACACACTCCTTTGTCAGTAGATGGCACTGTAACTCACCGCACAAGAAGGCCACAGTTCTCAGGGTTTGCTGCATGAGGATCTGGGTGACAGGGGACAAGTTGTGGTGAGTATAGTGAGACATTACAATACCAGCGAACAGAATAGCCATTATACCTGCAAAACACAAGAGACACCAATCAGAATCAAATCCAAATATCACACTGTATGTTACTAGTCCCCATTACAGTCCAACCCCCCCGTCCCCATATTCCAGACATCCCCCACTACTCCCTAATACAATCCAACCCCTCGACCCCATATTCCTGACATCCCCCACTACTCCCCAATACAATACAATCCCCTCCGACCCCATATTCCTGACATCCCCCACTACAATCTAAACCCCCCCCCCACCCACCCCATATTCCTGACATCCCCCACTACTCCCTAATACAATCCAACCCCCTCTGACTCCATATTCCTGACATCCACTAGTACTCCCCAATACAATCCAACCCCCCCTTGACCCCATATTCCTGACATCCCCCACTACAATCTAACCCCCCCCCACCCCATATTCCTGACATCCCCCACTACTCCCTAATACAATACAACCCCCAACCCCCATATTCCTGACATCCCCCACTACAATCTAACCCCCCCCACCCCATATTCCTGACATCCCCCACTACTCCCTAATACAATACAACCCCCGACCCCATATTCCTGACATCCCCCACTACTCCCTAATACAATACAACCCCCGACCCCATATTCCTGACATCCCCCACTACAATCTAAACCACCCCCCCCCCCCCCCGACCCCATATTCCTGACATCCCCCACTACTCCCTAATACAATACAATCCCCTCCGACCCCATATTCCTGACATCCCCCACTACTCCCTAATACAATCCAACCCCCTCTGACTCCATATTCCTGACATCCACTAGTACTCTCCAATATAATCCAACCCCCCCGACCCCATATTCCTGACATCCCCCACTACTCCCTAATACAATCCAACCCCCTCTGACTCCATATTCCTGACATCCACTAGTACTCTCCAATATAATCCAATCCCCTCCGACCCCATATTCCTGACATCCCCCACTACAATCTAAACCCCCCCCCCACCCACCCCATATTCCTGACATCCCCCACTACTCCCTAATACAATCCAACCCCCTCTGACTCCATATTCCTGACATCCACTAGTACTCCCCAATACAATCCAACCCCCCCTTGACCCCATATTCCTGACATCCCCCACTACAATCTAACCCCCCCCCCACCCCATATTCCTGACATCCCCCACTACTCCCTAATACAATACAACCCCCAACCCCCATATTCCTGACATCCCCCACTACAATCTACCCCCCCCCACCCCATATTCCTGACATCCCCCACTACTCCCTAATACAATACAACCCCCGACCCCATATTCCTGACATCCCCCACTACAATCTAAACCCCCCCCCCCCAACCCCATATTCCTGACATCCCCCACTACTCCCTAATACAATACAATTCCCTCCGACCCCATATTCCTGACATCCCCCACTACAATCTAAACCCCCCCCCCCCCAACCCCATATTCCTGACATCCCCCACTACTCCCTAATACAATACAATTCCCTCCGACCCCATATTCCTGACATCCCCCACTACTCCCCAATACAATACAACTCCCTCTGACTCCATATTCCTGACATCCACTAGTACTCTCCAATATAATCCAACCCCCCCTTGACCCCATATTCCTGACATCCCCCACTACTCTCCAATATAATCCAACCCCCCCGACCCCATATTCCCGACATCCCCCACTACCCTTCAATACAATCCAACCCCCACTGACCCCATATTCCTGACATCCCCCACTACTCCCTAATACAATCTAACCCCCTCTGACCCCATATTCCTGACATCCCCCACTACTCCCTAATACAATGCAACCCCCCCCCCCCACCCAATATTCCCGAAATCCCCCACTACTACCCAATAAAATCCAACCCCCCCCCGATCCCATATTCCTGACATCCACTAGTACTCCCCAATACAAGCCAAACACCCCCCCCCTCCGACCACCTATACCTGACATCGCCCACTAATCCCCTGACCCCATATTCCTGACCCAACCCCCCACTACTTCCTATTACATTCCATCCCCCACTACTCCCATTAAATTCCATCCACCTGACCCCATATTCCTGACACCCCCCCCCCCCTACTTCCTATTACAGTCCATCCCTCTGACTCCATATTCCTGACATCCACCACTACTCCCCAATATAATCCAACCCCCCCCTTGACCCCATATTCCTGACATCCCCCACTACTCTCCAATATAATCCAACCCCCCCGACCCCATATTCCCGACATCCCCCACTACCCTTCAATACAATCCAACCCCCACTGACCCCATATTCCTGACATCCCCCACTACTCCCTAATACAATCTAACCCCCTCTGACCCCATATTCCTGACATCCCCCACTACTCCCTAATACAATGCAACCCCCCTCCCCCCTACCCAATATTCCCGAAATCCCCCACTACTACCCAATACAATCCAACCCCCCCGACCCCATATTCCTGACATCCACTAGTACTCCCCAATACAAGCCAAACACCCCCCCCCCTCCGACCACCTATACCTGACATCGCCCACTAATCCCCTGACTCCATATTCCTGACCCAACCCCCCACTACTTCCTATTACATTCCATCCCCCACTACTCCCATTAAATTCCATCCACCTGACCCCATATTCCTGACACCCCCCCCCCCCCTACTTCCTATTGCAGTCCATCCCTCTGACCCCATATTTCTGACATCCTCCACTACTCCCTATTATATTCCAACTCCCTGACCCCATTTTCCTGACATCCCCCTACTACTCCTCGTTACAAGCCAACTCCTTGATTCATACCCCTGGCACCCCCCCCCCCTACTCCCCATTACAGTCCATACCCGACTCCATATTCATGACATCCCCCACTAGTCTAGCCACCCAACCCCATACCCATGACTAGGGATCAACCAATATTGTTTTTTCGGTGCCGATACGATACCGATATTTCAGCCACCTCTCCTGCGGATAGCCAATATTTTGTACATTTAAAAAACATTTTTTTTATCATTGTTACTGCTGTCACATGAAAAGTAAACATCCACTGTGACAGGAATAGGCATGTGAGAGGTACTCTTTATGGAGAAATCGGGGGTCTATAAGACCTCAAACCCCTCCTCTGCACTTCAAAGTATTCAAAACGTCAAGATCGGCATTTTTGAAAACTTTATTTTTTAAAACTGGCGCTTTTAAAAATGCCAGTAATCCGGGAAGTGATGTCATGACATCGCTTCCGGATTACTAGATTCGAGACCCAAACGAAGCATCGGCTTTGTTCAGGTCTTCGGCCAGCCGGCGGACGTGTCGACTGGTTGCGATGGGACGGGAGAGCCCAGACGAGCGGCGGAAGGCGGTGGGAGAACGTCCCCTTCTGCTGGTTTTAAAAACTAATAGTTTATTTATCTATCCATCTTTTAGTTTAACTTGGCATTATACTCCTGATGAGTGGCTGCAATGCCATGAAACGCGTCAAGTCTTTCAATCCAAGGGTGCCAAAAAGTCTGGCTTATTATCATGTTTTTATAATCAATTGTTTATAATCGTCAACTGATGTATGTTTAACCTATGAATTTATTTTATCAACTAGGTTTGCTTGATGATCTGTATTATCATTGTACTAATCATGTTCCTTGATCAAATGTAATGCTTATTGTATCAGTTATATTCAATATGTGAGTATCTTGATTGTATTGCATCATTATTCATTGATATAACAGGTTTTATAAAATATAGAATGCCCAAAGTGATTGTGCAAATAAATTATAATAATTTAATTTTTTATGTATGCATCATCTTTCTTAATGACAAGCCTCATATTAAGTCCCACTATCCTTTTCCCTTTTTTTTTGTTTTAATATAATATTGATGGAGGCTTGCCATTATTGGTTGTGTCAGGTCACACCCCTCTTTATATTGCTTGTAATAACAGCCGAGCAGCTGCTGACCCGCATCGGTTGTTATTACAATAAAGCCGACTGTCCACTCTAAAGAATGGTACCGGGATGATGCATGCAGCTGCATGCATCACCCCAGGTAAAACCCCTTGAAGCAATATCAGTAATATCGGTCAGTTTTTTGACCGATACTTCTAAAAAGTGAATATCGGCCGCTGCTAATCAGCCGCACTGAAAATCGGTCGATCCCTACTACTGACATCCCCCTCCTCACATTATAGTAGTACACCCCATACTCCTGGCATCCCCCACCCCACAGTACAGTATAGTAATATTTTCTATCTCACCAGATTTCCTGCACACCATTACATTTTTTCTTGTTAATGCCCCCAGTGTGAGAGTCATGTGACGTTTGTAGGACAAATGTTCTAGCACTCCTCTGATTAGCCACAACTTCACAATCTGGACACACAAGAGCATTCCATAGACCCCCCCCCCCCCCTCCACCCACCCAAATCTCCTCTATCACCCAAAACACACCCAATCTCCTCCTAAGTGTTTATCAGCCTAGACACAGTGCCCCAAACAATCTTCTCCCATGTGTTTATCATTCCAGATACAGGGCCATGCTCAGGACTCACCAGAGAGTGAAATACCCTCAGCCAGTCCATATGGGAGGTAAGCAAAAATGATCATCATTCCAAATTCCAGGGAAGGAGTCTTCCGCAGATCCAGATGCTTCAACACCTGAACACCGAGCTGAGGAAATCTACACACAGGATAGGCCAAAGCAGGGTACAAAAAACAGACAGTAACACAAAAGAGCATACAAAACACACAATGGGGGAGATTTACCAAAACTGGAGTGCCAAATCTGGTGCAGCTCGGCATAGAAGCCAATCAGCTTCCAGGTTTTACTGTCAAAGCTTAATTGAACAAACTAAAGTTAGAAGCCTTCATAAGACGGTGTATAAAACACACACATATAAGATGGTATACAAAATGCATGCCAACACAAGACAGTGTACAGACACACACATGGCGGTTTAATAGATGCAGATTTGGAGTAGATTTTGAGTTGAGGTGAGAGTCCAGTGATCAGAATCTATGAAGGACATTCTGCAGGTGAGAGCCAAGATATCAGAATCTATGGCACGGTTGCCTGAAAAATGGCTGTAACACAGATCCAACTTCCTGATGGTAAAAATAAGATGAAGGGACACAGGAATTCAGAAACAGCTGGGTTGTACTGCTGCCTACAGCAGGTTGGAATATTGGCAAACAGAAAAACTGTAAGCAGGCACCTATATGATCCTCCTCTATCCAGCATGTCACAGTTTTGTGAGAAAGCAGTATCAAGGACCAGCAAATAAACAAATGTGTCCCTGTGACCTGTGTCCCTCAACGGACTCCTAGAAAAAGAATTTATGGTACGAAGAAGTCAAGACAGAACAAGAATTGTTAAACAGACCTCCAAAAGCAGTCCCTGAGGGGTAGGCAACTGCCACTGACAGACCTAAAAAAAAAATTGGGGAACTGTCTAGAACTCAGAAGTACCTGAAGAACCAAGGCCAAAAACTGAACAGCATGAGGTGAAGCCTTAGCACGACAGTGGAACTGCCATTACCAAGGGAAGCAACAAAGGATCAACCTTGTTCTTAAGACCAGTACAGAGATATCATTACCAAGGGGAATGACACTACCTGAAGAACATGGAGTCTGAGCCAGGAAGAGGCTGAGGAAACCAACAAACAATCCAACCAGGTGGGACAACTCATTTACCTGAAAGGGAGGAAACTAGAACAATGAGATGAACAAGCCCAAGGAAAACAGTTTTCCCAAGGAAACCTTGAACAATCAAAAGAAGTACATAAGGGAAGATCAGATGGTCAACATGAGAAGCCCAAGCCTTATATTCATAACTCTTGGGATTCAGGAAAAGGAGGTTCCATGGTGAGAAAAAGCATTGCTTGGTCAGACAACCCATTTTTTGGGACTTGAGAGCTCTGACAATATATAATCCTAAGAATGAGCTAAATCACCCTTAAAACGGACCGACTGAAGAAGGGAGTAGGGTGAGCAAGAGTCAGGGAAGAGGATAGGCAGGGAAAAACATATAACACAACCAGGGCTGGCACATTTTAACACCAGAAGAATATATGGATGAGCAATCCCATCCTTTCAACTGCAGGTGTCTCTGTGTCCTGACAGAGAAAAAGCTACAAACTTGACTAACCTTGACCCAAAAAACATGGTTCTGGGAATAATCTGACCCATCACGTCCAGTAGAGGCAGGAATCTTGCTAAGAACATTCACCTGACTAGGGACAGAAACAAGGACAGATGAAACCTCTTCAAGAGGCCTCAAATCAACCACACAAGCAGGTCCCATGATGGCCTCCGGCGCCTGTTTTTACTGCCCATCATCTGCATGAGTAGACAAGGCCTTTCAGAAGGGCAAGTATCCAGAAAGTTGCCGCTCCTCGGCAATGGTGGCTGGTGCTCCCGGATCTCCCTTTATATCCTCCCCCCTGCCCGGCCAATATGGTCGCTTCTCCTCTCGGCCAATTGGGTCTCAGTAGCTGCTTCCTGATTAGCCGGGGAGGAGAAGCAGGAAGACAATAGCAAATATGAATTCGCAATTCGTCACACAACTGGCTGGACTCAGGGTGCAGTGCTCTGCACCCCAAGCCCACCCTTTTGTTAAGCCAACTAGAGCCTCAGGCTCTAATCATGTGCTTTGCAAAAGAAAAAACCCAATAGAAATCCATGCGTCCGGCACCCTGCATGTAGATTAGGGGCTGGACGCATGGATAAGGGGGGCAGCGCCCATGCTCCCCCCATGGACGGGCCGCCACTGCTCCCTCGGTGAAGGTCGTCTGAGCGTTTTTCAATGGGGAAGCCAGGGAAGGTGGAGCATACTGAAGGGTGGTGAGGTCTTTACTAGAGAAGGGAACAGCAGAAACTGGTCCATGCCAACCTTGTAGATCAGAGGGTCCCTTAGGAGAAGGGTAAAGCAAAAAGTTCAACAGTGTCTGAGGATAAGGAACTTGACTAAAAAGAGGTGTGTAAGGCTGTATGGGATACCACTCCTGAAGTCAAGCTACTACTATGGTAGGAACAAGGAGTTCTAGGGTGTGAAGAACCCACACAAGCTTGGGAAATTACACTGCTGTGTGCAGAAACACCAGTAGAATGGTGAAGGGTAGCTGAAGGAGATGCCAGGCACAAGGATTTAACCTGGATAACCTTAGCACCCAAATGTCGAGGAGGTAAACTACCAAAAGACCCATCTGAATGTTCAAACAGCCCCCTACTTGTAAAAGTGGGGGTAGACCTTCAAGAGGAAGGCCAATGGGAGGGGTTATCTGGCCTCTGGTTTTGAGGTCCACGGCCTCGGGGATTCCTCTGACCGCACTACAGACCACCTGTATCGAAGTAGGGGAACACTCTGGCATTGCTAATGAAAAGGTCAAGAGCAGGTCAGAAAAGACAACATCCCTTGAATAATAACCGAGTCAACTTGGGTACAACCAGCCTGTCGGTTAATTACTAGCGGCTGTTATAGCAGCTAGCAATAATCACTGCCCCCCCTTCCAGAAAGAACACAATGGCACCACTGTAAGGATACCCCCAACCACACTGACTGTGTTGATGGGGCATTTGAAACCCGTGGTTGCGGAAAGAAAATTGCTCCGTCCATGGCTGGCCTTACACAAGATGGGGACGGTCCTTAGTCTTTTCTTCTACAAGATGTGGACGATCCTCAGCCTTAACTTACACAACATGGGGATGGTTCTAAGTCTTACACTACACAAGAAGAGCACAGTCCTCAGTCTTACCTTATACAGAATAGGGATGGGCCATAGTGTTATCATACTCAAGATGGGGTTAGTCCTTAGTCTTATCTTAAACAAAGGAGGGACAGTCTTTATTCCTTACCATACACAGAGCAAATTTCTTTCCTGCAACTACAGACAGTGTTGACAGGGGGATTCCTCTCCCGAGCCATTGTATTCTCCCAGCGGGAGGGCAGGGGAAGCTGTTCCTGCTGGAGGAAGACAGTGATTATTACGATCAGCTATACGAGCCGTTAGCGATAATTGCGTTTAAAATCAGGCAGTCTGGTTGTAGCCAAGTTGATCGATCGGTCAATTTGGTACATTCAGCCTGCCCATGCATGGTTCGAATCTCAGCGGGTTCCTCCTGAACCAACCGAGATTCAAACCTGTCTATGGCCAGCCTTAGCTTACACAAGATGGGGACGGCCCTTAGTCTTAAATTATGCATGATGGGGGCGGTCCTTATTCTTATCTTTCAAAAGATGAAGACAATCCTTATTCTTATCTTTCACAAGATGAAGACAATCCTTATTCTCATCTTACACAATATGGGGATGGTACTTATTTTCATTTTACACAAGATAGGGATGGTACGTTGTAAACCTACGTGTTTTTTTCTCCTTAATGCATCCTATGCATTAAGGTGAAAAAACACCTGGCAGTGAATGGCCCCCCTGTTTTACTTACCTGAACTCTGGATCTTGACCCACGGGGATGCGCTGTCTCTCGCTGTCCGGGGTTCTCGGCTCTTGACTGGATAGATTGATAGCAGCGCAGCCATTGGCTCCCGCTGCTGTCAATCAAATCCAATGACGCAGGCACCGGGGGGCGGGGCCCGAGTCCTGCATTCGGCCTCTATGGACGCAAATGCTGAACACGGGTGCGCGCCAGCAAGGTAATCCTCTGGGAGAGCGCTTCTCCTAGGGGGTTATCTGATGTGGGGACGAGCCACGAGAGCCGCCAGGGGACCCCAGAAGAAGTTGTTCGGAGCCACTCTGTGCAAAACGAGCTGCACAGAGAAGGTGAAAGATATGTTTTTTTTTTTTTTTTTTAAATAACAAACACACGAGCCTTTACAATCAGTTTAAGCCGACCATGGAGGATTCGAATCTCGGCCGGTTCAGTAGGGACCATCCGAGATTCGAATCATGTATGAGCAGGCTGATTGATCAACTCAGGTACAACCAGCCTGTCGGATTTTACATGCAATTATTGCTAGCGGCTATAGCTTCTAGCAATAATTACTGTATGTTCTCCCAGCCGCCCTGCTGGGAGAACACAATAGCTCAGCTGGAGTGTTGATGGGGGAATCTAGCATTTTTCTTACCCGCAACCGCAAATTGCACCATCTACGGCTGCTTTAGTCTTATTTCATACACAATAGGGGCAGTCCTTATTTCACACAAGATAGGGTCGGTCCTAAGTCAAATTAGAGGGGGAGGGGAAGGAAGGATCGGAAAAGACTGCTATTAGAGAAGCAGCCTACAGATAGTGTCAGCAATGCTACAATTAAATCTCTGGTGTATCAAAGGGGGGGAGGGGGAATACTGGATTGAGGTATTGTGTAGAAAGGATACTACTGCAGAAATAAGGCCGGTCAATGTTCCCAGAGCTGCTGAACCAAAAAACATCTTCAAGAAATAGGCCAAGGCCTGCAGGAAAGTCTGCCAGCCGCTGACATTGGCCAGCTCCCCGCGGTTCAGTCCTTCCGCTGTGCTGTAGGGAGACAAAACATAGGAAATCACATGTAACATGTTAGACATAGGAATCAAATGCAACATATCAGACATTGGAATCAAATGTAACACACCTGTGTATCTGGAAATGACAAGTTTTTACATCAAGCTAAATCTACCTGTCATTTACAGATCAAAATTCCAACCGTGTCATATAGGCAGACTTTAGATGTTCTACTTCTGCACCAGCAGCAGTGTTCTGTCCCCGAGTACCGTTGCCTTGTCTACAGTCATTGAGATATAAGCTGGAAAAGTCCAATAAGTCCCATTGCCTTAAAGACTCTTAGTCAGGCTGGGCACTTACCTACGGTCTCCTTGTAACAACAATATCATGGGCACGTGCTCGACGTATCAGAGTAAATGTTTCAGATGTAGGCAAGAGGGAGATGATAATTTGTGCACATGAAATACAACATATATTGTGACATATATATTAACAAAAATATTAATATACAGGGAGTCTATCACTCAGCACCTTCATTAGCACCCCGGTCCTGACAGACACCCTAAGAGCACAGCAGTCACTGGAACCAATGACACAACAGGGTTATCGGTGGCTGTTTACAGAAAACACAGTACAATAAATGGGTCCCGGAACCAGAACCGAATATCAGAGGACACGTCCCTGGGGGGGGGGGGCCGGGGTGCACGTCACACAATAACACGATATACAATTCACTCACTTTGTAAGAACGATGGAGACGGCGTCATTAAGGATGCTCTCCCCAAACACCAACATGTTCAGCACCGGATCCAGGTTCAGGGCATTGAAAATGGCAATTGTGGCAACGGGATCCACAGCAGAGATTAATGATCCAAAGGCAAAGCTGAAATATAGGCAGCATTGGGACGTCAATTACATAGGAAATATATGTATCACCTTATAAAGGAAGAAAGCAGAAATAAATGAGAATACTCCCAGTCATGCCAGTTCTGTCCTTCCATTATCCCTGTCCCTATGGAGACTTTGTCCACCCTGAGTGAGCCGTTTCATATGTCTGTGTGAATTCATGTGCAACCATGTGTGACCTGGTACAATCAGAGAGGGAAGAGCAGTGTAATCCATAACATGACAAGGAGAGAGCCCCACCTGCACCCCCCTCCATGTGATCCATATCCCACCTGAATCCCCTTCAGTGATCTCCATACTACACCTGCATGTATCATTAGTGTGCTCTGTACCCTTCTGCATCCCCCCTCTCCCTGTGCCCTGTACCCACTTGCATTCCCCTTAGCATGCCCTGCACCTTGCCTGCATCCCTCATCCAAGTGCTCTATACCTTGTTTACCTCCCACCTTCATTTGCCCTGTACCCTGCCTGCATCTCCACTCTGTGTGTTCTGAATCAAGGATGGAAAAAGACCTGGGGGTCCTAGTAGATGATAGGCTCAGCAATGGCACAGAATATTGGCATTAAAAAACGGGATCAACTCCAGAGATAAAACAATAATTCTCCCACTCTACAAGACTCTGGTCCGGCCGCACCTGGAGTATGCTGTTCAGTTCTGGGCTCCAGTCCTCAGGAAGGATGTACTGGAAATGAAGCGAGTACAAAGAAGGGCAACAAAGCTAATAAAGGGTCTGGAGGATCTTAGTTATGAGGAAAGGTTGCGAGCACTGAACTTATTCTCTCTGGAGAAGAGACGCTTGAGAGGGGATATGATTTCAATTTACAAATACCAGACTGGTGACCCCACAGTAGGGAGAAAACTTTTTTGCAGAAGGGAGTTTAACAAGACTCGTGGCCACTCATTAAAAGAAGAAAAAAATGGTTTAACCTTAAACTACGTAGAGGGTTCTTTACTGTAAGAGCGGCAGGAATGTGGAATTCCCTTCCACAGGCGATGGTCTCAGCGGGGAGCATTGATGGATTAAAAAAACTATTACCTGAACGACCACAACATACAGGGATATACAATGTAATACTGACATATAATCACACACATAGGTTGGACTTGATGGACTTGTGTCTTTCTTCAACCTCACCTACTATGTAACTTTGAACCCCACCTATATGCCTCATTCGTATGCTCTGTACCCCTTTGCATCCTCCTTCTACCTGTGCCCTGTACCTGCCTGAATTCCCCTTAGTATGCTCTGCACCTTGCCTGCATCTCTTGTCCAAGTGCTCTGTGCCTTGCTTCCTCCCATCTCCATGTGCTCTGTACCCCGCCTGACCCCTCCTCTGTGTTATCTGTACCCCGCCTGACCCCCTCTGTGTGATCTGTACCCCGCCTGAACCCCCTCTGTGTGATCTGTACCCCACCTGCACTCCCCTTTGTGTGCTCTTTACCCTGCCTGCACTACCCTCTGTGTGATCTGTACCCCACCTGCACTCCCCTCTGTGTGCTCTGTACCCTGCCTGAACCCCCTCTGTGTACTCTGTACCCCACCTGCACTCCCCTCTGTGTGCTCTGTACCCCGCCTGAACCCCCTATGTGTGCTCTGTACCCCGCCTGAACCCCCTCTGTGTACTCTGTACCCCACCTGCACTCCCCTCTGTGTGCTCTGTACCCCGCCTGAACCCCCTATGTGTGCTCTGTACCCCACCTGCACTCCCCTCTGTGTGCTCTGTACCCCGCCTGCACCCTCTTCTATGTGCTCTGTGCCCCGCCTGACCCCCTCCCCGTGTGCTCTGTGCCCCGCCTGAACCCTCCTCTGTGTGCTCTGTACCCCGCCTGCACCCTCTTCTTTGTGCTATGTACCCCGCCTGACCCCCCCCCCGTGTGCTCAGTGCCCCGCCTTCACTCCCCTCTATGTGCTTTGTACCCTGCCTGACCCCCCTCTGTGTGGTCTGTACACCACCTGCCCCCCCCCCCCCCCTCTGTGTGATCTGTACCCTGCCTGACCCCCCCCCCCTGCAGTTAACAACCAATCACACTACTGTTTCCTGTTGCTGATGAAATAGGAGGAAGCTGACTGGCTGCTAGGAGGGAAATTCAGACAGTCCCCAGTTGGACACAGTGATGAACTAAGGGTTTATGCACACTGGAGCTCAGGAAAAAAAAAAAAGCTGATTTTACAGGCATTTGAGCTTTTATTTCAGCCTGAAGAAGCTTGTGATTTTTTGTGTGCATGTTTTGTGTGCATGTTTTTATTGAGCTTCTTCAAGCTCCTTTGAAGCTTCTTTGAGCATAAGTGTTTTTTTTTATTTTTTTTATTTCACAAACCCTCCTAGGTAGTATTTTCTTAACCACTGTATAAACAAAACAAAAAGCTGGAACACTGGAACAAACGTTTTCGAGCTTCTTTGAGCTCTTTGGGGCACTGTTTTTTTTTTTATTTTTCTGCATGTAGGAGCATATAATTCCGTAGAAAGACTTCTGCGCTACTATACCGATAAAGTGAAGAAATAAAAAGAATAAAAGCTAAATGGTGATATTGCTGAAAAATCAAAATAGTGACCACCACTCACTAAAAAAAACTAAAAAGGATTCACAATTAAATAAATAAATTGTGCAGATGATCCTGCGCAACACCTCTAATATATATAGACAATAAAAAATGTGTGATGTGAGATCTCCAATGATAATAGTATATAATACATATGTGAAAATAATCTAGATGAAAATGTTATGTAAATAAATAAAATCCAATATCCAATAACAAATCGGTGAATAATCAATAAGTCCAATAAATTTATATTATCACTATTGGATTTACTGATTATTCACCGATTTGTTTTTGGATATTGGATTTTATTTATTTACATAACATTTTCATCTAGATTATTATTTTCACATATGCATTATATACTATTATCATTGGAGATCTCACATCACACATTTTTTATTGTCTATATATATTAGAGGTGTTGCGCATGTAGGAGCATATGCCTGAAAACGCCTGAAAAAGACAAAGTGTGCATGGACACATCGGCTAACATGGAGGGGAGTTTCCAGGCAGAAAAAAAAAAAAAGACAGTTCAAAAGCCTGTAGGAGCCGCTTCTTTGAGCTCCTTTGAGATGCAGTGTGCATGAGCCCTAAGAGAGCACAGAGGTGAAGCACACAGGAAATGACATGAATCGAGGCATTTCAGTACACAAAAGCAATGTGTTTGGAGCCAGGGGTTAGGTCCAGAAAGAAGCAGGACAGCAAAAAGGTACAGCCAGGGACACCAAGCAAAACCACAGGGTGGCGACAAAGCTCAGTGGTAGTAATCCGAGGTACAAGGACAGTCCAGCAAAATCCCAGTGGCAGCAAATACAATGGAGAGGCTTCAGCGTCCAGATAGCAGCGCACAGCCAATATAGAACTACAAGTCCCAGCAGCCCCAGGTTCCTAATAGCAGCACGCAGCCAAAAGAGGACTGTCAGTCTCTGAGTTCTAAGGCCAGCCGGTGTTCTGCCGAGAAAGTTCCCCTCAGCGGATAATGACCCCCCTGTAGTGCGCAGGCGCAGCGCTTGCGCAGTAGGAACAACAAGGGAGCCGCCGAAAAGAGCCGAAGCTGAACACCTGAGTCAGCTGTACGGCGCCTGTGTGCCAAGACTATAGTAAAAAAAAAAAAAAAACACTTTGTAACAGGCCGCTCGCCACGCCTCGGGCACGGCCTCGCTACGCTCGCCACGCTTCGGGCACGGCCTCGCTACGCTCGCCACGCTTCGGGCACGGCCTCGCTACGCTCGCCACGCTTCGGGCACAGCCTCGCTACGCTTCGGGCACGGCCTCGCTACGCTCGCCACGCTTCGGGCACGGCCTCGCTACGCTCGCCACGCTTCCGGCACGGCCTCGCTACGCTCGCCACGCTTCGGGCACGGCCTCGCTACGCTCGCCACGCTTCGGGCACGGCCTCGCTACGCTCGCCACGCTTCGGGCACGGCCTCGCTACGCTCACCACGCTTCGGGCACGGCCTCGCTGCGCTCGGCATTTTAATATTCTAACTCTATGTCCACTTGGATGGTGGGGCTTTAACGTGGACTTAGGTTAGAATGTAGTGCGCAGGCGCCGTATACAGCCGACGATCAGCTGTTCTTCCTCTGCAATTTTTCGGCGGCTCCGTAGTCGTTCGCACTGCGCAAGCACAGCGCATGTGCAGTACAGGGGGGTCCTTATCCGACGGGGGAACTTTCTTGGCAAGACACCGGTGCAAAGCTTATCAAGTAACAGACAGCAATCAAGTGACCAAGAGGTGTCAGTCTATATCCTGGTACAGGATGTTGAATGAATCAGCAGACCTCCCCTGGTGAGTGCATAGGAATTCATAGGAATTCATAGGAATTCATTGATAAGATAACTGTTTTAACCGCTTCAGCCCCGGAAGATTTGGCTGCTGAATTACCAGACCATTTTTTGTGATTCGGCACTGACGTCCCAAATTGACGTCCTTTTTTTCCCACAAATAGAGCTTTCTTTTGGCGGTATTTGATCACCTCTGCGGTTTTTATTTTTTGCGCTATAAACAAAAAAAGAGCGACAATTTTGGAAAAAAAAAAAACGCATTATTTTTTACTTTTTGCTATAATAAATATCCCCATTTTTTTTTTTTTTAAAAAAAAAAAGCTAATTTTTTTCTCAGTTTAGGCCGGTATGTTTTCTTCTACATATTTTTGGTAATAAAAATCGCTATAAGCGTATATTGATTGGTTTGTGCAAAAGTTATAGCGTCTACAAAATAGGGGATTTATAGCATTTTTATTATTTTTTTTTTTTTTTACTAGTAATGGTGGCGATCTGCGATTTTTATCGGGACTGCGACATTATGGCGGACATATCGGACACTTTTGATACATTTTTGGGACCATTGTCATTTGTACAGTGATCGGTGCTATAAAAATGCACTGATTACTGTAAAAATGTCACTGGCAGGGAAGGGGTTAACTCTCTGTGTTCTAACTGAAGGGGGGAGGGGACTGTGTAGGGGAGATGACAGATCGCTGTTCATACGTTGTATGAACACACGATCAGTCTCTTCTCCCCTCAGAGAACCGGGATCTGTGTTTTTAAACACACACAGATCCCGGTTCTCAGTGTGTCACGAGCAATCGCGGGAGCCCGGCGGTCATCGCGCCCGCCGGGCACTCACGTCGGCTCCGGGGGAGAACAGTGGGTGCGCGCTTTCCCCTAGTGGCCACAGGGCGAAGCGCTGGCAACATAACTTCGTTTCGCCAAGCCGTGCCATTCTGCCGCAGTAAAACTGCGGCGGCTGGTCGGCAAGTGGTTAAAGTGACGCTAAACTTTATATTCTATTGCTCTCAGCTTCCTCCAAATTCCATTGTTTTTGCTGCTGTGATCTGACTTCCTGTTAGATGGTGACTACATTCATTCTCCATGGTCCCAATGTATGTAGGTAAAAGTCTTGCTCACACCCGAGGTGGACTTGGGGCTATCTACTATAGGATTTGTAGTGTGCATACAGCTGTGCACAGGACTGCCACTAAAGTACCCTGCTCATTCCAAACAAACAAAAGTGCAGAGGAAAAAGGAGAGGTTTGGGAGCTCACATAGGATGTTATAAGCAGAAAATAAAACAGTAAGAAACAATTTCATGAAAAATAGATTACATGGCCACTAAGTAGTGGATGTGGATGGATTACTTTTGGAGAATAAGGATATTGTTTAGTGTCACTTCAAAGTGGTTTTAAATGCTCAAGGTTTTTTTTACCTTCATGCATTCGATGTAAAAAACCTTCTCTGTACAGCAGCCCCCCCCCCCCCCCCCAATACTTACCTGAGCCCCATCGCGATCCAGAAATGTGCACGAGAGCCTCAGTTCTCCAGGGACTCTCCCTCCTCATTGGCTGAGACAGCGGCGGGGAGCCATTGGCTCCCGCTGCTGTCAATCACATCGAGTGAGCCAATGAGGAGAGAGGGGGGGCAGGGCCGAGTTGCAGCTGTGTGTGTGTGTCATAGGTGTGCGCAGCCTATTGCATTAGGGTGTGCACCTCAAATGTAATAAAACATGGACAGTGTTAGTATAGCAGGGGACTTGTCAGTAGGGCAGTGGATGGTGTCAGTAGGTTTTTGTTTTTTTTAATTTTTTTTTTTTACAATTGTTTTTAGGAGCCCTGTTTAGGGGCTTTGATGAACTGTCAGTAGGGGAAATCTGCGCCACAGGGGGTGATTAGGGTGTGCCCAGGCACACCTGGCACACCCCCTGCGCACGCCTATGGTGTGTGTGAAAGGACACACAGAATAGCGGCTCAAGAATGAGCCTGCTTGGGCGCCCCCATAGAATGTTGCTTGCTCTGGGGGGGACTCTGCAGGAGGAAGGGCCCAGGAGAACCAGTGGGAGACCCCAGAAGAGGAGGATCTGGGATGCTCTGGGCAAAACCACTGCACAGAACAGGTAAGTGTACCATGTTTGTTATTTAGAAACAAAAAATGCCTTTAATATCACTTTAAGCTGGCTGCACACTGTACAAATTTTGTCTGACCCTGATAAACTGGACAAAATTGGGTCAATAGGTGACCCTGTTGCCACCCACCCGCCCAACATCCTTCGATTAACCACTTACAACCCGTATTACTTACTTATACGGTGGCAAGGTGGCACTGCTGTGCCAGATCACATACCTAGTACGTGATCCGACACTTCCTGGTTGTGGGTGCGCATGCGTGCCGCCGGCCGCCCTCTCCCTCTGATTATACATAGCGAATGCTGATCAGCGGGTACGACTGTCTCAATGTCCGCCGGCACCCACCGATCCTTCGGTACACAGGCAGAACGGCCGCCTTCCTATGTAAACAAGGCAGATTACCATCCTGTCAGGTTCCTGCAAAGCAGGAACATGTATCTATGCCTTCCCCTCGTAAAAGCACCTCCCACACAGTACGCAAACACTGGCTAGGCACACAGATCGCCGTGATTTGTATACTCCTTCCCAGCCAGTGTAATTAGTACAGTGACAGTGTATATTTTTTAGCACTGATCACTGTGTAAGAGTCGCTGGTTCCCGAAAAGTGTAAGTTAGTGTCCGACTGTCCACCACAATATTGCAGTCCTGCTATAAGTCGCTGATCAATGCTATTACTAGTTAAAAAATAAATAAAAAAAAAAAAAAAAAAAATAGAGATAGATAGATAGATGTGTACAATCGTCAGTTGCTCTGGGTCACCTGATTGCCGCCCATAACTTGATAAGTGTTGTACCATTCTTGTATCCAATGACAATCTGTGTATTGTATGTAGTAAATGGTAACTGTGTATTGTATGTAGTAAATGGTAACAACTGGGTAGTCTGCCGAGTCGCTGTAAAATTGAGCGGCGTGCTGGACATTTTCTGCTGCTAATCAGTATGCGAATTAGTCACATCTAAATAAACTGAAGATTTTTTTTTTTTTTTTTTTTTTCATTTTCATTTTAATGTTCACATCTTCCTGCAATTCCCACTTACAGCGACAGCTCAGGAAAATATAAGATGTCCCGGTATACCGAGACAATGACCCCAGGACACCACACATGACATAAGGAGATAATATGACCCCCGGAGCAGAAAGGTCAAACGACACGCTCCATGGGGTTCCTTTGCAACAGTTACCGTAACAAGGATGTAGTCAGCCATGCCGTTCTCATCTTACCACATCATGGAGACAATAATGACAAGAAATGGCACCCCGCCAGATGGCAGAGGAGCCTGTCCACAGACGCACTGCCCTACCCACAACACAGCGAGCCACCTCATCAGGTCAGGTATTCATTGACTAATAATTCCATTACAGTGTGTGTAAGGCCTTAATTACATTGGCACTACTGCGTTTAGTGTTTGTAAATGCAGCAGAGGTTACCTAGGGGCTATAAACAACTTTTATGCTTCCTAGATCACTATTTCCTGCGTTTGGATGTTCCCACTTCAGCTCCGGAAGGTTTTACCCCCTTCATAACCAGGCCATATTTTTCGATTTAGCACTGCGCTACTTTAACTGGTAATTGTGCGGTCATGCAACACTGTACGCAAATGAAATTTATATCATTTTTTTTCACACAAATAGAGCTTTCTTTGGTAGTAATTGGTCACCACTGGGTTTTTTATTTTTTGCTATGTAAAACGAAAAAAGACTTATTTTTTTTAAATTATATTTTCTACTTTCTGTTATAAAACATATCCAAATCAAATTTAGGGCAAAAATGTATTCTACAAGACGTCCTTTTTTTTTTTTTTTTTAAAGTATATATTTTATATATATATATTATACGGCGCCATCAATTTACGCAGCGCTTTACATATACATTGTACATTCACATCAGTCCCTACCCCCAAGGAGCTTACAATCGAAGGTCCCCAACTCACATTCATACATACTAGGGCCAATTTAGACAGAAGCCAATTAACCTACCAGCATGTCTTTGGAGTGTGGGAGGAAACCGGAGTACCTGGAGGAAACCCACACAAACACAGGGAGAACATGCAAACTCCAGGCAGGTAGTGTCGTGGTTGGGATTTGAACCAGCGACCCTTCTTACTGCTAGGCGAAAGTGCTACCCACTACACCATTGTGCCGCCCCATATAGTAAATTTTATATATATTATATATATATATATATATATATATATATATATATATATATATATATATATATATATATATATATATATATATATTCATTCAATTTCTTGAGGCCCTTAAAGTGGTTGTAACCCTAAGAAAAAAAAAAAACCTGCAAGTGTACTAGCTCATTATGAATTACTTACCTGAGATCGAAGACCCCACAGCGGTCCTCGTTCACTGCTCCGGCGGCCGACATCACTCCCGGAGTTACTTCCGGGTATCGCGGGCTCCGGGGATGTGATTGGCCGGAGCCGCGATGACGTCACTCCCCCGCATGCGCGGGAGCCGCCGGTAACGGCACAGGCTAACTGAAGCAACGGTACATACGTGCCGTTGCTTCAGTGCGCATGTGCCGATGACGCCGTCACATGCAAATACAGGGGATATCTCCTAAACCATGCAGGTTTAGGAGATATCCAGTGTAGCTACAGGTAAGCTTAATTATAGGCTTACCTGTATCAAAAAGTGGTTGTAAAGGGTTTACAACCACTTTAATTAGTTTGTGTGAAAGTTATAGCATCTACAAACTATGATAGATTATATTATATTATATATATATATATATATATATATATATATATATATATATATATATATATATATATATATATATATATATATATATATATATATATACACACACATACATACATACATACAGTGGGGACGGAAAGTATTCAGACCCCCTTAAACTTTTCACTCTTTGTTATATTGCCGCAATTTGCTAAAATCATTTAAGTTCATTTTTTCCTCATTAATGTACACACAGCACCCCATATTGACAGAAAAACACAGAATTGTTGACATTTTTGCAGATTTATTAAAAAAGAAAAACTGAAATATCACATGGTCCTAAGTATTCAGGCCCTTTGCTCAGTATTTAGTAGAAGCCCCTTTTGATCTACAATAAGTTTCTACAACTTTCTCCCATCTCCCGACTGCATCTCTGGAGCTCAGCCACAGTGATCTTTGGGTTCTTCTTTACCTCTCTCACCAAGGCTCTTCTCCCCCGATAGCTCAGTTTGGCCGGACGGCCAGCTCTAGGAAGGGTTCTGGTCGTCCCAAACGTCTTCCATTTAAGGATTATGAAGGCCACTGTGCTCTTAGGAACCTTAAGTGCAGCAGAAATTTTCTTGTAACCTTGGCCAGATCTGTGCCTTGCCACAATTCTGTCTCTGAGCTCTTCAGGCAGTTCCTTTGACCTCATGATTCTCATTTGCTCTGACATGCACTGTGAGCTGTAAGGTCTTATATAGACAGGTGTGTGGCTTTCCTAATGAAGTCCAATCAGTATAATAAAACACAGCTGGACTCAAATGAAGGTGTAGAACTATCTCAAGGATGATCAGAAGAAATGGACAGCATCTGAGTTAAATATATGAGTGTCAACGCAAAGGGTCTGAATACTTAGGACCATGTGATATTTCAGTTTTTCTTTTTTAATAAATCTGCAAAAATGTCAACAATTCTGTGTTTTTCTGTCAATATGGGGTGCTGTGTGTACATTAATGAGGAAAAAAAATGAACTTAAATGATTTTAGCAAATGGCTCCAATATAACAAAGAGTTCTCTGAATGCTAGTCAAAGCCCCCATCACTAAATAAAATGGTTAGCTTACAGTCCTGTTAACTCCTTATAGTCACTTATTTTTAATTATCTCTTTAATTATTTCTTAAATTCCCCTTTCACTTTGAGGTATTTAACAGTCAGGTGGACCTTCCCTGCGGCTGGTGCAAGCGCCAACTTTTCTCCATGGCTTCAAAAATTATACCCCATGTAGCTTTAGGGGTAAGAAGGGGTGGAAAGAGGGACAGAAAGGGCGGAGGAAGATTAGGGAGGAGGGGTAGAAATAGCGAGAAAGGGTAGAGATGGAGATAGAACAGGGAGCACAAAGAGGGGGGGGGGGGGGGAGAGGCTAATAACACTGGACAGGCAACCAACAATACCCCCAAGGCAGTCTTGTGACCAGCAGAGTGGTACCATTCTAGAATATACACCGATACCCCGCCTCAGCAATGTAATGAGGGATGGAAGCAGCCAGGGAACACATCTTCTATTAACATCTATATCATGCCATTTATTGAAACTTCCTTTATAGATCGCACCCTCCTCCTATCATATTGTATGTACATATCACACCCGTCATTACATCACCTCATATGAGCGGTGCCTGCAACCCTCTGCAGCACCCTACAATACATACCGTTCGTCCTGGAGATAAAACACAATGTGAACACAGATCATTACCCTTATAACAAAGTATAGAATGCATCATTCTTTCTTGTGTGCGTTACACATTAACCTAAAAATAATCAGTCATTACCCAGAACAGCAGCATGCACACAGAGGGGGTAGAGGGGAGATGGATACCTGTCAGTCATGGTGAGTTTGTAGATGACATCCGCCTGAGAAAAAGAAAACATTACTGTCAGGCTGGACGTGAACTGTCAGATTCCATCATAGCTGCAGCATGTCCCCTCTTTTAGGGACGCGGCTTTGAACACATGAATTCCCAGCGGAGGGGCCCCTCATTACCATGTCACCAAAGGTACCATGTTCCCCTATACAGGGGTGTGGCCTTCAACATTGGACCTCACAGGGACGGGGGCCCAGTATTACCATTTCATCATACAAAGACCATGTCTCTATACAGGGGTGTGGCCTTCTACATAGGACTTCCCAGGGGAGGAGTCCCTCATTACCATAGGTATCATGTCCCCCTATACAGGGGTGTTGCCCTATACACTAGACTTCCCAGGGGAGGGGCCCAGCATTACCATTTCATCATACAACACCATGTCTCCTTACAGGGGTGTGGCTTTCTACATAGGACTTCCCAGGGGAGGAGTCCCTCATTACCACAAGTATCATGTCCCCCTATATAGGGGTGTTGCCCTATACACTAGACTTCCCTGGGGAGGGGCCCAGCATTACCATTTCATCATACAAACATCATGTCTCTCTATATGGGGGTGAGGCTTTCTACAAAGGACTTCCCAGGGGAGGGGCCCAGCTTTACAATTTCATCATACGAACATCATGTGTCTATACATGGGTGTGGCCTTATACATAGGACTTCCCAGGGGAGGAGTCCCTCATTACCATGTCACCACAAGTAGCATGCCCCCCTATACAGGGGTGTGGCCTTCTACACATGACTTCACAGGGGAGGGGCCCAGCTTTACCATTTCTTCATACAAACATCATGTCTCTATACAGGGGTGTGGCCTTCTACATAGGACTTGCCATCCTCCATTACCATGTAACCATAAGTATCATGTTGCCCTATACAGGAGTGTGGGCTTCGATACTGGACTTCCTATGGGAGGGGCTCCTCATTACTATGTCATCATAGGAGCATCATGCACCCTTCTACAAAGGGCTTCCCAGAGAAGGGACCGTTGAACCCTAGGGTTCCTCCAGAGGTTGCTAGGGGTTCCTTGCGCAATTCCTGCCTCTCAAATAAGTTTCTAGTGACACCCTTGATCGATTTAGCTATCTGTAAGGGTAAATTCTTCCCAATGACGAAACCTGTAAAGGAGCATTCTTCCCACTGACCATCACACTAATGTATCATGAGTTGTAGATATAGTCATGTTTTTTTTCAAGGGTTCCTCCGTGTTGAAAAGGTTGAAAAAGGATGCTCTACACTAAATGTATATCCTCCATATGATGAGATTGTAGCTCAGACACCTACCTGCCCCAGGAAGAAGATGCCTCCACCCACAATGAAGGCTGATATGGCTGTACCGATTACTGCAAACAGAGTGATGGAGCCAATATTTTGGAAGAAGTTTCCCTGAAATAATAAAAAAAGAAAGTGACATCAAGAGAAGGAAGAGACTTCTAAAACTCAATTTCTCTGATTCCCAGCACCCCTCCCCCCCCCCAATCTCCATCCTACATTTCCCATGTTTTTCCTAGTTCACATCTTGATGCAACTGCCCCTATCATCTCTATCCTGTGATCTCCATCCTGCAATGTGAGAGTGTTAGAACCATTCCTTGTGGAATATCTTATATCAGGAACATCCTACAATTGCTTCACACAACATTTAGGGTATAAGCAGTCCAGAATACGGAAGGAGACTCATAATACCTTGGCAGCAGTAAAGGGACAGCTAAATTCCCCCAGATGTCACCTCGGGCAGCACAGTTGGACATCTATAAACCCATCTGGCTGTGTTCCTGGAAATGTAATCTGTTGGATCTGACTGAACCACTCAGGTCACAGAGCTGGAGGAGATGTAGTAACCATAGGATTACACACCAGAAGAACACCATAAAAAAAAGAAAGAAGAATGGAAGAAATGTCCAAAAATCCTTAATAAAGTGCAATAGGAAGAATCTGAATCCACAGAATAAACACCGTCCTAGTCTTTGATGTGAACACCATTCAATGTGCACCCTCAGCAGAGGAAAGAAGACTCAAATCTGCTTACCAGATACATATGATTATTAAGGTTATATGAGTCAAATCACCCTTTTGTGATTGCATATAGATCCACACTCCTGATCTCCAAATATCTACCTCAACAAAAGTTAGTCCTCCTAGAGGAGTAACATCAATGGTCTCGCCTCCCAGTCAAGGATCCATGTGTGCAGGTGAGTACCGACAAACAGAGGATCACAAGCTCCACTTAGTGTGAAAACTGATTGACTTTTATTAAAAAGCACTAAAATTTACTTACAAAACAAAGAAATGAACAGCGCTGTGTAAAAATACCCGATCCTATGGAAACTCCGCACTTGGGGTTTGCTTCCAGGAAAGCGTGATGATGTCACAAGAGGCTCCGCCCTATGCGTTTCATCCCAAATGATGTCTCCCTTGCCCCGGAAGACATCTTTGTGACAAAATGTGTAGGGCGGAGCCTGTTGTGACGTCATCACGCTTTACTGGAAGTAGACCAGAAGTGCAGAGTTTCCATACAATTGGGTATTTTTACATAGCGCAGTTCTTTTCTTTTAGTTGTAGGTGCAATTTCAATGCTTTTTAAAAAGGATGGTGTTTACACCAAAGATTCAGATTCTTCTTATTGCACTTTAATAAGGATTTTTTGTAATTTTTTCGTTTTTTTCCTGCTTTTTTTTTTATTTCTATGGTGTTCTCCAAGCGCTGCATAAAAATACCCGATTATATGGAAACTCCACACTTCCAGTAAAGCGTGGTGATGTCACAGCAGGTTCCACCATACGCGTTTCGTTACAAATTACGTCTTATGTGCCCCGGAAAACGCCTAGAATGGAGCCTGTTGCGACATCACCACGCTTTACCGGAAGAGCAAAGTTTTCCATATCATCGGGTAGTTTTACAGTGTGTCGTTCATTTCTTTTAATTGTGATTGCAATTTTAATGCTTCTAAATAAGGACAGTGTTTACACTGAAGATTCAGATTCTTCTCATTGCACTTTAGTAAAGGGTTACTAAAGGCTCACATTTTTTTTCTTCAAAATAACAAACATGTTATACTTACTTGCGCTGTGCAATGATTTTGCACAGAGCAGCCCCGATCCTCTTCTTCTAGGGTCCCCCTGTCGGTGCTCCAGGCTCCTCCTTTTCGGCAAGTGCCCCCATGGAAAGCCGCTTTCAATTGGTGCACCCGTGCATGCTCGCTCCCTCGAGCCGCCCTGTTTGCTTCTATTGACGTGCATTCTATCTAATGCATAGAATGCATTAGGGTGAAAAACCTTAAGGCTTTAGACCATTTTAAGGATTTTTGGATCTGGATTTTTTCCCTTCTTTTTCATTTTTATGGTGTTCTTCTAGCACCGCACTTAACATACATATTGTCTGCTGTGAAAAATATCTCATAGTGTGCTAGCAGCTGATATTGTTACTGTTCTCACAAGCGCAGTTACCTATTGTGTACATAAGATTACACACAGCAGAGGAGAGGCAAGGGTCAGCTCTGACAAGAACAACTAATCAAAATGAAACAGAACTGTCACTGTGCAATTGAATTGCTATGGGTGGTTTCCCAATGTGTCCAAGCCAAAAAGACCTACATGTATGACACCGGCATGCCCTGTCACCAGAATGGAATATGCTGAAAGTACACTGCTCAATGTTTGGGCCCCAATGCAGCCAGGGGCCCCTATGCACACCCCCACTCATGGTTACACAAACTGTAAACAGACATTTGTGTATCTTGTTCTAACTATAGTAAAGAAATATTTATTACCTTGTACCTGCAGGAACCTTTCTAAAGTGGTTCAACAAGGAAAGAATGTCTGCCTCACCCCTAATGGCAATCATATAAATGCCCAGTCTAATAACCATGATTTATCATACAGACGTTCTTTGTCCTATCTCAGATCAATTCTTACATCAAAACACTAATACAGATCAATATCTACCAGGTAAGAACTTTTTAAAACGAAATTAGCATTTAAACAGTGAAGCCTCATTTATACTAGTTTGATTTATGTTGCGCTGGCCGCCGCACTGCAACGTACGCCAATAAAAATCACATTGTTCTCAGTGGCTTCCATTTACATCAATGCAAAGAACTCATGTAATGATGATTCGTCAGCTGACTTTTACCCACAAAATAAATCATAAGCAGAACATTTAACAAATCCAGAGATAAAACCTGCGATCTGAGGAAGGGGAATCAGACTAAGCAAACTTCTGCCAAGAATTTTCCAGAAAGGTACAGGGGTGTAACTCTTTCCACTGGAACAGGAAACCCAAACCACTACAACTTTCAAAGAAGGACCTCAGGATCAGTCAGTAGTAACTTAAAAAGGGTAGTCCTGAGATACCAACAACACCACATACAAAGAGTAGGAGCCTTGCTTGTCCTGGTGGATTCCTGAAAATAGAGATACTGAGAAATCTAACTCTTGCTTTCCCATCATCTTCCAGGACAGCACAGGATGAACAAAACCTCACCAGATTAAACCAGGACCAGAGTTTGAATAATGTTCCATCCAAGGTCCACTTCTGGGAAAACACCAGATCATAATGGAGAAGGAAGAAAGTGAAAAGACCTGCCCGAGGGAGCAAAGATAAAGGGTCAGTATCAGGGGCGTAACTAGAAATAGCAGGGCCCCATAGCAAAATGTTGTATGGGGCCCCCCTGCAAACAGCCCCCCCCCCACAGCTGCCCTAGTGTCAATGCAGCGTGACCTGTGCCACATACAGCGTGACCTGTGCCCAATGCAGCGTGACCTGTGCCCAATACAGCGGGACCTGTGCCCAATACAGCGGGACCTGTGCCCCATACAGCGGGACCTGTGCCCCATACAGCGGGACCTGTGCCCCATACAGCGGGACCTGTGCCCCATACAGCGGGACCTGTGCCCCATACAGCGGGACCTGTGCCCCATACAGCGGGACCTGTGCCCCATACAGCGGGACCTGTGCCCAATACAGCCTGGTCTGCCTGTGCCCCATATAGCCCCATCTATGCAGAGGAAGAGGCAAGCCACCCGGATCAGCAGAGAGAGCAGGATTGCCCGCTGTAATAGCTTTCATTTGAATTTCCTGTCTTCCCGGGGCTCATCGTCACATAGCCCCGACTCTTGGCCCGACGCCTTTGATGACGTCACATGTCCCGCATTGGATCGGCGTCCTGTCTATCAAAGGCACCGGGCCAAAAGGTGGAGCTATGTGACGTGAGCCCCGGGAACACTGGAAGTTCTAATGAAAGCTCTTACATCGGGCAATTCAGCTCTCTGCTGATACGGACAGCTCGCCTCTTCCTTTCCTCTCTCCTCCCCTGGCTGGGAGACTGTGCCGGCGGTGCTCTCATCCTCACTGGGCCCCACTCAGCTGCAGGCCCCATAGCGCCCGCATGGGTCGCTATGGTGGTAGTTACACCCCTGGTCAGTATTCATTGTGCTACAGGAATCCAAAATGTGGGCAATAGAGCTCTTAGATACCTATGACCTTTGATCTGTCCTACAAAGAGAACGAATAAAGCTTTGGAGTTTCTGAAGGGTTCAAGAAAGAAATAGGTCATCCTCTGATGGCCACAGTTTCTGTTTCTTTTGATTTTGTACAGATAGCCAGTATTCCTGATTATGGACCATATTAGCCACGGCTGAAGAAGGCCTAAGGTTAGAAAGGAAGGAGTTTTAAGTCCACTTAAGAAGCCCATCCATCTTCATATCCATACGATTCCTAGTCCTCAAAGGAAAAATCTATATCTCTGGTAATTGTAAAATATAAGTATTAAATGCATCATCCAGGTTAGGATTTATGTTTCAAAGCATAGGCATCTTTCTCCAAGGCTAATGGGGAAAAATCAATTTTCCGAGACTTTATCTCATTGTAGAATAAGAGAACGCCTTTTAAAAAGGAAACGTCTGCTCCTGCAAACCCTCACACATGCTGCAGTAAGAAGCATTTCCACCTTCTCTTCCTGAATCTGCAAGACAATATTTTCTTACAGATGATCTTTAATCAAATGGAGGTCTGCATCTTCAAAACCTACCTCCATGACAGCTTCACCAGCTCTATGCACAGGAGAGGGTTCCCGTGAATGGGCAAGCTGTTGACTCTCAGGCTGCATTCACACTACAGTGTTTGGAATCGCGGGCAGATTTACAGCGGATATGCCCACGATTTGACAGCGCCAAGGTGTGAATGACGAAACGCAGGACTCGCATTCGAGATGCCATTCATTTGAATGACAACTCAAATTGCAGTGCGAGTCTTCCGCGATTGTCGCCCAAAAGTAGCTCCTGGACTGCTGGTTGCCGCAATGGCAGCACGTTTTATCAAACGACAACCCGCACCGCGATTTGAGGTATCATTCAAATGAATGGCATCTCAAAATGCGAGTCTCGCATTTTTTCATCCACACTTCGGCAATGTCAAATCGCGGTCAGATCCACGGCAAATCTGCTAGTGTGAATGCAGGAAAGAGAGCTCAAGTCTGGAAAATAGTGAAGGACTGATTACAGAAGAAAGCTTCATTCCCAACACTGATAAGTACAGCTAGATGTTTTCCAGACTCTTGCCATTTTTAAGTTGCATACTGTACAACCCTTCCTAGGTAAGAGGCATCAGGTTTTGAGTTCTCCACTGTTTGGCCAATGAGATTTAAAAAGAAAAAGGCCAAAACACCAAAGAAACTCCTTGAGGAACACAAAACAGCACACTAACCCTCACTCAAAGTGCACAAAGGTAAAAATCTGAAAGTATGAGGAAAGCCAAAAAGATGGCCCAAGAACTACGCAGAATTTCTAACTACCTGGGCAGCAGGGGGAAAAGAGGTCAGGAGGCAGCAGGGGGAAAAGAGGTCAGGAGGCAGCAGGGGGAAAAGAAGTCAGGAGGCAGCGGGGGGGGGGGGAAGAGGTCAGGAGGCAGCGGGGGGGAACAGAGGTCAGGAGGCAGCGGGGGGGAACAGAGGTCAGGAGGCAGCGGGGGGGAACAGAGGTCAGGAGGCAGCGGGGGGGGAAAGAGGTCAGGAGGCAGCGGGGGGGAACAGAGGTCAGGAGGCAGCGGGGGGGAACAGAGGTCAGGAGGCAGCGGGGGGGAACAGAGGTCAGGAGGCAGCGGGGGGGGAACAGAGGTCAGGAGGCAGCGGGGGGGGAACAGAGGTCAGGAGGCAGCGGGGGGGGAACATAGGTCAGGAGGCAGCGGGGGGGGAACATAGGTCAGGAGGCAGCGGGGGGGGAACATAGGTCAGGAGGCAGCGGGGGGGAACAGAGGTCAGGAGGCAGCGGGGGGGGAACATAGGTCAGGAGGCAGCGGGGGGGGAACAGAGGTCAGGAGGCAGCGGGGGGGGAACAGAGGTCAGGAGGCAGCGGGGGGGGAACACAGAGGTCAGGAGGCAGGGGGGGGGGACAGAGGTCAGGAGGCAGCGGGGGGGGGAACAGAGGTCAGGAGCTAGCGGGGGGGGGAACAGAGGTCAGGAGCTAGCGGGGGGGGAACAGAGGTCAGGAGGCAGCGGGGGGGGGGGAACAGGTCAGGAGGCAGCGGGGGGGGGGAACAGGTCAGGAGGCAGCGGGGGGGGGAACAGGTCAGGAGGCAGCGGGGGGGGGGGTGGAACAGGTCAGGAGGCAGCGGGGGGGAGAGGTCAGGTGTCATCGGGGGGGGGGGGGAGGTCAGGTGTCATCGGGGGGGGGAAGAGGTCAGGTGTCATCGGGGGGGGGAAGAGGTCAGGTGTCATCGGGGGGGGGAAGAGGTCAGGTGTCATCGGGGGGGGAAGAGGTCAGGTGTCATCAGGGGGGGGGAAGAGGTCAGGTGTCATCGGGGGGGGAAGAGGTCAGGTGTCATCAGGGGGGGGGAGAGGTCAGGAGGCAGCAGGGGGAAAAGAGGTCAGGAGGCAGCAGGGGGAAAAGAGGTCAGGAGGCAGCAGGGGGAAAAGAGGTCAGGAGGCAGCAGGGGGAAAAGAGGTCAGGAGGCAGCAGGGGGAAAAGAGGTCAGGAGGCAGCAGGGGGAAAAGAGGTCAGGAGGCAGCAGGGGGGGAAGAGGTCAGGAGGCAGCAGGGGGGGAAGAGGTCAGGAGGCAGCAGGGGGGGAAGAGGTCAGGAGGCAGCAGGGGGGAAGAGGTCATGAGGCAGCAGGAGGGGGAGAGGTCAGGAGGCAGCATGTGGGAAGAGGTCAGGAGGCAGCAGGGGGGGAAGAGGTCAGGAGGCAGCAGGGGGGGGAAGAGGTCAGGAGGCAGCAGGGGGGGGAACAGGTCAGGAGGCAGCAAGGGGGGGGGGGGAAGAGGTCAGGAGGCACTTACCTGAGCCCTGTCAGTGATCCAGCGCTGTCCTGGCTGCAGCTCCTCCCAGAAACCATAGGCTCCTGATGCTGTCAGTTAAATCCTGTAAGGACAGAGCGGGGGAGTGGCTGAGCCGCACTGTGTGTGTCTATGGATGTACACAGCCTCGCTGAAAGTAGGAGCAGACTGCACCAGCGGCGGACTCCAAAAGAGGAGGTAAGGGACCGCTCTGAGAATACAATTGCCCAGAGAAGGTAAGTATAACCTCTTGATTTTAATAAAAAAAGGCTTTAATATCAGTTTAAATATTAAAATAGGCGACCTTATGTGCACTAAGCAAAGAATTCACACTCCTAAAGAGACAGTTGTACTGTATTACCAATGCCTATACGCTCGATTGTATATTCGCTGCTAATCTGTTTGAGAACACATTGTTTGGCTGGACAGCGTTCGTGTGAAACGTTTTTTGCACTTTATGTAATAAAACCTGTTTGTATTGGTAATGGAGTGCAGCCGGTTTCTATTTTGTATCCAGGCTCTATGGAAGCGAGCCGGGGCTAGCACCCAGTTTACCCAATCCATCTGGAGACTACACTCACTTGAAGCATCGCGTTGTCTTGTTTTGTGCATTAAGCAAATCATTCACCGCATTACCAATGTCTGTATGCTCAGTTGTATGTTCGCTGCTAATCTGTTTGAGAACGCATTGTGTAGCTGCACCCTCATGTTCTCTGTAATTGCACTGGTTGGTTGACATTAAGGAAGCGCTTCCTCCTGATGATGTGCCCCAGAAGCCAAAAAGGGAATCGGCATCAGAACAAGCTGCTAGCCAAGGTCTTTGGAAAACATGTCAGGAACCCAGGACAACATTCAGTCAAGCCAACTCGCAGTACAGACTTTTCCAAGCGCCAGCAAGGGAAAGGACCAGTGCTTTTCCAACATATAGGGGAAGAAGCATACAGCACACCAGAGAAAGTCTCAGATGGTTCCAAAGGGCCTCAATTTTGTCCAGTTACAGAAAAACCTTCAACTGGTCCTGGGGAATTAATTTTCGTTTCCTGTCCTGCTAAAAGGGCCACAAGCTCTCCTGTGCTGACTGCCAAAAGCAGCAAATAGTACATGTGAATTAACCACAATGTGTATATACGATTGTGGGTAACATCTCAAATTCTGTTCTCATCAGGAACCATTTTTAAGTAATCTGCTATACTGACTGATGTAGCTCCTGGATATTCACATCTTTTACAGTAAAAACCCGGTTTTTGGATTACAGACACACATATATCTGCCGGATTCAGACAGCACATACTACACAATAAAAAAAGAGAGTTACCTTGTGCAGTGAGTAGCCCGACTCAAATATAATAGGTGGGAGCAGCAGAAGGAAGAACATATTAGGCCGGAACATCTCCTCCTCCTGTATAAAGACAAATATCTCAGCTTTCCCCACACACAGTAGAGGTGGTCATATTGTTCTCAGGAGATCCCAGCAAGCCTCAGGATGTAGGTGAGGGGGGCTTACTGATTGGGGATAATAGTAAAAGAGGTCCTGTAAAATGGCTGTCACCTTCAGTGGGGTTTTTGATAGGAGAGCAATAAAAGGCTGACTTAACAATGGCTGTGACCTCCATTAGGGTTACTGATAGGAGAGAGTAGTGAAGGGGTCCAGTACAACTGTTGTGACCTCCAATGGTGTTACTGATGGGGATAGTAGTAAAGGGGTCCAATACAATGGCTGGGACCTCCATTGGGGTTACTGAAGAGAAATAGTAGTAGAGGGGTCCAGTGCAGTGGCTGGGACACCCAGTGGGGTTACTGAAGGGAGATAGCAGTAAAGGGGTCTAGTACAGTACAATGGCTGGGACCTCCAATGGGGATGACTGATGGGAGAGAGCAATAAAAGGGGTCCAGTACAATGGCTGGGACCTCCAGTGGGGTTGACTGATGGGAAAGAGCAGTTAAGGGGTCTTGTAAAATGGCTGTAACCTGCAGTGAGGTAATGATGGGTGAGAGCAGTAAAGGGGTCCTGTCAATAGCTGTGACCTACAGTGAGGTTACTGATGGGTGAGAGCAGTAAAGGGGTCCTGTACAATGGTTATGACCTCTAGTGGGGATACTCGAGGGATAAAGCAGAGAAGGAGTCCTGTACAGTGACTGAGACCCCCAGTTGGATTATTCACAGAAGACAGCTAAAAAGGTGTCCTCCTGGGAAATGCTCATGGGACTTTTGCAGGTACATCAACACATATATCATATATAAGATCTTAATTTTATTCAGTATTCACATATACAATGTTGCCTTATACAGAAAACAAATATAAAACATTTTTATTTTTTATTATTTTTTGAATTTTGAAGGTAATATATACATATATATTTTTGGAGGGTTGAGTGGCATTGTTGGGCTTTAGTTGAGTCATACCTGCCTGAGTTCCCTTGTTGTCTCGCTGGGCCCTTCCCCCTCTCCACAGCCCCCCAGGACAGACATCCCAAAGCGTTTACCATGCAAAAATTCTCTATTCTTTTAATCAACTTCAAGGCTGATTTGTAAGTGTGTACTATATTTTACAACATGATGATGAACAATGTCGTCCATTCATTTTTTTGTACTTTTGTAAATTATTTTTGTATTACATTTTGTTATTTCCACTTTTTAGACATCCTGATGAAGTGAGTATTGGTTATGAAACGCGTTGAGATTTGAAATGCAACTTGTCCATCTGTATACTCTGCAAGCATATATAACTATTATTCAAATGGAAGATTTTGGCTGTAACATAGTAAGCTGATTAAATATTATGTGACTGATGCTAGTAAATCAGTTGATTGTACAAACAAAGGTTTTAGATTTGTTTTCCGTGTAAGACAATATATTATTTGTTAACACTGGATAAAATTACAATTTTATATAAAATATATGTGTTGACGTACCTCCAAAAAGTCCCATGGGTATTTTGTTTGGTTGGGATGAAGGTGTGGTAGTCTATGTATCAGATCATAGTTGAAATCCTGCTCGGAAATGGTGACTTGCACAATGGCTGTGAACTCTCCTATACTATGTCCTGGAAGACACTCTTACCTTCCAATTGGCCAGTTTCTGAGCCTCTATGATCTTGATCACTGCACCCATTAGGATTCCTGCCAATGAGGGAACACAAGAAACTTGTGACCTCGCTCAGGACACAACCCACATGACCTCACCCCAGGGTACACATCACACACACACACAACCCCACCTAGAGATTCACATCATAAAAAAACATGACCTCACCCCAGGGTACACATAACACACACATGACCTCATTCTGGCATACACATCACACATACATGACCTCACCCCGGGGTACACATCGCACGCACACGACCTCACCTAAAAATACACATCGCAAAAACATGACCTCACCCCAGGGTACACATTGCACACATATGACCTCACCCCAGGGTACACATCACACACACATGACCTCACCACCACGGTACACATTGCATACATAGGACCTCACCCTAGGGTACACATACACACACACGACCTCATCACCACGGTACACATTGCACACATATGACCTCACCCCAAGGTACACATCGCACACACATGACCTCACCACCACGGTACACATTTCACACATAGGACCTCACCCTAGGGTACACATCACATGCACACATGACCTCACCCCAGGGTACACACTGCACACACATGACCTCATTCTGGGATACACATCACACATACATGACCTCACCCCAGGGTACACATCGCACACACATGACCTCACCACCACGGTACACATTTCACACATAGGACCTCACCCTAGGGTACACATCACACACACACGACCTAACCACCAGGGTACACATCACACGCACACATGACCTCACCCCAGGGTACACACTGCACACACATGACCTCATTCTGGGATACACATCACACATACATGACCTCACCCCAGGGTACACATCGCACACACATGACCTTACCCCAGGGTACACATCGCACACACATGACCTCACCCCAGGGTACACATCGCACACACATGACCTTACCCCAGGGTACACATCGCACACACGTGACCTTACCCCAGGGTACACATCGCACACACCTCACCGCCGTGGTACACATTGCACACATAGGGTCTCACCCTAGGGTACACATCGCACACACATGACCTCACCCCAGGGTACACTTCACGTACATAAGACCTCACCCCAAAATACACATCACACACACACACGACCTCACCCCAGAATACACATCACACATACATGAGTTCAAGATAAATAATTTGAGCCCATACCAGGATACACATTACAAGCACGGGATCTTCCAGGTATACATTATATCCTCACACCTCCTGCATTGTTCAGAAACATGATGCCAGCTATGAAAAGGTAGTAGACATTGCGACACACAGATCATGTTCCCATCACTTACCTAAGGAGACCACAGCAACACTCTCCGGCAGGAAATGGAGACGGTATTTGATGAGTAGATGGACCAAAACAATACAAATAGCTGCACAAAACACAGAAGACAATATTCATTGGATGATTATAAATAACAAAAGGATGGACAGTAATATTATTATACAGAATTACAGAAATATACCCACAGTTTGCACAGCGATTTACAAAACAAGAGGAGACGGTACAATTACAAAAGAAGTGCGGTACAAAAGAAGAGGGTTAGGGGAGGGGGCCTTCTCGTGGGAGCTTACAATCTAAGAAGGGAAAACATACTTAAAAGGGTCAGTCTACCAAAAGTGTTATATTTATATTGTGACCCCCGGGGGTATCCGTACTGCTGGCAAGGGACCTATGTTCTGTACAACACAGGGGGGGGGGAGGTTTCTGGAAGAGGGGGAGACAAAGTGCAGAACTTTAAGACCCCTGCAGTATACATACCACTGGCTAGGGGCCTCTGCTACCAATAAATACTCTGTATAAAGAAAGGAGACACAGTGCGGAGGTATATGATTAAAAACAACAAACAGAAATTCCCAGCTCCCTTACCAGCCAGCAACAAACCGAATTGCCATGTCTAATGCCCCGTACACACGGTCGGATTTTCCGACGGAAAATGTGTGATAGGACCTTGTTGTCGGAAATTCCGACCGTGTGTAGGCTCCATCACACATTTTCCATCGGATTTTCCGACACACAAAGTTTGAGAGCAGGATATAAAATTTTCCGACAACAAAATCCGTTGTCGGAAATTCTGATCATGTGTACACAAATCCGACGGACAAAGTGCCACGCATGCTCAGAATAAATAAAGAGATGAAAGCTATTGGCCACTGCCCCGTTTATAGTCTCGATGTACATGTTTTACGTCACCACGTTCAGAACGATCGGATTTTCCGACAACTTTGTGTGACCGTGTGTATGCAGGACAAGTTTGAGCCAACATCCGTCGGAAAAAATCCTAGGATTTTGTTGTCGGAATGTCCGAACAAAGTCCGACCGTGTGTACGGGGCATAACAGTTCATGTTAAAACCAAGAGGTATAGTTTGCACACATTTGCAAATACAAGCGTAAGGTGCAGCGGCCACGTCACGGCACCCCAGTGTACTGCAGTCCTAACTATCATTTTGAGAGTCTCCTGAATTGGAGCACATATATAATAATGGATAGACTAAGGGCAGGTATGCCTGGAGGGAGCCCACCCCTCATTAAAAAGGTACAGGGACACACTAGACACCAAGCAATAGCACAATGGCAGCAAAGGTATTCAGTGCGTCCTCTTACCAATTAACCAGCAGTACAAACAAATGGCAACCAACCCAAAACTATAACTGATCCCCAGGGTATATATATATATATATATATATACCTTACTAAAACTCACTAACGATTTACTAACTGCTAAAACCAACAGCCAGTACTCCATACTCCTACTACTTGACCTCTCTGTGGCCTTTGATACTGTTGACCACCCGCTCCTTCTCAATAAACTACATTCCCTTGGCCTCCGAGGTTCTGCTCTATCCTGGTTCTCTGGCTATTTATCACAGCGCTCCTTCAGTGTCACCTACAACTCTGTCTCCTCCTCTCCATTGCCCCTTTCTGTGGGGGTCCCCCAAGGCTCGGTTCTTGGACCCCTTCTCTTCTCTATCTACACCTCCTCCCTTGGTCACCTAATAACTGCCCATGGCTTCCAATACCACTTATACGCTGAGGACACCCAAATCTATCTGTCTACTCCTCACCTCACTCCTTCAGTCTCCTCTCGCATTACTAACTTACTAACTGACATATCAGCATGGATGTCGCACCACTTCCTTAAACTAAATCTCTCTAAAACTGAGCTATTAATATTCCCCCCCGCCCGTGCCCCCCTCCATGACTTTTCCATCAAAATCAACAATGCAACCATCAGTCCCTCCCCTCACGCCAGGGTACTCGGTGTAATCCTAGATTCTGACTTGTCATTTCAGCCTCAAATCCAATCATTGTCAAAAGTTTGTAGAATTCACCTCCGTAACATCTCTAAAATTCGCCCCTTTTTTAACAAATGAAACCACCAAGCTCCTCATTCACTCCCTTGTTATCTCTCGCCTTGACTATTGCAACTCCCTTCTCATTGTCTTACCGCTCCATAGGCTATCCCCTCTTCAGTCTATCATGAATGCTGCTGCCAGACTTATCCACCTTACCAACCGCTCAGTGTCTGCCAACCCTCTACTTCAATCCCTACACTGGCTCCCAATCACCCAGCGAATTAAATTCAAAATTCTAACCACAACATACAAAGCCATTCACAAATCTGCCCCAAGCTACATCACTAATCTTGTCTCCAAATATCACCCAAATCGCCCTCTCCGCTCTTCTCAAGACCTCCTGCTTTTAAGCTCTCTCATCTCCTCCTCCCATGCTCGTCTCCAGGATTTCTCCAGAGCCTCTCCCATCCTCTGGAACTCGCTACCTCCATCTATCCGGATATCCCCTACTCTTGCTACCTTCAGGCAATCCCTGAAAACTCATCTCTTCAGGAAAGCCTATCACGTCTCCAACTAATCTCCTACCACTTCCACCAGCTCATTCCCCACAGTTACAACCTTTTGTACCACCTGCCCCACCCTATTAGATTGTAAGCTCTTCTGAGCAGGGCCCTCTTAATCCTTTTGTATTGTATTGTATTATAACTGTATTGTCTCCCTTTTATATTGTAAAGCGCTGCGTAAACTGTTGGCGCTATATAAATCCTGAATAATAATAATAAATATATATATATATATATATATATATATATATATATATATATATATATATATATATATATATATATATATATATATATATATATAGAGTTCATATGCCAGTGGTTCATATACACTGGAAATCATAAAACTCCACACTTTGTCCAGTTCCCCTTCATTATACAGAGTACTGTATTTATTGGCGTATAACACTCACTTTTTCACCCTAAAAATTGGGTGCAAATAGCGCGTGCGTGTTATACGCCAATACTTCAATTTTAGCTGCCACGGAGGGGACAGGGAGGGGGGCGGGACGAGTGCAGTCAGATTACATAGAGTGAGAATCTCCTGTTTACTTGGCGGCCCCTGTAATAGGAAGTCCCGTCTCCTTGGCGGCCATTGGACCAGTGTTCTGTCTATCATAGGAGATTCTCACTGTATGTAATCAGACGGCGCTCGTCCCGTCCCCCTCCCTGTCCCCTCTAGGCTGCATTGATGGCAATGGTGAGGCTGCTGCATTGATGTGGACTGATGAGGTTGCATTGATGGCAGGTGTGAGATTGCAGGTGGGCATTGATGGGGCTGCATTGGTGGCAATGGTGAGACTGCAGATGGGCACTGACCCTTATTTTGCTTCAAAGTTCCTTATTTAAAATTTAATTTTTTTTCCCTGAATCTTTCCTCTCAAAATGAATGTGCGTGTTATACACCTGTGCGTGTTATACGCCGATAAATACGGTATTTTATTGGTAGCATATATATCCGCATGGAAGAAAACCATCTGGCCTTCAGGAAAAAACTAAAAACCTTCCTCTTCTAAGAAGCTGCTCAGACACAAAACGCATTAGCGCCTTGAGGCGATTCAGTTCACATTTGCAGCGCTTTACAAATCATTCATTCATACACATACATACATAATATAATGAAGGGGAACTGGACAAAGTGTGGAGTTTTATGATTTCCAGTGTATATGAACCACTGGCTGGGGACCTCTGTTATACCTTTCCAATTAACAATCTATATAAATACTCTGTATAATGAAGGGGAACGAAGGGGGACAACCTGTGGAGGCAAATAATCCCCAGGGTAAACATACTACTGACCAGTGACCTCTGCTATATGCTACCAATAACTACTCTGTGTAATGAAGGAGCATTGGACAAAGTGTGGAGGTAGCGTGCCTTGAAAAGTATTCATACCCCTTGAAATTTTCCACATTTTGTCATGTTACAACCAAAAACGTAAATGGATTTTATGTGATAGACCAACACAAAGTGGCACATAATTTTGAAGTGGAAGGAAAATGATAAATGGTTTTCAACATTTTTTACAAATAAATGTGAAAAGTGTGGGTGGCATTTGTATTCAGCCCTTTTTACTCTGCTACCCCTAACTAAAATCTAATGGAACCAATTGCCTTCAGAAGTCATCAAATTAGTAAATAGAGTCCAACTGTGTGTAATTTAATCTAAGTATAAATACAGCTGTTCTGTGAAGCCCTCAGAGGCTTGTTAGAGAATGTTCGCAAACAAACAGCATCTAAAGGGCAAGGAGCACACCAGACAGGTCAGGGATAACGTTGTGGAGAAGTATAAAGCAGGGTTAGGTTATAAAAAGATATCCCAAGCTTTGAACATTTCACGGAGCTCTGTTCAATCCATCATCCGCAAATGGAAAGAGTATGGCACAACTGCAAGCCTACCAAGACATGGCCGTCCACCTAAACTGACCGGCCGGGCAAGGAGAGCATTCATCAGAGAAGAAGCCAAGAGGTCCATGGTAACTCTGGAGGAGCTGCAGAGATCCACAGCTCAGGTGGGAGAATCTGTCCACAGGACACCTATTAGTCATTCACTCCACAAATCTGCCCTTTATGGAAGAGTGACAAGAAGAAAGACATTGTTGAAAGAAAGCCATAAGAAGTCCTGTTTGTAGTTTGAGAGAAGCCATGTGGAGGACACAGCAAGCATGTGGAAGAAGGTGCTCTGGTCAGATGAGACCAAAATTTAACCTTTTGGCCTAAAAGCAAAATGCTATGTGTGGCAGAAAACTAACACTGCACATCACCCTGAACACACCAACCCCACTGTGAAACATGGTGGTGGCAGCATCATGTTGTGGGGATGCTTTTCTTCAGCAGGGACAGAGAAGCTGGTCAGATTTGATGGGAAGATGGATGGAGACAAATACAGGACAATCTTAGAAGAAAACCTGTTAGAGTCTGCAAAAGACTTGAGACTGGGGTGGAGGTTCACCTTCCAGCAGGACAACGACCCTAAACATACAGCCAGAGCTACAATGGAATGGTTTAGATCAAAGCATATTCATGTGTTAGAATGGCCCAGTCAAAGTCCAGACCTAAATCCAATTGAGAATCTGTGGCAAGACTTAAAAATTGCTGTTCACGGACGCTCTCCATCTAATCTGACAGAGCTTGAGCTTTATTGCAAAGAAGAATGGCCAAAAATGTCCCTCTCTAGTAAGGATGGGCTTGGGCGTATTCGCACACTCCATGTGCAGAGCCCGCCAGGAAGTCGGCACGGCGCTGCGCTAATCACAGGCGGTGAGACATTTCCCGATCTCTGCAGCCGCGCATCGGGACAATGTCTCACTGCTGTGATTAGCGCAGCGCCGTGCCGACTTCCTGGCGGGCTCTGCACGTGGAGTGTGCGAATACGCCCAAGCCCATCCTTACTCTCTAGATGTGCAAAGCTGGTAGAGACATCCCCAAAAAGACTTGCAGCTGTAATTGCAGCAAAAAGGTGGTTCTACAAAGTATTGACTCCGGGGGGCGCCATACAAATGTACCCCACACTTTTCACATATTTATTTGTAAAAAATGTTGAAAACCATTTCTCATTTTCCTTCCACTTCACAATTATGAGCCACTTTGTGTTGGTCTATCACATAAAATCCCCAATAAAATACATTTACGTTTTTGGTTATAACATGACAAAATGTGGAAAATTTCAAGGGGTGTGAATACTTTTTCAAAGCACTGTATGATCCCCGAGGTATATTTACCACTGGCTGGTGACCTACGTTATATGTATCTAATACAGGATACTGCATATAACACAGTGATGATGGGGGAGGGGGGTTGAACATTTATAAGACCTTTGAGGTACATGTTCTGGTGGCAAGGGACCTCTATACACTGTATAATGCAGGAGGAATTGGGTGAAGTGCAGATCTATATGATCTTGGAGTATACGTACTGCTGGCTCAGGACCCATGAAGTACAGTATGTATAATGCAGGGGGGGGTGATGGGGGAATGGGACAAAGTGCGGACCTATAAAACCCCTGAAATATAAGTGCTCCTCTCCTCTATGTAGGAAAGACTCTGTACAAGACCAGGATAATTAGATTGAAGTGCAGGGTTATATGACCCTTAGAGAAACACAGGAAGAAGATGATTGCACATTAGTCCTCAGCGCATGCTGTAAGGAGGGCTCAGCAATCACTCATCAGATCTGAAAGGCAGTACTGTTCACCCAACCGACTTGTCTGGCACCCGGGGATCAGATGACCAGGGCAGCCATGTGAACTCAGGGGGGGAGGGGTAGAAGATGAACAATAGTACACATTCAGGAAGCTCAGCATCCTATGACCATAATGAACCCATCTGGAGGTATATCTATCAGAAGGATGGCTCCTCCAGCATGGGACATCCGAAATTCTCCTTTCCGAGTGACACAACCTCTGCTAAGAGCCATTTATTCTTTAACTGGTCACGTGATCAAAATATGCATGACCTCTCCTGCTCCTCAGCCTACCACAGCCAGTCAATTTACTTTTCCTGGTGAAGTCTTCTGCAGACACAGGGCTCTCAGCATATGGAGTACAAGAAACCCCTCACATGTGCAGAATCCCCTGGCAAGCTTGGAACTGACCAGCAAGGAGGAACAAGCACATTGTCATGTGAACATTTTTCCAGACACTTTAAAGAGGCTTGTGCTGTATACAAATTAAGAATATGGCTCTCTGGCTTGATGTATTCTGGTGTGATGATGGAGCTGGATGACTAGTCAGTCACACTGGCTGACTGAACAAGTCCTACCACCCCATGTCTAACCATTCTTTCATTATCCCCTGTCCATCCACTCCAAGTCTCACTATCTCTCAACCAACCACTCTGTGCCCCAACATTCCACGTCCAACCACCCCAGTCAATCAAGCCATGTCCAATCACTACATGTCCAACCACCCATATCCCACCATCCCATGTTTCACTACCCTATGCCACGCCATTCCATGCCATTCCATGTCCCACTATTCTGTGCCCCACCATTGCGTGTCCAACTACCCTATGCACCACCAGCTTGTGTCCAACTTCTCCATGGCCCACCATCCTACTTCTTAACACACAATTTACCACCATCCCATGTCTCACCATCTCTTTTTCAACCACTACCTATCCAACTATCCCCTGTCCCACCATCACAAGTCAAATTGCTCTATGTTCTACCATTCTATGTCTATTCATCCTGTGTCCAAGCAATCAATGTGCCATCATTCCATGACCAACCACCCTTTGATCAACCATCCCATGTCCAACCACCCATATCCCAACATCCCATGTTCCACCACCCTATGCCACACCATTCCATGTCCCACTACTCTGTGCCCCACCATCCCGTGTCCAACTACCCTATGCACCACCAGCTTGTGTCCAACTTCTCCATGGCCCACCATCCTACTTAACACACAATTTACCACCATCCCATGTCTCACCATCTCTTTTTCAACCACTACCTATCCAACTATCCCCTGTCCCACCATCACAAGTCAAATTGCTCTATGTTCTACCATTCTATGTCTATTCATCCTGTGTCCAAGCAATCAATGTGCCATCATTCCATAACCAACCATCCCATGTCCAACCACCCATATCCCAACATCCCATATTCCACCACCCTATGCCACGCCATTCCATGTCCCACTACTCTGTGCCCCACCATCCCGTGTCCAACTACCCTATGCACCACCAGCTTGTGTCCAACTTCTCCATGGCCCACCATCCTACTTCTTAACACACAATTTACCACCATCCCATGTCTCACCATCTCTTTTTCAACCACTACCTATCCAACTATCCCCTGACCCACCATCACAAGTCAAATTGCTCTATGATCTACCATTCTATGTCTATTCATCCTGTGTCCAAGCAATCAATGTGCCATCATTCCATGACCAACCACCCTTTGATCAACCATCCCATGTCCAACCACCCCATATCACATCACTCCATGTCCAACCATCCCATGTCCACCTCCCCAATTCTCCCACCATCTTGTGTTCAACTACGCCATGGCCCACCATTCCATGTCCAACCACCCTATTTAAAATTATCCCAGGTCCAACTACCCTATGCTCCGCCATCTTCTGTCAACTACCCAATGCCCCATCAACTTGTCTCTAACTACCCTATGCCCCACCATTCATGTCCAACCACCCTAGGCCTCACCATCTTGTGTCCAATTTCCCCATGGCCCACCATCCCACATTCAAGCACACTATTTACCACCATTCCATGTCTCACCATCTCTTGTTCAACCACTACCTATCCAACTAATCACTGACTTACCCTCTCAAGTCCAACCACTCTATGTTCCACCATTCTATGACTGTTCATCCTGTGTCCAAGCAATACCTGTCCCATCATTCCATGTCCAACCACCCCATGTCGCATCACTCCATGTCCTATCATCCCATTTCCAACCATCCTTTGTCCCTCCATCTTGTGTTCAACCACACCAAGGCCCACCATTCCTTGTCCAACCACCCTATTACAACCATCTCATGTTCTACTAACACATGCTTTTATTTAGCTGGCCTCTGTCTGAGTGCCATATGCAGGCATGTTGTACTGGTTATCCTGGTCAGGGCAGTAATCTTAGTCTGGAAGATTACCGAGAGGAAGGCTAAACACAATACTGCTGAGCAGAGGATGCTCCGCATGACCGCAGAGAGATCATTCAGCTTTATGTGGAGCAGATGACAACTCTACACCCTCACCTAGGACCAGCAGGCTGAAGAAGATGGTCATCCCGTTTGATTGCTCCTCCTGCAGAGCCTGGACTCCAGTCTGGACCGGGATGATTGGCTTAGCCGGGGTCTGTAGGACAAGCCGCGTGGACATGGCCGCAGTGGTGAGCAGAGTGATGTTGAAGTCTCCATGGCTGTCATTCCGCACTCTGGAATAAAACCATAAACACATCCACCAACAATCAGAACGTGGGACCTGCAGTCATCCCACATTTCCCCAGTAGGTCCAGCATGGAGTGTGCAGGACATACAGCAACCAATCACAATCCATCACTCACTAGACTACTAACAGGAACGTTTTTATGGGTTACCACACAACATTTTTTTGTAATAGGTCCATAGCTGAATCCCACCCACAAAAATGATTATTATTTTTTTAGAGAGCAGGGGCCCCTTAATGATAATAAAGGGGGCACAAAGGGGTCCCTCAGTGATAATGCAGGAGACAAACAGAGGGCCCTCATCGATAATGCAGGACTATGATAGAGAGGAAACACAGGGGCCCCTCAGTGATGGTACAGATAACACACAGAGGCCTCTTGGTGATGATAATACAGGGAACACACAGGGGGTTCTTAGTGATAATGATACAACTAACATACAGGGACCCCCAGTGATGACACTAGAGAGCACACAGGGGCCCCTCAGTGATAATAATATAAGGGACACACAGGGGCCTTTCGGTGATAATACAGTTGACACACAGGGACCCTCAGCTATGAAGGTGGAGGGGACACATAGGGGCCCTCAGTGGTGACAGTAGGGGACACACACAGGGGCTCCTCATTGGTGACAGTAAAGGGGACACACAGGGGACCCACGGTGGTGACAGTAAAGGGGACACACAGGGGCCCCACGGTGGTGACAGTAAAGGGGACACACAGGGGCCCCACGGTGGTGACAGTAAAGGGGACACACAGGGGCCCCACGGTGGTGACAGTAAAGGGGACACACAGGGGCCCCACAGTGGTGACAGTAAAGGGGACACACAGGGGCCCCTCGGTGGTGACAGTAAAGGGGACACACAGGGGCCCCTCGGTGGTGACAGGAGAGGGGACACACAGGGGTCCCTCAGTGGTGACAGGAGAGGGGACACACAGGGGTCCCTCAGTGGTGACAGTAGAGGGGACACACAGGGGCCCCTCAGTGGTGACAGTAGAAGGGACACACAGGGGCCCCTCAGTGGTGACAGGAGAGGGGACACACAGGGGCCCCTCAGTGGTGACAGTAGAAGGGACACACAGGGGCCCCTCAGTGGTGACAGGAGAGGGGACACACAGGGGCCCCTCAGTGGTGACAGGAGAGGGGACACACAGGGGCCCCTCAGTGGTGACAGTAAAGGGGACACACAGGGGCCCCTCGGTGGTGACAGTAGAAGGGACACACAGGGGCTCCTCAGTTGTGACAGGAGAGGGGACACACAGGGGCCCCTCAGTGGTGACAGTAGAGGGGACACACAGGGGCCCTCAGTGGTGACAAGAGAGGGGACACACAGGGGCCCCTCAGTGGTGACAAGAGAGGGGACACACAGGGGCCCCTCAGTGGTGACAAGAGAGGGGACACACAGGGGCCCCTCAGTGGTGACAGTAGAAGGGATACACAGGGGCCCCTCAGTGATAATAATACAAGGGACACACAGGGGCCCCTCAGTAGTGACAGGAGAGGGGCACACAGGGGCCCCTCAGTGGTGACAGTAGAAGGGATACACAGGGGCCCGTCAGTGATAATAATACAAGGGACACACAGGGGCCCCTCAGTAGTGACAGGAGAGGGGGCACACAGGGGCCCCTCAGTGGTGACAGTAGAAGGGACACACAGGGGCCCCTCAGTGGTGACAGTAGAAGGGACACACAGGGGCCCCTCAGTGGTGACAGTAGAAGGGACACACAGGGGCCCCTCAGTGGTGACAGGAGAGGGGACACACAGGGGCCCCTCAGTGGTGACAGGAGAGGGGACACACAGGGGCCCCTCAGTGGTGACAGGAGAGGGGACACACAGGGGCCCCTCAGTGGTAACAGTAGAAGGGATACACAGGGGCCCCTCAGTGATAATAATACAAGGGACACACAGGGGCCCCTCAGTAGTGACAGGAGAGGGGGCACACAGGGGCCCCTCAGTGGTAACAGTAGAAGGGATACACAGGGGCCCCTCAGTGATAATAATACAAGGGACACACAGGGGCCCCTCAGTAGTGACAGGAGAGGGGACACACAGGGGCCCCTCAGTGGTGACAGTAGTGGGGACACACAGGGGCCCCTCAGTGGTAACAGTAGAAGGGATACACAGGGGCCCCTCAGTGATAATAATACAAGGGACACACAGGGGCCCCTCAGTAGTGACAGGAGAGGGGGCACACAGGGGCCCCTCAGTGGTGACAGTAGAGGGGACACACAGGGGCCCCTCAGTGGTGACAGGAGAGGGGACACACAGGGGCCCCCTCAGTGGTGACAGGAGAGGGGACACACAGGGGCCCCCTCAGTGGTGACAGGAGAGGGGACACACAGGGGCCCCCTCAGTGGTGACAGGAGAGGGGACACACAGGGGCCCCCTCAGTGGTGACAGGAGAGGGGACACACAGGGGCCCCCTCAGTGGTGACAGGAGAGGGGACACACAGGGGCCCCCTCAGTGGTGACAGGAGAGGGGACACACAGGGGCCCCCTCAGTGGTGACAGTACAGGGGACACACAGGGGCCCCCTCAGTGGTGACAGTACAGGGGACACACAGGGGCCCCCTCAGTGGTGACAGTAGAAGGGACACACAGGGGCCCTCAGTGGTGACAGGAGAGGGGACACACAGGGGCCCCTCAGTGGTGACAGTAGAAGGGACACACAGGGGCCCCTCAGTGGTGACAGTAGAAGGGACACACAGGGGCCCCCTCAGTGGTGACAGGAGAGGGGACACACAGGGGCCCCCTCAGTGGTGACAGTACAGGGGACACACAGGGGCCCCCTCAGTGGTGACAGTAGAAGGGACACACAGGGGCCCTCAGTGGTGACAAGAGAGGGGACACACAGGGGCCCCTCAGTGGTGACAAGAGAGGGGACACACAGGGGCCCTCAGTGGTGACAGGAGAGGGGACACACAGGGGCCCCTCAGTGGTGACAGTAGAAGGGACACACAGGGGCCCCTCAGTGGTGACAGTAGAAGGGACACACAAGGGCCCCTCAGTGGTGACAGTAGAAGGGACACACAGGGGCCCCTCAGTGGTGACAGTAGAAGGGACACACCGGGGCCCCTCAGTGGTGACAGTAGAAGGGACACACAGGGGCCCCTCAGTGGTGACAGTAGAAGGGACACACAGGGGCCCCTCAGTGGTGACAGTAGAAGGGACACACAGGGGCCCCTCAGTGGTGACAGGAGAGGGGACACACAGGGGCCCCTCAGTGGTGACAGTAGAAGGGACACACAGGGGCCCCTCAGTGGTGACAGGAGAGGGGGCACACAGGGGCCCCTCAGTGGTGACAGTAGTGGGGACACACAGGGGCCCCTCAGTGGTAACAGTAGAAGGGATACACAGGGGCCCCTCAGTGATAATAATACAAGGGACACACAGGGGCCCCTCAGTAGTGACAGGAGAGGGGGCACACAGGGGCCCCTCAGTGGTGACAGTAGAGGGGACACACAGGGGCCCCTCAGTGGTGACAGGAGAGGGGACACACAGGGGCCCCCTCAGTGGTGACAGGAGAGGGGACACACAGGGGCCCCCTCAGTGGTGACAGGAGAGGGGACACACAGGGGCCCCTTCAGTGGTGACAGGAGAGGGGACACACAGGGGCCCCCTCAGTGGTGACAGTACAGGGGACACACAGGGGCCCCCTCAGTGGTGACAGTAGAAGGGACACACAGGGGCCCTCAGTGGTGACAGGAGAGGGGACACACAGGGGCCCCTCAGTGGTGACAGTAGAAGGGACACACAGGGGCCCCTCAGTGGTGACAGTAGAAGGGACACACAGGGGCCCCCTCAGTGGTGACAGGAGAGGGGACACACAGGGGCCCCCTCAGTGGTGACAGTACAGGGGACACACAGGGGCCCCCTCAGTGGTGACAGTAGAAGGGACACACAGGGGCCCTCAGTGGTGACAAGAGAGGGGACACACAGGGGCCCCTCAGTGGTGACAAGAGAGGGGACACACAGGGGCCCTCAGTGGTGACAGGAGAGGGGACACACAGGGGCCCCTCAGTGGTGACAGTAGAAGGGACACACAGGGGCCCCTCAGTGGTGACAGTAGAAGGGACACACAAGGGCCCCTCAGTGGTGACAGTAGAAGGGACACACAGGGACCCCTCAGTGGTGACAGTAGAAGGGACACACAGGGGCCCCTCAGTGGTGACAGTAGAAGGGACACACAGGGGCCCCTCAGTGGTGACAGTAGAAGGGTAGATGGGACACACAGGGGCCCCTCAGTGGTGACAGTAGAGGGGACACACAGGGGCCCCTCAATGGTGACAGTAGAAGGGACACACAGGGGCCCCTCAGTGGTGACAGTAGAAAAGACACACAGGGGCCCCTCAGTGGTGACAGTAGAAGGGACACACAGGGGCCCCTCAGTGGTGACAGTAGAAGGGACGCACAGGGGCCCCTCAGTGGTGACAGTAGAAGGGACGCACAGGGGCCCCTCAGTGGTGACAGTAGAAGGGACGCACAGGGGCCCCTCAGTGGTGACAGTAGAAGGGACACACAGGGGCCCCTCAGTGGTGACAGTAGAAGGGACACACAGGGGCCCCTCAGTGGTGACAGTAGAAGGGACACACAGGGGCCCCTCAGTGGTGACAGTAGAAGGGACACACAGGGGCCCCTCAGTGGTGACAGTAGAAGGGACACACAGGGGCCCCTCAGTGGTGACAGTAGAAGGGACACACAGGGGCCCCTCAGTGGTGACAGTAGAAGGGACACACAGGGGCCCCTCAGTGGTGACAGTAGAAGGGACACACAGGGGCCCCTCAGTGGTGACAGTAGAAGGGACACACAGGGGCCCCTCAGTGGTGACAGTAGAAGGGACACACAAGGGCCCCTCAGTGGTGACAGTAGAAGGGACACACAGGGGCCCCTCAGTGGTGACAGTAGAAGGGACACACAGGGGCCCCTCAGTGGTGACAGTAGAAGGGACACACAGGGGCCCCTCAGTGGTGACAGTAGAAGGGACACACAGGGGCCCCTCAGTGGTGACAGTAGAAGGGTAGAAGGGACACACAGGGGCCCCTCAGTGGTGACAGTAGAAGGGACACACAGGGGCCCTCAGTGGTGACAGTAGAAGGGACACACAGGGGCCCCTCAGTGGTGACAGTAGAAAAGACACACAGGGGCCCCTCAGTGGTGACAGTAGAAGGGACACACAGGGGCCCCTCAGTGGTGACAGTAGAAGGGACGCACAGGGGCCCCTCAGTGGTGACAGTAGAAGGGACACACAGGGGCCCCTCAGTGGTGACAGTAGAAGGGACACACAGGGGCCCCTCAGTGGTGACAGTAGAAGGGACGCACAGGGGCCCCTCAGTGACAGAACACACAGTGAGTTCCTCCCCGGCCCCCCTCAGTAACATGTCATATGTATATCTATCGTAAATACGGAAGTAATGAAGGGCCAGCACTCACTCCGCCTCCGCCATCTTGCTACACCTTCATAAAGCGAGCGGTACCATAGAGTGCAGCTCAGTGCGGGGCAGAGCGTCTCCTTGCAGCGACAGGACCGCAGCGTCGTCACTTCCGTTACCAATTCTGATCTGGCGAAACACCGTATTACCTCTCCCCGAGATCACCATAGAGAGGAAGCCAACAGGGTGACGTCTCCTTTCGGGCTGACAGGAAGCGTGCTGACGTTGCCTGTTGCTATGGTTAGGAAGCTTTAGACGGGAGGAGGAGCCAGTGTGTGGAAGGGAGGAGTCTGCATCTGCATGGTTGTAGTTACAAGGTCTGGGGCATGGTCTATCACATACCCCCATACACAGTGCAGAAAGAAGTTGACACACAGTGAAAGAAGGTCCATGCAAGTACAGAGATCAGGGAACATCCCTTTAAGGGGCTGATGTGAAAGGTCTGACAGGACCCCCTAATTTTTACAGCGTAGTAGCTGAATATGAAGGACCTGCCAGGACCCCTTACTCAAGCTCAAGAGCCTGATGTGAAGGACCCACTGGAAACCCTTAATGACAGGTCAGGAGCCAGATGTGAAAGCCCTTCAGGACCCCTGATTACAGCCCAGAAGGCTAATATCAAGGGTCCAACAGAACCCCTAGACTACAGGCCAGGAGCCTGATGTTATGGGCTGGCCAGGACCTGATGACAACATGCCATGATCCCTAAGTGAAGTCCAGGACCGCTAGGTCCCCTTGACTACAGCTCAGGAGCCTGATTTGAAGGGCCCATCAGGACCCTGTGACTATCGTTTAGGAGCTGGAGTTGAAGGGTCTGCCAGGACAAAATGATTACAGTTCAGGAGTTTGATGTGCTAGGTCCTTAGGGACCCCCTGTGAAGGGCCCACCAGGTGATCTGAAAGGCCTGCAAGGACTCCCTAGCTACAGCCTAGTAGCTGAATATGAAGGACCTGCCAGGAGTGGACCCCTTACTCAAGCTTAAGAGCCTGATGTGAAAGGCCCTCTGGAAACCCTTAATTACAAGCCAGGAGCCAGATGTGAAAGCCCTTCACGACCCCTGATTACAGCCCAGGAGGCTGAAATCAAGGGCTCAAAAGAACCCCTAGACTACAGGCCAGTAGCCAGACGTTACAGGCTAGCCAGGACCTCATGACAACATGCCATGATCCCTAAGTGAAGTCCAGGACCACTGGGTCCCCCTGACTACAGCTCAGGAGCCTGATGTGAAGGGCTCATCCTAACTATCGTTTAGGAGCTGGAGTTGAAGGGTCTGCCAGGACAAAATGATTACAGTTCAGGAGTTTGATGTACTAGGTCCTTAGGGACCCCCTGTGAAGGGCCCACCGGGTGATCTGAAAGGCCTGCAAGGACTCCCTAGCTACAGCCTAGTAGCTGAATATGAAGGACCTGCCAGGACCCCTTTCTCAAGCCCAAGCGCCTGATGTGAAAGACCCACTGGAACCCCTTGACTACAGGTCAGGAGCCAGATGTGAAAGCCCTGCAGGACCCCTGACTACAGCCCAGAAGGCTGATGTCAAGGGCTCAACAGGACCCCCCAAACACAGACCAGGAGCCTAATGTTAGGACTGGCTAGGACCCTGTGAATACATGCCAGGATTCCTAAATAAAGTTCAGGACTGCTAGGCCCCCTGACTACAGCTCAGGGGCATGATTTGAAGGGCCATCAAATCAGCTCTCACCCTGCTTGCTATCAGCCATCACCATCCTCTTGCCATCAGCTTTCACCTTGATGTGAAGGGCCCTACCAGTACTCCTGACTACAGCCTAAGAGCCTGATTTTAAGAGTTCACCGAACACCCTTACTAAAGCCCAAGAGCCTGATGTGAAGGACTCAATGGACCCTTTGACTAAAACTCAAGATTCTGATGCGATGAATCCCTTGACTACAGCCTGAGAGCCTAATGTTGACTACAGCCTGGAAGCCCGATGTAAAAGGCCTGCAAGGTCCCTATAACTACAGCCTAATAGCCAGATATAAAGGGTCTGACTCCAGCCCAAGAGCCTGATGTGAATGGCTCACTGAAAACCCAGTGGAAACCCAAGAGCCTGATGTGAATGGTCCACTGGAAACTCATGACTACAGGCCAGGAGCCAGATATGAAAGCCCTGCAGGAACCCTGACTACAGACCATAAGCCTGATGTTAAGGACTGGCCTTGACCTCATGACTACATACCAGAATCCCTAGGTAAAAGCCAGGGCTGCTGGGTCCTCCTGACTACAGCTCAGGAGCCTGATGTAAAGGGCCCATCAGGACATCCGGACTATCGTTTAGGAGCTGGAGTTGAAGGGTCTTCCAGGACCAAATGATTACAGTTCACAACTGTCCAGTAATAGATCCACATATCTCAGTGGGGTACACCTTGTAAGTTTGGAGGTCTCCTTCCATTGTTGTAGGTGAAGACAACCGAATGGAACAAATGTGAGAACAATGTGATTTCCTCACCTCAAACACTACATGGGCATGCTTGGGGTCTCCCCTGTGACTGTAAAACGGGATACGTAAGGTGCACAATGTCACCTGCAATCAAGGTGGAACCCCTATTGCCCACAACTCATGCTTTTATAGTATACTTTATACTATGGAATGATATTCCTTGGGAGGTGACACGAGATTATAAGCACACCCAGGGGAGGAGAGTGGGAGGAACGCATACACTGCTTGGCTTTAAATAACAGAGGACGAGGTACGCTAGCTGCGCCTTTGATAACGTCGATGACGAAACGCGTAAGGCGGAGCTACGCACTGACGTCACACGCGGAAGTAGGAGAGTGTGGAACGCAGCTGAGGCGCACGCCGCGCAGCTGACGATCCTAGATGCCCTGCACTCTCCATACGAATTAGTTCACAAGCTGTGTGACCGTCTTGGTTTTTAAACTTTTTATTTATTTGGTTCTCTTGTATATTGTGATAAATAAAATACCGTAAAAGTATCACACTATGGAGCCCTGTTTCTTCCCTATGAGGACGTACTGAAAGAGACCTTACAGCTGGAGCGGTGTACCCTGAGGACCCATACACATCTGATTGCAGCCTAAATACTACATGCCTACTACCCCTGCAGGGGTGTAGGGAGCTGGTGAGTGGGGATCTTTGAGGGGGAGCACCGCAAGTCACTGGATCTGATCAGCTGTGTCCACGAAAGTCACATATTACAGACGCTTTTTTCACTTGTTGCTACTGGATTTTGTTATTAATTTTACACTATTTTTCATCATTTTTTGATCTATTTTTTACCCATTCTTTACAAAGTTGATCACCAATTTTCACCAGCCTTATATTACCTAATGTGGAACTCTGCACTATATGTTCAAAGCTGGGACTATTTATATTCACTTTTATGCTTCTAAGCATATTGGCACACATGGGGATTGATATAATCTTGTACTGTGGTTTATTTTAGTTTTATTTATTTATATGAGGTTTGGTCTATCACTGTTGACTTGTTGTCAATTAACCACTTGACGACCGCCTCACGCCGATGTACGTCGGCAAAGTGGCACGGACAGGCAAAATCACGTACAGGGTACGTGATTTGCCTTCCGCGGGTGGGGGGTCCGATCGGACCCCCCCCCGGTGCCCGAGGCGGTCGTCTTTTGTCCAGCGGCGATCGGTGATGAGGGGGAGACCATCCGTTCGTGGCCCCCCCCTCGCGATCGCCGCCGGCCAATGAAAACACTCCTTTGCTGCTGTATGCTAAACAGCAGCAAAGGAAGTGATGTCATCTCCCCTCGGGTCGGTATTTTCCGTTCCGGCCCGAGGAGAGAAGACATCTATGTGAGTGCACCAACACACACACACACAGTAGAACATGCCAGGCATACAAAACACCCCGATCCCCCCCCCGATCGCCCCCCGATCCCCCCCCAATCACCCCCCCCCCCCCTGTCACAAACTGACACCAGCAGTTTTTTTTTTTTTTTTTTTTCTGATTACTGCATAGTGTCAGTTTGTGACAGTTACAGTGTTGGGACAGTGAGTACTACCCCCCTTTAGGTCTAGGGTACCCCCCTAACCCCCCCTAATAAAGTTTTAACCCCTTGATCACCCCCTGTCACCAGTGTCACTAAGCGATCATTTTTCTGATCGCTGTATTAGTGTCGCTGGTGATGCTAGTTAGTGAGGTAAATATTTAGGTTCGCCGTCAGCGTTTTATAGCGTCAGGGACCCCCATATACTACCTAATAAATGTTTTAACCCCTTGATTGCCCCCTAGTTAACCCTTTCACCACTGATCACCGTATAACTGTTACGGTTGATGCTGGTTAGTTTGTTTATTTTTTATAGTGTCAGGGCACCCGCCGTTTATTACCAAATAAAGGTTTAGCCCCCTGATCGCCCGGCGGTGATATGCGTCGCCCCAGGCAGCGTCAGATTAGCGCCAGTACCGCTAACACCCACGCACGCAGCATACGCCTCCCTTAGTGGTATAGTATCTGTACGGATCAATATCTGATCAGATCAGATCTATACTAGCGTCCCCAGCAGTTTAGGGTTCCCAAAAACGCAGTGTTAGCGGGATCAGCCCAGATACCTGCTAGCACCTGCGTTTTGTGCCTCCGCCCAGCCCACCCAAGTGCAGTATCGATCGATCACTGTCACTTACAAAACACTAAACGCATAACTGCAGCGTTCGCAGAGTCAGGCCTGATCCCTGCGATCGCTAACAGTTTTTTTGGTAGCATTTTGGTGAACTAGCAAGCACCAGCCCCAGGCGTCAGATTAGCGCCAGTACCGCTAACACCCACGCACGCAGCATACGCCTCCCTTAGTGGTATAGTATCTGAACGGATCAATATCTGATCCGATCAGATCTATACTAGCGTCCCCAGCAGTTTAGGGTTCCCAAAAACGCAGTGTTAGCGGAATCAGCCCAGATACCTGCTAGCACCTGCGTTTTGCCCCTCCGCCCGGCCCAGCCCAGCCCACCCAAGTGCAGTATCGATCGATCACTGACACTTACAAAACACTAAACGCATAACTGCAGCGTTCGCAGAGTCAGGCCTGATCCCTGCGATCGCTAACAGTTTTTTTTGTAGCGTTTTGGTGAACTGGCAAGCACCAGCCCCAGGCAGCGTCAGATTAGCGCCAGTACCGCTAACACCCACGCACGCACCGTACACCTCCCTTAGTGGTATAGTATCTGATCGCATCAATATCTGATCCGATCAGATCTATACTAGCGTCACCAGCAGTTTAGGGTTCCCAAAAACGCAGTGTTAGCGGGATCAGCCCAGATACCTGCTAGCACCTGCGTTTTGCCCCTCCGCCCGGCCCGGCCCAGCCCACCCAAGTGCAGTATCGATCGATCACTGTCACTTACAAAACACTAAACGCATAACTGCAGCGTTCGCAGAGTCAGGCCTGATCCCTGCGATCGCTAACGTTTTTTGGTAGCGTTTTGGTGAACTGGCAAGCGCCAGCGGCCTAGTACACCCCGGTCGTAGTCAAACCAGCACTGCAGTAACACTTGGTGACGTGGCGAGTCCCATAAGTGCAGTTGAAGCTGGTGAGGTGGCAAGCACAAGTAGTGTCCCGCTGCCACCAAAAAGACAAACACAGGCCCATCGTGCCCATAGTGCCCTTCCTGCTGCATTCGCCAATCCTAATTGGGAACCCACCGCTTCTGCAGCGCCCGTGCTTCCCCCATTCACATCCCCAACCAAATGCAGTCGGCTGCATGAGAGGCATTTTTATGTCCTCCCGAGTACCCCTACCCAACGAACCCCCAAAAAAGATGTCGTGTCTGCAGCAAGCGCGGATATAGGCGTGACACCCGCTATTGTTGTCCCTCCTGTCCTGACAATCCTGGTCTTTGCATTGGTGAATGTTTTGAACGCTACCATTCACTAGTTGAGTATTAGCGTAGGGTACAGCATTGCACAGACTAGGCACACTTTCACAGGGTCTCCCAAGATGCCATCGCATTTTGAGAGACCCGAACCTGGAACCGGTTACAGTTATAAAAGTTAGTTACAAAAAAAGTGTAAAAAAAAAAAAAAAATATGAAATAAAAAAAAATAGTTGTTGTTTTATTGTTCTCTCTCTCTCTATTCTCTCTCTCTATTGTTCTGCTCTTTTTTACTGTATTCTATTCTGCAATGTTTTATTGTTATTGTTATTGTTATTATGTTTTATCATGTTTGTTTTTCAGGTGTGTAATTATTTACACTTTACTGTGCTTTATTGTTAACCATTGTTAACCATTTTTTTGTCTTCAGGTACGCCATTCACGACTTTGAGTGGTTATACCAGAATGATGCCTGCAGGTTTAGGTATCATCTTGGTATCATTCTTTTCAGCCAGCGGTCGGCTTTCATGTAAAAGCAATCCTAGCGGCTAATTAGCCTCTAGACTGCTTTTACAAGCCGTGGGAGGGAATGCCCCCCCCCCCCCCACCGTCTTCCGTGTTTTTCTCTGGCTCTCCTGTCTCAACAGGGAACCTGAGAATGCAGCCGGTGATTCAGCCAGCTGACCATAGAGCTGATCAGAGACCAGAGTGGCTCCAAACATCTCTATGGCCTAAGAAACCGGAAGCTACGAGTATTTCATGACTTAGATTTCGCCGGATGTAAATAGCGCCATTGGGAAATTGGGGAAGCATTTTATCACACCGATCTTGGTGTGGTCAGATGCTTTGAGGGCAGAGGAGAGATCTAGGGTCTAATAGACCACAATTTTTTCAAAAAAGAGTACCTGTCACTACCTATTGCTATCATAGGGGATATTTACATTCCCCGAGATAACAATAAAAATGATTAAAAAAAAAAATATGAAAGGAACAGTTTAAAAGTAAGATTAAAAAAGCAAAAAAATAATAAAGAAAAAAAAAAAAAAAAAAAAAAACACCCCTGTCGCCCCCTGCTCTCGCGCTAAGGCGAACGCAAGCGGCGGTCTGTCGTCAAACATAAACAGCAATTGCACCATGCATGTGAGGTATCACCGCGAAGGCCAGATCGAGGGCAGTAATTTTTCCAGTAGACCTCCTCTGTAAATCTAAAGTGGTAACCTGTAAAGGCTTTTGAAGGCTTTTAAACATGTATTTATTTTGTTGCCACTGCACGTTTGTGCGCAATTTTAAAGCATGTCATGTTTGGTATCCATGTACTCGGCCTAAGATCATCTTTTTTATTTCATCAAACATTTGGGCAATATAGCGTGTTTTAGTGCATTAAAATTAAAAAAAGTGTGTTTTTTCCCCAAAAAATGCGTTTGAAAAATCGCTGCGCAATTACTGTGTGAAAAAAAAAAATGAAACACCCACCATTTTAATCTGTAGGGCATTTGCTTTAAAAAAATATATAATGTTTGGGGGTTCAAAGTAATTTTTTTGCAAAAAAAAAAAACTTTTTCATGTAAACAATAAGTGTCAGAAAGGGCTTTGTCTTCAAGTGGTTAGAAGAGTGGGTGATGTGTGACATAAGCTTCTAAATGTTGTGCATAAAATGCCAGGACAGTTCAAAACCCCCCCAAATGACCCCATTTTGGAAAGTAGACACCCCAAGCTATTTGCTGAGAGGCATGTCGAGTCCATGGAATATTTTATATTGCGACACAAGTTGCGGGAAAGAGACAAATTTTTTTTTTTTTTTTTTTTTTTGCACAAAGTTGTCACTAAATGATATATTGCTCAAACATGCCATGGAAATATGTGAAATTACACCCCAAAATACATTCTGCTGCTTCTCCTGAGTACGGGGATACCACATGTGTGAGACTTTTTGGGAGCCTAGCCGCGTACGGGACCCCGAAAACCAAGCACCGCCTTCAGGCTTTCTAAGGGCGTGAATTTTTGATTTCACTCTTCACTGCCTATCACAGTTTCGGAGGCCATGGAATGCCCAGGTGGCACAAAACCCCCCCAAATGACCCCATTTTGGAAAGTAGACACCCCAAGCTATTTGCTGAGAGGTATAGTGAGTATTTTGCAGACCTCACTTTTTGTCACAAAGTTTTGAAAATTGAAAAAAGAAAAAAAAAAAATGTTTTTTCTTGTCTTTCTTCATTTTCAAAAACAAATGAGAGCTGCAAAATACTCACCATGCCTTTCAGCAAATAGCTTGGGGTGTCTACTTTCCAAAATGGGGTCATTTGGGGGGGTTTTGTGCCACCTGGGCATTCCATGGCCTCCGAAACTGTGATAGGCAGTAAAGAGTGAAATCAAAAATTTTCACCCTTAGAAATCCTGAAGGCAGTGATTGGTTTTCGGGGCCCCGTACGCGGCTAGGCTCCCAAAAAGTCCCACACATGTGGTATCCCCATACTCAGGAGAAGCAGCTAAATGTATTTTGGGGTGCAATTCCACATATGCCCATGGCCTGTGTGAGCAATATATCATTTAGTGACAACTTTATGAAAAAAAAAAAAAAAAAAAAAAAAAGTGTCACTTTCCCGCAACTTGTGTCAAAATATAAAATATTCCATGGACTCAATATGCCTCTCAGCAAATAGCTTGGGGTGTCTACTTTCCAAAATGGGGTCATTTTGGGGGGTTTTGTGCCACCTGGGCATTCCATGGCCTCCGAAACTGTGATAGGCAGTGAAGAGTGAAAGCAAAAATTTACACCCTTAGAAATCCTGAAGGCGGTGATTGGTTTTCGGGGCCCCGTACGCGGCTAGGCTCCCAAAAAGTCCCACACATGTGGTATCCCCATACTCAGGAGAAGCAGCTAAATGTATTTTGGGGTGCAATTCCACATAGGCCCATGGCCTGTGTGAGCAATATATCATTTAGTGACGACTTTTTGTAAATATTTTTTTTTTTTTTTTTTTTTGTCATTTTTCAATCACTTGGGACAAAAAAAATAAATATTCAATGGGTTCAACATGCCTCTCAGCAATTTCCTTGGGGTGTCTACTTTCCAAAATGGGGTCATTTGGGGGGGTTTTGTACTGCCCTGCCATTTTAGCACCTCAAGAAATGACATAGGCAGTCATAAACTAAAAGCTGTGTAAATTCCAGAAAATGTACCCTAGTTTGTAGACGCTATAACTTTTGCGCAAACCAATAAATATACGCTTATTGACATTTTTTTTACCAAAGACATGTGGCCGAATACATTTTGGCCTAAATGTATGACTAAAATTTAGTTTATTGGATTTTTTTTATAACAAAAAGTAGAAAATATCATTTTTTTTCAAAATTTTCGGTCTTTTTCCGTTTATAGCGCAAAAAATAAAAACCGCAGAGGTGATCAAATACCATCAAAAGAAAGCTCTATTTGTGGGAAGAAAAGGACGCAAATTTCGTTTGGGTACAGCATTGCATGACCGCGCAATTAGCAGTTAAAGCGACGCAGTGCCAAATTGGAAAAAGACCTCTGGTCCTTAGGCAGCATAATGGTCCGGGGCTCAAGTGGTTAATATATATTATTTTTTTGTTGATTAAATCACACGGTGTACACTTGCATATAGGCATGACTAAGACCTGGTAGCACAGTATATTCAGTTAACGCTGGATATCTAGACCCATCACTTAAAGAGGGATTACTTAAGTAGGGGGTACAGTTACTATTACATCTTTCCTGATCCCTTTTGAGGCCCATTATATTGCAAATCAAGGTACCCTCACAAGGTAGCGCCACCCACCCCCTGTCAATTTCTTTGTATAGTATACTTTATGTACCATAGTCAGACCTACGTCTGGCCTTACATCTATCCTGACAATGACCCTATAACGCTATTATTACTTGTGGCCCCTCAGATTCCTTTGGTAGCCCGTAATATGATGAACAGTACTTGTTTCACACAGATTGGTTTATCTGTCCATCTTCTTTTGTTGTTTTATCTCATTTTATCCTTCCCCACCGGCAGAACGCAATGGCTATAGCCGCCAGCCGTTATCACATGCAAAACATCCGACAGGCTGGTTGTACTGAAGTCAATCAAAGGATTGTCTTCAGTACAACCAGCCTGTCCATAGATGGAACTAATCTTGGCCGATCCCTGCTAAACCGGCCAAGATTTGATCCATCTATGGCCGGCTTTAGATGACTGTGTAGCTAAATGCCTTACTGCTTTATGGAGGTTGTACATATCTAACTTTAAAAGAAGCCTCTCATTGCTAAACATTCCTTCTCAAAATGCTGGTTGTCTGGCTTTGATGATGTCCCGCTTGCTTCATGATGTTGACCTGTTGGCCTAGTATAGAGTACTTTCCTCCTTTTTTTTCCAGATCTGCATACCTTGTTTCCCCGAAAATAAGACCTAGCGTGATTGTCGGTGATGGCTGCAATATAAGCCCTACCCCCCCAAATAAGCCCTACCCTGTTTCTCCGAAAATAAGCCCTACCCTGAAAATAAGACCTACAAGGACTTTAACTAGGGCTTATTTGGGGGGTAGGGCTTATATTGCAGCCATCACCGACAATCACGCTAGGTCTTATTTTCGGGGAAACAGGGTAGTTGTTCAAGGACAGTGACTTGGAAAGTATTAAAGCTGGTGGCTCAAAAACCACAGCCAGGGATCTATTATTTGCAAAAGAAGGTCAGCAACGGCATCTCCTGTATATCCCTCATGAGTGGTTACACAGTCAGGTTGAAAAAAAGGCACAAGTTCATTGAGTTCAACCGATAGAAAAAATGCGTATAAATGTGTCCTCTGTGTTTTTACACCAAACAAGGTATAAACTTGTTATTTCTGAAACTCTACATGCTGTTTTTGTTTGATATGACTATGCCAGAGGCATCATGTGAGAAGAAAGGATGCACTGGCTGATACTAATACATGCCAGTCCCTCAACTCTGCTCCTGGGATGCCTCTGGCTTAGTCATTTGATACAAGAAAAGAATGAAAAATTTCTGGAATAACCACTTTGTGGCTTGGTTTGGTATAAAAACAGAGGACCATTTATATAGGCTGAAGTAGCTTCTCAGCTTGCTGGAAGTTGAAGGAATTTGTTGGGATGTGATGTGTAATTTGCTGGGAAAGATGTATACTATATTATACTTTACACAAGGCGGCATAAACACATGGATGAGCGATCCATGTCTTTATATAATCCCCCCTCCACCAAATGATTTGGACCAGTGAACAAAGCAAGGTCCATAAAGACATGGATGAGTGAGTTTGGGGTGGAGGAACTTGACTGTCTTGACCTCAACCCGATAGAACACCTTTGGGACGAATTAGAGCGGAGACTGCGAGCCAGGCCTTCTCGTCCAACATCAGTACCTGACCTCACAAATACACTTCTGGAAGAATGGTCAAACATTCCCATAGACACTCCTAAACCTTGTGGACGGCCTTCCCAGAAGAGTTGAAGCTGTCATAACTGCAAAGGGTGGGCCAACTCAATATTGAACCCTACGGACTAAGACTGGGATGCCATTAACCGCTTGCCGACCGCCGCACGCAGATGTACGTCGGTAGAATGGCACAGACAGGCAAATGGGCGTACCTGTACGTCCCTTTAAATTTGCTGCCTTTCACGTGCGCCCGCCGCGGGCGCGTGCCCGCGGCTCCCGGGAACTCGATGTTCGCCAGCAGTGTGGAGAGGCAGAACGGGGAGATGCCTATGTAAACAAGGCATTTCCCCGTTCTGCCTAGTGACATGACAGAGATCTACTGCTTCCTGTCATCGGGAGAAGTGATCGCTGTCATGTTAGTGGTAGCCCATCCCCCCTACAGGTAGAATCACTTCCTAGGACACGCTTAACCCCTTGATCGCCCCCTAGTGGTTAACCCCTTCCCTGCCAGTGTCATTTACACAGTAATCAGTGCATTTTTATAGCACTGATCGCTGTATAAATGACAATGGTCCCAAAATAGTGTTAAAGTGTCCGATGTGTCCACCATAATGTCGCAGTCACAATAAAAATCGCACATCGCCGCCATTACTAATTAAAAAAAAAAATAATAATAAAAATGCCATAAAACTATCCCCTATTTTATAGACACTATAACTTTTGCGCAAACCAATCAATATACGCTTATTGTGATTTTTATTACCAAATATATGTAGAAGAATACATTTCGACCTAAACTGAGAAAAAATAGCTTTTTTTTTAAAAAAAAAACGTGGATATTTATTATAGCAAAAAGTACATAATATTGTGTTTTTTTCAAAATTGTCGCTCTTTTTTTTTTTTTTTTTATATATATATAGCGCAAAAAATACAAACCGCAGAGGTGATCCAAATCTTCCGGGGCTGAAGCGGTTAATCTGGCCATACATTAGAAAAATGTTCCTCCATTTCCAGGCTCAATCAATTTTTTCATGGTTAGTGAAGTCACATCAACAGAAATTTTTGTTGCCAGCGGTTTAGACATTAATGGCTGTGTGTTGAGTTATTTTGAGGGGACAGCAAATTTACACTGTTATACAAGCTGTACACTCACTACTTTACATTGTAGCAAAGTGTCATTTCTTCAGTGTTGTCACATGAAAAGGTAGAATTAAATATTTACAAAAATGTGAGGGGTGTACTTACTTTTGTGAGATACTGTATATCAATGTCTAATGATGTGAAAATCTTCAGCATGCTGGAAGAAAGAACTAAGAAAGTTCAAATGAGAGCATTTAACCATTCACCAGTCAAGTGAATATACACTATATTGTCAAAAGTATTGGGACGCCTGCCTTTACACGGACATGAACTTTAATGACATCCCAGTCTTCGTCCGTAGGGTTCAATATTGAATTGGCCCACCCTTCGCAGCTATAACAGCTTCAACTCTTCTGGGAAGGCTGTCCACAAGGTTTAGGAGTGTGTCTATGGGAATATTTGACCATTCTTCCAGAAGAGCATTTGTGAGGTCAGGCACTGATGTTGGATGAGAAGGCCTGGCTCGCAGTCTCCGCTCTAATTCATCCCAAAGGTCTTCGGGTTGTGCAGGCCAGGCAAGTTCCTCCACCCCAAACTCGCTCATCCATGTCTTTATGGACCAGTCACGTGGGAAGAGCAAGGGGCCATCCCCAAACTGTTCCCACAAAGTTGGGAGTACGAAATTGTCCAAAATGTCTTGGTATGCTGACTCTTTAAGACATGGGTGGTCAACCTGTGGCCCTCCAGCTGTTGCGGAACTATAAGTCCCATGAGGGACCAATGACAGATACAAGCTTGACTCCGAAAAGCAGAGGCATGATGGGAACTGTAGTTCTGCAACAGCTGGAAGGCTACAGGTTGACCACCCATGCCTTAAGACTTTCCTTCACTGGAACCAAGGGGCCAAGCCCAACCCCTGAAAAACAACCCCCACACCATAATTCCCCCTCCACCAAATGATTTGGTCCAGTGCACAAAGCAAGGTCCTTATGGGGTGGAAGAACTTGACTAGCCTCCAACTCAATATTGAGAATGTGGGGTGTGCATATAGCAGCATGGAAACTCCTCAGGGACTTTGAGGCAGTTAAGAAACAAATAATATGATTAAAAGGCTAATGCCAATTTATTGATATATAACCATAAAACCAGGACATAGTCCATAAAACATGCATACAAAAGCATAAGTGACATGGTATAGGGTATATAGACATTCATATACACACATTGTATACACTATACCATGTTACTTATGCTTTTGTATTCATGTTTTATGGACTATGTCCTGGTTTTATGGTTATATATCAATAAATTGGCATTAGCCGAGGGGTTTCCATGCTGCTATATGCATGCAACACATTCTGTTTCCTAATTGGGATGTTGGCAGTTCTTTTCTCTTCCTCTCAGCTCTGTATCCCTATATTAATCCAACTCAATATTGAACCCTACGGACTAAGACTGGGATGCCATTAAAGTCCATGTGCGCATAAAGGCAGGTGTCCCAATACTTTTGACAATATAGTGTATCTGGAAGAGATAACCAAACACCTTGTGCCCTACACGACAAGTAACAATGGCCTCTCACCAGATAAAATTGAACGCTATAACAGAAATCAAGCAAGCATGTTGGGTAACAAGCCTGCAGATATCCGACAGTGATCACAGCAAGCCGCCAACTTTTAAACCTAGGTTTAAGGTCAGCATGTCAGGCCGAACAGCATCCACATTCATGAAAAGACACAGAGGCCGCACATAATGTAAAACAGTGCCACACCAGCACCACTGCGGGCTGGATGATGTCACCGGTCAAGACCCGCCCAATGCGTTGCGTTGTCAAACAGCGTCATCAGGGGGAACAGGAGCACGAGCATGTTTCAGTGGCACTACAGCGGGTCTGAGGAACAAGCACCAAGTAACCACTTTTGGAGCTTAGGTATGATGCAAACATAGTATTCATCTTACTGGAATAAAGATGGTTTCTTCTTGTGTGGGTAAGTGGAATTGACTTATTGTGCAATATAATATCCAGAAACTCATTGCTCACATCTTAGTAGGAAGATAGGAACTGGGGATTTTTTCTTCTTCACACTGTTGGCGTATTACTTGTCCTATGAGCCTTGCCTACAGACAGGGAGTGTATTAGGTTACACGAACCCCCAGGACCCACATGGACATCCTGCTGACATAGTACTTCATGTTCCACTAAGTGAATGTCCTCTCCTCCGCCATGTCCTACAACTCCCACAGAAATACTCAACATCTTATATACTCACTTTAGTTCAGAATACATTTTCCGCGTGGTGACTTTGGAGGATTGTGGGATTTTCTGCAATACCCCCATGTGACGGTTTAGAAGACAAACAACTCTCATTATCCTCTGCGGATTATGGGGTTGATTTACTAAAACTCGAGAGTGCAAAATCTGGTGCATCTGTGCATGATAGCCAATCAGCTTCTAACTTCAGCTTGTTCTGTTAAAGTGGTTGTAAACTCTTAAGGCCCATACACACGATCGGACTTTTTGACAACAAACATGCAAATTATCTGTTTTAAGGCAACATCCGGCCGTGTGTACACTCCCATCGGACAAACTTTTTCGCTTTTCATCGGACAAATGTTGGCTGTGCGAACAAACAAACTTGGCGGCAACAAAAGTCCGACGTCGGCAAGACCGATCACGTGTACACAAAACCATCGGACTTTAGTACAAAGTGCCAACACGCATTCTCAGAACCAATTCAAAAGATCAGACAGCAATACAGAAGTTGACCAAAGGGTGGCGCCGGAGAATTGAACGTCCTCTTTTGAAGTGTCGTCAGTACGTTGAAACGTCACTACGTTCGTGTTTGTTGCCTAAAAAGTCCTGCCGTGTGTATGCATACCAAGTTCACGGCCAACGCCCTTTGGACAGAAATCCACGGAAAAGTTTGTATAAAGTCCGATCGTGTGTACCAGGCTGTACACACCACTTTTACCTACAGGTAAGTCTATAATAAGGCTTACCTGTAAGTACCATGAATATCTCCTAAACTTGCACAGTTTAGGAGATATTCACTGTATCAGCGACGTCATCGGCACATGTGCACTGAAGAAACGGCTCGCTTGTGCCGTTTTTTCATCTGCTATGCCGTTACCGGCAAATCCCATGCGCCCGAAACACAGCATCGGAGCCCATCATACCCAGAAATACCTGTAAATGTGGTGTGCCGAGACCACTGCGGGGGCTTCGATTTTAGGTAAGTATTTCATAATGAGCTAGTATGCTATGCATACTAGCTCATTATGCCTTTGACTTGCAGGTTTTTTTTGTTGTTGTTTTTCTTTTCGTGGGTTTAAAACTACTTTAAGTTTTGACAGCTGCACCAAATTTTGCACCCTCCATGTTTAGTAAATCAACCCCAGTGCGTCTTAGGTATGGCACAACATGGACAAGCTCCTATCATAAGCCTGAAATGCAATGAACTTGCTTGATCCCTTCTTTATTACATTATTTTACCATCATTCTACATGGATGTGTCATATAAAGATTTACAGATGACAGGGTCTCTTTAAACTAAGCAATACTTAAAGCGGTGGACAATTAAAAAAAAAAAATTTTTGTACCTGCAAAAGGTAAAGGCATAATGTGCTAGTATGCATCACATACTAGCACATTATGTTACATTTACCTTAAAACAAAGTTCTTCCTGCGCCGAGAAGTCATCGCTTCAGGAGCTCTTATCATTCCCCTTCTTGCTTCTGGGTTTGCGAACTCCAGCTCTGTGACTGTCCGGAGCCGCGATGACATCACTCCCACGCATGCCTTCGTTCCCGGCATAGGGCTCTGAATAAATGGCACGGGTGGCCATTCCTTTAGAGTGCATGCGCCAGTGATGTCACTAGCTGCATGTAAACTAAACATTTCCTAAACGGTGTACCTTTAGGAGCTATTTACACTACCTATAGGTAAGTCTTGTTATAGACTTGCCTATAGGCATAGCTCCCAACTGTCCCTGATTTCGAGGGACTGTCCCTGATTTGGAGCAATGTCCCTCTGTCCCTCATTCCTCCTCATTTGTCCCTCATTTTAGTCTGATCTATATAGTTGTATATAAAATGCACTTTTTGTCTTTCAAAAAGTGTTTCCCAGTGCTAAACCTTTCATTCGATTTCTAAATTGCTGCATTTGTAAATATCAAAAGCCAATATAAAGGAATAGTAGTGGTTAAAAAAAACACTTGTGGCTTTAACTAAACTTTTTTTTTTCCTATGAGGGGGCGTGGCAGGGGGTGTGTCCTCTGCCTACATACTTTTGCTAAGAGGTGTCCCTCATTCCCATCTCAAAAAGTTGTGAGGTATGCCTATAGATAAAAGCAAATGATGGAAGTTTACTTCCACTTTACAGTGTTACTAAACCCAGGACCCTGCATTTACTATATCTGGTCTCCCCCAGTACACAGAACATGGAAATGCGATTATTTTAGTAAATATAAACTGCTAAATACCTTTTCTCAACTTGTAGGAGGAGTTTTTTATCATGCACTGGCTGTCCTATGAGGATGCAGGACCCCTGACCCTCTGTCTGGACAGTGCTGATTGGCCATGTGCTGATCATATGCAGTCTCCCAAGAAAGAAAAAAAAACTCTCTAGCAATACACACCAAACTGAGCATGTGCAGACTGACTCCACTAACTCTGTCTTAACTAGAGATGTTTTGGGGACAATGCAAGAAGGGGGAGGATCAGAGAAGACAAGATCAAACAGCCTTTTTACACAATGCATAGTATTAACCCCTTAGGTTCCACACTGAGTATAACAAACATGCTTTACTGCATATACAGACTGATTTTACTGTTGTGGGTTTAGTAACACTTTAACCCCTTCAGTACTGCCCATAGTCATATGATGTCCGCAGGAGAGATCTCCCATCCTGGGCGGGCGTCATATGACGTCCTGGGCTTTCCGGCAGTCTGGGGAGGTGCTCGTGCGCGCCCGTCGCGTCACTCGGGAGCCGTTGCGCATTGCCTGGCGGCCGCGTTGTCCGCCTGGTGCCCGCGATTGCCCGGTAACAGAGCCAGGACGTGGATCTGCGTGTGTAAACATACAGATCCACGTCCTGTCAGGTGAGAGGAGACTGATCATGTTTTTCGTGTACAGAGGAACACCGATCGGTCTCCTCCCCTTGTGAGCCCCCTCCCCCTACAGTTAGAATCACTCCCTAGGTAACACAATTAACCCCTTGATCGCCCCCGAGTGTTAACCCCTTCCCTGCCAGTGACATTTATACAGTAATAAATGCATTTTTATAGTACTGATCGCTGTATAAATGTGAATGGTCCCAAAATGGTCAAAAGTGTCCGATATGCCCGTCGAAATGTCGCAGTCACGATAAAAATCGCAGATCGCTGCCATTACTAGTAAAAAAAAAAATAATAAAAATGCCATAAAACTATCCCCAATATTGTAGACACTATAACTTTTGCGCAAACCAATCAATATATGCTTATTGCAATTTTTTTTTACCAAAAATATGTAGAAGAATACATATCGGCCAAAACTGAGGAAAAAATTAGGTTTTTTTTGGGATATTTATTATAGCAAAAAGTAAAAAATATTGTATTTTTTTTTCAAACTTGTCGCTCTTTTTTTGTTTATAGCGCAAAAAAGAAAAACCGCAGAGATGATCAAATACCACCAAAAGAAAGCTCTGTTTGTGACGAAATAATGATAACAATTTCATTTGGGTACAGTGTTGCATGACCGCGCAATTGTCATTCAAAATGCGACAGCGCTGAAAACTGAAAATTGGCCTGGGCAGGAAGGGGGTGAAAATGCCCGGTATTGAAGTGGTTAAGCACTGATTGTTTTGTGTAGATGATGATATCTGAGATCCCTCCAAAATGAGTAGATAGTAAAAGAAGCTAAAAGACAAAAGTCACGCCCCCCTAATCAACTACAACAACAAAAGACACATGGCAGCGACAGTCACCGATGCCGGAGATAAAGTTACCGGCCATGTTACTGTAACCTAAGAGCCCAGAGTCTTTGCATGACTGGAAACTGCCTGATTAATTTACAGACCTATGGGATGTTCGCTGAGCACAGGTACAGGAACCATGATTGTCCTGCCTGGCTTATAAATCATCCATGAAAGATATCCCAGAATGAACAGAATAATGCACAATACAATCTCCTGTGCTCGGGAGCTTGGTCAACTGAGTAGGTGGTGTAGCCAACCCTTTTATAAAAGTATATGGAATGTCGCAGGTCTTGGTGCCCTCCTCAGAACAATGGGTATCCTTAGAACTGAAACATGCAAAAAGAAAAGGAGGGCGCACCGACCTTGTGCATTACCAAGGATAACGTTTATTTATAAAGTCTAACAAGAATTATACTCACAAACGAGCTTTAAAACGAGGCTTATAAATGTTCCAGCAATTACGAGCAGTATCTCTAGACGCTTGCCACCTGGACCAGATATTTGGAGGAACTTGATGGCATCACAAACGGCTTACGCGTTACGAGGGAGAACCCTCTTCTTCAGAGCCACAGCAATGGTAGATTAGCCTCCTCAAACATCCTCTTAATATACCCACAATCACATGTATGGGTAAACGCCCCCGTTTTTGTTTCTTTTTGTATGAACAGAATAATGGCCTGTGCTCTGACCATAACTCCAACTGGAGTCCCTACCAACGGGAGGTTCCTAAACAATCCCCATATGCATGCTGTGCAGGGCCAGGGACAGCCTCGCATTTTATCCATAAATAGGAACTATACAGGAAAAGTGCACCATACTAAGAAAGAAGAATGAGTTGGGTGTAGGGTTGCCACCTCATCCCTTTAAACCCGAACACATATTAATTACACAGGATCTGTGGCTGATTAAGGTGGTAATTAAACTCACTTGGTGCATTATCTGCAATAAATTAGCCTCAGAACCTGTGTAATTCATATGTGTTCGGGTTTAAAGGGATGAGGTGGCAACTAGGGTTGGGTGACACTTCATACCTATCGTTGGGTGTGTTTAGTCACAGTTCAGGTTCTATAACAGTTATATCAAATGCCACAAACAGAAGCTTCTTTGTATGTGTTTTTAGTTCCTGGATTCTAGAATGACTTAATATATATGCTGGGAAGTGACTGTTGAGTCCCCCTTAGGACAGTTTTAACCATTTTTGTACCGCCCACCCGCAATGTACTGCGGACAGGTGTCCCGTACAGGCACGGCGACATACTGGTACATCGCTGTCTGTTTTCAGGTTTAGGTTGCCTACTCCCCTGTGATTTGACACAGCTGGAGTCTGTCAGCAGGACCTGCTGATCGTCTGTGTCCAATCAGAGCCCAGAGCCCTGTGTTGACACTCAAAAGAAAGAGATCTTTATGAGATCTGTGGATGGATCCTGAAAGAAATCTGTATGATTTTCGTGCACAGATCCTGAGAGGAATCTGGATGAGATCCATGGATGGGTCCCAAGTAGGGTTGCCACCCCATCCCTTTAAACCTGAACACTTTTTAATTACACAGGTTCTGTGGCTAACTTAATGCAGATAAGTCACTAAGTGATTTTAATTACCACTTTAACCAGCCACAGAACCTGTGTAATTAATACGTGTTAGGGTTTAAAGGGATGAAGTGGCAACCCTAGTCCTGCGAGGAAATTTTATAAGATCCATGGATGGGTCCTGAGAGGATTCTGTATGAGATCTTGGGTGGATGCTGAGAGGAAAATGTACAAGATCCAGGTGGATCCTGAGAGGAACCTATATGAGATCCATGGATGGGTCCTGATTGGAATCTGTATGAGAACTGTGAATGGGTCCTCCTGAGAGGAATCTGTACAAGATCTGTGGCTGGATCCTGAGAGGAATCTGTATGAGATCCATGGATGGGTCCTGATGGAATCTGTATGAGATCTGTGGATGGGTCCTTGGAGGAATCTGTATGAGATCTGTGAATAGATCCTGAAAGAAATGAGATTCATGTAGGGATCCTGAGAGGAATCTGTATGAGATCCATAGATGGGTCCTCTGAGGACTTTGTATGAGATCCATGGATGGGTCCTCCGAGGACTTTGTATGAGATCCATGGATGGGTCCTCCGAGAACTTTGTATGAGATCCATGGATGGGTCCTGAGAGAAATCTGTACGAGATCTGTGGATAAGTCCTGAGAGGAATCTATATGTGATCCATGGATGGATCCTAGGAGCAATCTGTAATGCCACGTACACACAACCGGTTTTTCCGTCAGAATAAACTCTGACGGTTTTTCCGACAGAGTTCCGATGAAACCGACTTGCCTACACACGATCACACCAAAGTCCGATCATTTAGAACGCAATGACGTACGATGGGACTAGAAAAAGGAAGTTCAATTGCCAGTAGCCAATAGCTGCCCTTGCGTCGTTTTTGGTCCGTTGGAATAGCATACAGATGAACGGTTTTCCTGATAGGAATTGATTGGGACTGCACTGATAATCGGGATACTGATTAGTGCCCTAATTATCAGTGTAGCTATCCCCTTTCACACTAGCAAGTTGCTGTGTGAGAAAATGAATGCGGATAACCGGCAAGTGTGTGTACATCGTGATCAGCTGTGATTGGACACAGCTGATCATGTGGCAAAGAGCTGTGACTGGCTCTTTACCGCGGTCTGAAGCACACAGCGATCACAGAGCGTGCCGGGTGCACGCCATAGCAAGTGCGGTTCTGAGAGGACATCAATAGATGCTCTCTCAGAACTGGAGGACCACATTGTAGCCGTCATTTGGCTATAGTGCGGTTGCCTCCAGGGGGCGGTGCCACCCCCTGAAAAATGCTGCCCAAGGCAAACGCCTTGTTTGCCTCGGGGTAGATACGCCCCTGCCATATTAGGGCTGATCAACTCTGGGAAAACTGTGGATCAGTTTTTCCCTCTCTGCCCAACCACCCCAGAACCCCTCATCCTGAACAGGTGAGAATCCCTGAGTACATTTGTCATCCCCTTAAAAAGACCACAACACAAACAGATAGGACACATATCTATAGCTCCCAACTGTCCCTGATTTTGAGGGACTGTCCCTGATTTGGACCAATGTCCCTCTGTCCCTCATTCCTCCTCATTTGTCCCTCATTTTGGTCTGATCTATATAGATGTATATAAAATGCACTTTTTATCTATCAAAAAGTGTTTTCCAGCACTAAACCTTTCATCTGATTTCTAAATTGATGTATTTGTAAGTTCTAAAAGCCAATATAAAGGAATAGTAGTGGTAAAAAAAAGCACTTGTGGGTTTAACCAATCTTGTTTTTTTGTATAATTCTCCTTTAAGGGGGCGTGGTCATGGGTGTGTCCTATGCCTGCATACTTTTGCTGATAGGTGTCCCTCATTCCCATCTTAAAAAGCTGGGAGGTATGAAATATCTCCCATCCAGCCCACTGCTTGCTAACATGACTGAGGCGCTCCAGACTCTGTAGGGATCCCCACAATGATGTCAAGATCCACCCAGGTGCCTTACAGGCAGCTGGCTCAGCCTTTTAGCACACTGCTGAGAGCCTGAGCCAGCCGCTCCCACCCCCTCTTTAGCCTGGTGCTCCAGTGAGCTCTGGAGGGGCAAAGAAGAGAGACGCGATTAAAAGTCACCACTTTCTGCTCATAGTGGACCCGAGAACTGAGCGATCATGGTCACGTGATCGCTCAATTCTCGAGCTTAGCGCCAGCAAGGGACAGCTTGTAGTATCAGACCGATGCCTGCAGCAGGTAGGTAAGTACGTGTATTTATTTATTTTTTTATATTACCACATTTTTTTTTATATAAAAACTGCTTTAAAATGGTCGTCATATTTCTAAAATGGATGACACTGGGGATTATTTACTAAAGGAAAATCCACTTTGCACTGAAAGTGCACTTGGAAGTGCAGTCGCTGTAGATCTGAGGGGGACATGCAAGGAAAATAAAAAAACAGCATTTTAGCTTGCACATGATTGGATGATGAAATCAGCAGAGCTTCCCCTCATTTCAAATTTACCCCTTAGATTTAGAGCGACTGCACTTCCAAGTGCACTTTCAGTGCAAAGTGGATTTGCCTTTCGTAAATTACCCCCACTGTTCCAAAATGGTTTGAGAGTAGGTGATTCAGTAAGGTTTATCCAAAAATTCCCTACACATTCTGAATTCACCCTCTTTTTTGTCACATACTTTACTTTAATGCAATAATAATGTTTATTCTGTCACAATTTTTATGTAAGAAGCATCACGCGTTACATACGTAAGTGTTCATCTGCCAGTACATAGAACTGTTTACTCACTGAGGTATGCGGTGAGCAAGCTTATTGATTTGTTCATTAATGGGGGTGAGTGACCGAACTGCCACCTATGTGACTAAGGAGTCCAACCTTAAAACTGTACACATTGCATGCTGTGACATCAGAGGACACTCTGCCAGCAAGGACATGACTAAGACTGACTACTTGATTAGACCCAAATACCTCTCTTTGACCCAATCAGATTCAAATCCCACTCTGTACCCCTGATCAGATCCAAATCCTACACTGTCCTTCCAATCAGACCCAAATCCTACACTGTCCTTCCAATCAAACCCAAATCCTAAACTGTCCTTCCAATCAGACCCAAATCCTACACTGTCCTTCCAATCAAACCCAAATCCTAAACTGTCCTTCCAATCAGACCCAAATCCTACACTGTCCTTCCAATCAGACCCAAATCCTACACTGTCCTTCCAATCAAACCCAAATCCTAAACTGTCCTTCCAATCAGACCCAAATCCTACACTGTCCTTCCAATCAGACCCAAATCCTACACTGTCCTTCCAATCAGATCCAAATCCTAAACTGTCCTTCCAATCAGACCCAAATCCTACAATGTCCTTCCAATCAAACACAAATCCTAAACTGTCCTTCCAATCAGACCCAAATCCTACACTGTCCTTCCAATCAAACCCAAATCCTAAACTGTCCTTCCAATCAAACCCAAATCCTAAACTGTCCTTCCAATCAGACCCAAATCCTACACTGTCCTTCCAATAAGACCCAAATCCTACACTGTCCTTCCAATCAGGCCCAAATCCTACACTGTCCTTCCAATCAAACCCAAATCCTACACTGTCCTTCCAATCAAACCCAAATCCTACACTGTCCTTCCAATCAAACCCAAATCCTAAACTGTCCTTCCAATCAGGCCCAAATCCTACACTGTCCTTCCAATCAAACCCAAATCCTAAACTGTCCTTCCAATCAGACCCAAATCCTACACTTTCCTTCCAATCAAACCCAAATCCTACACTGTCCTTCCAATCAGAACCAAATCCCACACTGTCCTTCCAATCAGATCCAAATCCTAAACTGTCCTTCCAATCAGACCCAAATCCTACACTGTCCTTCCAATCAAACCCAAATCCTACACTGTCCTTCCAATCAGACCCAAATCCTACACTGTCCTTCCAATCAGACCCAAATCCTACACTGTCCTTCCAATCAGACAGACGCAAATCCCATCACATACTACTGCCTATCAGACTCATATCCCACTCAGCCCTCCCACCTGACCAGTTTCCCACTCTGTCCCCCCAATCAGACCTAATGTAAATGTCTCTCTTTACTCCCAAAATAATAAAACAGTCCCCATAATCAGACCACAAATCCCAGTCAGTCCCCATAATCAGACCGCAAAGCCCAGTCAGTCCCCATGATCAGACCACAAATCCCAGTCAGTCCCCATAATCAGACCACAAATCCCACTTGGTCCACAGTGATCAGATTACAAATTCCACTTAGTCTACAGTGATCAGATCACAAATCCCACTTGGTCCACAGTGATCAGACCACAAATCCCACTTGGTCCACAGTGATCAGACCACAAATCCTACTTGGTCCACAGTGATCAGACCACAAATATCCCCCATCCCTCCCTGGTTAGACCACATATCTCTTTCTGTGCCTACATTCTGTGCCTCTGTGCCTACAGTCAGACCCAAAACCTTACCTTGTACCCCTTATCAGATCCAAAACCGACTTGGTTCCCCCCCATCAGACCCAAGCCCCACTCAGTCTTCCCAATTAGACTTTTTTTCTGCACCTACAAATAGACCCAAACCCGCTTAGTCCTCATAATCAGACCCAGGTCCAACCCTGTCCCTCCCAGTCAAAACACAAATATCTCTCTGTGTCCCAGTCAGACCCAAATACCATTCTGTGCCCCCAAATTGATCCAAATCCTAATATGTTCCCCAATTAGACCATAATGCATTCTGTACTTCCTTATCACAAACAAATTTCTTCCTTTTCTCCCCGATCAGACTCAAATTTCTTCCTGTACTCCCTGATCACACACAAATCCTTCCCTGTACTCCCTGATCAGACACAAATCTCTCCCTGTACTCCCTGACCGGACACAAATCCCTTCCTGTACTCCCTGATCAGACGCAAATCCTTTCCTGCACTCCCCAATCAGACACCAAACTCACCAGTTCTCTCTTATCAGATACATATTCCTCCCTGTACTCACCGATCAGACACAAATTTCCTGCTGTACTCCCCGATCAGACACAAATTTTCTGCTGTACTCCCAGATCAGATACAAATCCCTCCCTGTACTCCCCGATCAAACACAAATCTCTGTAATTTTCTAAGTAATTTTTTTAATAATTTAAATGCCAAAACTGGCTTCTGGTATAGTACAGATGATTTATAAATCATCTGTAAATAAAAGTAAATAAAAGTTTGAGAGGTGACATTAAAATCTTTTTTTAATGTGGGAAATACAATCAATTGTACCAGATTAGAAAATAATAATGTGATATAGTGCACTCGAAGTCTGATTATGTGCCTTTATTAGATATCTAAAGTGCTCGATGTTCTGGCAAACACAGATGTCTGGATGGTTGCTGCCATCTGATAATCTCTGGACCAGGGGCAGGAAAAATGTCAAACACACATATCACATATGCTTCCATTACCTGGCAAATGACATCACTGTGCATCTATTATTATTATTATACAGGATTTATATAGCGCCAACAGTTTACGCATTGCTTTACAATATAAAAGGGAGACAATACGGTTATAATACTATAAGATACAGGAGGATTAAGAGGGCCCTGCTCAGAAGAGCTTACAATCTAATAGAGTGGGGCAGGTGGTACAAAAGGTTGTAACTGTGGGGAATTAGTTGATGGAAGTGGTAGAAGATTAGTTAGAGATGTGAAGAGATGAGTTTTCAGGGATCACCTGAAGGTAGCAAGAGTAGGGGATAGCCGGACAGGTGGAGGTAGCGAGTTCCAGAGGATGGGAGAGGCTCTGGAGAAATCCTGGAGACGAGCATGGGAGGAGGAGACGAGGGAGCTTGAGAGTAGGGGGTCTTGAGAAGAGCGGAAAGGACAATTTGGGTGATATTTGGAGACAAGATATCTAATATGTTAATATTCTGGGCATGTATGGTTCAGTGAATTTCTAGGCCAACAGACATTTATTAGCATATCAATGTTGTCCTTATCCTCTATATCTGGAGACCCTCATCACTTGTGAAATGTTACCTTCTCTATATAGGGAGACCCTGATATCTATGTAAAACCTCTTCTCTATAGCTAGAGAGACCCAAATATTCATGGAACATTTCCTTCTCTATGTACAGAGACCCCCCCATACCTGTTGAGCTTTCACTTAACTTTTTTAGAAGACCCCAATATCTGTGGAATTTCCCTCATCTACGTATATCTGGAGATCGTGATGATTCCTTCTTGTATATCAGGATATCCTGATATTTATGCAACATCCCCTCCTCTATATACAAAAACCCTTATTGTCTGTGGAACTTCCCTCTCCTATATCAGGAGAGCTTGGTATCTGAGGACCATCCCCTCCACTATATCTGCAGACCCCCATCACCTGTGGAACATTGCTGCCTCTAAGTATCTGATATCCCCCAAATATATGTAGAACATACCTCCTCTATATTCAGAAACCCTGATTAATGTGGAGCATCCTTTCTTCCATACCTAGAGTCCCCCATCTTCTTTCTCTACACCTCGAGACCTCCATCTTCTGTGGAACATCCTCCACAATTTGTTGTTGCCATGATCTGACTTCCTGTTTGAGGGTTCTCCATGGTCCCACTGTGTGTAGGAACAGCCACCCTCTCTTAAATAGCGTCTTAAATAGCATTTTAGATTTGTGGTGCTCAGATGCAGTTTAGTTCCCACTCTCAGTAGTGAACGTGTGTAGATTCGTTTTGGAGAAAAAGATATTGTTTGGCATACAAAATGATACCCTGTTTCCCCGAAAATAAGACCTAGCGTGATTGTCGGCTATGGCTGCAATATAAGCCCTACCCCCCAAATAAGCCCTAGTTAAAGTCCTTGTAGGTCTTATTTTCAGGGTAGGGCTTATTTTCGGGGAAACAGGGTAGGGCTTATTTGGGGGGTAGGGCTTATATTGCAGCCATCACCGACAATCACACTAGGTCTTATTTTTGGGGAAACAGGGTATGAATGTGACCCCCTTTCTCCTATACTGTATAAAGTTCACACTAGAAGGCGGTGTGGGTAAACCCGCGTTCTGTGTGCGTTTTCTGCACTGCATTCAAAACGCACTGCAGTTGCGATCTGCAGAAGGTGTCAATGTTAAGTTAACGACCCCCCCCCCCGAATGCAGGTCGCATACGCAGTGCATTTGCCCTCAACAGATCGCATGGTATTTTTAGTGCGATGCAGTGCCATTTGAGCTATTCAAAATGAATTGCATGTGAATCCAACAAGAATGCACAGCGCGCTCCTGTGCGATTCATAGCATGAACCAGGCCTGAAAGGAGTGGCTAGGTGGTTAGCACTTCTGCACAGCAGCACTAGGGTCGCAGGTTCAAATCCCAACAACGACACAAACTGCCTAGTGTTTGCATGTTCTCCCTGTGCCTGTGTGGGTTCCCTCCCACACTCCAAAGACATGTTGGTAGATCAATTGGCTCCTGTCTAAATTGGCCCTAGTATATGAGTTAGGGACCTTAGTTTGTAAGCTCCTTGAGGGCAGTGACTGATGTGAATATACACGCACCGGCCCCTTTATTACGTACACCTTGCTAGTACCAGGTTGGACCCCTTTTTACCTTCAGAACTGAATTCGTTCTTCGTGGCATAGATTCAAGAAGGTGTTGGAAACATTCCTCAGAGATTTTGGTCCATGATGACATGATAGCATCACTCAGTTGCTGCAGATTTGTCGGCTGCACATCCATGATGTCAATCTCCCGTTCCATCACATCCCAAGGGTGCTCTATTGGATGAGATGTGGTGAGTGTGGAGGCCATTGGAGTACAGTGACCTCATTGTACAGTGGTGAGATGATTGGAGCTTTGTGACATGGTGCATTATCCTGCTGGAAGGAGCCATCAGAAGATGGGGACACTGTAGTCATAAAGGGATGGAAATGCTCAGCAATAATACTCAGGGAGGCCGTGGCATTAAAACGATGCTCAATTGGTACTAAGGGGCCCAAAGTGTGCCAAGAAAATATCCCCCCCACCATTACACCACCACCACCAGCCAGAACCGGTGATACAAGGCAGGATGGATCCATGCTTTCATTTTTACGCCAAATTCTGACCCCACCATCTGAATGTCGCAGCTGAAATCGAGACTCATCAGACCAGGCAACGCTTTTCCAATCTTCTATTGTCCAATTTTGGTGATCTGTGCGAATTGTAGCCTCAGTTGTAGCCCATCTGTTTCAAGGTTGGATGTGTGGTGCGTTCAAAGATGGTATTCTGCATACCTTGGCTGTAACGAGTGGTTATTTGAGTTACTGATGCCTTTCTATCATCTGGAACCAGTCTGCCCATTCTCCTCTGTCCTTTGACATCAATAAGGCATTTTCCTCCACACAACTGCCACTCACTGGATATTTTCTTTTTTCGCACCATTCTCTGTAAACCCGAGAGATGGTTGTGCGTGAAAATCCCAGTAGATCAGCAGTTTTTGAAATACTCAGACCAGCCCGTCTGGCACCAACAAGCATGCCACGTTCAAAGTCACTTAAAAATCCCCTTTCTTCCCCATTCTGATGCTCGGTTTGAATGTCAGCAAGTCGTCTACACCACGTCTAGATGCCTAAATGCATTGAGTTGCTGCCGTGTGATTGGCTGATTAGCAATTTGTGTTACTAAGCATTTGAACAGATGTACTGTACATAATAAAGTGGGGGTGGGGGGGGTGGGGGGGTAAAAAGGAATAATTGGCCCAACGCGATCACTATCCTAAAATGTGAAATTAACCTTTTATTTATTTTGTTGCTGTGCAAAGCATAAAGATAAAAACAGTAAACCCTAAACTGAGATAAAATGAAGTGTAATTGTAAAAGAGGCATTTGTTCTCCTTTGCAGTAGTGCACGGTGTGTTGCACAGCACACATCTGTCTGTGTTCACTGTGTCCACTATGAATATTCTATTCATCACCTCAACCCATCACGGTGGACAATTGAAACCTTCCTAATAGCATTGATCTGTTGTAGGAGGCAGGGAGAGATCTCTGATTGGCCGCTGTGAGTTTCTGCAGAGGACATAGCTCTGACCTGTCTGCTATCTGCTGCAGCTGGCAGTTTGTAGACAGTCTCTGCCAGAACACACCCACTTCCATGTCTCCTCGCTCCCCCTCCCCAGTCTTCTTTCTTTCCATTCATGAGCTGCTCAGCATTGGACTAGCAGCTAGGGGAACCCCTTTCTCTTGACTGTCCTCCCCTATCACTTTCCTTTCCCAGGAACTGCCCAGATCCCCCTTTGTTCTGGATGCTGCCCACCTGCTGAGGAGTTGCTGCAGACTCCAAAGCCCTCTCTGGGATTACCATTTATTTTATCTCCATCCCTCCAGTTACTCGTGTTTCTACCTCTGCTCTGCAGTACAGCCCCCTTCCTTTCTATCTAGAAGCCCTCGTCATCTGTGGATCTACCTTTACTTCATACATTAAGATCACTGGCACCTCAGAATCTAACATCTCCTCTATATCCAGTAAACCCCCATCATCTACGGATCTACCACCTTTTTCTACATACAGAGACCACCCATCGTCTTTGGATCCAACACCTTTTCTACATCCAGAGACTCTCATCATGTGAAGATCGGTCGTCTCTTCTACATCCAGGGACCCTTGTCATGTGTAGATCTTTCAGAGACCTTCATCATCTGTAGATCTGTCATCTCTTCTACATCTGGAGACCCTCGTCGTGTGTAGATCTTTCATCTCCTCTATATCCAGAGACCTTTGTCATCTGTAGATCTATTGTCTCTTCTATAGACCCCGTTGTCTGTGGATCTACTGTCTCAAAAATCTGATTCTTTATTATCCGTGGACCTACTTTGGCTTTACTATCATTAGAGGTGCTATCATCTGTGGATCTACCATGTCCTTTATATTTAGAGGCTCCCAGTATGTGTGGACCTGCCTTCTCTTATAATCTGAGATACCATCATCGGTGGAATATTCCTTCTTTATATCCGGAGACCCCTGTTATCTGTGGAACATCTCTCCTGCATATATGTAGACCCTCAACATCTGTGGAATATCCCCTCCTCTGTATCTCAAGACCCCTGACATCAGTGGAACTTCCATACTCTATATCTGGAGACTCCTGACATCTGTGAAATATCCTTCTATATCTGGAGAGCCCCATCAACTGTGGAACATCACTTTCCCTAAATACAGAGAACCCAATATCCTATACCAGGAGGCCCCAGTGTCTGTAGAACACCCCAATCCTCTATATACAGAAGTCCTGATATCTGTGGAGCATCTCTTCCTCTATATCTGAAAATCCCAATATCTGTGGAACATTACCTCCACTATATACAGAGACCCCCGAAATCTGTGGAATATTTCCTCCCATACAGAGGCCGCAATATCCGTAGAACATTTCCTTCTCTGAAGGCCCTAATACTTGTGGAACATCTCCTCCTTCATATTTGAAGACTCTGATATTTGTGGGACTTCTCCTCCCCTAAATCTGAAGACTCCAAAATCTGTGGAACATCTCTTCCTCTACATACAGGACCTAAATATCTGTGGCCTCTATGTCAAAAGACCTTTGACATCTGTGGAAAATTCCCCTTCTCTATATACAAAGACCCCAATATCTGTGGAACACCTTCTCCTCTTTATCTGAAGACTGCGATAATTGTGAAACATCTTTTCTTTATCTGAAGGACTCCAAAATCTGTGGAACACATCCTCTATACACAGGGACCCAAATGTCTGTGGAACATCTCCTCTATATCTAAAGGCCCTTGACATTTGTGAAATATCCTCTTCTCTATATACAAGGACCCCAATATCTGTGGAACAATCTTGTCTCTATATACAGGGACCCCGACATCTGTGGAACACCCCCTACTCTATATATAGAGACAGAATATCCCTACTCCATTTATAGAGACAGTGATATCTGTGGAATATCTGTCCTCTATATACAGAGACCCAGATATCTGTAAAAAAAAAAACTCCTCTATATCCATAGACTCTAATATCTTCAAAATATTCCCTCGTTTATATTTGGAGACCCTGAGATCTGTGGAATATTCCCTCCTCTATATCAGGAGACCCCAAAATCTCTGGGATACCCCTCTTCTACATCTGGAGACTCCTTCTTGATTCCAGGAAACATCTGACTATCATTCAATATTAAATACGCACACTCTATGGATGTATCCCCTCCCCCCCATATTACCATGCCCAATAACCTCTAATTCTCAGATATGATCGCCGATTGTTATCCATTGTCACCCTGAGCCCATTAATATGTGGATGTGACCCCCCCTTCCTCTTTCCAGGAACTGCACATTTTCTTTTTTTACATCTCATTTTCGAAGATTCCATATTGTGCCATGAGGAAAATTGCCCGAATTCCAAACCGATCTGTGCTGGCGGTCATTTTTTTCTTCTGCCTGTCCTCTTCTTTTCTTTATTTCATTTATGTGGCTCCAGGAATTGGTAAGAGACATTTATATATACCATTTATGTGTGTGTGTAGATGGATGGATGTTGCTAGTGATAGGGACTTATCTATAACTAGCAGTATGAATGCTATAGTGTAATACAGTGCACTATGCATCACAGAGAGTTGTATTATAAATTACTAGTAGTAAATACACTATGTGACTGTATATGACCCTCTATATGCAGTATACATGATACAGATGAGGGGCTTGGGCAGTGGTGCTCACTAGTGAGGGAGGAGGGTCTACTTGTGAGTTTTTCCGGCAAGTGATATAAAGGGATATTCCAATCCATGGAAAGTCTTCCTCCACCCATAGAGGGGGATGGGAGAGCCTTGAGTACCTCCATATATAGGATTCTTATCAATGCTTCAATGACAGATATAAAAAGAATAGATGGCTCCTCCTATTCGGGTAAAAAAAAAAGATATTTGCACAGGTACAATATAATGATGCTATACAGATGACTCCTCCTCCAGCGTAGGCATAATAATGATGATATGTACATGTCCCAACCCCCCCCCCCCGCGGTTATAGTAATTATATACAGTATAGACAGTGCGCCTCCGCCTATTAAAGTGTAATAATTACGCAGGCACAATAATTATATACTTATGGCTCCTCCCACCTGTGTAGGTATAAAAGTAATTTGTGTTAAAGGTTCCTTCCACCCTGCGGGTGTAAAAAGGATATAGAGATAGTTCCTCCTCCTGCGCATGTGTAATGGTGATTAAGGACAGCTTCTCCCTGCGTAGGTATAATATTATATGTAAAGGTTTCCTGTGTAGTTATAATAATGATATATAGGTGGCTCCTACACCTATTAAGGTGTAATAAATGATAGAGGACTATTACTCTTCTGTGCAAGGGTAATAAGGGTGTATAGATGACTTCTCCCCCTCTGAAGGTGTAATAATGCAATGTAGATGGCCCCTCCCCCTGTGCAGGTGTAATTATAATATATAGATAACTCCTCCCACTGTGTAGGTGTAATAGTTTTATGTAGAAATCTCCCCCCTGTGTAGGTGTAATAATACAATATAGATGGCTCCTCCCCCTGTGCAGGTGTAATTATGAAATGTAATAATTGTAATAGTTTTATGTAGACAACTCCCCCCTGTGCAGGTGTAATAATGATATATAAATGACTCCTCCCTATGTAAAAGTGGAATAATAATATATAGATAGCTCCTTCCCCTATACAAGTCTAATAATGATATATAGGTGGCTCCTACACCTATTAAGGTGTAATAAATTATAGAGGACTATTACTCCTCTGTGCAGGGGTAATAATGGTATATAGATGACTTCACCCCCTCTGAAGGTGTAATAATACAATGTAGATGGCTCCTCCCCCTGCGCAGATGTAATTATGAACTGTAGATAACTCCTCCCCCTGTGCAAGTGTAAACATTTTATGTAGACAACTCCCCCCTGTGCAGGTGTAATAATGATACATACAGTAGATGACTTCTCTGTCCTTGAAGCTGTATGAATGATATGTAGATGTTTCCTTTCCTTGTGCAGGTGTAATAATGATATGTAAATGACTACACCCTATGTAAAAGTGGAATAATAATATATAGATAGCCCCTCCCCCTATACAGGTCTAATAATGTTCTATAGGTGGCGCCTACACCTATTAAGGTGTAATAAATTATAGAGGACTATTACTCCTCTGTGCAGGGGTAATAATGGTATATAGATGACTTCTCCCCCTGTGAAGGTGTAATAGTACAATGTAGATGGCTCCTCCCCCTGTGCAGATGTAAATATGAAATGTAGATAACTCCTCCCCCTGTGCAAGTGTAATAATGATATATAGATGACTTCTTCACCTCTGAAGCAGTAAGAATAATATGTAGATATCTCCTTTCCTTGTGCAGGTGTAATAATAATATATAAATTAATATTCCCTATGTTAAAGTAAAATAATAATATGTAGATAGCATTCCCCTATACAGGTCTAATAATTATATATAGGTGGCTCCTACACCTATTAAGGTGTAATAAATTATAGAGGGATATTACTCCTCTGTGCAAGGCGAATAATGGTATATAGATGTTTTCTGCCCCTCTGAAGGTGTAATAATACAATGTAATTGGCTCCTCCCAGTGTGCAGATGTAATTATGAACTGTAGATAACTCCTCCCCCTGTGCAAGTGTAATAATTTTATGTAGACAACTTCCTCCTGTGCAGTTGTAATAATGATATATAGATGACGTCTCCGCCTCTGAAGCTGTAATAATGATATGTAGATGTTTCCTTTCCTTGTGCAGGTGTAATAATGATATGTAATCCTTTCATGACTAAGCCTATTTTTGACATTTGGTGTTTACAAGTTAAACTCCGTATTTTTTGCTAGAACATTACTTAGAGCCCCCAAACATTATATATATATATTTTTTTAGCAGAGAATCTAGAGAATAAAATGGTGATTGTTGCAATATTTTTTATCACACGGTATTTGTGCAGCGGTGTTTTAAACACAACTTTTTGGGAAAAGGGACACTTTCATGAATTTAAAAAAAAACAGTAAAGTTAGCCCAATTTTTTTGTATAATGTGAAAGATGATGTTACGCCGAGTAAATAGATACCATACATGTCACGCTTTATAATTGCACGCACTCGTGGAATGGCGACAAACTACGGTACCTAAAAATCTCCATAGGCGACGCTTTAAATTTTTTTTACGGTTACCAGGTTAAAGTTACAGAGGAGGTCTAGTGCTAGAATTTTTGCTCTCGCTCTGACGATCGCGGCGATACCTCGACTTTTCTTTGCTGCGCGAGCTCACGGGGATGGGGGCGCTTTAAAAATTTTTTTTTCTTTTTTTATTTCTTTTATTTATTTTTATATTTAAAAATTGTGTTTAAAAAAAAAAAAAAAAAAAAAAAATTTTGATCACTTTTATTGCTGTCACAAGGAATGTAAACATTGACCGTGACAGTAATAGGTGGTGACAGGTATTCTTTGTGGAGGGATCGGGGGTCCCCTCCCGCTCCTCCGGTATAACAGCCTTTTAGCCGCATCGGTTGTTATATTTGGAAAGCCGATCGCCCGCTCTACAAAACGGTATCGGGATGATGCCTGCAGCTGCAGGCATCATCCTGGTATAACCCCCGAAAGCCGAGTTACGCACATCTGCGTACGCTCGGTGGGAAGGGGATAAATTATTCCTCCCTATGTAAATGTTAAATAATAATTATGTAGTTAGCTCCTCCCTAAATGTAGGTGTAATAATGATATTAAATTGCTCCTCCCCTCTATGCAGTTGTAAAAATGATATAGTTTGTATATGACTACTCCCCCTGTGCAGGTCTAATAATATGTAGATGGTCCGTCCCCTGTGAAAGTAAAATAATATGTAGAAGACTTGATATGTTGGTGGCTCCTCGTCTTTTTCCAGGTGTAATAGATGGTTCCTTCACCCATGCATGGAGATGAATACTTTCCTGTTCAAATAAAGGGATTTCATGTTTTTCATGAGAAAGTGTGTTGGTGAAGGTTCTTATATGCAGAGGCCTGAGGCCTGTAAAGGAATCCTCCTCACCCTGAAGTTGTTCTTTCAAGGCAACAACCTTATATTTATTAGTATGACTCCAGCATTTCTGTTATCTGAAGTCAGCACACCTCATGAGCTTTTATTCCTACTGACTGCTTGTCATCTGTCACCAGTTAAATGTTCCTCCTACAAGAATAGAAATACACAGTTTTAAGTGAATGCTCGGGAGTTTTTACATTAATATCTGTCAGCCATGCATAGACATGATGCTGCATCCTGGGCCGGATTTCGGCATAGCCAACATAGGCCAAGGCATAGGGTGGCAAGGCTTCCACTGGCTTTAGACTACCACCCACACGTGTTGATGACTCTCAGTATTATATTTCTTCATATAATAAAAGGTCCTAATTGCTGCTGTCCCTGCATTTGTGTTGGTGAAATAGTGCACTGTATACTCACAGATCCCTTACTCCAAGTCCTTACACCTAGAACCAAACTTTTAGAAGAGTGAAGTGGCAGTTTGCCCAACTCTTTAGCCCCTCTGCCCCCCCGGCCTCAGTGTGCCTTGTGTATGACATATAATAGTGTTAGTGTGATATTAGAGCTAGCCTTCAATTGGGATAGGAGGGAGATGGCAATAGACAGTTGGCCTGGGGGGTAGGAAGTATAAATCTGTCAATGGCTTCATTGGCCTCCAAATAACCTGAGCCAGGTAACTGGGGAGATTTCTGCAGTACAAGGGTAGGCATTTAATGTAACAGGAACACTTATAGTGTGCATTAACCCTTTGGTCGCCACAAGTTTCCTGAGGCTCTCTAGAATGGAGCCCACGAGGATTATCACCCTCTAGAGCAGCCATTCTCAACCTTTTTTAGCCCAGAGGAACCCCTAAATAAATTTCCAGGCCTAGTAACCCTTACTAAATCCAATTAAATGGACCCTTACATCTGTGGTTAGTAGGAATAACACAACACATACAGACAACTACAAAAAAGATCATTGGTGTCATTCTGCTGGCTTTGCCAAGTTTTGTTGGTCCTGGAACTATGGAGGCACCATGAAATGGAAGGGCAACCAGCCACAGTTCAAGGAACCCTTAGCATCCTCTGGAGGAACCCTGGTTGAGAATAGTCGCACTAGAGACACCCTGTAGGTGACCCAGCCTGGCCTGTTCAGAACCCAGCACCTCTATCCAGCCCACTCTACATGCCGGTCTTTGTCCTGTTCTTTTCTCCATATCTAAGACCATGTCCAAAAGTAGGCCCATATTGTTGAATAAACAGTCCACTCAAGGCTTCTTGAAAGCAGCAAACAGACTTTACTGAAATTGATTGTATGAACAAAGAGTCATACAAGGTAAAGACGGCACCACACTTTAATGAGTTGCAAAAATTCTTAATAACACATTGAGAGAGGTGTAAAGAAAAGTGAGACCTGTGTTCTAGCAGTGGGTTACTGAATGTTCTAACGTTCCTCCAAAGAAGAAATAGAATCAGCCTTCCCTTCCAAAATAAGAGAAGTCCTCACACCTCTCTATAAGGGGAAGCCCACATAAAATAGTAACTGATTACTTCCAATTCTTGATGGCTCCCAAGAAAATAATGCTTTTCCTAGACTGAAGGCTGGCAGGGTATCATTGTCACACAACCCGGGGTGAGATGCCAATCTAAAAAGGCTTTACTATAATCACTGCCCAAGTGGTGGAAGTGGAAGAGGTAAGATAAGAGGTGGAAGATTGGTGGGGGGTACAATTCTGATACCTATTAATAGTCACATTTAACTGGAATTTATCAGTAATGTTGAATATGTTTCCCTACTTATCCATATGTAATATAGTCATCTCTTATGTGGCTGAAATGTCAGAAAAATTCAGAAGGATTTTTAGCAAACATTCCATCCCTATGTTTTTCAAGCCAGCAACACACTGAGACAGAAGCTTAGACATATGAAAGACTCGCCAACCACAAGTGAAGTAACTTGGTATATGCAAGTCCAGTGTAGTGAGGAATGCAACGGCCTGTATATTGGGGAGACAAAAGGATGACCAAGAGTAGGAGGGCTAATTCTGCAGGTCATGACATAAAGGTCTTCCTACGGAACTGGTGTCCAACAGTGATGCCCTGCTGCTGTGCTTTGCTATGTAAATGGAACAGCAGAGTGAGAGGAATGGAGGCACAATACTGGAACTGGTGTTGATCATAGACACTGTTCAGATTCAGGGGGGAGCTATAAGTGCAAACCCCCCCCTCCCCCACTGTATATAGCAGATACTCTCAGCAAAGCTTAGAGAGCCCCCAAACTAGAAAAAAAGAAAAACATTTTTGATTAAAGATGAAAAAAAACATAAAAATAATTTGCAGTGCCTGGAGTTGGGCTTTAAGGAGAAGGAACATTTGTTCAAGGTCAGTGACGTGCACATTATGGCCTCTACGTTGAAGTCTGCATTAGACTGGAATAACCATCCCTACACAAGGGTGGGGGCCTAAGACACAATTAGTTACCACTGTATAATGTAATTTTAGTATCTCTGCAGCAACATACCCCATCCTTATTGGCACCAGGGACCGCTTTTGGTGTAGCCAATTTTTCCAGGGGGAGTCACAGAGTCTCACAATACCCCTTTATATCAGCCCCCTTTTACATCACAGCACTGTAAAGGGGCACTACAGCGCCCCTAGCAATCATAGCTCCCCCCCATCACAGTGCCCCTTGCAGTCATGCCCCCCCTATCACAGTACCCACTGCAATCATAGTCCCCCCCATCACAGTGCCCCCTGCAGTCATGTCCCCCCCCTATCACAGTCTTGCTTGCAATCATAGTCCCCCCCATCACAGTGCCCCTTGCAGTCATGCCCCCCCCCCCATCATCACAGTGCACCTTGCAGTCATGCCCCCCCCATCACAGTCCTGCTTGCAGTCATGGTCCCCCCTATCACAGTGCCCCTTGCAGTCATGTCCGACCCCCCCCCCCCCCATCACAGTCCTCCTTGCAGTCATGGTACCCCCATCACAGTCCACCTTGCAGTCTTCTTTAGTAGGCTCCACCATCTTGCTTCCCACAAAGCACATAGAGGTGAAAACAGGCTGAAGTCAATGATCCTGAATATCACTCACATCTTTGCATGTCCTATGAGAGTCATGTATTGGGTCAGCGGCTGGGGGAGTGGTTAGAGATGGAGATGAGGCTGTAACTATTGACTTTTGGAAGAAAGTCACAATCTGTATATCAGTAATAGAGCAGTTTAATTTGCATGTTTTGGGGGAAGGGGTTCCTTTGAAACATCTAATGGAGCAGAATATGAAGGTAACTCTATGCTTAGGGAATATAAAAGTTGTCTATAATAGATTGTTTCATAAGATTAAAAGATTTGTGGCCAGCCTAACAGATGATACAAATGCTGTGTAAAGACTGATCTCTGAACCTCCTTTACATTAGAATGTTAGCTGCATAGGACAGAATGCTCAGTATTATAATAATGATTGCATTATATAGAGTAATAAGGAACAGATTTGTCCCTTTTAAAAGGAAGATTATAGAGATTAATATGGTACAGAATGTTGCCTGTCGGCTCAGTGATGGCAGCTTTACTGGAAGACCTTCACATATGACATTTGGTTGATTACCTTCTGACTTTTCGCTCCACCCCAGGACCTGAGCCAATCCGCTGCTCTTCTATGGTCAATAATACCCACAGATCCAAAGATTCCCCCAGTACAGTCCTTGAGCCACCCTTTCTAAGGTCTATTCCACACACATGGCTCAAAGAAGTCACCAACCTCAGGACCTGAGCCATCTCTTCTAAGGTCTACGCCACACACAGTTCCCAGAGATCCCCCCAGAACCTGATCCATTCCTTCTAAGGTCTACATTACACACAGTTCCAGGAGGTCCCTCACCCCAGGACTTGAGCCTTCCCTCATAAAGTTTACTCCACACATATCTCCAAGGGGTCCCCTGCTCCAGGACATGAGCTATCCATGCTAAGGTCTATTCCACACACACAGCTCCTGGAGTCCCAACACCCCAGGGCCTGAACCAACCCTTCTAAGGTTTATTAAACGCACGTAGCTCCCGGAGGTCCCCATCCCCAGAACCTGAGCCATTCCTTCTAAGGTCTATCACACACACAGCTTTAGAAGGTCCCCCAGTCCAGGACTTAAGCCTTCCCTTCTAAGGTCTACTGAATACAAACCTCCAGCAGGTCCCCCGCCAATGAATTAGTGCTGTGACTTTTAAGGTCTATTTCACAAACAAAGCTCCAGGAGTCCTGCCACCCCAGGGCCCAAATCCATAGTTTCTAAGGCTTATTCCACACACACAGCTCAAAGAATGCCTCCATCCTGGGACCTGAGCCATACCTTCTAAGGTCTATTCCACACACACAGATTCAGGAGTCCTGACACCCCAGAACCTGAGCCATCCCTATGTAAGGTCTATTCCCCATATGCAGGTCCAAGAGTCCCACCATCCAAGGACTTAGGCTATTCTTTATAAAGTCTATTCCACACATACAGCTACAATAGTACCTCCATCTTGGGATCTGAGCCATCCTTCTAAGGTCTAGTCCACATACACACACAAACAGCTTCAACAGGTCTATTCCACACACTCAGCTCCAATAGCCCCCACCCCAGAACCTGAGCTGTCTCTTCTAAGATCTTTTTTTAACACACACACATAGCTTCAGCTGCCCCTCTTCTGGAGTCCCTCTTTCCCAACAGCCTCCGGTTGTCCATCTTATTGGTCTCATGTATGAATTTTGTGGAGGTGGTATCTCCTGTAACGCTTACCCATGACATCTGGCTGTGTAGGGTTAAACCATATTTGATGCCAAGAACAAAAATGTCAAGTATTTCAGTTAACCACCACTGGTGACTGCTTAGTCTTCTTTTTTATTTTTTTTTAGGACTTTTTCCCTTTATTTTTTACCAGGTGATCCTGCCAGTAACACACTTCCTATTCATGAGTGACAACGCTCTCTCACTGTACTGTATCTATGGAATAGCAGTGTTGTTACCCTAGGACAGGGGTCTCCAAAATTTCTAAACAAAAAGGCACATTACTGTCCTTTAGATTTTAGGGGGCTGGACTGTGGCCATCGAGTGTAGAAAATGTTCCAGCATCAGCTGGAGTAAATAATGCCTCTATGGTGTCAGAACAAGGAATTGTGCACGATCATTTGTGATATTGGGAGGAATTGTGCCCCATCGTTGGTGTCATTGGGCTCCATTGTTGGAATCATTGGGAGGAACTGTGCCCCATTTTTGCTGGCAAGGAATTTTGCCCCATTGTTGGTGTCATTGGGAAGAATTGTGCCCCATCATTAGCTTCACTGGAGCCCATTGTTGGTGTCATTGGTAGGAATTGTGCCCCATCATTGGTGTCATTGGAAGGAACTGTGGTGTCATTAGTATGAATTATGCACATTCGTTGGTTTCAGTAAAAAAAATAGTGCCTCATGGGCCGGATAAAAGCAAGCAAAGGGCCACAGTTTGGAGACCATTGCCCTAGGACCTAATATCCTGGATGTGACCAGTCCATCTTTGGGCAAATTTTGGGTCAATATACATATAAGGGACACCTAGTGAGCACTCAGGCTCAGTGTGTGTGGTTGCCACCCCACCACCTGTTTTAACCCTTAAAAAGGCAAACGACCATAATGCAACCAAGTGCATTGCGGCTGCAGGGCCACATTAATTCTGGCTTAATGGCTTGAGTTCAGCGGTTGAATGCAACAGGAGGTGTAATTTTTGGCACAGCCGCAAAGCAGGGTATAACGGCATGTGTACAGCCCTAGGTGGCTGCATGTCTTTGTTTAGGTGGATGTTCAATGGGGCAGTAAGACTTTGGCTCTGCCTGTTTTTGCCACCTTCTAGCCTCACGTCTAAAACAAGCCTTAGGGAAGATTGGACACCCCTGGACATCCTCTGGGCCCTAGGCTACTGCCTAAGTGGATGACTCAATGCTGGTAGAAGTATCTCTTTCTATTAGCTGGTGAGGGAATGCTAGAAAACACTCTGGGTGGCTCTGGGATTACAATATAAGCACACAGATCCCCAGGTTACGGCGCCTTTTTTTTTCTGCTCTTGCAGTCAGCTTTCTTTGCAGTGCTGAGGTGTCCCTTGTGTCCTACTTATCGGCCTCTGAGCGAGCAGAAAGCAGCAGGTAAGGCAATTATAAAGCCATGATAACAAGAGGGATCACCTGAACACTGCACCGCAGACAACATACAACCATATTATACGTGCAGGGTAAAGTGTAATAAGCTAGTATAGGTGTTAGGGCCTATGGTGACTGAGTGGCTTAGGGCCCGTTCACATTATTGTAGGGTGGTAACGTTTGCAGTAACCCATCAACCAGGCTCAGCGTACCAAGTATGATATGTATTGCGGTGTAAAAAATAAATAAAACAAAAACAATTATTCCTGCAGTGGGGGCCCATTCCGGTGGCAAGAGGGGGTTTCAGTTCACTTTGGAGAGATTTCTTCTTACTTCATATTGCTTCTTTGGAACAGGAAGTGAAGGGAAGTCTTTCCAGTAGGACACAGCAGAAAACCATACTGGTAGGTTTTAGTTTTGGCTTCAGATGAACCCATAATGTGAAGTGTTAGGGCTGGGCTCTGATAATTGCAGAGTGGTGGAGAACATAGAGACCTGCCTGTATACAGGAGTAAGGATGAAGGGACCTTAGGTGTATACAGGAAGGAGTATGGAAGGGCCATGTCCAGTGTACACAGGAGGGAGAAGAGAGGGACCACATGTGTATACAGGAGGGAGTATGGTGGCGCCACAAGTGTATACATGTGAAAGTACAGAGGAAGGGCCACAAGGAACCCATCTGTACACAGGAGGGAGGATAGAGGGGCCATAGGAGTATACAGGAGGGAGTATGAAGGGGCCATAGGAGTATACAGGAGGAAGAATGAAGGGGCCATAGGAGTATACAGGAGGGAGAATGGAGGGACCATAGGAGTATACAGGAGGGAGAATGGAGGGGCCATAGGAGTATACAGGAGGGAGTATGGAAGGACCATATGAGTATACAGGAGGGAGTATGAAGGGGCCATAGGAGTATACAGGAGGGAAGATGGAGGGGCCATAGGAGTATACAGAAGGGAGGATGGAGGGGTCATAGGAGTATATAGGAGGGAGTATGGAGAGACCATAGGAGTATACAGGAGGGAGTATGAAGGGGCCATAGGAGTATACAGGAGGTAGTATGAAGGGGCCATAGGTGTATACAGGAGGGAGGATGGAGGGGCCTTAGGAGTATACAGGAGGGAGGATGGAGGGGCCATAGGAGTATACAGGAGGGAGGATGGAGGGGTCATAGGAGTATACAGGAGGGAGTATAAGGGGCCATAGGAGTATACAGGAGGGAGAATGGAGGAGTCATAGGAGTACACAGGAGGGAGTATGTAGGGGCCATAGGAGTATACAGGAGGGAGGATGGAGGGGCCATAGGAGTATACAAGAGGGAGGATGAAGGGGCCATAGGAGTATACAGGAGGGAGGATGGAGGGGTCATAGGAGTATACAGGAGGGAGTATTAAGGGGCCATAGGAGTATACATAAGGGAGTATGAAGGGGCCATAGAAGTATACAGAAGGGAGGATGGAGGGGTCATAGGAGTATACAGGAGGGAGAATGGAGAGGCCATAGGAGTATACAGGAGGGACTATAAAGGGGCCATAGGAGTATACAGGAGGGAGAATGGAGGGGTCATAGGAGTATACAGGAGGGAGAATGGAGGGGCCATAGGAGTATACAGGAGGGAGTATGGAGGTGCCATAGGAGTATACAGGAGGGAGTATGGAGGGGCTATAGGAATATACAGGAGGGAGAATGGAGGGGCCATAGGAGTATACAGGAGGGAGTATGGAGGGGCCATAGGAGTATACCACAGGGAGGATGGAGGGGCCATAGGAGTATACAGGAAGGAGTATGAAGGGGCCATAGGAGTATACAGAAGGGAGGATGGAGGGGTCATAGGAGTATACAGGAGGGAGAATGGAGGGGCCATAGGAGTGTACAGGAGGGAGTATGAAAGGGCCATAGGAGTATATAGGAGGGAGAATGGAGGGGTCATAGGAGTATACAGGAGGGAGAATGGAGGGGCCATAGGAGTATACAGGAGGGAGGAGGGAGGATGAAGGGGCCTTAGGAGTATACAGGAGGGAGTATGGAGTGGCCATAGGAGCATACAGGAGGGAGTATGGAGGGGCCATAGGAATATACAGGAGGGAGAATGGAGGGGCCATAGGAGTATACAGGAGAGAGTATGGAGGGGCCATAGGAATATACAGGAGGGAGAATGGAGGGGCCATAGGAGTGTACAGGAGGGAGTATGAAGGGGCCATAGGAGTATACAGAAGGGAGGATGGAGGGGTCATAGGAGTATACAGAAGGGAGGATGGAGGGGTCATAGGAGTATACAGAAGGGAGGATGGAGGGGTCATAGGAGTATACAGGAGGGAGAATGGAGGGGCCATAGGAGTGTACATGAGGGAGAATGGATGGGTCATAGGAGTATACAGGAGGGAGTATGGAGGGGCCATAGGAGTATACCGGAGGGAGGATGGAGGGGTCATAGGATTATACAGGAGGGAGGATGGAGGGGTCCTAGGAGTATACAGGAGGGAGGATGGAGGGGTCATAGGATTATACAGGAGGGAGGATGGAGGGGTCATAGGAGTATACAGAAGGGAGGATGGAGGGGTCATAGGAGTATACAGGAGGGAGAATGGAGGGGCCATAGGAGTATACAGGAGGGAGTATGAAGGGGCCATAGGAGTGTACATGAGGGAGAATGGATGGGTCATAGGAGTATACAGGAGGGAGTATGGAGGGGCCATAGGAGTATACCGGAGGGAGGATGGAGGGGTCATAGGAATTATACAGGAGGGAGTATGGAGGGGCCATAGGAGTATACAGGAGGGAGAATGGAGGGGTCATAGATGTACACAGGAGGCAGAATGGAGGGACCACAGGTGTATACAGGTAGGAGCACTGATGGGCCACAGATGTATACAGAAGAGAGGATGAAGGGACCACAGATGTATACAGGTGGGAGTACAGAGGGATCACAGGTGTACACATGAGGGAAGACAGAGGCACCACGTGTATACAGAAGGGATTATGAATGAGCCATATGTGTACACAGGAGGAGTGATGGTGGAACCACAAGTGTATTCGGTGGGGGGAGGGGGTGGAGTACAGAGGTACAGGTGAGAATACAGAGAGACCACAGGGAACCCATCTGTATAGAGGAGGGAGGGCGGAGGTGCTGTAGGTGTATATAGGAGGGAGTACGGTGAGGCCACCAGTGTATACAGGTGGGGGTACAGAGGGGCCACCGGAAAGCTGTCTGTGTACAGGGGGGGAGTATGGGGAGCCATTGGTCTACACAGGAGGCAGGATGGAGGGACTACAGGTGTATACAGGAAAGTGTACTGAGGGCCACAGCTGTATACAGAAGGGACCACAGATGTATAAAGTTGGGAGCACAGAGGGACCATAGGTGTATACAGGAGGGAGTATGGATAAGCTATAGGTGTATACAGGAGGGAGTATGGATAAGCCATAGGTGTACACAGGAGCGAGTATGGATAAGCCATAGGTGTACACAGGAGGGAGTATGGATAAGCCATAGGTGTACACAGGAGGCAGGATGGAGAGACCACAGTTGTGTACGGCAAAGGGAGGATGAAGGGACCACAGGTGTATACAGTATTTAGAGAGGGGAGGTTTTTTGGACTTTTAATGAGGCACAAAGTATTAAAACCGAGTGCCTCCATCCCTATTCAGTTAAGTATAAAAAGGGGGGTTGGGACTTTTAATGAGGTGCGTAATATACAGTCAGTAATAGGTAAATATATAAACACATCAATAATTCATATATGGACATATCGGGGATTGTAACATAATACAATATTAAACAGTAATGTTGAGAGCTGAATTCATTTTTCAAGAACCTCAACAACAATACTGGAATAAAAACATTGTATTCCATGATTGCACAAATTCTTTGGATATAAAAACATAGTCATCATGATAAGGCTGGATCATAACACATAGAAAAAATATATGGACATTGGTAAAAGGACTGATTATGTGGATAGAATTCAGTATAAAGTTATAACATAGATTCATTGTTGACAAGAGATTGTATGTAAAATTAAATATAAAAAAGCATATTGAAGTAAGGAAAATGCATCCGTATGGCTCAACGCGTTTCGTGGAGAACACTCCACTTCCTCAGGAGCAGATGCAGAGCCTGCTTTACTCACACAACAGCTCAAGGTTCAACATGTGGCACTGTAGAAAAGGGGTTGTCAGGAGGCATTGCACTGGGAGCTGTGGGAATGCTGCCCTCGCCCAACATCGCCCAAATGAGAGGACTTGAAGAGAATTGGGGATCTCCTTTGGATAGTAAGTGGTGACATAACTGGAAGTCCCAGAAAGTTCAAATAAAATATCTCATGCTGTGTGATATAGCCATGGTCTTAGGTGCAGAGTAACCCACAAAAAGAATAGCCTACAAAGATGGATATTTACCTATTGCTGACTGTATATTATGCACCTCATTTAAAGTCCCAACCACCCCTTTTATACTTAACAGGTGTATACAGGTGAGAGCACAGAGGGACCACAGATGTATACAGGTGAGAGCACAGAGGGACCCCAGGTGTATACAGGTGAGAGCACAGAGGGACCCCAGGTGTATACAGGAGGAAAGACAGAGGGACCACAGGTGTATACAGGAGGAAAGACAGAGGGACCACAGGTGTATACAGGTGAGAGCACAGAGGAACTCCAGGTGTATACAGGTGAGAGCACAGAGGGACCCCAGGTGTATACAGGTGAGAGCACAGAGGAACCCCAGGTGTATACAGGTGAGAGCACAGAGGGACCACAGGTGTGTATACAGGAGGAAGGACAGAGGGACCACAGGTGTATACAGGTGAGAGCACAGAGGGACCACAGGTGTATACAGGAGGAAGGACAGAGGGACCACAGGTGTATACAGGTGAGAGCACAGAGGGACCACAGGTGTATACAGGAGGAAGGACAGAGGAGTTGCATATGTATACAGAAGGGAGTATGGATGAGCCATAGGTGTACACAGGAGGGGTGGAACCACGGGTGTATACAGGGGAGAGTACAGAGGGACCACAGGGAACCCATCTGTATACAAGAAGGAGGATGGAGGGGCTGTAGGAGTATACAGGAGGGAGTATAGCGGGACCATATGTATACAAAGTAGGGATGACAGATGGACCATAGGTGTATACAGAAGAGAGGATAGAGGGCCCACATGTGTATACAGGAGGGAGGACAGAGGGGCTACATGTGTATACAGGAGGAAGACAGAGGGGCCACATGTGTATACAGAAGAGAGGATAGAGGGGCCACATGTGTATACAGGAGGGAGGACAGAGGGGCCACAGGTGTATACAGAAGCAAGGACAGAGGGGCTACGTGTATACAGAAGAGAGGACGGATGGGCCACAGGTGTATATAGGAGGGAGGACAAAGGGACCACGGGTGTATACAGAAGAGAGGATGGATGGGCCACAGGTGTATACAGAAGAAACTACAGAGGGGCCATAGGAGTATACAGGAGGGAAGATGGAGGGGCCTTAGGAGTATACAGAAGGGAGGATGGAGGGGTCATAGGAGTATATAGGAGGGAGTATGGAGAGACCATAGGAGTATACAGGAGGTAGTATGAAGGGGCCATAGGTGTATACAGGAGGTAGTATGAAGGGGCCATAGGTGTATACAGGAGGGACGATGGAGGGGCCTTAGGAGTATACAGGAGGGAGGATGGAGGGGCCATAGGAGTATACAGGAGGGAGGATGGAGGGGTCATAGGAGTATACAGGAGGGAGTATAAGGGGCCATAGGAGTATACAGGAGGGAGGATGGAGGAGTCATAGGAGTACACAGGAGGGAGTATGAAGGGGCCATAGGAGTATACAGGAGGGAGGATGGAGGGGCCATAGGAGTATACAAGAGGGAGGATGAAGGGGCCATAGGAGTATACAGGAGGGAGGATGGAGGGGTCATAGGAGTATACAGGAGGGAGTATTAAGGGGCCATAGGAGTATACATAAGGGAGTATGAAGGGACCATAGAAGTATACAGAAGGGAGGATGGAGGGGTCATAGGAGTATACAGGAGGGAGAATGGAGAGGCCATAGGAGTATACAGGAGGGACTATAAAGGGGCCATAGGAGTATACAGGAGGGAGAATGGAGGGGTCATAGGAGTATACAGGAGGGAGAATGGAGGGGCCATAGGAGTATACAGGAGGGAGTATGGAGGTGCCATAGGAGTATACAGGAGGGAGTATGGAGGGGCTATAGGAATATACAGGAGGGAGAATGGAGGGGCCATAGGAGTATACAGGAGGGAGTATGGAGGGGCCATAGGAGTATACCACAGGGAGGATGGAGGGGCCATAGGAGTATACAGGAAGGAGTATGAAGGGGCCATAGGAGTATACAGAAGGGAGGATGGAGGGGTCATAGGAGTATACAGGAGGGAGAATAGAGGGGCCATAGGAGTATACAGGAGGGAGTATGAAGGGGCCATAGGAGTATACAGGAGGGAGAATGGAGGGGTCATAGGAGTATACAGGAGGGAGAATGGAGGGGCCATAGGAGTATACAGGAGGGAGGATGAAGGGGCCATAGGAGTATACAGGAGGGAGTATGGAGGGGCCATAGGAGTATACGGGATGGAGTATGGAGGGGCCATAGGAATATACAGGAGGGAGAATGGAGGGGCCATAGGAGTGTACAGGAGGGAGTATGAAGGGGCCATAGGAGTATACAGAAGGGAGGATGGAGGGGTCATAGGAGTATACAGGAGGGAGAATGGAGGGGCCATAGGAGTATACAGGAGGGAGTATGAAGGGGCCATAGGAGTGTACATGAGGGAGAATGGATGGGTCATAGGAGTATACAGGAGGGAGTATGGAGGGGCCATAGGAGTATACAGGAGGGAGTATGGAGGGGCCATAGGAGTATACCACAGGGAGGATGGAGGGGCCATAGGAGTATACAGGAAGGAGTATGAAGGGGCCATAGGAGTATACAGAAGGGAGGATGGAGGGGTCATAGGAGTATACAGGAGGGAGAATAGAGGGGCCATAGGAGTATACAGGAGGGAGTATGAAGGGGCCATAGGAGTATACAGGAGGGAGAATGGAGGGGTCATAGGAGTATACAGGAGGGAGAATGGAGGGGCCATAGGAGTATACAGGAGGGAGGATGAAGGGGCCATAGGAGTATACAGGAGGGAGTATGGAGGGGCCATAGGAGTATACGGGATGGAGTATGGAGGGGCCATAGGAATATACAGGAGGGAGAATGGAGGGGCCATAGGAGTGTACAGGAGGGAGTATGAAGGGGCCATAGGAGTATACAGAAGGGAGGATGGAGGGGTCATAGGAGTATACAGGAGGGAGAATGGAGGGGCCATAGGAGTATACAGTAGGGAGTATGAAGGGGCCATAGGAGTGTACATGAGGGAGAATGGAGGGGTCATAGGAGTATACAGGAGGGAGTATGGAGGGGCCATAGGAGTATACCGGAGGGAGTATGGAGGGGTCATAGGAGTATACAGGAGGGAGAATGGAGGGGTCATAGGATTATACAGGAGGGAGGATGGAGGGGTCATAGGAGTATACAGGAGGGAGAATGGAGGGGTCATAGGAGTATACAGGAGGGAGAATGGAGGGGTCATAGATGTACACAGGAGGCAGAATGGAGGGACCACAGGTGTATACAGGTAGGAGCACTGATGGGCCACAGATGTATACAGAAGAGAGGATGAAGGGACCACAGATGTATACAGGTGGGAGTACAGAGGGATCACAGGTGTACACATGAGGGAAGACAGAGGCACCACGTGTATACAGAAGGGATTATGGATGAGCCATATGTGTACACAGGAGGAGTGATGGTGGAACCACAAGTGTATTCGGTGGGGGGAGGGGGTGGAGTACAGAGGTACAAGTGAGAATACAGAGAGACCACAGGGAACCCATCTGTATAGAGGAGGGAGGGCGGAGGGGCTGTAGGTGTATATAGGAGGGAGTACGGTGAGGCCACCAGTGTATACAGGTGGGGGTACAGAGGGGCCACCGGAAAGCTGTCTGTGTACAGGGGGGGAGTATGGGGAGCCATTGGTCTACACAGGAGGCAGGATGGAGGGACTACAGGTGTATACAGGAAAGTGTACTGAGGGCCACAGCTGTATACAGAAGGGACCACAGATGTATAAAGTTGGGAGCACAGAGGGACCATAGGTGTATACAGGAGGGAGTATGGATAAGCCATAGGTGTACACAGGAGGAAGTATGGATAAGCCATAGGTGTACACAGGAGGGAATATGGATAAGCCATAGGTGTACACAGGAGGGAATATGGATAAGCCATAGGTGTACACAGGAGGCAGGATGGAGAGACCACAGTTGTGTACGGCAAAGGGAGGATGAAGGGACCACAGGTGTATACAGTATTTAGAGAGGGGAGGTTTTTTGGACTTTTAATGAGGCACAAAGTATTAAAACCGAGTGCCTCTATCCCTATTCAGTTAAGTATAAAAAGGGGGGTTGGGACTTTTAATGAGATGCGTAATATACAGTCAGTAATAGGTAAATACATAAACACATCAATAATTCATATATGGACATATCGGGGATTGTAACATAATACAATATTAAACAGTAATGTTGAGAGCTGAATTCATTTTTCAAGAACCTCAACAACAATACTGGAATAAAAACATTGTATTCCATGATTGCACAAATTCTTTGGATATAAAAACATAGTCATCATGATAAGGCTGGATCATAACACATAGAAAAAATATATGAACATTGGTTAAAGGACTGATTATGTGGATAGAATTCAGTATACAGTTATAACATAGATTCATGGTTGACAAGAGATTGTATGTAAAATTAAATATAAAAAAGCATATTGAAGTAAGGAAAATGCATCCGTATGGCTCAACGCGTTTCGTGGAGAACACTCCACTTCCTCAGGAGCAGATGCAGAGCCTGCTTTACTCACACAACAGCTCAAGGTTCAACATGTGGCACTGTAGAAAAGGGGTTGTCAGGAGGCATCTGCACTGGGAGCTGTGGGAATGCTGCCCTCGCCCAACATCGCCCAAATGAGAGGACTTGAAGGGAATTGGGGATCTCCTTTGGATAGTAAGTGGTGACATAACTGGTAGTCCCAGAAAGTTCAAATAAAATATCTCATGCTGTGTGATATAGCCATGGTCTTGGGTGCAGAGTAACCCAGAAAAAGAATAGCCTACAAAGATGGATATTTACCTATTACTGACTGTATAGTACGCACCTCATTTAAAGTCCCAACCACCCCTTTTATACTTAACAGGTGTATACAGGTGAGAGCACAGAGGGACCACAGATGTATACAGGTGAGAGCACAGAGGGACCCCAGGTGTATACAGGTGAGAGCACAGAGGGACCACAGGTGTATACAGGAGGAAAGACAGAGGGACCACAGGTGTATACAGGTGAGAGCACAGAGGGACCCCAGGTGTATACAGGTGAGAGCACAGAGGGACCCCAGGTGTATACAGGTGAGAGCACAGAGGAACCCCAAGTGTATACAGGTGAGAGCACAGAGGAACCCCAAGTGTATACAGGTGAGAGCACAGAGGGACCACAGGTGTATACAGGTGAGAGCACAGAGGGACCCCAGGTGTATACAGGTGAGAGCACAGAGGGACCCCAGGTGTATACAGGTGAGAGCACAGAGGAACCCCAGGTGTATACAGGTGAGAGCACAGAGGGACCACAGGTGTGTATACAGGAGGAAGGACAGAGGAGTTGCATATGTATACAGAAGGGAGTATGGATGAGCCATAGGTGTACACAGGAGGGGTGGAACCACGGGTGTATACAGGGGGAAGTACAGAGGGACCACAGGGAACCCATCTGTATACAAGAAGGAGGATGGAGGGGCTGTAGGAGTATACAGGAGGGAGTATAGCGGGACCATATGTATACAAAGTAGGGAAGACAGATGGACCATAGGTGTATACTGAAGAGAGGACAGAGGGGCCACATGTGTATACAGAAGAGAGGATAGAGGGCCCACATGTGTATACAGGAGGGGGCTACATGTGTATACAGGAGGAGGACAGAGGGGCCATATGTGTATACAGAAGAGAGGATAGAGGGGCCACATGTGTATACAGGAGGGAGGACAGAGGGGCCACAGGTGTATACAGAAGCAAGGACAGAGGGGCTATGTGTATACAGAAGAGAGGACGGATGGGCCACAGGTGTATATAGGAGGGAGGACAAAGGGACCACAGGTGTATACAGAAGAGAGGATGGATGGGCCACAGGTGTATACAGAAGAAACTACAGAGGGGCCACAGGTGTATACAGAAGAGAGGTCAAAGGGGCCAATTGTGTATACAGGTGTATACAGGAAGGAGGACAGAGTGGCCACAGGTGTATACAGAAGGGAGGTGCCACAGGGGACCTGTCTGCACTTATCTCATATTTCTTATCCATTATTCATGAAGTCCACCCCACATCCCCAGCCCTCTGCTTCATGTCATGTAACATGTTCATCTCTCACTGTGCATAGCTCCCCAACTGTCCCTGATTTCGAGGGACTGTCCCGGATTTGGAGCAATGTCCCTCTGCCCCTCATTCCACCCCATTTGTCCCTCATTTTGGTCTGATCTATAGAGTTGTATATAAAATGCACCTTTCATCTATCAAAAAGTGTTTTCTAGTACTAAACCTTTCATCTGATTCATCTAAATTGCTGCATTTGTAAATTCCAAAAGCCAATATAAAAGAATAGTAGTGGTAAAAAAAAGCACTTGTGGGTTTAACCAATCTTGTTTTTTTGTACAATTCTCCATTAAGAGGGCGTGGCCAGGGGTCATTTGCTGATAGGTGTCCCTCATTCCCATCTCAAAAAGTTGGGAGGTATGACTATGTATAATACATTTAATCAGTTGGTGTTCATACGCTATCTTTGTATTTCTTCATCATCATCCTCCAGCTTCATGCCCTTTGTGCGGGGGGGGGGGGGGGGTTTGCCAGTAAAGCGTCAGTTTTTTTCCTCCATTCCCTGAATGGTTCCCCATCTCTCAGTAGATCCCACAAGCAGAACCTCCTTGGCCTGATCTCCACGTAGTTATCACTGCCAGCAGATCGATCAATGATAGTACATATGAAGAATGAGAGATTCTGATTATGATAACTTCCCCTCATTGTGTGGAGGAGAAAAAAATGTCTGTGTTTAATTAACAGCCAATCAGATTTCATGCAGCATTTTATCTACACAGAGTCCCAGTGAAAGCAGCCATCTGATTGGCCAATCTCCTCCACCTTCCCCAAGATTCTGATACAATGGGAAGCTTAGTTCATGATGTCTCCTTGATGTCTCCTTGTTGTGTCTCCGCAGTGAACACCTATCTTTTCATGATGCAAGCTCGTGGTATCCTCATACGGGAGAACATGCGCACTATAGGAGCACAGGTGTATGAGCAGATGGTGCGCAGTGCGTACGCACGGAGGAATAACAGCAGTAATGACACAGGTAGGTACACAGGGGTGACCACAATATGACAACAGGCCTGCAATTCTATAGAGGGGTCAGTTTGAGTATGGTGAGGTGGACTTAAGAGAATTGCATACTAACTAACTATTAAATTATAGGAATTTCCTTTCAAATTTGGCTGTTAGTGAACATAACAAATACGAATTTACCTGAAGTTACAAATTATCCAAAATAATGAATGCCGCATCTAAACAAATGGAATGGAACGAATTATTAATAAATACTAATAATAATAAAAAGTTTTTTTTATTATTGTTGTTATTTATTATTATTAATTAGTTACGTTCCATTCGTTTAGATACGGCATTCGTTATTTTGGATAATTCATAACTCCGGATAAATTCATATTCCTTACGTTCACTAACAGCCAAATTTGAAAGGAAATTCCAATACCTATAATTTAATAGTTAGTAATAGTTAAGTTATTATTAGTTAGTTATCATTTCAGATTTTCACATTTTCGGGTTTTCGGATTTAGGAATTTTCAAATTTACGAATTTTCGAATATTCGAAAAATCTGAAAAATCAAACATGTTTTCGTTAATTCGGATATTTTTGAATTAACGAATTTGTCGAAATAAGTTAAAAAAACTAGTTCGGAACTCAACGAATTGCACATGCCTAAGGTTCAGACCTATGCGTTTTTTAGTGCATTTCGCACTTTGTAGAAATGCACTACAGTCCATTTAACATGGTTTCCTATGGTACATGTTCACATCTATGCGTTTTTCAGTAGGTGCCCTTTTGGAAAGGGTCAAGGACTTTTTTTCCCCGCAGTAGATGGCATTTTGCATGTAATAGACTTCATAAACCCACACAAAAAACGCAAGTGTTGTGTTTTTGATGCGTTTTGCTTGTTGCGTTTTTTTTCTCCATAGCAAACTGTGTATAGCTGGCTGCTAAGGAGCGGTCAGGAAGGCAGCCACTGTGTCCTTAACAACAGATGAGTCATCAGCTGTCAGCGGGGTTCCCCCCGCTGACAGCTGAATGTAAAAAAAAAAAATTGCCAGCAATAAAAAAATAAAATTGGTAAAAAAAACAGCGTGGGATCCCCCCCCCCCAATCCATACCAGGCCCTTAGGGTCTGGTATGGATTTTGAGGGGAACCTCGCCAAATTTATTTTAAAAAATGGCGAGGGGGCCCACCCCCAAAATCTATACTGGACCCTTATCTGAGTATGCAACCCAGCAGGTAAGAAAAGGGAGGGGATGAGCGAGCGTTCCTAAATCATACCAGTCCACATGCCCTCAATGTGGGGGGGGCTTTGGGGCAGGGGGGCTCTGCCCCCCCCCCCCCCCCCCGCCCTAAAGCACCTTGTCCCCATGTTGATGGGGTCAAGGGCCTCTTCCCCACAACCCTGACCGGTGGTTGTGGGGGTCTGCAGGCGGGGGGGCTTACTCGGAATCTGGAAGCCCCCTTTGACAAAGTGAAACCATGTTAAATGGACTGTAGTACGTTTGTGCAAACTGCAAAACGCACTAAAAAACGCATAGGTGTGAACCTAAGGTAAAGTTTCCATTTTTGATAATTCAGTGTAAAGCTCTGCGGTCCTCATATATGACTGTCCTAGGGTGACAGCGCTCACTCACTGTACTGTATCTATTAGGGAGGAGCGCTGTCACCCTAGGATAGGAAGTTTGTTAGAACTTCAGAACTAGAGGTGTACCAAATGGAAATTTTGGTGCCGAAACCGAAAATGCGGTATGCACTTGGCCGAAAACCAAAACCGAAAATCACAGTTTTTAAAAAAAATATATATATTTTTATATATAATTGTATTATATTCGATTTTTTTATTAACCACTTCAGCCCCGGAAGGATTTACCCCCTTCCTGAGCAGAGCACTTTTTCCGATTCGGCACTGCGTCGTTTTAACTGACAATTGCGCGGTCGTGCGACGTTGCACCCAAACAAAGTTCTTTTTTTCCCACAAATAGAGCTTTCTTTTAGTGGTATTTGATCACCTCTGCGGTTTTTATTTTTTGCTCTATAAACAAAAAAAAAGCGCCAATTTTGAAAACAAAGCAATATTTTTACTATTTGCCATAATAAATATCCCCCAAAAATATATAAAATAACACATTTCTTTCTCAGATTAGGCCCATATGTATTCTTCTACATATTTTTGGTAAAAAAAATCGCAATAAGCGTATATTGATTGGTTTGCGCAAAATTTATAGCGTCTACAGAATAGAGGATAGATTTATGGCATTTTTATATTATTTTTTCTTTATTAGTAATGGCGGCGATCTGTGATTTTTATTGTGACTGCGACATTATGGCGGACACATCGGACACTTTTGACACTATTTTGGGACCATTGTCATTTATACAGCAATCAGTGCTATAAAAATGCACTGATTACTGTGTAAATGACACTGTCAGGGAATGGGTTAAACACTAGGGATCAAGGGGTTAAGTGTGTCCTAGGGAGTGATTCTAACTGGGGGGGGGTGGGCTCACTACAACATGACAGAGATCACTGCTCCCGATGACAGTGATCTCTGTCATGTTGCTAGGCAGAACAGGGAAATGCCTTGTTTACATAGGCATGTCCCCGTTCTGCTGCTCCGTGACACGATCGCGGGCCCCCCGGCGGACATCGAGTCCGTGGGACCCGCGGGCACGGTCACGGAGTACATGGCGGGCGCGCGCCCATTTGCCCAGCTGTGCCATTGTGCCGACGTACATGATTGTGCGCTGGTTGGCATGTGGTTAATATCATGAATTTAAATGAATATGAATTTATTGTCGGCCATTATCGCCACCTTTAGCGCAAGAAAAGCTGAAGAAAAATGCATCCTTTTAAATTCTATGTATGTCTTCACACTGGTTCGTTGTGCTTCCGCTGCGGTGTTATAAGTCCTGCTTGCTGCATTTTTGGTCAGTTAAAAAAAGCGCACCAAAAACTCACCTCCCCATTGAAAATGCAGCAAGAACGCATCACTAACACACCTGTGTTATGTTTTTGATGCAGTTTTTGAGCCACATGACCTATGAAAAACACACAATAAGCACAGTAAAATGGTGGTAAAATCGCGGCAGAATCGCGGTAAAATCGGGTGCGTTTTCGGCGCCATTATCGGCACCTTTTTCTCTTATCTGTAGATGCAGATAGCACAATTTTTGCCCGATATGTTTCGGCGGCCGAAATTTCGGTGCATCTCTAATCATCACTATAGCATTGGGGGAGGAGTTCTGTAGTCCACAGAGATAGCTGGGAACAATATAACTGATAAGAGTGCAGCACAGGCAGGAAGCGCAGGACATTATCAGCTCAGAAGATTTCTGGCAGGATCAACAAGTACCATATATATATATATATATATATATATATATATATATATATATATATATAACAAAATGCTATACCGTTTAAAGGAGCTGAGAACTTTCAGATGTTTGTTGTTTTAACTAAGTATTAGTGTAGTTCAGTGGTCTCCAAACTGGTCTCCAAATTTATTTGGCCCTTGGGGCACTATTCCTCCCATTGATACGAGATGCTATTCTGCCAACTGACATCAACAATGAGGCGCCATTTCTCCCATTGACACCAACAATGGGGCACCATTTCTCCCTTTGACACCAATAATGGGGCACCATTTCCTCCTTTGACACCAACAATGGGGTGTCATTTCTCCCAGTGACATCAACAATTGGGCACTATTCCTGCCAATGATACCAATGATGGGGCACAATTTCTCCCATTGACACAAACCATGGGGCACTATTTCTCCCATTGACACCAATGATGGGGCTTTATTCCTCCCAATGATACCAACAATGGGGCACTGTTCCTCCACCTAATGCCAAATGTGATGTTTACTTCCACTGATGCCAGGAACATTTCCACTCCCACTGGCCGCAGTCCGGCCCCCCTGAAGTCTGAAGGACAAAAAACTGGCCCTTTGTTTAGAAAGTTTGGAGACCCCTGATGTAGTTATATTTCCTGTGTTGTTTGTTTGCCTTACCGTGTAATGATGGGCTTACGTGTTGTGGCTGCAGCCCTTAGTGTCATGGCTGATCGATTCCCTTTTGTCCATGTATTCATTAACCTAGCTTGTCCCTTTTCCCTTCTTTGCTCTGCCTGCTCTGCCACACATCTCTTATCTTCATTGCTCTGCCTGTTTGTGTTTCTATCAGATCTAATTACTATTTAGCTTTTACCTGCATTAGTGCTAGACAGAGTGACACAGGGATTGTAGGATATGTAATTTCTTCACAGGAAGTGTCAGTTCTTAGACTGCAGACAGAGGTCATGCATTAGCCTGTGCAGTGCCATGCTGCATGTCTCATGTTTGAACACAAAGTGAAACTTCTCACTCCGGAAGGTAAAGGTTTAATCTTCTATAGGCTGTGTATACAGGGCAACAAATGCCACCATGAAACTACATGATCAATGCATCTTATGCAGGTTTTGCCTTTTGCATTTCCCAGGGTACCTAGTGTTCTCAGTGGAAGGATAATGAATGCTAACTCTTATTTCCTGAAACTCACAATGGAAGTGGCAGTTCTGATATAAATATCACATTCAGGTTCCTGATCATACCTTTCCATTTGTGTTTTTCTTCAGAATATCCCATCTATTTCAGCAACAATGACTCCTATATTCAGACTACGACTTTCCTTCCCGAAGACTTCACCTACCTGCCGCATCTTCAGTGCCCGGAGCGCCTCCCGTTTATGAGTAAGTCAGAGATCAGTGACCAGTAGGACACCATTCTCAACACCACTGGGCCTGTATAAGTTATTTACTTCTGAGGCCCCCTATAAAAGCAAATCCAGATAATATGATATACTGTATGTAATAATCTGGACTATAGGTGTGCGTGGGGGGGGGTGCTAGGTGTGCCTGGGCACACTGTAATTACTCTATGCTGTGCTGACTACCCCTACTGCCTGGGCTTCCCCCCCTCCCGCAATGCTGCTGGCTTCCCTCCTCTTCCCGTGGCTGCTGCGGGGGGATGTTTCAAGTTTGAGAGTGGAGGAAAGGGCTAGTCAATATGTAATTTACTGGCCCCTTTCTTTTCTAAATGAAGACAGTGAACACATTCACTGTGTTCATTCATAACGGAAGCGTAGTAATTACAGTGTTTATTAGCCACTCAGCACAGAGCACTTCCCATTCATTCACTGTCCGGTGCAGCTGAGGCTGCAGAGAAGGGCATGTGTGCTTGAGCTTTGGGGTGCACACCCTAATGCAATAGCACACCTATGATCTGGACAATTACCTATGGTAAACCTACAATATTACTCTTATATAAAATGTTTCTCAAGAGCAGTGGTCTCCAAAACTGTGGCCCGGGGGCCAGGTGCAGCCCTTTGCTGGCCTTTATCTGGCCCTTGGGGCAGTGTTCCTCTCACTGATACAAGACACTATTCCAACCACTGACACCAACAATGGGGCATAATTCCTCTCAATGACTCCAGTGATGGGACACTATTCCTCCCACTGACATTAATAATAGGGTTCAATTTCTCCCTCTGACACCAACAATGGGGTTCGAATTCTCCCTCTGACACCAACAATAGGGTACTATTCCTCCCACTGACACCAACGTCTGGCCCCCCCTAAAGTCTGAAGGACAGTAAACTAGCCCTTAGCTTAGAAAGTTTAAGTACCCCTGCTCTAGAGGAGCTGAGCGGGTAGTATCGGGGTGATCTCCTCCATAACAGGATGCTGATATAGGCAGGTTCTAGGTTGTGTCCATAGAACAGCCTTTCTCAACCTTTTCAACACAGAGGAGCCCTTGAAATAACTTTGTGGTCTCAGGGAACCCCTGATAAAAATGACTATATCTACAATTCATGATACATTAGTGTGATGGTCGGAGGGAAGAATGATCCTTACACTTGTGGTCATTGCGAAGAATTACTGCCTTACAGATGGTGTCAGTAGGAACTTATCTGAGAGGCAGAAATAGCTCATTGCTCAAGGAACCCCTAGCAACTTCTGGAGGAACCCTAGTTGAGAAGCCCTGCTATAGAGGCTCTGGAATGATATTATTGTGGTGCTCACCCCTATAAAGGGCACTATCACTAAAAAATTAATGGAGACGTGTCTATAGAAGTTCTAAGATGGTAATATAGGGGTGCCTTCCTCTATAACAGAATGCTGACTTAGATAAATTCATAAATGATGATGTCTATAGAGGCTCTAAGTTGGGTATATCCAGGTGCTCTCCTCTATAACGTGCAATGACATGGACAGGTTCATGTATTATATGTCTGTAAAGGCTCTTAGCTTGCAATATTGGGGTGCTCTCCTCAATAATATGGCACTAACATGAATAGTTTCATGGATGATGTATCCAGAGAGCTAATGAGTCTGGTAATATTGGGGTGCACTCCTCTATAATGGGGTGCAGACATCAATAGGTTTATGGATGATGTGTCTATAGATTTGCTAAGGTGGTAATATCAGGGTGTGTTCTTCTCTAATGAGAGGCTGACCTGCATAGTTTCAGGGATGATGAGTCTAGAAGTGCTTAGCTGGTAATATCAAGGTGCTTCCCTCTATAACAGGGTGCTGACATGGATAGGTTCATGGATGATGTGTCTATAGAGGTTCTGGGCTGGTAGTATTGGATGTGCTTCTCTATAACTGAGGGCTGATACTAACAGGTTCATCAATGTGTCTGTAGAGGCTCTAAACTGATAATATCAAAGTGCCCTCTTCTAAAAAAGGGTGCTAACATGGATAGGTTTAATGGTATAATGTGTCTATTGAGGTGATTGTAATTTTTGGGCTATGCTTCTGTAAAACTGGGCCCTGAGATGAGTAGGTTCATGGATGGTGTATTTATTGAGGCACTTAGCTGGTAGTGTTGAAGTGCTCTCCTCTATAACGGGGAACTAACTTAGATAGGTCTATGAATGATGTGCCTACAGAGGTGCTGAGCTTGTAATATCAGGGTGCACTTTTCTATAACGGCCGCTGACAGGGAGAGGTTTTATGGATGGAGTGTCTATAGAGGCTTTAAACTGGTAATATTGGGGTGCTCTTGTAGGTGGGGTGCAGCACGGTGCGCCGACAATAACACACACAGTCCAAGTGCGATTAAAGAATTTGTTCTGAAGTAATACAAAGACCGTTCACATTGAATCTGGTAGGAACACTCACGGGTCCAACAGCGAGGAGAGAGCAGCTTTCAGACGAACTGACAGTGCATGTTAGGAGGGGCAGAATGTGGCTTGGCCATCTCGGTCCCAAGCGGAAAGATGTCCAGAGAAGTTGCAGGCTCTATGCTCTTCCTCCTTATCAGGAACCTTTCCCTGCTGCTAGTACTGTCCCTACCAGGCGGGGTACCTCTCCCTACTCTACCCACTCACAAAATGCATGCTCAGCCTGGGATTCAGGGCCTTAAATAGGCTCTGCCTGAGCCAAGATGCCTGCCAGACTCCCACGGGGCAGCAGCGGCTTCCCCAGTGACCCAGAAAACCATAGAGGAACCATGTTCCTATTGACTTCCTCTCCAACTGCAATGCTGCTCCGGAAGAGCACCACCTGCAGTGGAGAAAGTAGACTGCGCCTGCCTACACTCTTCTCTATAATGGGGCACTGACAGATTCACCACTGATGGCTCTTTTTTTTTCCCACAATCTAGAAGGCCCCATGGAGGTCAACGTGAGTGAAGTACAGTTGAGTGACATCCAACAACTCTTTGATGATGACTCCATCAAACTGGGTGGTCACTGGAAGCCCAGAGACTGTGTCCCACGCTGGAAGGTAAGGATCAAGTATAAAGATATTCTATCCGATTGCCATCAGGATAGCCACTTTTATAAGAGGAAGCTTATGAGCCATGCTGTATGCAAGTTATTGATAACATCACTACCTACTCCTGGTAGGAGATTCTAGGGCGGCCAAAACTCCTAATACCAGCAGATAGCAAGGCCCAGTGTCTGTTATAACAATGAAATAGACAGAAAGCACTGAGGACATCACACTGGCCCCAAACTAATCTATTGGATGGCCATTTCTGGTACATCACTTCACAATCAACTGCAAGTTCTACTACGAAAACACTTAAAGAGGTAGTAAACCGCAGGTGGTTTAACAAAAAAAAAAAAAATTCCCTGCAAGGCAATTGCATAATGTGCTAGTATGCATTGCATACTAGCACATTATGATAGACTTACTTTAGAACGAAGCCCTCCAGCGCTCAAATGTCACCACTGAGATGGCTGATATTTTCCTCCAGTCTTCCTTCCAGGGTTCGCGGCCTCCGGCTACATGAGTAGTGTGCACTGGTACAAATTATTTGGTGGAGGGGGATTATGGTGTGGGGGTTGTTTTTCAGGGGTTGGGCTTGGCCCCTTAGTTCCAGTGAAGGGAACACTTAAGGCGTCAGCATACTAAGACATTTTGGACAATTTCCTGCTCCCAAATTTGTGGGAACAGTTTGGGGATGGCCCCTTCCTGTTCCAACATGACTGCGCATCAGTACACAAAGCAAGGTCCATAAAGACATGACCTCAACCCAATAGAACACCTTTGGGATGAATTCGAGTGGAGACTGCGAGCCAGGCCTTCTCGTTCAACATCAGTGCCTGACCTCACAAATGCGCTTCTGGAAGAATGGTCAAACATTCCCATAGACACACTCCTAAAACTTGTTCCCAGAAGAGTTGAAGCTGTTATAGCTGCAAAGGGTGGGCCAACTCAATATTGAACCCTACGGACTAAGACTGGGATGCCATTAAAGTTCATGTGCGTGTAAAGGCAGGTGTCCCAATACTTTTGACAATATAGTGTATCTTGTATCACCCTTGTCTCCAGGTTGCCATCCTCATCCCATTCCGGAATCGACATGAACATCTCCCGGTTCTGTTCAGACACCTCATTCCTATGCTGCAGAGACAGCGGCTGCAATTCGCCTTATACGTCATCGAACAGGTAAGAGAACATCACTCCGTCCATCTCTTGTACTGCTGAATTAGTGTTCAATAATGTTTTGTATTGATTAACCAAAGTATTGGTAAGATTATTTCATACCGAATAGATCAGATACTGTTCCTGGTCCAGATTAGAGATTATCTGTTTTTTTTTTCAGCTGCTGTCGGTTGGATTGAAACATTTTTTTCCAGCTCTATTGACTAAACAACATTTACAATTTTAAGTGGAGCATAGTACAAGAAAAGTACAATTGGTTGATATATTGCTGACCAATGTTAGTGTATATCATGGCACTTCTCTGTAAGTTATAAAGAACTCTGCTGACACCTAGTGGAAGAAGAGAGTTTTACCAAGGTTATGATATCACCTTCAGCATTGAGAGGAGTTGGTGTGACAGACATCTACTGTCCGCACCTCAGTCCTGTGATTCCCCTACCTCAGATCTCTTATCCTCCATCCTCAGATCTTTGATCCCTCAACCCCAGATCTTTGATACCCCAACTTCGGATCTTTGATCCTCCAACCTCAGATCTTTGATACCCCAACTTCGGATCTTTGATCCTCCAACCTCAGATCTTTGATCCCCCAACCTTGGATCTTTGATCCTCCAACCCCAGATCTTTGATACCCCAACTTTGGATCTTTGATCCTCCAACCCCAGATCTTTGATACCCCAACTTCGGATCTTTGATCCTCCAACCTCAGATCTTTGATCCCCCAACTTCGGATCTTTGATCCTCCAACCTCAGATCTTTGATCCCCCAACTTTGGATCTTTGATCCTCCAACCCTGCATCTTTGATCTCCCAACCTTGGATCTTTGATCCCCCTATCTTGGATCTCTGATCATTCAACCTCAGATTACCGATCCCCCATTGTTGGATTCCGTATTCTCAGATATAATGTCTTTATGGACCATGTTTGTGTACTGGTGTGCAGTCATGTTGGAACAGAAAGGGACCATCCCCAAACTGTTCCCACAAAGTTGGGAGAATGAAATTGTCCAAAATGTCTTGGTATGTCGATGCCTTAAGAGCAGTGGCGGTACGTCCATTAAGAGTGCATGGGGGCCGCCCCCTCTCTCCAGCCTCCCCCTCTTGAATAATGGATAGATTCATGCATTGCATGAATCTATCCATGGCCCCTGCCACCACCTCCTTTTCAGGCGTCCGGCCCCTTTTCGGACGTCGGGCGCCTGAATAACAGCGGCGGGGGGGGGGGGCGGGGTTTGAAGCACCTGATTAGAGCCCTAGGCTCTAATAGGCTTCAAAAAAGGTGAACTGCGAGCGCAAAGCATTGCGCTCGCAGTCCACCCAGGTGTGTTAGAAAAGTGAATGAATATTCGCTTTTCTAACACTGAACCACCTCTCCACCAATCAGGTAGCGCAGGTCTGATACCCATCACCTTAATGGCTGAAAGGACAGGCGCTGCGATTGGACGCCTATCAGGAGGAGGGGAGGAGACGCATGGAGGACACACTGCAAGATCCCACAGCTCACCGCCGTCACCCGCTGCCTGAGCTGCCACCGAGATAGGGTAAGTGCCGGGCAGACGGCGAGCGGGCGGGGGGTCACAGTGCCAACATTTGATGGGCACAGTGGCAGCATTTGATGGGGCACAGTGGCAGCATTTGATGGGCACAGTGGCAGCATTTGATGGGCACAGTGGCAGCATTTGATGGGCACAGTGGCAGCATTTGATGGGGCACAGTGGCAGCATTTGATGGCACAGTGGCTGTTTTTGATAGGCACAGTGGCTGCGTTTGATGGCATAGTGGCTGCGATTGATGGCACAGTGGCAGTGTTTGATGGCACAGTGGCGGCATTTGATGGGCACAGTTGCTGCGATTGATGGCACAGTGGCTGCGATTGATGGCACAGTGGCTGCGATTGATGGCACAGTGGCAGTGTTTGATGGCACAGTGGCGGCATTTGATGGGCACAGTTGCTGCGATTGATGGCACAGTGGCTGCGATTGATGGCACAGTGGCAGTGTTTGATGGCACAGTGGTGGCATTTGATGGGCACAGTTGCTGCAATTGATGGCACAGTGGCTGTGTTTGATGGGCACAGTGAGGCTGCAATTGATGTTTTTTTTTTTTTTTTAGAATTTTTCAGTTTGTTTGCGCCCCCCCCAAAAAAACTTTGAGCACCAGCCCCCACTGCTTCAGAGTTCCTTTCACTGGAACTAAGCCCAAACCCCTGAAAAACAACCCCACACCATAATCCCCCCTCCACAAAATTATTTGGACCAGTGCACAAAGCAAGGTCCATAAAGACATAGATCAGCGATTTTGGGGTGGAGGAACTTGTCTGGCCTGCACAGAGTCCTGACCTCAACCCGATAGAAAACCTTCGGGATAAATTAGAGCAGAGACTGCGAGCCAGGCCTTCTCGTCCAACATCAGTGTCTGATCTCACAAACGCGGTTCTGGAAGAATGGTCAAACATTCCCATAGACACACTCCTAAACCTTGTGGACGGCCTTCCCAGAAGAGTTGAAGCTGTTATAGCTGCAAAGGGTGGACCAACTCAACTACGGACTAAGACTGGGATGCCATTAAAGTTCATGCGTGTGTAAAGGCAGGTGTCCCAATACTTTTGGTAATATAGTGTATGTAAGGAGAAATACTGCATTGCTGCTTTAGCATTTTGGACTCCCTTGGGATTCATGTTATTTCTTTGCAATTTTCGGCAGTTTGTACGATTGCCAGAGGATAACTGATGTATATTGGATTATACAGTGTATGTTACTTTTATTGCCTAGATATGTTGGAGACTGCTTTTCTTTAATAATTTGTAAAAAAAAAAAAAAAAAGGTGCAGCGCTATACGTTTAAGACCAAGGTGTTTTACGGAAACTGGAGAGTGCAAAATCTGGTGCAGCTCTTCATAGAAACCAATCAGCTTCCAAGTTTTTTTGTCAAGGCTTTAGGCTCTATTCACACTTGTGCGACTTGTCGTGCGACTTTGGACACTTAAGTTGTATGACAAGTTGCACCCCATGTTATTCAATGACAGCCGTTCAAATATGTGTGATTTTAAAAAGGTTCTTGCACTACTTTGGTCTGACTTTCATGCAATTTAAGTGCCATAGACTGCAATGTAAACCCTCAAAAGTTGAATGAAAGTTGCAACCTGAATGTTATATATGCGACAGTTGTCCAATATCACTGGTCAAAGCCAAAGTCGCATCCAAGTCGCACCCATCCAAAGTTGCGTCAAAGTTGCATCAAGTTTGAACGGAGCCTTGAACAAGCTGAAGTTAGAAGCTGATTGGCTACCATGCACAGCTGCACCAGATTTTGCAGTCTCCAGTTTTAGTAAATCTCCCCCCTTATGTGTTAATAAGCATCAAAACCAACTTACTTCTTACTAATGTAAATAAACTTTGACTAACAAACGTGATAATCATGGGCTTAAACATTAAAAAAACACGGTGTCCTTAGTCCCTATGCAAAAACGTTCAATTGTGGAAAAATGCAGATTATTGCTTCCATAAACTCTGCAGAATATTGCTCTTGTGTCCCATAAGCTCCGGTGCAAATGTGTAAAAGGTGAAAAAAAAACAGCTTCTCTCATATAAGTGAACTATCCAAGTGCCACTCCACCTGCCTCATTATGTGCCGCACTCACCAGATATTGTGACCCCTTAAAGTAGAACTATGGGCAAAACCTTTTTTTTTTTCATTTTGGATAGAGCAGTGGATGGTTATAACCTCTGTCAGATTTTTTTTAACCATCGCAGAGATTTCCGTTTTCTTCCTGTCCCATAACCAAACAGGAAGTGAGAGGAAATCTCTACAAATTAAGGGATTCCGTAACCAGAACTAGTGTCCCCATTGGAAGATTTCCCCTCTATTACTTTTCTGGCGACAATTAAAAATATGGAATTTTCTTCTACTTTCACTTTCAATGATAATGGTAAACAGGAGAAATAGAGAGGGTGAATCTCCCTAACGGGGGGCTGGGACACAGACAGCAATAGAAACTGACAGGTGTTCTAATCCCTCTCCACTCTATCCAAAACAAAAAAATAAAAAGTTTTGCCTTTAGTTATACTTTAATAATAAGGTCCAATTGCGCCTAATGCTTAACACCATCTCCTCCTCTGGCACCTCCGGTCCTCTTCTCCAGTCTCCGCTTCTTTCAGCTCCAAACCACCAATGAAAGGCACCAAAAAAAAAAAAAATAAGATCCATAGATAGTGTAAAATGTTTCTAGCATACTCCACTTCGTGCACTTACTGTCACTTGGTACTTCCTGGTTTCCAAGATGACCATGCACTTCACAGAGCAGAAACTACATCACAGGTGTAGCCCCCTCCAACGCGTTTCATCATCAGGAAGTCTTTAGGGACTGTCCCCTTGTGTACTGTGAGACAGTAAGTACTGAGAGACAGTAAGCAGAGCCATTCCATGGTGGTTTTATGTAAGTTCATTAAGTGGAGTGTCCTGGAAAAATTTAAATAAAGGGTTTTACACTATCTAGGGGTATTTTTGGTACCTTCAATTGGTGGTTTGGAGCTGAAAGGAGGTAAAATTAGAGAAGTGGACCAAAGGTGCCAGAGGTGGAGCTGATGTTTTTGAGCCAAGCATTAAGCGCAATCAGACCTTAGTATTAATTTAAGGAGGTGCAATATCTGGTGAGTGCGGCAGATGGTGGGGCATGTGGAGTGGCACTTGGATAATTCACTTATATGAAACAAGCTGTTTTTCACATTTTGCACATTTGCACTGGAGCTTTTGGGACCCAAGAGCAATATTCTGCAGAGTTCATGAAGGCAATACTCTGAAGTTTTTACAATTGGACATTTTTGTATAGAGACTAAGGACGCTGGTTGTTTACTGTTATTTTATTTATTTAAATAAATGTAATTACTATTAATGTATGTATTTACATTAGAAAGAAGTTGGTTTAATGCTTATTACCACATGGTCCTAAAGGTATAGTGCTGCACTTTTTTTCATACGCATTGTACATGTTGCCCCGTTGTTTCCACAAGATTGTGTTCATCTGCTGACCATATAGTTGAGTTTCTCAATAAGCGCAAAGGTCATAAACATTACAGTATCAGATCTAAGCTAGCCTAACCTCAGATTCCTGATCCCCCTACCTTGGATCTGTGATCCCCTACATTTGATCTGTGCTTTTCCCAACCTTAAATCTTTGGTCCCCCAACCTTGGATCTCTGATTCTCCAGCCTTGGATCTCTGATCCCTCAACCTCAAATCCCAGACCTCCCCACCTTGGATCTCTGATTCCCCTAACTTGGATCTAATAATCTCCCTACCTTAGTTCGCTGGTCCACCAACCTTAGATCTCAGATCCCCCTACTTCATATCCCTGAACTCACAATGTCAGAATCAATCTTGGATCTCAGATAGCCCAACCTAAGATTTTTGATCCCCTACCTTTGATCTCTGACACCCCAACCTTGGATGTCTGGTTCCCGTACTGCAGATGACTGTGCCTACTACCTCTGATCCCATCATTTCCATCCTCTTTATTTCTTGTGTATGACATTGGGGGAATGCTGGTAAGGGAAATTGTATTCTTAAAATTCCATAGAACTTCAGTTTAGTCCTCAGTATTTACCATACTGTCCCAACTCAGCAGCTCGCTGACTTATATTGTTTTTTCTCTGCAGACGGGGAATCAGCCATTTAACCGTGCAATGCTCTTTAATATCGGCTTTATTGAAGCAATGAAGGATTTGGATTGGGACTGTCTGATATTTCACGACGTTGACCACATTCCGGAGAACGACCGCAATTATTATGGCTGTCAGAATATGCCACGGCACTTCGCCGCAAAGCTGGACAAGTACATGTACCTGTGAGTTCCCCTGTGTGACATTGCCATTGGTAACTTCCCCTTTTAAAAATGTGGGGTGCCTGGCTTCCATGCCGGTCCTCTGAATTGAATACTTTGACTCTGTATCCAGAACAAGGATGCAGATATGTATTTCTGACTTTTCTCTGACTTTCTTGATCTGCATTTCTCAGGTCAGTGACTTGTGGGAGGGTGCAGCGTGGTGCAACGGCATTAACTCACACACAGTCCAGTAGCAAATAGAAAGAACTTGTAGTCAGAATACAACTAAACACAACAAGCCCGGCAGAAGGCAGCCCAACCGGGAACAATCACAGGTGAACAGCAGATTGTAGCAGAGCAGAACTCAGCCGACCTTACAGCGTCTGTCTTGAGGGGCAAAAATGCGGGCCTAGCGTGTCCCAGCCGAAGCGGAAAGGTTTCCAGGAGGAGTAGCAGATCCCTATTCTTTCCCTTCTCGTCTGGAACCTTTCCCTGCCGCTATTACTGTCCCTGACAGATAGGTGACCTGTCCCGACACTAACAACATGCCATTCTAAATGCACACCAAACTTAGGAGGCAGGGTCTTAAATAGACTCTGCCTGACACTAAGATGGCCGCCAGAGTCACATGGGCTGTGACCCAGGAATACATAGAGGAACCATGTTCCCCTTGACTTCCTCTCCCTCTGCACTGCTGCTGCAGCTGAGCGCCACCTGCAGTGGAGAAAATAGACTGCACCCGCCTACAGACTGAGAAAGTACTAAAGCTATAGGATCAGCATGGTGATCAATATAGTTCTTATAAAAGTTGTACTGGAAATCCTCACTCTCATAGGCCCTGTCCTCTATACTCAGACATGCCCTTTCTGCCAGCTAATAGCTGCTCTGCTTTCTGTATTCTCCGCCCAGGCTACCTTATAAGGAGTTTTTTGGAGGTGTGAGCGGCCTGACGGTGGAGCAGTTCCAGAACATTAATGGTTTTCCTAACGCCTTCTGGGGTTGGGGCGGAGAGGATGATGACCTCTGGAACAGGTAAGACCAGCAGAGAACTGGGATGGTCAAGAACTGGAGAGGCTGAAGGAGAAGCCAGTGAACACACAGCACTTCCTGCCCAATCACCACTATGGTGTATAACAAAGCTCAAATATGACTCTTCTCTCCTTCCCAGGGTGCAGTATGCCGGATACACCGTGACGCGTCCAGAAGGTGATGTTGGAAAATATAAGTCCATTCCCCACCACCACCGAGGAGAGGTCCAGTTTCTGGGGCGGTAAGTCTGCTGCTTATAATGAAAAAAAAAATCATATTGTGTTGGTCAATAAAGGATGCAAAACAAATTTGAAATTCGATTGCTGCAAGCAGAAGACTCTGGGTCTTAGATCTGGGTGAGGAAGGAATTTGAGAACGACTTTAAATTGTACCTCCCTGCCATTAACAAGATCCTGCTGGGTTGCCTACAGGGTCATGTGACTTAAACCTGGTATGTTAGGTCAACGGCCTATACCTCAGCTGCCATGGCATTAGATCATATGACCTGAACTTAGGATTCTGTGAGATCTCCTTTTTACTACACACAAGTGAGTTTTTGCTCCTTCTGATACCCCAGCCCTCAACCCCTAATGCTTACAGTTGTTTTAAGTGACCCAACCTTTAAGTTAAGGTTTACTTTAAAGACTATAACAGTACCTTAATTACTACAGTTTAGGCTCCAAAGATTTGATAACAACTCATATATTTCAGGGTACCGACATAAAACTGGATACCTAAGATCTATGCAATGGACCTCCATGTTGGATGGACATATTGCACAGTCTGCTTAATTCTGCATTGTACAGCATCATACATTGTCCATAGTGACATCAACCTAAGTGATTCCTATAAATCTCCAAGGATGTGTGTAGCACCCCACTGACCTCCCCAAAGGCAAGATAGCATTTCCAGAGGCCGGCGGTGGAATAGCATTTCATCCCATCAATTTCATCATCAATAGTGAACCGAGAAAGGATATTAGGCACCAGTCACGTTTGTCTTTTTTAAAGTTTTTTTCAGAACGGTTAAGGTGGTGAGGGTTTGGGGTACCAGATACAGTGTCAGATCATTGCAGATTCTCTAGATCTAGGTCAATGTCCAGCTTCATAGTACTGACCCTCAACGCTGTAATACATTCCCAAATTTTGTGCGTCCTCCAAGTGAGTCACCAGGCCCTTCTGAGAAACCAGCCTTCTTCCTGGGCCTCCCCTGGGTCTCCTCCTTGGCACAGCTTTCTCCACGCCACACAGGACAGCTTCAGAACCACTTCAGCACACGCTAGGCCCCAAATAGGCTATTGTGCCTAACAGCAGAGGATTCCATCCAGCAGCACCTCCCTAGGCCTTAGCCTAAAGAAAGAGTGTAATTACATGGCCTGTCCCAAATATTTATATCTTCCTCCAGCAGGCACCAGTGACATAAACCTCCTACCTGTTTGTGGTCAAACCAGGTAAAAAAACCTATACCGTCTGAGCTAACTACAGCCCAGCCAAAAACTAAATTGACATAGTAGTCCCTGTTTAGAACAAGGGGATGACATGTGTATGAAGGGTCAGAAAGTAATTGTCTCCAGGTTGTACATGGGGAAAGTCATGTGACTTTCCTGAGCGACAACCTTTAAGAAAGTCACTTTCTGTTTGTCAGCCATTCTTCATCATATGATTGCGGAATTCTTCATCGTATGATTGCGCTCAGTCTCACCAGATGTGTTTTTTTTCCCCTTCAGTTACACTTTACTAAGAAGATCCAAAGAGCGTCAGAACATTGACGGCCTGAACAACCTGAAGTACTCTCCGCAAATCACCTATGAACATTTATATAAGAACATCACAGTAGAGCTAACTCCGGAGCTGGCTGTGGTGAGTGATTATTGAACTCAATAGAGATCTTGACTTCCTGACCAGACGGATCCTTCAAAGCATATGAAATGGTGGAGGCTGCGGCAGGCTTGGGAATACGCTACCATCTTTGCTGTTGCCAGTCGTGGAGCTGGCCGCCATAGAGGCAACGCTCGCTGGAAATGAAGGACAGCCTCAGCATCCACAAGGCAGCTGCATATTACCAGATGGAAGACTTTCTTTGGGGAGGACTTTGTACTTGATATTTCAAATATATCTATCTCGATGTATGCAGATATTTATGACTTCTTACAGAAGTGGCAGTATACAGTAGATAAGCTTCATTTCCTGTTTACATAGATGGGAGAAGTCAGTATTGTGATCCACTCCTCCTCCAGCTCCTATGTCCTCAGAAATGTCATACAAGGGGTTGTCCAATATGTATAATCTGATGGGGGGATACATCTTCAACTGTCACAAGAAGAGGAGCCTGAAGGTCTAACTTTGAAGTACAGCAAAAGTCACACTCCATGAGCCTAAGCTGCTTTGCCAAAAGGGGGTGCAAAGAGTCGGGAAGGCACCTCTCCCATGGGGAGGATATTGAGGTTTTACTGTACCATGATCACAGATCTTTTCATTGGTCTCATTTCTCTTCTTTATTGAGCAGGGTGGACAGTGTCTTATGATGTGTGTAGTGTGGGAATGACCAATGGCCATCACATAGGCTAAAGCGAGGCTGTTGGCCACAGTATGTGACCCTTAGGGTCCTGGTAGATGGCAGAACATACGCTTTGTACACCTGGACATTATTATAGCTAGGTGTGTACAAAAAGCATTCATTTACAACATTAACCAGCGGTTTAGGGCACAAGAACCTAGAGGAACTGTCAAAGAACCTAGAGCAGGGGTCTCCAAACTTTCTAAACAAAGAGCCAGTTTTCTGTCCTTCAAACTTTAGGGGGCCGGACTGTGGTCATTTGGAGAAAAAAATGTCCTGGTATCAGTGGGATTAAACAATGCTCCATCATTGCCATTGTTGGTATCAGTGGCAGGAATAGTGCCCCATTGTTGGTGTCAGTGGGAGGAATAGTGTCCAATTGTTGATGTCAGTAGGAGGAATAGTGTCCCATCATTGGTGTCAGTGGGAGGGATAGTGTCCTATCATTGGTGTTAGTGGAAGGAATAGTGCCCCATCCTTGGTATCAGTGGGAGGAATAGTGCCCCATCGTTGGTGTCAGTGGGAGGAATAGTGCCCCATCGTTGGTGTCAGTGGGAGGAATAGTGTCCCATTGTTGATGTCAGTGGGAGGAATAGTGCCACATCATTGGTGTTAGTGGGAGGAATAGTGCCCCATCATTTGTATCAAGGGGAGGAATAGTACCCCATCATTGGTGTCAGTGGAAGGAATAGTGCCTCATCGTTGGTATCAGCAGGAGGAATAGTGCCCCATCATTGGTGTCAGTGGAAGGAATAGTGCCCCATCGTTGGTATCAATGGGAGGAATAGTGCCCCATCATTGGTATCAATGGGAGGAATAGTGCCCCATCGTTGGTGTCAATGGGAAGAATAGTACGCAACAGTTAGTGTCAAGGAGAGGACTAGTGCCCCATTGTTGATGTCAGTGGCAGAATCTATGCCACAGTGTTACTAACAGTGGGTGGAATAATACCCCAAGGGCTGGATAAAAGCGAGCAAAGGGCCGCACCCAGCCTCCGACCCACAGTTTGGAGACCACTGACCTAGAGGAAGCGCATGGGCTGTATGTCCTAGGATATGATAAACACAAAAAAAGTGTCCAATTCTTATTGGCTCCTCTCAGCTTCTTGTAAAATCCAACAGGTCCCCCCACTGGAAGTGTTGGGTGAGATAAAAGTTTATTAAGGGCCCATTCACACCTTTCCAGTGTGGTGCTTTCATTAGTTTTTTTTTTTTTATCTCCACCTTGGAGTCATAAATGAGAAACAAGTTTGCCCCATTTTCAATGGTCCTCCCTTGGCAGAGCAGTGCAGCAGGTGCCAATGGGTGTACTCAGAGCTTAGGGTGCATCTCATCAACTTTCTGATACTTCAAACACATTTGGAAACTTTTGGTGGAAATTGCTGGAGGTGTCCGATAAGCTGAGAAAACATTGTTAGGAAATTGCCAGCTCATAGGAAGAATGGCAAGACACCAAATCCAGGATCTCAAATATGGCCAGCTGATTTTATCCAGAGAGACGTAAGTCTTATTTCCTCACTGGCAGTAATAGATTGGGAAATGGCGAATTCTGTATGGCGCGTCTGTCCTAATGTCTCATTGTTGTTCTTGTTTAGGCAGTTTTTCTCTATTTTGGGCAGGTTATCCTCATACAGAGTGTGATGCCCCAATTCCTTATCAGTTCATATGATGGGATCACACAACGCCCTAGACTCAGCTGATATGTTTTATATTAGGAAAATTTATAGACATTTCATGGAACATTTTCTTTGCTGGACAATTGTGATTAAAGAACTTCAATTGGGCAAAACAACAATTGATAGATAGATTTATAGACAGATAAAAGACACACTTATAGATTGGCACATGCTGATCTCTGGAAGATTGGGTGGACTTCCTGTCCAGGGGGAAAAGTGTGTTACAATCTTTCACATTCCAAATCTCTTCTTGTGAATCGGCTATAATCAAATGTTCTTTATTAAACTTTGTGTAATACAGTCATTTACAAAGCCAACGCGTTTCGGCCATGATTAACCACTTGCCTACAGGGCACTTCTACCCCCTTCCATGCCCAGGCCAATTTTAATCTTTCAGAGCTGTCACTCTTTGAATGACAATTGCGCGGTCATGCAACACTAAACCCAAATGACATTTTTATAATTTTTTTTCACAGAAATAGAGCTTTCTTTTGGTGGTATTTAAATACCACTGGGGGTTTTATTTTTTGCGAAATAAACAAATAAAGACCAAAAATTTTGAAAAAAAAACAAACTTTTTCATAGTTTGTTATAAAATTTTGCAAACGAGTAATATTTCTCCTTTAATGATGTGTGCTGATGAGGTTGCACTAATGGGCTCTGATGAGGTGGCATTGATGGGCATTGATGGGCACTGATGAGGCTGTACTAATAGGCGGCACTGATAGGTGGTACTGATGGGCACTGATAGGCGGCACTAATGGGCACTGGTATGTGGCACTGATAGGTGACACTGATGAGGAGACACTAATAAGCACTGATTGGCAGCACTTGTGGGCACTGATGGGACTGCACTGATAATCAGGACACTGAGGCTGCACTAATAGGCTGCACTGATGGGCACTGATGAGGCGACACTGATGGGCATTGATGGGCACTGATGAGGCTGTACTAATAGGCGGCACTGATAGGTGGTACTGATGGGCACTGATAGGCGGCACTAATGGGCACTGGTATGTGGCACTGATAGGTGACACTGATGAGGAGACACTAATAAGCACTGATTGGCAGCACTTGTGGGCACTGATGGGACTGCACTGATAATCAGGACACTGAGGCTGCACTAATAGGCTGCACTGATGGGCACTGATGAGGGGACACTAATGGGCATTGATAAGCTGCACTGATAGACACTGATGAGGCGGCACTATTGAGGAGGCACTGATGAGGCAGCACTAAGAGCCGATGCTTTTTAGCACTGATAGGTGGCACTGATAGGTGTCACTAATAGGCGGCACTGACTGGCACTGGTATGCGGCACTGATAGGTGACGCTGATGAGGAGGCACTGATTGGCAGCACTGATGGGCACTGTTGGAAATGCACTGATAATCAGGACACTGATAATCAGTGCTCTGAATATCAGTGTACATGTCCCTTTTAGAGAAGCCGGTTATTGGCTCTCTTCTCTTCTCCTCGTGCTGTCAGCTTGAGGAAATGAGTGCCGATAACCGGCTTCTGTTGACATCCGTTATCAGCTGGGATTGGACACAGCTGATCCCGTGGTGAAGAGCCGCTGATTGGCTCTTTACCTCAATATGTGATCACCAGTGTCCTGCGTACACTACAATCACAGAGTGCGCTAACCGCGCCCTGCAGCGGGCGTGATCATGAGGCGCCTTCATACGGCTATAGCGCAGTCAGCAAGTGGTTAAGGCCTGACAGCCGAAACTCGTTGGCTTTGTACATGACTGTATTACAAAAACTTTTATAAAGAACAATTGATTAAAGGCTGATTCCATGGAGCGCTAGCTTTTTCTACATTTGTTGAAGATTGAAGTTTAAAAGGGACCTTTTTTTAGCTTCAGCGTTAGAATGTTTTCTCTCTGTACCATCCAGTTAGTTCCATCAGCTTTGGTCCTACAATTCTCCTGAATGTATTCTATGAAATGATTTGGAGATATTAATTTCACTTTCAGGTACAAACCTGCTGGCTGTCAGTATTCCCAAAAAAGGGGGAAATCCAAACATGTAATGTAAATGGAGTGTCACGGTTGGGATGGTTTACTCTCTGCTGGAGGCCTTTTATTACTGTGAAATGATTTTCTACATTCTTATTGAAATATTACTTATTTTTATGTCTTTCCGATGCATTTCGTGAATGATAGATGGCAAATCTGCTGGATGGTGTGATGAAGGACTGTGGGGTGTTGGGGGGATTTTGGTGAGGATGTTGCGGGATCATGAGGGATTACCAGGTGATGGTGGATTGGCGAGATGATTGCTGGATGATGGGAATTGTTGGGGTGATTGCAGGATGATGTCATTTTATGGGGTGAATAGGAAAATTGCAAAAAAAATAGGAGATATTGAGGGATTGTGGGGTGATTGCAGGAAGATAGGGCATTACTGGGTCATTGGTGGATTGTGGGAGGTTGCTGGACAATGAAATGTTGGATGATGGGGGATTGTGTGGTGATGGGAATTATTGGGGGATTATTGAACTGAAAGGGATTGCTGGAAAAAAATGGGGATTGTAGAGATTGGGGGGATTGGGGGTGCCGTAGCAATGCAGGATGAATTGGGATTGAAGGGTATGAGGGATTTTGAAAAAAGAAAAAAACAGCGCTCGCGCATTATGCAGAAAAATATTAATAATAAATATAAATAACAAGTGTCCAAGTGAGTCCCAAAACATGACTTATACGCAGCATTCCATACACCCCACAAAATAAACCTTATATGCTCCGCTCCCCTGTGTGCAAACAAACACACACCACACTCACCAGACTGAATTGACCTCTTGTGTACACAAGAAAGTAAAATCATGCTTGTTGATATAAAGCATTTCACTAAACTGGAAGTGATGGAACTGGAAGTCCCGCCCTACGCATTTCGTCATTCATGTGCGACGTCCTCAGGAGCAAGTTTATAATTTTTTCTATGGGGGATTTCAGGATAATGGGGGATTGTGTGGTAATGAGACATGTCTGGACGATAGGGAATTGTGGGCTGATAGGCGGTATGCAGGGTGATAGGAGTTTGCTGGGTCAGTGGGGGAAGTGATGGTAGTTTTCCATGTGATGGGGGGTTATAGGGTGATGGGGGTTATCAGGATGATGGGGGATTGAGGCTTTCAGATGATGGCAAAGCTAGGTCAGTAGGGAATTCTGGTGTGATGGGGGATTGTGGGATGATAGGGGAATGTTAGGTTGATTGAGATTTTCAGATGATGGGAGATTGCTCGGTAATGGGAGTACTATGGTTTGGTGGAAGGGTCATAGTGCAGAGACTTTGATCTATTGGCCAGTTAAGTTGCCTTTTCTCACATTTGTGGCTGGAAGCTGCTGCAGGAAAAAAGTTGGAAAAATGTTTCAATGGGTAAAATCTACAAACTGATTTTGCTTGTTTTTATCACCTCTGTAGAACGCGAGAAAATGAGCAGAGATTTCGCCCCAGGCAGCTTTGTAAACTAAAGTGCCTGAATCCAGGAAAAGTCCCAAATTTCCACCTTACGCGTATAGGCACCTTAGACCGGGAGCTGCTGTTTGTGGAATGTTGTCACTTCCTGCATTACTGAGCCAATGGGATTAGAAGGAAGGACTCATTGCTGCTGCTGTTTTATCCCAGGGGGAACAATAGTAATCAGATAAGATTTTCCGAACTCCCCCAAAATCAGCTGACACACCAGCTGTAGACACGAGAGTGACGCATTGCCCAGCCATTTTGGCTGTCATCTCAGGTCTATGGTTACTTGGCAAAACTCTGCTCCTATCTGGTAGTGAGGAAAACATGCACTGTTAGCAAGCCTTGAAAACTGATGAACCCAGGTTTTCTGAATGTTGACCATGGGGGACTGACTAGCCACAGGGGCCTTGTCTGAGAGTTTGCAAAGGGGTAATTTCTGGGTGGGGAGAGGGGAAGATGACCCAGCATGCTTGTACACCACCTGGGTGTGTGTCCGATATAATCTCCTCTGTCTGTCATTCTCATGTATTTTACATTTTTATATTTATTATTTATTAAAGATTTTCAATGAAAGGTTCACAGGAGATATTCGTGTGTGTGTTGTCCTTTGTGTAATCTGGTACAAAAGTTCCATGGCATAAAACAGGTGGGAATTTGTTGTGGAGAAGGCACAGTAGATAGTCGTGTGTACTGTACAGCGCTGGAATCTTCAGCCGAGTCGCATGGAAACAGGCTGAGAAATATCTATCAAGACCAATTCACATGATTCTGTGGATCCAGGAGAAGACGTCAGAAGAGATCCCCAGCAAAGCCACTGCCAATTTAAGAATACACTATTTCCTTCCTGACACCACTGGGGTTATCAGATAAATTCACCAGCCCAATCACTCCATTCATGGATGGAGGCCATTGCTCCATATTTAGGACTCCGGGCTCAAAAGACCTGAGATGCTTCTGAGTTGCTTTAATTTTTCTTTGAGTTGCTTCAATATGGTTTTGTATTGAATGGGGAATAAAATTAGGTTGAAGGTCCATAGACACTGGTGTAGAGGAGCGCTTACAGTCACATCTACCGCCACCAACTCCTCTAAGAGTCTTCACTTAACCAGAGTGAGGAGCACCCATCTTCACTGGTGACCCCATGGCTCTCCTGGTCCAGGTCTCTCTATTGATGCATCAGATGTTTATTGTCCAGGTCAGCACAGAATGGTCGACTGGTTGGAGAAGCACAGAGACCACTACATATTTGTTACATAGGTAATTAGGTGGCAAAAAGACACATGTCCATCTACTCAACTACAAATTCCTTCCTGATCACCAGAAGTCATTGGACTTTGTACAGAGATTGAAGTCTGTAGATTTGATATTTAAGTTTTACAACTTCTTATCTGGCTTTTTGATCAGCAGGAGGTCCTTCATTTTTTATCTTCCTACATCCCACGGTCTTCTGTAAGTCCTGGCTATATCATGTCACATCATCCTTCCCAATACTATGATCTATCACTACCACCAAAGCAAAACCGCACAGACGCTGAGGGGGAAATTAACAAAGATTGGCACGTGGAGAGAAATGCACCAGGAACACCATACACAGACTGATGAAGCACCTTTCATGTCAAATCAAAAGTGATGCAAGAAACTCTATTAATGTTTCTCATGAAATTGAAATATGCTAATGAATGTGCACGGTCCTAGTGTGCTCCAAATGTTTGGTGCAACTCTCAGATGACCTTCCACTAGGATTATCTTAAATTTCTTTGGGGATTTTGGATCCATATACCCAACCTTTTGAAGAGCAAGGGCCACTTAAGCGACTTGGTAACCGGTCGCGGGCCACAATGAGCAGAGCGGCCAGATGACAGGTCCACTCTGCATATGCGACGCTCAGAACGTAAGTGGGAAGCAGCGTGTGCAGCGCAGTGCACCTGTGGCTTTCCTGCTGATGATAACAGAAGTCTATGGCTCAGTGCAGGTAACCCGCAGGTGCACTGCGCTGCACCTGTGGATCAGTTTGAAATCAGCCCACTAACCACTGCAGAACAGATATGCCCATATATACACTTTGATTTTAGTAATAAACTTACCTTTAATAACAGTCTTCCATTCCGGTTTCGCTGGCTGTCCCAGGCAGAGTGCATTTAGTATCATTCTGCCTGTGACAGGAGCCGGCGCTATACAGGAAGCATTTGCTAATGCTGCTCTGCTCTACCGCCGACCTCATTCACAACCCTAATGCTCTGGGATGGCGGGTCGTCAACCCGCGATCTGGGCTTGCCAACCAGCCATCCCAGAACAGGAGGTCGCGGGCCACATCAGGGTACTCCACGGGCCACATCAGGGTACTCCACGGGCCACATCTGGCCCCTGGGCCACTGGTTGGGCATCCCTGATATAGACAAATGAGGTTGAGTATGGCGAGAGATGAAGCTGAATTTCATTTATTTTTAATTTGTTGATTGTCCAAACATGATGGGCCTATTTCAGGATTGTTTTAAAAGATAAATTGCTGTTTATTGCTGAGATTGTACCAGGTGATTTGGAGGTCTCAGGGAGGAGGATCTCAGCCAATATTCGTGTCAGCAATGTTTCAGCTTCCCTCTTGCAGGGCTCCTTACTGTCTGCCCCTCTTCACTTTCTCCACCAGTGCTGCTTCTCACTGCTCACCTCTCCTCTCTTCATCCTCCAGGGCTGCTCCTCACTGTCTGCACCTCTTCGCTTCCTCTTCCAGTGATGCTCCTCAGTCCTCACTTTCCACCTCTCCTCCTTTCCCCCTCCAGAGGCTGCTCCCTATGTCCACCCCTCCTAATTTCCGCCTCCAGTGCTGCTCCTCACTGTCCGCCCCTCCTCACTTCTTTCTCCAGTGCTGCTCCTAATTTTCCACACCTCCTCCAGCGTTGCTCCCTATGTCCACCCCTCTGCATTTCCTCCTGCAGTGCTGCTCCTCACTGTCTGCCCCTCCTCACTTCCTTCTCCAGTGCTGCTCCTCATTTTCCACCCTTCCTCCTCCAATGCTGCTCCTCACTGTCCGCCCCTCTACATTTCCTCCTCCGGTGCTGCGCCTCAATGTCCACCCTCCTCACCTCCTCCTGCAGTGCTGCTACTCACTGCACGCCCTTCCTCACTTCTTCATCCAGTGCGGCTCAACATTGTCCACCTCTCTTCTCTTCCTCCTCCAGTGCTGCTCCTCACTGCCTTCCCGTCTTCATTTCCACCTCCAGTGCTGTGCCTCAATGTCCACCCCTCCTCACTTCCTCCTGCAGTGCTGCTCCTCACTGCACGCCCTTCTTCACTCCCTCCTCTAGTGCGGCTCAACATTGTCCACCTCTCTTCTCTTTCTCCTCCAATGCTGCTCCTCACTGCCTGCCCCTCTTCATTTCCTCCTCCAGTGCTGCTTCTAACTTTCCACTCCCACACACTTCATTCTCCAGTGCTACTCCTCACTTTCCACCCCTCCTCACTTCCTCCTCCAGCGCTGCTCCTCACTGTCCGCCCCTCTTCATTTCCTCTTCCAGTGCTGCTCCTCACTGTCCACCCCTCCTCACTTCCTCCTCGTGTGCTGCTCCTCACTGCACACCCCTCTTCACTTCCTCCTCTAGTGCGGCTCCACATTGTCCACCCCTCCTCTCTTCCTCCTCCAGTGCTGTTTCTCACTGTCCGCCCCTCCTCATTTCCTCTTCCAGTGCTGCTCCTCACTGTCCACCCCTCCGCACTTCTTCCTCATGTGCTGCTCCTCACTGTTCATCCTTTCTCCAGTGCTGCTCCTTGCTGTCCACCCATCCACTCCTCCTCCTCCAGTACTGCTCCTCACTTTCAATCCTTCCTCACTTCCTCCTCCAGTGCTGCTCCTCACTGTCCACCCTTCCTTACTTCCTCCTCGTGTGCCGCTCCTCACTGCACACCCCTCTTCACTTCCTCCTCTAGTGCGGCTCCACATTGTCCATCCCTCCTCACGTGCTGCTCCTCACTGCACACCCCTCTTCACTTCCTCCTCTAGTGTGGCTCCACATTGTCCACCCCTCCTCACGTGCTGCTCCTCACTGCACACCCCTCTTCACTTCCTCCTCTAGTACGGCTCCACATTGTCCACCCCTCCTCTCTTCCTCCTCCAGTGCTGCTCCTCACTGTCCGCCCCTCTTTATTTCCCAGTGTTGCTCCTCACTGTCCACCCCTCCTCACTTCCTCCTCTAGTGCTGCTCTTCACTGCACACCCCTCTTCACTCCCTCCTCTTGTGCGGCTCCACATTGTCCACCCCTCCTCTCTTCCTCCTCCAGTGCTGCTTCTCACTTTCTACCCCTTCTCACTACCTGCTCCTCACTGTTCATCCTTTCTCCAGTGCTGCTCCTTGCTGTCCATCCATCCACTCCTCCTCCAGTACTGCTCCTCACTTTCCACCCCTCCTCACTTCCTCCTGCAGTGCTGCTCCTCACTGCACGCCCCTCTTCACTTCCTCCTTCAGTGCGGCTCCACATTGTCCACCTCTCCTCTCTTCCTCCTTCAGTGCTGCTTCTCACTGTTCGCCCCTCTTCATTTCCTCTTTCAGTGCTGCTTCCCACTTTCCACCCCTCCTGTCCATAAGTTTATGACCACCCACCCAATAATTTTGAGTAGGCCCCCCTTTTGCCACCAGCACAGCCCTGCCCTATTGAGGCATGGAAGCCACTAGATCTCTGAAGATATGCTGTGGTGTCTGGCACCAAACCATCAGTGACAGATGCTTTAGGTCCTGTAAGTTGCGAGGTGGGGCCTCCAGCGCACCCCACAGACGCTCAATCGTACTGAGATCTGGAGAATTTGGAGGCCATGTCAAGATCTTGAACTTATTGTTGTGTTCCTCAAACCATTCCTGAACCATTGTTTTCAGTGTGGCAGGACGCATTATCCTGCTGAAAGAGGCCACTGCCATCAGGGAATACCATTTCCATGAAGAGGTGTACATGGTCACTAACAATGTTTAGGTAGGTGGTACGCGTCAAGTAACATCCACATGAATGGCAGAACTCAAGTTTTCCCAGCAGAACATTGCCCAACGCATCACACTGCCTCCGCTGGCTTGCCTTCTTCTCATACTGCTTCCTGGTGTCATCTCTTCCCCAGGTACGTGACGCACACTCACCTGACCATCCACATGATGTAAAAGAAAACGTGATTCATCAGACCAGGCTATCTTCTTCCATAGCTCTGTGGTCCAGTTCTGATGTTCACATGCCCATTGTAGGCACTTTTGGCTGTGGGCACGGGTCAGCATGGGGCACCCTGACCAGTCTGCAGCTACACAGCCCCATATACAACAAACTACCATGCCCTATTTTTCTGCAGTCGACACATCAACTTCAGGGTCAACATGTTCACGTTCTGCCTAATATCCCCCCCTTCCCCACGAGTGATCTCTGACCCCCCAGTATGATCCAGCATTCGTCTCTAATCAGTGACCCCCCAGGATGTTTAAGCATTCCAGCCAATAAGTGGTCCTCCAGTATATTTCAGTAACACCCCCCCCACGAGTGGCCACTGACCCCCCAATATGATCCAGCATTCCTCTCTAATCAGTGACCCCCCCAGGAAGTTTCAGCATTCCAGCCAATAAGTGGTCCTCAAGTATATTTCAGTAACACCCCCCCGCCCCCACAAATGATCACTGACCCCCCAGTATGATCCAGCATTCCTCTCTAATCAGTGACCCCCCTCCAGGACGTCTCAGCATTCCTGCCAATGAGTGGTCCCCCAGTATATTGCAAGACACCCCCCCCCCCTCCATGAGTGATCACTGACCTCATAGTATGATCCAGTAATCCTCTCCAATCAGTGACCCCCCCTCCCCCAAGGATGTTTCAGTCAGCATTCCTGCCAATGAGTGGTCCCCCAGTATATTGCATTAGTTCCCCCCCCCCATGAGTGATCACCCAGTATGACCCAACATTCCTCTCCAATCAGTGACCCCCCCCCCATGTTTTAGCATTCGTGGTCCTCCAGTATATTGCGGTATCCCCCCCCCCTCCATGAGTGATAACTGATCCCCCAATATGATCCGCCAATCCTCCAGTATACCCTTCATTGGAGTGACCCCCCCAGGATGTTTCAGCATTCCTGCCAATGAGTGGTCCTTCAGTATATTGCATTATCCTCCCTCCCATGAGTTATCACTGATCCCCCAGTATGATCCAGCATTCCTCTCTAATCAGTGACACCCCCCCCCCCAGTATATTGCAGTATTTCTCTCCCCATTCCATTGCTCCCTCAGCATTCCCCCAGCACGTGGGAGCACAGTAAGCCCCGCCCCGTCACGTTTCCTCCAGCAGTACTGGGGGGACAGGTGCCTGCCATTCAAAGTTCTTGGAGGGCGGGGACAGAGAGGGGCGGGGACTGCTTGTTATTGAAAAAGTAAATCAGAGAAGTCGGAGAAGAAGAAGAAGAAGAAGAAGAAGAGGAGGATGGAGAAGGAGCGGTGTACTGCGCAGGAGCCCCGGGCCATGCCTCCCCCCATGGTAAGTGACTGCTGAATCCCCTCCTAAGGGTGCTGCATGTTCTATGAGGGGCCCCAGACCAGTGTGAGGGGCCCCAGACCAGTGCACTGTGTGTGTGTGAGTAGTAGCCGCCTTACAGCAACCGATTTCATGCGCCTAGTGTGCACAGAGAAGGCCTCCGATTGCTTGCTCTGCAGCGGAGTAGGGGTTAATCCCCGGGGAGGTCACGTGACTTCCCTGTACAGAGCTGAGCGCGGAGGAAGAGCCGCCGAGGAGCCGCCATGTGTGCGCTGCAGGTTCTCTATGGAAATTACCATTGTACATGGGGGGGGGGCACATATCATTATATATACAGTGTGCGCACATACGATTATCTCTGCACACGCTGATTTTATATATATATATATGCGCAATGGTCTGTAGGGCAGGACATTATTTATCCAGCGGTTTGCAGGACAGGAAAGGATATTATTAATGTAAAGCTTTGCAGGGTAAGGCACAGGGCCTGTCTGATCTTGGGGGTTGCAGTTAAAAAAAAAAAAAAAAAGTCAAGGGGCCAGTACAATCCCATCAATAATTGCCCAAATGTTTATCAAACTACTATTAAAGCGGAGGTCCACCCAAAAAACACATAAAAATGCTCTTTAAAATACATTAATCACTTCCATACAGGGCATTTTCACCCCCCTTCCTGCCCAGGCCAATTTTCGCACTTTGAATAACAATTGCGCGGTCATACAACACTGTACACATATGACATTTTTATCATTTTTTTCCCACTAATAGAGCTTTCTTTTGGTGGTATTTGATCACCCCTGCGGTTTTTATTTCTTGCGCTATAAACGAAACAAGAGTGACCAGTTTGAAAAAAAACACAATATTTTTTACTTTTTTGCTATAATAAATATCCATTTTTTTTATCTTTTTTAAACAATTTTTTTCCTCAGTTTAGGCCGATACGTATTCTTCTACATATTTTTGGTAAAAAATATCGCAATAAGCGTATATTGATTGGTTTGCGCAAAAGTTATAGCGTCTACAAAATAAGGGGATAGATTTATAGCATTTTTATTTCTTTTAATTTTTTTTTACTGGTAATGCTGGCGATCTGCGATTTTTATCGTGACTGCGATATTGCGGGGGACATATCGGACACTTTTGACACATTTTTGGGACCATTCACATTTATACAGCGATCCGTGCTATAAAAATGCATTTATTACTGTATAAATGTGACTGGCAATGAGGGGTTAACCAGGAGGGGGCGCTGTAGGGGTTAATCATGTTGCTAGGGAGTGATTCTAACTGTTGAGGGAGGGGACTCACGAGGGGAGGAGACCGATCGCTGTTCCTCTGTACAAGGAACACACCATCGGTCTCCTCCCATCTGACAGGACGTGGATCTGTGTGTTCACATCGCGGCCGCCGCGCACCGGGACCCGAGTGACGCGGCGGGCGCGCCCCCTGGGGGACCTGGAAGGATAACAGCTGCACCGTCCCGTCGTCATGTGACGGTGGGCAGGCAGCAAGTAGTTAAAAAACATTTGAAAAAAATATATATTTTTTTTACTTACCAGAAATGGCTGTTGCTAGGCAGATCGTCCTAATCTGCCACTTCCAACTCCGCGGTTCTTGTCCTCCCTCGCGATGTCCTCTGGGACGTGTGTGTGTGTGCCCAGTAGATAGGCGTCTATTCACAAAGCGGCGCGTGACTCGCGCATGCGCAGTAGACAACGGGCAGTGAAGCCTTGCGGCTTCACTGCCTGTTTCCCTTCGTTAGGATGGCGGCGCTGGCACCCGATCCGGTAGACGGATCGGCCTGGGGGGCGACATCGCGGACTCGCTGGACAGGTAAGTGCCCTTATTAAAAGTCAGCAGCTGCAATGTTTGTAGTTGCTGACTTTAAAAAATACTTTAAAAACATTATTAGCAGACATCAACACAATATGACTTACACAATTCCTGTTAAATTCCTACTAAGGCCCCATTCACACGGGCTGCCCCTAGAAATCCCAAAATATCAAAATGATATCACTAAAAATATATGAGAAGTATTATTAGCACTCACATAACTTCCTGCTAAATCTAAAAAATAAAACTATACTGAGTTAAAGTAATTGTAAAGGTTTTTTTTTTTAAATAACAAACATGTCATACTAACCTGCTCTGTGCAGTTGGTTTTGCACAGAGTGCCCCGATTCTCCTCTTCTGGGGTCCCTCCCGTGGCGATCCTGGCTCCTTCTCTTCTCGAGTTCCCCCCTACGGAGAGCCGCTTTCCATGGGGGCACCCCTGCGCCCCCGAGTCCTGCTGCTGCGTTCGTTGACACAAACAGCAGGACTTGGCCCCCCGACTCCCGGGTCACTGGATTTGATTGAGGCTCCCGCTGCTCTCAGTCTATTCAATAAGGACCCGAGACAGCGGCTTGAGCTGTGCTCCTCCCCGTCGCTGGAAAGATCGGGTTCAGGTAAGTAAAAGAGCCTTTAAGGTGATAAACCTTGCGGGTTTATATTCCCTTTAATAAAATAAAGCTCTCTGTGTGTAAATGAGGTATCGGGGCCCACATGGGCACTGTGGCCTGTACAGTGTGAAACTGTGTTTTTATGTTGCTTCCGGCATCCTGTCTCAGCATAAACCCCCCCCCCCCCCCCCAAAAAAAAAAATAAAACTGCTCTAATCAGCACATTCCCCTCTAAGCATAAATTCTGTCTGCAAGCCAAATTCTCTCCAAACAAAAATGCAAATATTCCCCCCTCCCAGCACAATTTTTTGCCCTCAAAACCCCCCAATTCCCCCCTACTATCAGAAATCTCCCTCACCCCCCCCCCCCATAAAAAAATTACATCCTCTTTCTCCATCCTAGCACAAATCTCCCCCAAATCCCCCCATCCAACACAAATCTCCCCAATCCTTCCTCCTGGCACAAATCCCCCCCATACCCCCTCCCAACACAAATCTCCCCCAATCCTTCCTCCTAGCACAAATCCCCCCCCCTCCCAGCACAAATCTCCCACAATCTCAACTTCAAGCACAAATACCCCCCAATCCACCCTCCTAGCACAAATCTCCCCCAAATGCCCCCTCCAAGCACAAGCCCCTCCTCCTAGCACACATCCCCCTCTACCAGCACAAATCTCCCCCCCCCCCAATCCATCCTCTTATCCAAATCTTTCCCCCTAGTACACATTTCCCCCCTCTTCAGCACAGATCTCCCCCTCAAATCCCTCCTCCAAGCACCAATCCCCCCCCATCCCTCCTGGCACAAATTCCCTCTCATATCTCCCCTCCCGCACAAATCTCCCCTTAATCCCTCCTCCTAGCACCAATCCCCCCCCCCCTCACAGCACAAATCACCCCTAATCCCTTCTCCTAGCACAACCCCCCAATCCATCCTCCTAGCAAATCCCCCAAATCTTTCCCCTAGTACAAATTCCCCCCTCCCAGCAGAAATCTACCCTAGTCCCTCCTTCAAGCACAAATCCCACTCCTAGCAAAAAATTCCCCTCAATCCCTCCTCCTAGCACAAATCCCCCCTCCCAGCACAAGTCTTGCCAAATCCCTACTTCAAGCACAAATTCCCCCTCCTAGAACAGCTCTTCTCCCTCAAATCCCCCCTCCAACCACAAATCCCCCTAATTCCTCCTCCTAGCACAAATTCCCCCCATCCCAGTAGATATCTCCCCCAATCACTCCTCCTAGCACAGCCCCTTCCCCCCAATTTCTCCTCCTAGCACTAATCCCCCTCCCAGCACAAATCTTCCCCAATCCCTCCACAAATCCAAAACTCCCTCCCAATTAACCTTCCCAGCACAAATTCTTCCTCCTTACCCAAATTTCCTCCAGCAAAATTCCACCCCCCCCGGTAGCACAAATCCCCCACCCCCTCCTAGCACAAACATTTCCCCCAGTCCCCCCTTCTGGCACCTCCATTCCTCCTATCAAATCCCCCCCCCCCCCCCAATCCCCATTACACTTCCCAGCACAGATAGCTGCCAATCCCCCCTCCTACATAAACATCCCAGGCACAAACGATTATCCCCCCCCCCCCCCCTCATTGGGTACAATTTTCCTGTAAGCTCATCTAAACAGACAGAGTCTCCTATTTATTCACAATGTGCTTTTACTGTGCTTCAGTGACGAATAAACACAGGAGCAATCAGTACCGATCGATCAGTGTGGTAATCTACATGACCAGCCCCTACCCGCTCTCCATCCTAAAACCGATCACCTGCCTCAGCAACAACCGTAGTTGGCAGAAGGAGGAGGAGAGGAGCAATGCTACAGGGAGGTGGGGTGGGGGCTCCTTGGGGGCAGTGCTGGGGGGGGGGGTATTGGCAGTGCTGCACTGTGTAGTGTGTGGGGCAAAAGCCAACCTCCTCCTGACCGTTCTGCTTCGCCAGGCTCTGTGTGCAGTGCAAGAATCCCGCAGCACCATGGTCAGGAGGAGGAGCTCTTAGCCCCTCGCTGTGTCCAGAGCAGCCTGGGGGGCCAAAGAAATTTGGGAAGCGCAGCACCCCCTAGATAGGTGGTAGGACATATGTGTAATGGCTTGTAAGGTAAGACAGGACATATATCCAATGGTCTGTAGGGTAAGGCAGGACATTGTATGTATAATAGTTTGTAGGGTAAGGCAGGACATATATCTAATGGTCTGTAGGGTAATGCTGGACATATATGTAATGGTCTGTATGATAAGGCAGGACAAATATATACTGGAATGTAGGGTAAGGCATGACATTGTATGTATAATAGTTTGTAGGGTAAGTCAGGACATATATAAAATGGTCTGTAGGGTGATGCAGGACATATATCTAGAGGTCTGTAGGGTAAGGCAGGACACATATCCAATGGTCTGTAGGGTGATGCAGGACATATATAAAATGGTCTGTAGGGTAAGGCAGGACACATATCCAATGGTCTGTAGGGTGATGCAGGACATATATAAAATGGTCTGTAGGATAAGGCAGGACATATATCCAATGGTCTGTAGGGTGATGCAGGACATATATAAAATGGTCTGTAGGATAAGGCAGGACATATATCCAATGGTCTGTAGGGTAAGGCAGGACATATATCCAATGGTCTGTAGGGTGATGCAGGACATATATAAAATGGTCTGTAGGATAAGGCAGGACATATAGCCAATGGTCTGTAGGGTAAGGCAGGACATATATCCAATGGTCTGTAGGGTAAGGCAGGACATATATCCAATGGTCTGTAGGGTAAGGCTGGACTAATATCTAATGGTCTATAGGATAAGGCAGGGCAAATATATACTGGACTGTAGGGTAAGGCATGACATTGTATGTATAATAGTTTGTAGGGTAAGGCAGGATGCATATCTAATGGTCTGTAGGGTAATGCTGGACATATATCTAATGGTCTGTATGATAAGGCAGGACAAATATATACTGGAATGTAGGATAAGGCATGACATTGTATGTATAATAGTTTGTAGGGTAAGTCAGGACATATATAAAATGGTCTTTAGGGTGATGCAGGACATACATCTAGAGGTCTGTAGGGTAAGGCAGGACATATATCCAATGGTCTGTAGGATAAGGCAGGACACATATCCAATGGTCTGTAGGGTGATGCAGGACATATATAAAATGGTCTGTAGGGTAAGGCAGGACATATATCCAATGGTCTGTAGGATAAGGCAGGACACATATCCAATGGTCTGTAGGGTGATGCAGGACATATATAAAATGGTCTGTAGGGTAAGGCAGGACATATATCCAATGGTCTGTAGGATAAGGCAGGACATATATCCAATGGTCTTCAGGATAAGGCAGGACATATATCCAATGGTCTGTAGGGTAAGGCAGGACTAATATCTAATGGTCTGTAGGATAAGGCAGTACAAAAATATACTGGACTATAGGGTAAGGCAGGACATTGTATGTATAATATTTTGTAGGGTAAGGCAGGACATATATAAAATGGTTTGTAGGGTAAGGCAGGACATATATCCAATGGTCTATAGAATAAGGCAGGACATATATACAATGGTCTGTAGGGTAAGGCAGGACATATATCTAATGGTCTGTAGGATAAGGCAGGACATTTTATATCCACCATCAGAAGTCAAGAGTCCCCCACCCTCCCTTACCTTGTGCTGCTGCAAAAGAAGCTATGGGGTGGAGATGTGAAGCAGAAAGTGCAGAGTCTGGAGGAGGACCAGAGGAGGGCTGGAGTCAGCTGCCGGTGTCTACTGAACGCTGAGACCAGGCGGAGATGAGGAGGTGCTGTGGCTGCGCAGAGAGGCACAGAATCTGTAGGAGGAGTTCTATCCTCCTCACATGAAATGGCCTGGTGGGCCACATTCGGCCCACGGGCCTTGTGTTCTCACACATGTGAGCTTGGGTCTGGTCACAACCTATGTTTGGCCAGTCGTGGAAGGAAGCTGTCAGTGCCGGGTCAATCAGCTGTAGGCAGGAAAGCTTGTGACATCATTGGTCATATTTGATCAGCCATGTGGACCTAATATGGCCTTGTGACCGGCGCCGCAATTGTTTCAGACTGTTAAGAATGAATTCAGCTACTAAGTATTGTAGAGAGAATTTCTAGAAAGGTGTCAAATGCCAGTATAAAACCACAATACACGGGTAAAGGGTAAAGGGGGAGGTGCATTGTGACTGCTAGGAGGGTCAGATGGGTTTCATCTCCCGGATGGTTTGGTCTATTAAAATGAAAGCATTTTTTATTTTTTTGTTGCAGATGGATGATTTTGGGAGAACAAAGGATTGGTGGGGACAGAATTCTGACACTCCGGCTTTTTCTACATGTAGCAATGCAGATATTTTGAGACTGATAAATGCCATGTTGAACGATTTTCTGGATTCCGGTGCTGTTAAAACCACTCCCAAGGCCAGCGGAAAATGTGACCCCCCGAAAGGTATTCTTCTTCTGTGTATGTGATAAAAAAATAGCCAATTAATGGTTTGTAAAAGGATCAATCCTCAGAAACTGATCAATCAGTATTGGTTGGCTGTCAGCGTGTATAATACCTGATTATGTTTGTATCACTCGAGGACTCCAACAATGATGTCCAGGTTCATTTGAGACTGTGCACACAGACATTTGTAGGTGCAAGTGAGCTCTAGAGTAAGACTCCCGGTCGATGCCCGTTTCTGGGTTTAGGGCGCTCCCCCCCCCTGCTGTTTGTCAGTAGGTCCCGGCCAATGATTGATGGCTGATCAGCTGAGTCCAATCACAGCCCAGAGCCCCTGTGTTGACAATCAAAACAGGGCTCTGTAAGGAGGGAAAGATCTGCAGGGAGAAGAAACAAAGAGATCTTTAGTAAACAGCGGCTCACATTACACAAATTAACACTTGTTAGGCCCCTTTCACGCTTGTGCGACTCTTCCTGCGACTTTGGACTTCAGAGTCGCATGAAAAGTCATAACCCCTTGATCCCCAATGATAACCATTCATATCTGTGCGACTTCAAGTTGTGCCGACTTCAAAGTAGTCCCTGCACTACTTTGGTCCGACTTTCATGCGAGTTGAGGTCCATAGACCATGAAATCGCAGTAAAAAATCATGTCAAAGTCGCGGCCGCAAAACCGCACGACGTTCAAGTCGTGGCAGTGTGAAAGGGGCCTTAGGTACACATTTAACCCCTTCCCAGCCAGCGCCATCACTACAGTGACAGTGCATAGTATTATCACTGATCACTGTATTAGTGTCAATGGTGATGTCAGTTAGTCAATTCCGACTCAGTGTCATTAAAGCTGGCCATACATTATACAATTTTCTCGTTCAATTTCCTTTAGATTTACTTTCAACTGTGTAGTGCAAGTGCCTGCCATACAAATTGAAAGTGTTTAGGTTTGACCTCATATTATATGGTTTTGGTAAATCTAAAAGAAAATTGTATAATGTATGGCCAGCTTTAGACCTCTTTCACACCAAAGGCGTCTTTCGGGTGCTTTTGGGCTAAAAATAGCACCTGAAAAAACGCCTCCCCTGCAGCCCCAGTGTGAAAGCCCGAGTGCTTTCACGCTGGAGCGGTGCAATTCAGGACGTTAGAAAAAGTCCCGCAAGCGGCTTCTGTGGAGCGGTTTAGCCACTTAAAGACCAGCCTCGTTTTGGATTTTAGGTGTTTACATGTTTAAAACAGGTTTTTTTGCTAGAAAATTACTTAGAACCCCCAAACATTATATATTGTTTTTTTTCTAACACCCTAGAGAATAAAATGGCGGTCATTGCAATACTTTTTTTTGCACCGTATTTGCGCAGCGGTCTTATAAGCGCACTTTTTTTGGAAAAAATTCACTTTTTTGAATAAAAAAATAAGACAACAGTAAAGTTAGCCCAATTTTTTTTTATATTGTGAAAGATAATGTTACGCCAAGTAAATTGATACCCAACATGTCACGCTTCAAAATTGCGCCCGCTCGTGGAATAGCGTCAAACTTTTACCCTTAAAAATCTCCATAGGCGACGTTTAAAAAAATTCTACAGGTTGCATGTTTTGTGTTACAGAGGAGGTCTAGGGCTAGAATTATTGCTCTCGCTCTACCGGTCGCGGCGATACCTCACATGTGTGGTTTGACCACCGTTTTCATATGCGGGCGCTACTCACGTATGCGTTCGCTTCTGTGCGCGAGCTCGTCGGGACAGGGCGCTTTAAAAATTTTTTTTTTTTTTTTTTTATTATTAATTTTACTTTATTTTATTTATTTTTTCACTGTTTTAAAAAAAAAAAAATTTGGATCACTTTTATTCCTATTACAAGAAATGTAAACATCCCTTGTAATAGAAAAAAGCATGACAGGTCCTCTTAAATATGAGATCTGGGGTCAAAAAGTCCTCAGATCTCATATTTAGACTAAAATGCAAAAAAAAAAAAAAAAAAAAAAAAAAAAGTCGTTTAAAAAAATGACACAAAAAAATTGTGCCTTTAAGAGAAGTAGGCGGAGCCGACGTAATGACGTCGCTCCGGCTGTCACATGGTATAGAGACGGTGGGGGCCATCTTGGCCTCACTCGTCTCAGTACCTCAGCGGTGACAGGTCCCGACCTCCTCCGCCGCTACCGACGGCTCCGGTAAGCGGCGGAGGGCGCGGGAGAGCGGCGGGAGGGGGGGTGGCACCTCTCCCGCCGCCGATAACGGTGATCTCGCAGCGAACCCGCCGCAGAGACCACCATTATCGTGTACAGAAACGCCGGCCCTAAAGATGGATACCTCGGTTGTGGCAGCAGCTGCTGCCGTTACCGAGATATCCATCTTTAAAAAAATTACGTATATATACAGTGGCCGGTTAGAAAAAGTCTCGCAAGCGGCTTCTGTGGAGCGGTTTAGGAGCGGTGAATTCACTGCCCCTGCCCACTCAATTGAATGGGCAGCGCTGCCGCAGCGCCTGCAAAGCCATTCGACAGCGGCGCTTTTTGGGTGCATTTAACCCTTCAGCCGCTAGCAGAGGTTAAAAGTCCCCGCTAGTGGGGTCTTAGGCCCCTTTCACACTGTGGTGGTAGGGGGCGTCGGCGGTAAAACAGCGCTATTTTTAGCACTGTTTTACCGCGGTATTCTGCCGCTAGCGGTGCGGTTTTAACCCCCCGCTGGCGGCCGAAAAAGGGTTAAAACCCCTCGTATAGCGCGGCTGTATTACCGCGGTATAGCCGCGCTGTCCCATTGATTTCAATGGGCAGGAGCGGTTTAGGAGCGCTGAATACACCGCTCCTTCACCGCTCCAAAGATGCGGCTTGCAGGAGATTTTTTCTTCTCTTGCCAGCGCACCGCTTCAGTGTGAAAGCCCTCGGGCTTTCACACTGAACAAACAGCGGAGGCTGTTTAGGGGCGGTTTGCAGGCGCTATTTTTAGCGCAATAACGCCTGCAAACCGCCCCAGCGTGAAAGGGGCCTTAGTGTCAGTAAATTGCATGACGCACTATCACAGTCCCATTATAAGTCACTCATCACCGCCATTACTAGTAGAAAAAAAAAAAAATTCCAGTATACAGTATATACCATAGTTTGTTGACGTTATAACTTTCACACAAACCAATCAATATACACTTCTTGGGATTTTTTTTTTTTTTTTTACGAACTAAAAGTAAGAAAGTAAGTAAGAATACATATTGTCCAAAAATTTATGAAGAAATTCGATTTTTACATTTTTTTTTATTGCATATGTTTTATAGCAGAAAATAAAAAATATTGTTTGTTCGTTTTTTTCTAAATGCTCGGTCTTTTTTCGTTAAGAAAATAATTTACGAAATATATATTGAGAAAAATTTAAAAAACACCAAAAGAAATTATATATATTATTATTATACTATTTGTGGGGAAAAAAAAAGAATTAATTTCGCTTGTTACAGTTTTGCATGGCCGCTCAATTACCAGTTAAAGTAGCGCAGTGTTAAATGGCAAAACATGCCCTTTTCATGAAGGGGGTAAAACCTTCCGGAGATGAGGTGGTAAAAATCTAAAATTCTAAAAAATTATAAACTTCATTAAGATTAATGTCTTCTTATAAACTTCCATTTGCCACTAGGGTACATTTTGAAATGGCTTAGGAGAACAATGATGTATCTAGTGTTGCTTTTTTTCTTAACAGATCTGCTTTAACAGGCCTGCTTATCTCTGGTGAAACCTATCCATTGCCAAGGCAATTACTTTATTTACTTCTGTTATTGACCCTGACTTCTCCATTCCTGCATTCAGTTTGGCCTAGAAAGTGAAGGCTATGGTTGCGAGATAAATCCATGGATGAACAGAGTGGAATATTGCCTTCCTAAATTGTAATATAAGAGGTTGTCTTGACAAGCTAGGACTAGGACAGAAAGCCAGAGTACACAGTAGAAGTGGATAGATCAAATTGGACCATGTATGGGAGCTGTGCCTGGCTTTACCTGGTTCATTAAAAATCTTTTAGGCAAAAGTATGTAAAAGCTAGACCCTCTGATGGAATTCAGATATTTCTGCAAATGTTCCCTGGCAAGCAGTGCTTCATACACCAAGCTCTCGTCTGTATTCTAAGCAAACAGATTACACTAGTCCAGTGATGAAGTCCACCATTAGTGTTGGTGATTCAGGCTTGGAGTCTATCAAGAACAGTCATTTTTAACAAGGGCTCCATGGAATACTTCTCGAGGTTGCTATGGGTTACTCAAGCTGTGACTGATTGCCCTACCATCTGGTGGTGTTGGCTTAGTTCTGGGTCCATTGCCACCTGGCAGAGCCAGCAACATGATCTTTTTAGCTGTCTGTAAGGGTGGCATTCTGACCACCACTGTAAGGGACATTCTTCCCGGTGATCACCAATGTAAGGGACATTCTTTCCACTGACCACCAATGCAAGGGACGTTCTTCTCAGTGGCCACCAATGTAAGGGACATTCTTTCCACTGACCACCAATGTAAGGAGTTTTCTTCCCACTCACCCAAACTGCAAGGAACATCCTTCCCACTGACCTCCAAAGTAAGGAACATTTTTCTCACTGACCACCATTGAAAGGAAAATTCTTCCCACTGGCCGCCAATCTAAGAAGCATCCTTCCCACTGACCTTAAAGTAAGGAACATGTAAGGGACTTTCTTCCCACTGGCCCAGATTAATTGATTTTTAGCAAGGCTCCCCTGAGACTTGAATATTAATTCAAGGGTTCCTCTAGGTCAGTAGGTGGTCTCCAAACTGGGGTCCATGGGCCAGATGTGGCCATTTGCTTGACTTTATCTGGCCCTTGGGTCATTCCCACTAGTATTGGGTACTGTGCCTCCCACTGACACTAATAATGGGGTTCAATTTCTTTCACTGACCATAACAATGTTGCCCTATTTTTCCCAATGATAGGGCACTATTCCTCCCGCTGACACCAATGATGGAATAGGAAGGGGGAAAAAGGGAAAACCATTTGGTCGGACTTTAAAAGGCGAGGACTACAATAGTTGTATAAAAAATAAAATTTTTATTAATAGACAAAAAAGAAAATATTTGTTAAAAACAACAGTTATACATAGCATTATTTAAAAACGTGTTCATATATGTAGAAAACATGGCTACAAGGGGCCTAATACTTGAAATGTGTAGTTACTATGGAAGAGATCACATAAGTGAGCCCCTGTGCATCAAGGTGTTTCGATGATCCGCTTCCTCAGGACACACAGAGGGTAATGAAAAAAAAAAACAGGTCTCACTTGTCTGGATATGAAAACACATAGAAATGGATCTCCCTGGGCAGGCACCGGAGCACATAGGAAAACCAAGTGCAAATTAACCCACGACTGGTGGGTTAAACAAATTGTAAACAAATTGATATTGAGAAGGAGATATTTATAGAGCTGTAAAAGGCAACATAATGAAATCTTGAATCCTAGCGGTAATGAAGGTATGATATGGAGTCCACCAAACATATTGCCGAGTCCTAGAGGAGGAGGAGTTAAAAGGGAGAAGGGAATCTCCTATAGACAATCCACAATATCTATATGGCAGGTAGAAGGGGACATGGTAACAATCCCAGCCGTCCTCAAATGCCCATGCTCAGAATGTAGAGAGCGATCCAGGGAGCCTGTGGAGCAGAGGAGGAGGTGAAAAGGAGAAGGGAATCTCCTATAGACAATCCAGTCGTGGGTTACTTTGCGCTTTGTTTTCCTATGTCCTTCGGTGCCCGCCCAGGGAGACCCATTTCTGTGTGTTTTCATATCCAGACAAGTGAGACCTGTGTTTATTTCATTACCCTCTGTGTGTCCTGAGGAAACAGATCAGCGAAATGTGTTGACGCACGGGTCTCACTCACGTGATATCTTCTATAGTAACTACACATTTAAAGTATTAGGCCCCTTGGGAACATGTTTTCTACATATATGAAAACATGTTTTTAAATGATGCTGTCTATGTATAATTGTTGTTTTTAACAAATAGTATTTTTAATAATAGACAAAAAAGAGACTATTTTTTATAGAACTATTGTAGTCCTTGTCTTTAAAGTCTGACCAAATGGTTCCCTTTTTCCCGTTCCTATTTCTAGTTATACTTACAGATGCGGCACAGGGAGTGACCCCAATATTTGACACCAATGATGGGGCACTATTGATCTTTTATTGAAAAGAGTCAAGCAACCAATTTTATACAAAAGTAAAAAACAAAACCATAGTACAAAACTTCAACAGAAATCAAAGGAATACACATCCATGTTCAGAATATATACAATATATACATATTCCATTACCAAAACATTTTTAGAAAATTATTTACATAAAGCAGCAGAGAGGGCCTAAGAGGCACAACCCATCACCTATGTACGCAGCCATTTATGAAAAATGAATCAAAAAAATAATAATCTAGGGTGATAAGAGACAGACAGCCACACCTGGGAAAGAGACTCCTGGCAGTCAGGGAGGCTTGAAACCCCTCCACGCCTTCAACCAAGCCCCCCGACTCCGCTTGTCTCTCTCAAGCACCCAAATCTTCTCCACCTCATGCAAAGTGTCATACACCACCACCTGAACAGGAAGGATTTTATGCCGAATGCAGACCTGACACCGTGCGTTCCAGGTGAAATAACGGACTACTAGGCTAATTAGAAAAAGTGTATCCAAACAAAAAACAACACCAGTATTGAATGCTCCGTACACCCACTCAGCATAACCCAGCCTGGAGAGGAAAGGAACACCGAGGGCCCGCCCCACCTGTTTGTACACCTCTATGTTAAAAGGGTAATGAAGCAGAAAATGGTCCATAGTCTCCTCATCTGCACACTCCTCCCGAGGACAACTACGATCCATCATACTGCGGAATTTCAAATTGCCCCAAATATAGAGCCTCCCATGGAAGCACAACCAGGCCAGATCCCTAAATTTAAGGGGGACTCTATCCAAATGAATCTGCCTTCAAAACTGGGCCTGGGCAATCCCTTAAGGCCAGTGGGTCATGAAAGGCTTTGCTCAAGGCTCGACTCATAAGGAATTTCCTTGGAACCGATCTGAGATCTTCAGCCGACAATCGCCACTGCCGTAGTAACTTCAGGCACGGAGCAACATATGCTGGTAGCTGACCACGATGACCCCTGAGATTCTTCACTTGGCCACCTTCTTCCCAAAGTCTTAGAAAAGGCCTAAACCAAGATCTAAATATGCCTACCTATCCAGGAGGTTCCACTGCAAGCATATTACCAATGTTAAACTTGAGAAAAAGCAGCGAAAAGAAAAGAACTGGGTTGACCATACCTAAGCCTCCCTCCCTCCTGGATAGATAGGTGACATTCCTCTTGATGGGGTTCAGTCTGTTCCCCCACAGCATCTGGAAGAACACACTACTGACCCTAGCATAGAGAGACTCTGGCAAGGTGCAGACGAAGCTTACATACAAGAAGATCGGAATCAGGTAAGTCTTTATCAGATCAACCCTTTCCCTCAGAGATAACTTCCATCTCTTCCAGCTGATCACCTTAGTATTGGCAATTTCCAGTCTGCCTTCCCAGTTTTTGAGGCCATAATCGCCGGGTCCGAATTCAATGCCTAGTATCTTAATTTTTTCCTGGGGCACTGGAAAGGTGTCCGGGAGATCAAACCCCTCACCTTCCTTTCCCATCCAGAAAACTTCACTCTTTTCCTGATTGATCTTGGAGCCTGATGCTTCAGAGTAACTTGATGCCAGAGATACCACCTCCTCTGCTTTATCGGTCCCAGTGACAATCACTGACACATCGTCCGCATAGGCAACAACCCTCAAAGGCGGCTCACCCGGGAGCCCCACTGGTACCTCACACAACATGCCGCTCTCTAGCCTCCTGATGAAGGGGTCGATTGCAAACACATAGAGCAGGGGACTCAGGGGACAACCCTGACGCACTCCAGAGCCAACCTCAAAGGACCAAACAAGAGGAAAGCTTTCTGCCCCCTTACACAAGACTTTCAACCAATCGACAAAACCACCCGGCAGACCCTACTTACTAAGGAGCAACCACAGGTACTCATGGTTAACACGATCAAAAGCCTTTGCCTGATCCAATGTCAGCAAATACTTTTTCCCCAGCCTGCAGCCCTGCATCGCTCCAAGGCCTCCCGGACAGCTAAAACCGCTATGAAGGTGCTCCTACCCTTGACCGAACAGTGCTGATGGCGAGAAAGCAAAGACTCTGCTACTGACGATAGGCGCCAGAAAAAAAATCTTTGCCAGCACCTTTGAGAAGGCTGATGGGGTGCAAATTCTCAATTATCGAAGGATCTTTACCTTTTGAAAGAAGAATCACAGCCGAGTGCCTCATGGAAGGGGGAACTACCCATCCGGTCCGGGTGAATTTTTGATGGCAAGCTGTTCATCATTTAGACCTGGAGTAGAGTCAAAAAAGCTTTCCATCTTTTCACGGTCAAGCTCTTTCCTCCCAAGAAGGTCAGCATAAAAGGACCTCCAGGATCCCTGACCTGGACTTTGTCAAGGAACCTGTACTGTCCTTAAGGCCAACGACCGTTTTAACAGCTACACCTTGTTTGCAGTTCTGGTAAGGGTCAGGCGAGTGGTACTTCCCATAGTCCCTTTCCAGAACCAAAGAGACATGCCGTTCATATTGACACTTCCTGAGATGGAGTTTCACTTCGGAGATTGCCCCAGGATCTCCTCCTCTGGAGACAAGAATATCCAGCTTCCTCAGTAAACATTGGTAGGTCATGTATTTATTAAACTGCTTTCTATTGGCTAGGCCCCTGAAGAATCCAGCGATCTTCTTTTTGGTCAGCTCCCACCACTCAGCCTTGCTGCTATAAAAGTCCAGGATGGTCACCTGTGCCTGAAAGAATTCCTCAAAGGATTGTCTAACATGTTCTTCCTTGAGTAGAGTCAATTTCAATCTCCAGATGCCCTTACCCCTCTGAGGGGCATCTGAAGCATTCAGGACCACAGATAGCATACAGTGACTCTACTGCCTGCACCACTGGGGGCGAGAAAGCAGAGGTCTCCGTCAAAAAAAAAACCTATCTATCCTACTCTGACTATTACCTCGATGAAAGGTGAACCCGGTGTCATCCGGGAGGTGCTTAATGTGCACATCCACAAGACCAGCATCCCTAAACATATTATTTAAAAAAAACGCTATCATATCCCAGCCTGTCCTTGAAGTCCTTCCTGTCCTTGGGCCTAGTTACTGTATTAAAGTCACCTCCAAAGACCACTTGCCGGGATGTAAAAAGAAATGGCTTGTAAAAAGGCATTTCCTGTCCCACTTTGTGTGCGGCCCATAAACATTAATTAGGCGCAGGTCCTGCCCTCCCACAAGGACGTCTAAGACCATACATCTCCCAATCTCCACCTCAATAACCCACCGGACAGTTACCATGCCGGTTTTAAACAACACTGCCACACTGCCGTAAGGCTCGGCCGCAGGAGACCAGTAAGATGGGCCATACCTCCACTCTCTCTTGGCCATATGAATATCTGCCAAGGAGGTGAGCCTAGTCTCTTGCAAAAATAAAATTTCAGCATCCAATTGGCTGAACAAAAAGAAGGCCATAGAATGAGCTGTTACTGACTTAATGCTGGCGACATTTATTGTCACCACTTTTAACGGAGGGGGGACCGCCATTTGGGTTATTGGGTGGATTGCTTCTTAGCTCCCCTCTGCTGCTCATCACCAGAAGCCTCTCTCTTTCTTGAAGCCGCCTCAAACTCCATTTCCGAATCAGAACTTCGCTCTGAAGAAGCTCCAGATGAGGAAATATCCCACTTAGAGGACCTATGAGAGTTGGAGACAGGCACTGGAGCCCATTCTGTCCTCACCACCTGTTTCTTCCGTTTCCCAACCTTCCTTCTCTCCTCCAGGTACTACAGGTCAGCTTCAGAGATGCCCTCATCTCTTGCTTTTTTCTTTGAAGTCTTTCCACAAGACTTCTGTACAGAGGAAGAAGTGACCTATTTAGTACTTACTACCACTTCTGGTGGGGGGGTGCTCCCTTTGAGTCAGACTTAGGAGGGGTAGACTCCTGGGGGGTAACTGACTCGGGGGGGCACAGACTTGGAAGGTTCTGACACAAGAGTAGAGGGTACAGTAGGCTGGGGGGACACAGAGACAGATACGGAAGGAGTACTTACAAACACAGGAGGGGTGGCCACAGGAACTGGAGAGGGATCCAGAGCAGGACCTGGGAGTTGGTCACCGCAGAGGAGGATGGTACACCAGGGGACTCACCCTCCATCCTGTCCAGTCTTGACAAGTCATCTATTACCTCCTTCTCCATATTGTGCCAGGCTTCAGGACATCTGCTATAGAGGTGGCAAAGGCGCAGGCACAGATTGCACTTGATCATTTCAGTGCAGTCCTTGGCCATATGACCCTGACCCCGACACACTGAACATATCAAGGCTGAACAGGAGGAGCTCAAATGCCCCTTTTCTCCACAGCGGTGACACAGCTTCGGCTTCACCGTTGACCTCTGAGAAACCGTAACTGGGGCCAGACCTTCCCATTCAGGTCTTGACCTGCACTGAGCCTCATATCGCTCCCAGAAAAGGTCAAGACCCTCTGGCCTGGTGAAGCTAATAGTATAATCCCGTGTCCCAGCTACATGTATTAGGGCATACAGGTCATTTGCCCCAAAACCCATCTCCAAAATCAAATCCACCACCGCACACCGTGCTGGAGGGATTGCACCACCTTCCCATTTGAGAATTACCACATTTCCTCTCGGACCCCCAGCAGAAGCCAGAGACCCAAGAGCAGATCCCGGGGTGCCCAAAATGGTAGGCTGCAGGGGGAAAACCCTCTTGGGAGCGGAGCTACCAGGAGCACAGTGTACCACCTGAGCAAACGTAGGTTTATCAGGGCCAAGGCCCCACACTGATGTCACAGTAGTCTGTACACTATTATTATTATTATTTGCTTGGACTGAGCTGGGACGATTGTCCATCACACTTGCACAATTGCTATCAGTCACACACACGTTCAATTTCCCATCAGGAATAGTCACAGTTGCTGCAATACCAGCTGTCTCCTGATGCTGCACTGTAGAGTCTTCAGCAGCTATGGGGCAAACAGCTTTAGACTCAGCCAAAGGAGGGTTAATAGGCTCTGCTGACACCTGTAGTTTCTTTTCAGAAATGTCATTTTTTTAAATGCAGCTCTTGCTGCGCTGCAGCATTAGCAGGTACAACATTGCTGCAGATAACATTAGCAATTTGAGTGTCACTGGGCACACTTTCAACACTGCTCATGGTGCTAGATGGCACAAAAAAAAGTTTCATCCCCTGCTTGAGGCTTGACATTATCAGGCACATTATCAGTTATGTCCTCATCACCAAACGCCAGCTGATCCCCTCGCATAGGAGACTCCATTACCTGGATGGCCCTGAGCATGCCTCCCGAGTCCTGGGAAGGCATGGGTCTGCTTGCCTCTCCCTGAGGGGGCAGGGGGTCAGAACTGGGGGTCTCCTCCTCCATCTTTGCCATCCTTCCAAACCTTTGCTCATTGCTAGACTTCTCCTTGAAGAGTCCATCTCTGCCTTCCATCATGGACACAATGGTCTGGTGTTCCACCCGGATCTTGGCCAGTTGGATCTCTGGATCCATGGATCCACGTTTCTGGCTATGTAAGCCATCACGCTGCCTTCTCAAATGCCTCAGCTCTGCTCGTAGCTTGTAAAGCTTATCCCTCTCCCTATTTAGGACCTTTATCCCGGCCACCACTCGCTCCCAAATGGCCTCAGAACCTTCATCCTCACCATGGGTAAAGAGATCAGTTTGTACAGTGGCAGGCATGTCACCCGATGGCCCAGGAGATGGCTGAGAGCTTCCAGCAGGAGAGGCCCCGCTGGCCTCCATGGCTTCCCCAGAAAGGGGCCAGGAGAGCTGGGAGAGATTTCACCACCACTCCCCTCTCACACGGATCACCTGCAGCAGCTCCAGAGACCCCTTCCTCCTGACACACCTGTGCTCCAATGATGGGTGGGGCACTATTCCTCCCACTGACACCAATGATGGGGCACTATTCCTCCCATTGACACCAATGCTGGGGCACTATTCCTCCCACTGACACCAATGATAAGGGACTATTCCTTCTACTGACACCAACGATGCAACACTATTCCTCCCACTGACACCAATGATGGGGCACCATTCCTCCCACTGACACCAATGATAGGGCACTCTTATTCCCACTGACACCAATGATGGGGAACTTTTGTTCCAACTGACCCCAATGATGGGGCACTCTTGTTCCCACTGACACCAATGATGGGGCACTATTCCTCCAACTTTAAAGTCTAAAAGACTCTATACTGGCCCTTTATTTAGAAAGTTTGTAGACCCCTAGTCTAGGTTATAAAGGTTGAGAAAGGCTGATCCTGAACAGTGTGTGATAGGGATGAAGGCAGAGACACCTGAAGCACAGTATTGGTGTTTATGGTCACATGAAACTGCTTATTTCTCAGAGAGCTGAATAACCTATATGGCAGTTTTGCTTCTCTGATCCTCAGGACTGCATTGTATGGCACTAAGACAATGATTGCTGAGCTCTCAACATAGCAGGCAAGTCAGAATACGAGGGTGTGGGTATTGATACGCCTGTTATTAGGCCGTGCATGCTCCCTGTTGCAGGTGAAGATTTTGTTATGTTCACAGGAATCAACTTTTTCTTCCTCTTTCGAAGCAGACTATCCTAATACAGAAGGAGCAAGTGGAGTGCTCTTCCCTACATCCCAAGATCCATCTCCTCGTGATCCTCCTGACCCAGACGACTCCTGCAGTGGTCTGCAGTTTCTTGACCTGACTGGCTGGGACAGAATATGGAGCTCTCTGGACCTTGATGTTTCTGGGCAGTCTAGCACACCGTCAGTAACCAAGTCAGGTAAGATGCTGTCTGGAAAGAGGCAGGCTTGCTCTTTGGAAGACTGAAATGAAATCATAGTTCTCTAAATACATCCAGTTAGAAAATACACAATATTACCAAAAGTATTGGGACGCTTGCCTTTACTCCCACATGAACTTAATGGCATCCCAGTCTTTGTCCGTAGGGTTCAATATTCTGGGAAGGCTGTCCACAAGATTTAGGAGTGTGTCTATGGGAATGTTTGACCATTCTTCCAGAAGTGCATTTGTAAGGTCAGGCACTGATGTTGGACGAGAAGGCCTGGCTCACAGTCTCCGCTCTAATTCATTCCAAAGGTTTTCTTTCGTGTTGAGATCAGGACTCTGCAGGCCAGTCAAGTTCCTCCATCCCAAACTCACTCATCCATGTCTTTATGGACCTTGCTTTGTGCACTGGTGCGCAGTCATGTTGGAACAGGAAGGGGCCATCCTTAAACTGTTGCCACAAAGTTGGGAGCATGAAATTGTCCAAAATGTCTTGGTATGCTGACGCCTTTATGCCCCGTACACACGGTCGGACATTGATCGGACATTCCGACAACAAAATCCATGGATTTTTTCCGACGGATGTTGGCTCAAACTTGTCTTGCATACACACGGTCACACAAAGTTGTCGGAAAATCCGATCATTCTGAACGCGGTGACGTAAAACATGTACGTCGGGACTATAAACGGGGCAGTGGCCAATAGCTTTCATCTCTTTATTTATTCTGAGCATGCATGGCATTTTGTGCGTCGGATTTGTGTACACACGATCGGAAATTCCGACAACGGATTTTGTTGTTGCAAAATTTTATAGCCTGCTCTCAAACTTTGTGTGTCGGAAAATCCGATGGAAAATGTGTGATGGAGCCTACACACGGTCGGAATTTCTGACAACAAAGTCCTATCACACATTTTCCGTCTGAAAATCCGACCGTGTGTACGGGGCATTAGAGTTCTCTTCACCGGAGGTAGAGGGCAAAGCCCAACCCCTGAAAAACGACCCCACACCATACTCCCCCCTCCACCAAATGATTTGGATGATAATGGTGTTCTTCCAAACACGGCGAGTCAAGTTAATACCAAAGAGCTAATTTTTGGTACCATCTGACCACAGCACTTTCTCCCAATCCTCTGGATCATTTAGATGTTCATTGGCATGACTGTACATGTGCCTTCTTGAGGAGGGGGACTCGCCGTGTTTGGAGGAAGAAAAATGCTGACTATGACCCTAAGAACACCATCCCTACAGTCAAGCACGGAGGTGGAAACATGATGCTTTGGGGCTGTTTCTCTGCTAAAGGTACAGGCCGACTTTGCCACATTAAGGGGTCCATGGACGGGGCCATGTATTGTAATATCTTGGATGAGAACCTTCTTCCCTCAGCCAGAACACTCAAGATGGGTAATAGATGGGTCTTTCAACATGACAATGACCTAAAAATACCACCAAGGCAACAAGGGAGTGGCTCAAGAAGAAGCACATTAAGGTCATGGAGAGGCCTAGCCAGAAAAGAAGAAACTTTAAGGATTTAGAGAAGATCTGTAAAGAAGAGTGGACCAAAATCCCTCCTGAGATGTGTGCAAACCTGGTCACTAACTACAAGAAATGTCTTACCTTTGTGCTTGCCAACCACGGTTTCTCCAAAAATTCACCATCGGGAGTCCACAAATGTGTTAATATTGTGTAGAAGTTTATTAAAATATAGTTAAAAATAGCTATAGCATAAAGAATAAAAAACATGCTGGCCAGACTCACAGAAATGGCCATCCCTTCCAGCACGAGGACACGGCGGCGATGACGTCAGCACCTAGGCCCCTCCCGACACGTTTCGTGCACAAGGATCCGCCTACGACTGGTTTTCTTGTGTGGTTACGACCTTTTCCCTTCCATGTTGTGTTTTTAGCAGAAGCTGTTTGCAGCACTCTAGAGATTTCACCCCAGAGAGTTCACCCCACTCTACAGATTTCTAGAGTGGGGTGAAATAGATGCAGACATGTGAAGGGCTTTACTGTCCATTGACCCAATTCAGAAACCCAGTGTTGACTTACTAATCTGTAGATAGCCAGTTGTCTGCAAAACTCTCATATACATGTATGGGGCTGACTGCTGGGCATGGCTCCTGTACTTTACAAACCAAAAAATTGGGAGGGGGGGGGAACATATGCATAATTCATCTCGATCTAGGGAAGTGGTTCTCAACCCCTGTCCTCAGGACCCACTAACAGGCCAGATTTTAAGTATTACCTTGGGGACATGCAGACTAGAATACTGCAATTACTCAGCAGCAAATGATATCACCTGTGATGTATTCCAGTTGTCTTGCAAACCTGGCCTGTTAGTGGGTCCTGAGGACAGGAGTTGCGAACCACCGATCTAGGGGCTTTTACCTGGAGTTCTTCTTTAATGTTTAGTTCATATGCTACCAAAAGTGCCAATTTTTGCACACATGGATTTACATTTAATGTGCTGAACAAAATTTGTGCTTTTTCAGCCAAGACTAATTGATGGCCGGTCTTGATGTTGGATGAGAAGACCTGGCCCTCAGTTGATGTTCAAGGTGTTTAGTAGGGTTGAGTTCAGGGCTCTCTGATGGCCTCTCATCCACACCAAACTCATCAAACCATGTCTTTGGAGTTGGCTTTGTACACAGGAGCACAGTCATGCTGGAACAGAAAGGAACCTTTAAGTTACCCCAAGGCTGGAAGTGCACAATTGTCCCAAATGCCTTTATACAGTATGCTGTAGCATCAACAGGACCCTCCACTAGAACTAAGGAGCCCAGGCCAACATTTGTAAAACTGCCCCAGACCATCTCCCTTAAGTTTTACAGTGGGTACTATGGAGTCTGGAAGTTAGTGTAGATGTATCCCTCACTCCCACCCTTTGTAAATTATTCCACAGAATGTATTTTCTCTGCTTCAGAGACCAAGGGCAGTGTGAATTACACTGCTGCAGCCAATGCTTTGCTTTAGGCTTGTGTGCAGCTGCTTGGCCATGGAAATTACGTTCATTTCGTGAAGCTCTGGATGCGTGGTTGTGCTGATGCTTCTACAGTGAACTTAGAACTTGTGAGTGATGCAAAAGAGTATAGACACTTTTATTTTTTATTATACGCTTTAATACTTGACAGCCCTACTGTTTTAGAAGCCACTCCTATAAAAATATCTACTTTATAAGGCTGCCACTATTAGGGGAGATCTATATAGAGGAATCAGGACCCCCTACCTTCTGCTGGTGATCCCTCTAGTGATATAAAGATCTATATAGAGGAATCAGGACCTCCTTCCTCCTGCTGGTGATCCCTCTAGTGATAACTAAAGATATATAAGGGAATCAGGACCACCTTCCTCTTGCTGTGATCCTTCTAGTGATAACTAAAGATAGATAAGGAAATCAGAAACTCCTTCCTCCTGCTGGTGACCCCTCTAGTGATAACTAAAGATCTATATAGAGGCATCAGGACCTCCTTCCTCCTGCTGGTGACCCCTCTAGTGATAACTAAAGATATATAAGGGAATCAGGGCCACCTTCCTTTTGCTGGGATCCCTCTAGTGATAGCTAAAGATCTATATAGAGGCATCGGGACCTCCTTCCTCCTGTTCGTGAATCCGCCAGTGATAACTAAAGATATATAAGGGATCAGGACCTCCTTACTTCTGCTGGTGAACCCTCTAGTGATATAAATATCAATATAGGGGAATCAGGACCTCCTTTCTCCTTCTAGTAATCCTTCTAATGGTGTGTCCCAGTTTATTTTACCATGCAGCCCAAAACATGATTGTCTAGTTTAGGCCCCTTTCACACTTGTGAGACCTGAAAATTGCTCAATTTTACCACAATTTTTGCCGTGATTTCGATGCTAATTTAAGCAATGCCTGTGTAAGCAAGAGGTCTATGGACCTCAAATCGCATCAAAGTCCGACCAAAGTAGTACAGGGACTACTTTGAAGTCGCTGAGACTTGAAGTCGCACAGATATGAACGGTACTCCTTGGAAAACACGGGGAACAACTTGTCATGCGACTTTGCAGTCCCAAGTCACAGGACAGGTCACACAAGTGTGAAATGGGCCTTATTTGGCCATGCATGGTCGTGTTATAGAACATTAACTTGAAAACTAAACACAATTTTTTGATTTTTTTCATCCCTAGTTTTTAACCTACTCAAAAACCCTCCAGCAAATCCACCACCTCTTGGTTCCTGGCCACTGGATCCCATTTGCTCAGACCTGGTAGAGAAATACCCTGCCCTCCTGCTGAATGGCTGTAGATTAGACAACGGTTCGATTTTGGAATCCCGCTCTAGCAGCCCCTCGAGTTCTGATACAAGTGGATTCAGCTCTGCCTCAGATGCCCTTACTGACTTGATTGTAAGTTAACAGCAACTTTCCTTTCCTGATAATGAGCTTTACTCTACAGTATGTTGGCTTCACTCACACTTACACTCACCGGACACTTTATTAGGTACACCTTGCTAGTACCGGGTTGGACCCCCTTTTGCCTTCAGAACTGCCTTTATTCTTGGTGGCAAAAAATTCAACGAGGTGTTGGAAACATTCTTTAGAGATTTTGGTCCATCGTGACATGATAGCATCACACAGTTGCTGCAGATTTGTCGGCTGCACATCCCGTTCCACCACATCCCAAAGGTGCTCTATTGGATGAGATGTGGTGAGTGTGGAGGACATTGGAGTACAGGGACCTCATTGTCCAGTGGTGAGATGATTGGAGCTTTGTGACATGGTGCATTATCCTGCTGGAAGGAGCCATCAGAAGATGGGGACACTGTAGTCATAAAGGGATGGACATGGTCAGCAACAATACTCAGGTAGGCCGTGGTGTTTAACCTCTTGCCGCCGTCATTATACTGTGGCAGGTTGGCTCTCCTGCGCAAACCAGCGTCGGTGTACGTTGGTCTATGCGAGGAGCATAGTGGGCACGCCGCGGGTTCATACCTGCGGGTCCTGCGGACTTGATGTCTGCTGGCGACCCGCGATCGCTATGTACAGAGGAAGAACGGGGAACAGCCTATGTAAACAAGGCGATTCCCCGTTCTGCCTGACACGTCAGAGATCTTCTAATCCCAGTGATCTCTGTCATGTCCCAGTGAGCCCATCCCCCCCTACAGTTAGAATACACCCAGGGAACACAGTTAACCCCTTGATCGGCCCCTAGTTTTAACCCCTTCCCTGCCAGTGTCATTTTTAGCTACCTACCTTATTCTCTGTACAGCGGACACTGTTCAGTTCAATCGCTGGAATTTGGTAGGTAGCTGGTCAGAGCTTTCAATAAAACTCCAGATCAGTGAGTAGCACAAGTATGTCCTTGTTCCAAAGGGTACGTGTCTTCCCAAATATACATGAGCAGGTCTCTATGGTTGGCGTCTCCCCGCTCTGCAGTGCCAGGAGAGCGGAGAGACGCCAACCATAGAGACCCGTTCATGTATTTATTGAAAGCTCTGACCAACTACCTACCTTCATCTCTGTACAGCGGACACTGTTCAGTTCAGTCGCTGGAATTTTTTTGCTGCTGTTCATTAGGCAAACAATAAACTGCAAACTTTTTGTTCCAAGATCTCACTACTGCTTGGTTGGCATCCATCTGCACCCCCACCCCTGGCACAGTTGCCTCACCTATTTTCCTCATGGAATCATTTTACATGAGTAACAACAAATTATGACCATATTTACCTCGATCCTATACCCCTGACGAAGGTGTATAACCAGAAACGCGTCGGGTACCGGGGATTATTATTTACTGGAGAGTATCATTATCTCTGTCATATTTTTCATGTAAACTGTTGTGTTTTGTTTTTGTTTGTTTTTTTCATATGTAGGTATATTTTGTATAAACTTTGATGTTTTTTAATATCGATCATTCCATTTGATCGTTGACTTTTATGTATATCTAAAAAACTATTTTTCGTACTATATAAGTGTTTGTTGCCTTTAAAGTCCCATTGAAGTGGGATTTCTCTTTTCCCTAATCATATCCTAGGAATGTGGCAACTACTATGGTGAAACCCTCTTTTTTTTGCCAAGCAATTTAAAGTGGAGTTCCACCCAAAAAAAAAAAATTTCATTAATGTGCATTTAAAAAACTAAAAAAAAAACATTTGGAGAAATTTTTTTTTTTTTTACTCACCCTTTTTAATGCCTGTTGCTAGGGGGTCCTTCGTAATCTGCCTCCTTCGGCGCCTGGGCTCCTGACGTCACGTCCCTTGGCGCAGGAAGGGAGATCAGCTCTCCCCCCCCTCCCTCTAGGCCAGGGATCTTCAAACTACAGCCCTCCAGCTGTTGCGGAACTACACATCCCATGAGGCATTGTAAAACTCTGAAATACACAGACATGACTAGGCATGATGGGATTTGTAGTTCCTGAACAACTGGAGGGCCATAGTTTGAAGACCCCTGCTCTAGGCAATCATCTGGGACACGTCACAGGTCCCAGATGATTGCTCGGGCCAGTCATGGAGCGCGGCGCGGCTTGCGCATGCGCAGTGGGTGCCCGGCTGTGAAGCCACAGCCGGGTGCCCAGGGTTAAATGCCGCCGCTGCCGAGCGGAGGGGGAGACGAGCGGGGCTTCGATCCCCCCACATCGCTGGACCCTGGACAGGTAATTGTCCGATTATTAAAAGTCAGCAGCTGCAGTATTTGTAGCTGCAGACTTTTTTTTTTTTTAAGCGGAACTCCGCTTTAACAGGTGTACCTATAAAGTGGCTGGTGAGTGTATGTGCATTATGGTTGCCTGTCTTCTACTGAACGAAAATAAATTGCATTTCCAGAAGCAGGATTTCGAAGTATTACAATGTATTCGTTTTGCAATAACCTGTATAAATTGTAAAGTTATCTTTCAATCTGATTTGATTAAGTTCACTAATTTGTCGTGCTTGTGGCTTACTCTAGTCAGGTTTGCGGATTTCTCCTTCTCTACCATTCCAATCTCCGAGAGGTGGCGTATCTCAAGACCCTTTGAGGTTGGGCATTGACTCAAGGCGGGATCCAGACAATGGAGCTTCCCACTTCAGGATGTCCAAGAGATGGCCGGGTCCTTCTGACTGGCCATCCCAGGACCTTTTAGAATCGGCAGACGACCCATTTAGTATTGAAAGGGAAGCTCGGCTGCATAAACAGGCTGCAGGTAAGATATTTGTGAACATTGTCTTCTTTTTTGAAAAGTTGAAGGACACTGGGGAGCCGAAAAAAATCCAGATACCATAGCAGCTGAAACAAAGTGCACATGTGAGATGTATTTATGCTTTCTATTTTACTATACTAACTCTGGGAGCAAGGAACACTAAATCAGAGCAGGCAGGTTTAAAGATAGACAGCTGCCCCTGTTGCTATCCTGTTGGTTGCTTCATGTGGTGGGTAGCCTAACTGACAGTAGGGAGGTTCAAGAGGTAGCACAGAGTGGGAACAAAAAGCCAACTAAGTGCAACATAAAGGGACATCTTTATTGATAATGCCAAATCCACACTACTCATATTTTCATATTTTACTCTAAAGTATTGGGACACCTGCCTTTATACCCTCATGAACTTTAATGGCATCCCAGTCTTAGTCCGTAGGGATCCATATTGAGTTGGCCCACCATTTGCAGCTATAACAGCTTCAATTCTTCTGGGAAGGCCATCCACAAGGTTTAGGAGTGTGTCTATGGGAATGTTTGACCATTCTTCCAGAAGAACATTTGTGAGGTCAGGCACTGATGTTGGACAAGAAAGCCTGGCTCACATTCTCCGCTCTAATTCATCCCAAAGGTGTTCTTTCGGGTTTAGGTCAGGACTCTGTGCAGGCCAGTCAAATTCCTCCACCCCAAACTCACTCATCCATGTCTTTATGGACCTTGCTTTGTGCACTGGTGCGCAGTCATGTTGGAACAGGAAGGGGCCATCCCCAAACTGTTCCCACAAAGTTGGGAGCATGAAATTGTCCAAAATGTCTTGGTATTCTGACTCCTTAGGAGTCCCTTCACTGGAACTAAGGAGCCAAGCTCAACCTCTGGAAAACAACCATAACCCCCCCTCCACCTAAAAAGGTCAGTCAAGTTCCTCCACCCCAAACTTGCTCATCCATGTCTTTATGGACCTTGCTTTGTGCACTGGTCCAAATGATTTGGTGGAGGGGGGATTATGGTGTGGGGTTGTTTTTCAGGGGTTGGGCTTGGCCCCTTAGTTCCAATGAAGGGAACTCTTAAGTCATCTACATACCAAGACATTTTGGACAATTTCATGCTCCCAACTTTGTGGGAACAGTTTGGGGATGACCCCTCCCTGTTCCAACATGACTGCGCACCAGTGCACAAAACAAGGTCCATAGAGACAGGGATGATTGAGTTTGGGGTGGAGGAACTTGACTGGCCTGCACAGAGTCCTGACCTCAACCCGATAGAACACACCTTTGGGATGAATTCGAGCGGAGACTGCGAGCCAGGCCTTCTCATCCAACATCAGTGCCTGACCTCAAAAATGCGCTTCTGGAAGAATGGTTAAACCTTCCCATAGACACACTCCTAAACCTTGTGGACATCCTACCCAGAAGAGTTGAAGCTGTTATAGCGACAAAGGGTGGGCCAACTCAATAGTTGGTGGGCCAACTCAACTAATGCCCCGTACACACGTTCGGACATTCCGACAACAAAATCCTAGGATTTTTTCCGACAGATGTTGGCTCAAACTTATCTTACATACACATGGTCACACAAAGTTGTCGGAAAATCCGATCATTCTGAACGCGGTGACATAAAACACGTACGTCGGGACTATAAACGGGGCAGTAGCCAATAGCTTTCCTCTCTTTATTTATTCTGAGCATGCGTGGCACTTTGTGCGTCGGATTTGTGTACACACGATCGGAAATTCCGACAACGGATTTTGTTGTCGGAAAATTTTATAGCCTGCTCTCAAACTTTGTGTGTCGGAAAATGTGTGATGGAGCCCACACACGGTCGGAATTTCCGACAACAAGGTCCTATCACACATTTTCCGTCGGAAAATCCGACCGTGTGTACGGGGCATAAGACTGGGATGCCATTACAGTTCACGTCTGTGTAAAGGCAGGCCGTCCCAATACTTTTGCCAATATAGTGTATATTTCAAGTAGCCACGAATGATGAAGGCTTGGATTTATAGAGGGTATGGAGGAGAGCCACGGAGAGTGATTATGGATGTTCCCCACTGAGATAAGCAATATGGCAGAATATCAGAAATATAGATATAGGATGATTAGCACTCTTGTCATGTTCCTGTTCTAAGGAAATTAATCTTTATCCACACACATAATGTATGTAAAAATTCAAGAGCTTGGTACTGAATGTTGCCATATAAATGTCCTACAAAAGTTTAAAGCGGGAGTTAATATTGCCATAACGCATTTTTTTTTCATTAATAGCTTTGAATGAAGCATCTTACACATGGAGTGGTCAGCTACCTCCTCGCAACAAGAATCAGGTTTATTCCTGCAAGGTGTTTCTTGGTGGCCTTCCCTGGGATGCCACAGAGGGTGAGTAGACCAGATGAAAACAGTCTGAAAACAGTTACAAGGTCAGGGCGGGTAAGAAAGAAGCGCAATAGACAGTTCCAGGGTCAGGGCAGGCAGCAAGCCAAGCATAGTTCAGTAAGCAGTCCAAGGTCAGGCGGCAATCCAAAGAGTAGTCAGTGCGGGAGGCTATGGTTGGCAGCAAGGGGATCTAGGTCAGGCAAGCAAACAGGGACGATACAGAAGAACAAATTGACTCCTGCGCACAAGTGGTCGACCAGATAGATAGAAGAACAACACAGGCCTTGCTGCCCTCAAGGATGGGGAGTCCTACCAGACAAGGAAATAAAAAGAAAGAGGGGCGCACCAGCCATGTGCATTATCTTTTGTAAAACATTTATTAAAATAAAATGATAAAGGAATTACTCACAAGCAGTAGTAAAATCTGGTGTCATAGACTCGAACGACAACAAGCAGCTTGGTGAGGATGATGAGCGAAGCCTACCAAAGGTCTTAGAGGAATATGTAAGCTTCACTACTAGCTGACGCGTTTCGAAGGGCACGTCCCTTCTTCATCAGAGCACAGCAGTGAGTCCTCCTTCGACACTCCCTGTATATATATACTCATCATCCTCACCAAGCTGCTTGTTGTCGTTCGAGTCTATGACACCAGATTTTACTACTGCTTGTGAGTAATTCCTTTATCATTTTATTTTAATAAATGTTTTACAAGCAAACAGGGAATCGGGAACCCGATGCTATCACAAGCACTTCAATACAGGGCACATTCACCGCCTTCCTGCCCAGGCCAATTTTTTTTTTTTTTTTTACACACAAATAGAGCTTTCTTTTGGTTGTATTTAATCACCACTGGGTTTTTTATTTTTTTTACAAATAAAGGAAAAAAATCTTTCTTCGTAAATTTAGGCCAAAATATATTCTGCTCCATTTCTTTGGTGACAAAAAGCCCAAATCAGTGTTTATTATTTAGTCTGTAGGAAAGTTTTATAGCGTCCACAAACTGTGGTACATATCTGAAAATCGATCAGTCCCGATGTACTGATGTGTCTATGTCATTTCTTGAGGGACGAAAAATGTAAGGGCAGTACAAATATCCCCCCCCAAATGACCTTTCTTCGAAAAGTAGACAGTCCAAGGTATTTAGTAAGAGGCATGGCAAGTTTTTTGAAGTCGGAATTTTTTGTCACGATTTTTTTTTGAAAAATGAAGAATTTAAAAAAAAAAATGTTTTTCTCAAATGTCTTTTTCCCATACGGTCATCAGTGCAGTGCAGCGTTATAATATAACTGGTGTGGTGGTGGTCAGGGACACTGGTGACAGCATTTTTTTTTTTCGTTTTTTTTACGATTATGTATTTTTTTTAACAAACTGTGACCAGAGCAATACAGTGTTACCATAGTAACACTTTACTGCTCTGGGGAAGTGATCAGATCAATTTGTTTTACACTTTATTATTGCTTATACCAATGAATCTCATTGGTACAGTATAAGCCAGTGGTTCTCAATCTCAGTTCTCAAGTACCCCCAAAAGGCCATGTTTTCGGAATTTCTCTTAGGTAAAATACCGTATATACTCGAGTATAAGCCGACCCGAATATAAGCCGAGGCACCTAATTTTACCACAAAAAACTGGGAAAACTTATTGACTTGAGTATAAGCCTAGGGTGAGAAATGCGCAGAAAAGAGGGTCAACAATGCCCATTTGCAGCCTCTCTGTGCCCATTTGCAGCCATAGGTCCCCCGAACTTCAAACTCAGTAGTTAAGGGTTCCTAGATGCCCCCTAGCTGCAGCCAAAATTTGGGGTCTGTGGACCCAAAGGGTCCCGAAATGACATTGCTGCAGATGGACACAGTTGACTGATTTTGGGGCCCCATATCTCAGGGCTATTTGGTGCTAGAAACCTCAAATTTGGTATGAAAACCCAGTCTAATTAGCACTACAACATATCCAAAACTAGGGTTCCTAGCAATAAGTGGCCCCGAGATACAGGGCCCCAAATTCAGTTCGGAAAATGTCAAGCACTTTTCTGCAGCAGAGAATGACATTTTCCGAACCGATTTTGGGGCCCCGTATCTCAGGGCCACTTGTTGCTAGGAACCCCAGCTTTGGATATGTTGTAGTGCTAGTGCCACTGTGTTTGCACACAATTTGGAGTTCTTAGCACCAAGTGGCCCCCGAGATACGGGCCCCAAAAACGGTTCGGAAAATGTCATTCTCTGCTGCAGAAAAGTGCTTCACTCGAGTATAAGCCGAGGGGGACATTTTCAAAACAAAAAAATGTGCTGAAAAACTCCCCCACCATAATCCCCCCTCCACCAAAAGCTTATACTCGAGTATATACGGTAGCTGTCCAAAATACAAAGCCATTGACTCTGATTCAAAGCAGCTGTGCAAGATTAAGGAAAAACTGCAAAAATGGCCTGTTGGAGGTACTTGAGTACTGAGGTTGAGAACCGCTGGTATAAGCAACCATTTTTATGGAATAAAACCGATGTATTCAGTGAGTATTGTTGTGATTAGCTGTGATTGGCCATAGCTAATCACATCCCAGTCTGCTGCATGCTCTGGTTCAGTTTTGTTGCGCAATATTCATCCCACCACAGGGGGGCACTGAGGCTGAATTTTCATGCTGTGGACTTGCAGAGCTCTTGCTGTAGACTCGCCACTGCAACTTTGCCCTTGCTAGAGACTTGCCACGCATATTCGCTACAAATTGGAAAAGTGTCTAGAGTGACTAGAACTTCGAGTGCTTTGCAAGTGTACAACTTGGCAGTGAAAATGTGCAGCACGTTAACAGACTTACAATTCAACACTGCCGCAACATTTGTGGCAAATTATCCTTCCTATCTGGGATGTACAGATGGGCTGTCATTGGCCCTGTCTGTCCTATGTGATCATTGTGAAGGATCACAGCTAGCAACACAATTGTACACAATGGGTGGCATGAAAGGAAGCCATCCATTTTTTTACAACTGTCATGTGATCTGCTGTGGTTGGTTACAGCGATTACATGATACTGGCAGCAGGCCGGTACAGTGATCTGTCATCGGCGGTGTCCGGTGGACACCGCCGGTGATAGCGCACGGCCGTGTACAAGGCACTTTTGCAGGAGGATATCATATGATGTCCACTTGGAATGATGAACGTGGTTAAATAAGGTGCCTCCTGTGCCGAGGACCAAATCTTGCTGGGGGGGGTTGTGCTGCCAGACTCGTTACCCTGCTGCTGATGGGAACAACTAGAAGGCTGAGAAGACTCGATTCCGTGCTACTAATGGGAGCAAATAGGAGTCTGGGAAGTCTTGTTATCCCGTCGTTGATGGGAGAAGCAGCTGGGAGAATGAGAAGACTCCTTACCCCGCTGTTGATGGGAGCAGCTGGGAGAATGAGAAGACTCCCTACCCCGCTGTTGATGGGAGCAGCTAGGAGAATGAGAAGACTCCTTACCCCGCTGTTGATGGGAGCAGCTGGGAGAATGAGAAGACTCCTTACCCCGCTGTTGATGGGAGCAGCTAGGAGAATGAGAAGACTCCTTACCCCGCTGTTGATGGGAGCAGCTGGGAGAATGAGAAGACTCCTTACCCCGCTGTTGATGGGAGCAGCTGGGAGAATGAGAAGACTCCTTACCCCGCTGTTGATGGGAGCAGCTAGGAGAATGAGAAGACTCCTTACCCCGCTGTTGATGGGAGCAGCTGGGAGAATGAGAAGACTCCCTACCCCGCTGTTGATGGGAGCAGCTGGGAGAATGAGAAGACTCCCTACCCCGCTGTTGATGGGAGCAGCTGGGAGAATGAGAAGACTCCCTACCCCGCTGTTGATGGGAGCAGCTAGGAGAATGAGAAGACTCCTTACCCCGCTGTTGATGGGAGCAGCTGGGAGAATGAGAAGACTCCCTACCCCGCTGTTGATGGGAGCAGCTGGGAGAATGAGAAGACTCCTTACCCCGCTGTTGATGGGAGCAGCTAGGAGAATGAGAAGACTCCTTACCTGGCTGCTGATGGGAGCAGCTAGGAGTCTGGTGGTGGAAGCAGCTGGAAAGCTGCCTAACAACCTTACTCTAAAAGCTAATTATTAATTGGGGTAGTTGCCTTTTTTGCTTAACATTATAAAAAGCCTTTCCTGAGATGCTAGCCCTTCTTTCAAGCCCAGATAGAAGATGATGTCCTTTAATTTCTTATATTGTGTATCATACTTTGCCTTTCTTGCTTTGCAGCATCCCTGATAAAAGCATTCCGTGCGTTTGGTGCACTGACTGTTGAGTGGCCTGGTAAGCAGGAACTTCATCCAGGTTGTCCTCCTACAGGTAATATGTCTAAAGGTAATGCTAGAGTGGTAGGAGATTACTTTGATCTGAACACTTTTTGATGATGCCCAACAAGCCACCCCTGGACCTTCTGGGGCATGGAGATGGGATTACAACAAGGCTTTCAATATTACCCAGCTATGTCCAGCAGCTACACAATATTACCAAAAGTATTGGGACACCTGCCTTTTCACGCACATGAACTTTAATGGTCTTAGTCTTAGTCCGTAGGGTTCAATATTGAGTTGGCCCACCCTTTGCAGCTATAACAGCTTCAACTCTTCTGGGAAGGCTGTCCACAAGGTTTAGGAGTGTGTCTATGGGAATATTTGACCATTCTTCCAGAAGCGCATTTGTGAGGTCAGGCACTGATGTTGGATGAGAAGGCCTGGCTCGCAGTCTCCGCTCTAATTCATCCCAAAGATGGTTCTATCAGGTTGAGGTCAGGACTCTGAGTCAAGTTCTCCACTTAAACTCGCTCCTCCATGTCTTTATGGACCTTGCTTTGTGCACTGGTGCGCAGACATGTTTGAACAGGAAGGGGCCATCCCCAAACTGTTCCCACGTTCAGTGTAGTTCATGTGCGTGTAGAGGCAGGAGTCCCAATACTTGTGGTAATATGGTGTATGTAATAGTGTGACTCTAGCTATCCGTTAGCCAGTCTATATTCTTCAGTATTAAAAGAGTACATGATTGAATTTATCTTTTGGCTGACCATCCATGGCTTAGCCACTTGGGTAAGAATTTGAATCCAATGGCACTGTTAAAATATTTGAAAGTAACCTTTAACCTCTTTGGAGTGCACAGATTCTCTTCTCAACCTCTTGCAAAGACTGGATATGCTACAAATGGGTTATGTTATAGGTCAAATATTGAAGCCAGAATTTTATGTAGACGTTTGCAATCTTTTCATGATGGTGTGGACTTGGTATGCTTTCTGATTTTGCTATCAGCTGCAAAAACTGGTTGACTTTTTAGGGCATATACGTCAGTTTTGCTGCAGATTGTAAATATTGTGGTATTGAAGGATTAGCTCTAATGCCCTCATTCCAGCATCCTTGAAAAGCCACATACAGTGCCTTGAAAAAGTATTCATACCCCTTGAAATGTTTCCGCATTTTGTCATGTTACGAACAAAAATGTAAATGTATTTTATTAGATATGTGATAGACCAACACAAAGTGGCACATAACAGTGAAGTGGAAGGAAAATGATAAATGGTTTTCAATTTTTTTTACAAATAAATATTTGAAAAGTGTGGTGTGCATTTGTATTCAGCCCTCTTTACTCTGATACCTCTAACTAAAACCTAGTAGAACCAATTGCCTTCAGAGGTCACCTAATTAGTAAATAAAGTCCAGCTGTGTGTAATTTAATCTCAGTATAAATACAACTGTTCTGTGAAGCCCTCAGAGGTTTGTTAGAGAACCTTAGTGAACAAACAGCTTTATGAAGGCCAAGGAAAACACCAGACAGGTCAGGGATAAAGTTGTGGAGAAGATTAAAGCAGGATTAGGCTATAAAAAATATCCCAAGCTTTGAACATCTCACGGAGCTCTGTTCAATCCATCATCGGAAAATGGAAAGAGTATGGCACAACTGCAAACCTACCAAGACATGGCCGTCCACCTAAACTGACAGGCCAGGCAAGGAGAGCATTATTCAAAGAAGCAGCCAAGAGGTCCATGGTAACTCTGGAGGAGCTGCAGAGATCCACAGCTCAGGTGGGAGAATCTGTCCACCGGACAACTATTAGTCGTGTTCTCCACAAATCTGAAAGAGTGGCAAGAAGAAAGCCATTGTTGAAAGAAAGCCATAAGAAGTCCCTCCCAGTGATTCATCTCCTGATTTTGGGTCTCCTTGAGCTCCTCCCCTGCACTGTACTGGCTGTCAGCTCATCAGCTGACTTTCTGCTTCAGTGAAGGGGAGGAGGCTTTATCCACCATGCAGGCTCTGCCCCTGTGTTTCTCCCGGAGAGACAGAGCACCGGACGGTGCGACGGATGACGTCACCAGACAGATTCAACTGGGTCGCAGCGTTACAATGGAATGGTTTAGATCAAAGCATATTCATGTGTTAGAATAGCCCAGTCAAAGTCCAGACCTAAATCCAATTGAGAATCTGTGGCAAGACTTGAAAATTGCTGTTCACAGACGCTCTCCATCCAATCTGAGAGAACTTGAGATATTTTACAAAGAAAAATGAACAAAAATATCACTCTCTAGATATGCAAAGCTGGTAGAGACATCCCCAAAAAAGACTTGCAGCTGTAATTGCAGTGAAAGGCGGTTCCACAAAGTATTGACTCTGGGGGGCGCAATACAAATATACACCACACTTTTCACATATTTATTTGTAAAAAATGTTAAAAACCATTTATCATTTTCTTTCTACTTTCACAATTATGTGCCACTTTGTGTTGGTCTTTCACATAAAATCCCAATAAAATACATTTAATGTTTTTGGCTGTAACATGATAAGATGAGGAAAATTTCAAGGGGTATGAATAATTTATCGAGGCGCTGTACTTTTCCCAGCTCCAAAGAATAGTTTAGAAATGTTCCTAAAGCATTTTAAAACAAAAATATATCATACTGCAGCGTATCAATTTTTAGATGTGGTGGCTGCGTCTATTTTCTTTTTTTAGGTTTTTTCTCTTTACTTTCACCTGTTGATCCAGTCACTGTCTGCTATTTGTCAACTTCTTTCAACAGACCAAGCTGTCCAGCAAAAGTGTCAGTGAGAGGGTTGAGAGAGTGGGGGCATGCTTTAGAAGACATCCATAGACTGAGGACATGCATTAAAAGACATCCATAGACTGGGGACATGCTTTAGAAGACATCTATAGACTGGTGACATGCATTATAAGACATCTATAGACTGGGTACATGCATTAGAAGACATCTATAGACTGGGGACATGCTTTAGAAGACATCTATAGACTGGGGAGATGCATTAGAAGACATCTATAGACTGGGGAGATGCATTACAAGACAGCCATAGACTGGAGATATTTTTAAGAAGACATCAATAAACTGGGGCATGCTTCAGAAGACACTCATTGACTGGGGACATGCATTAGAAGCCATCTATAGACTGGATATATTTTTAAGAAGACATCCATAAACTGGGGCATGCTTCAGAAGACACACATTGACTGGGGACATGCATTAGAAGACATCTATAGACTGGGGACATGCATTAGAAGACATCTATAGACTGGGAACATGCATTAGAAGACATCTATAGACTAGAGATATTTTTAAGAAGACATCCATAATCTGGGGCATGCATTAAAAGACATCAGTAGACTGGGGACATGCATTAGAAGACATCTGTAGACTGGGGACATGCAATAGAAGACATCTATAGACTGGGGACATGCATTAGTAGACATCTATAGACGGGGGACATGCATTGGAAGACATCCATAAACTGGGGCATGCTTTAGAAGACATTCATTGACTGGGGACATGCATTAGAAGACATCTAAAGACTGGGGACATGCATTAGAAGACATCTATAGACTGGGGACATGCATTAGAAGCCATCTATAGACTGGAGATATTTTTAAGAAGACATCCATAAACTGGGGCATGCTTTAGAAGACACTCATTGACTGGGGACATGCATTAGAAGACATCTATAGACTGGGGACATGCATTAGAAGACATCTATAGACTGGGAACATGCATTAGAAGACATCTATAGACTAGAGATATTTTTAAGAAGACATCCATAATCTGGGGCATGCATTAAAAGACATCAGTAGACTGGGGACATGCATTAGAAGACATCTGTAGACTGGGAACATGCATTAGAAGAGATCTATAGACTGGGGACATGCATTGGAAGACATCTATAGACTGGGGAGATGCAATAGAAGACATCTATAGACTGGGGACATGCATTAGAAGACATCTATAGACTGGGGACATGCATTAGAAGACATCTATAGACTGGGGACATGCATTAGAAGACATCTATAGACTGGGGACATGCATTAGAAGACATCTATAGACTGGGGACATGCATTGGAAGACATCTATAGACTGGGGACATGCATTAGAAGACATCTATAGACTGGGGACATGCAATAGAAGACATCTATAGACTGGGGACATGCATTAGAAGACATAGACTGGGGACATGCAATAGAAGACATCTATAGACTGGGGACATGCATTAGAAGACATCTATAGACTGGGGACATGCATTAGAAGACATCTATAGACTGAAGTTATTTTTAAGAAGACATCCATAAACTGGGGCATGCTTTAGAAGACATTCATTGACTTGAGGACATGCATCAGAAGACATCTATAGACTGGGGATATGCATTAGAAGACATCTATAGACTGGGGACATGCATTAGAAGACATCTATAGACTGGGGATATGCATTAGAAGACATCTATAGACTGGGGACATGCAATAGAAGACATCTATTGACTGGGGACATGCATTAGAAGACATCTGTAGACTGGGAACATGCATTAGAAGACATCTATAGACTGGGGACATGCATTAGAAGACATCTATAGACTGGGGAGATGCAATAGAAGACATCTATAGACTGGGGACATGCATTAGAAGACATCTATAGACTGGGGACATGCATTAGAAGACATCTATAGACTGGGGACATGCATTAGAAGACATCTATAGACTGGGGACATGCATTAGAAGACATCTATAGACTGGGGACATGCATTAGAAGACATCTATAGACTGGGGACATGCATTAGAAGACATCTATAGACTGGGGACATGCAATAGAAGACATCTATAGACTGGGGACATGCATTAGAAGACATAGACTGGGGACATGCAATAGAAGACATCTATAGACTGGGGACATGCATTAGAAGACATCTATAGACTGGGGACATGCATTAGAAGACATCTATAGACTGAAGTTATTTTTAAGAAGACATCCATAAACTGGGGCATGCTTTAGAAGACATTCATTGACTTGAGGACATGCATCAGAAGACATCTATAGACTGGGGATATGCATTAGAAGACATCTATAGACTGGGGACATGCATTAGAAGACATCTATAGACTGGGGATATGCATTAGAAGACATCTATAGACTGGAGACATGCAATAGAAGACATCTATTGACTGGGGACATGCATTAGAAGACATCTATAGACTGGGGACATGCAATAGAAGACATCTATTGACTGGGGACATGCATTAGAAGACATCTATAGACTGGGGACATGCATTAGAAGACATCCATAGACTGGAGATATTTTTAAGAAGACATCCATAAACTGGGGCATGCTTTAGAAGACATTTGTTGACTGGGGACATGCATTAGAAGACATCTATAGACTGGGGAGATGCATTAGAAGACATCTATAGACTGGGGACATGCATTAGAAGACATCTATAGACTGGGGACATGCATTAGAAGACATCTATATTCAAAGCGGAGTTCCACCCACAAAGTGGAACTTCCGCTCATCTGATTCCCCCCCCTCCGGTGCCACAATTGGCACCTTTCAGGGAGAGGGGGTACAGATACCTGTCTAATACAGGTATTTGCACCCACTTCCTGGAATAGTCACGCCCCTTCCCGCGCAAACACCGCCCCCCCGCTGTCTCCTGGGAAACACACAGGTCCCAGGAGATAGCGGGGACCACTTAGGATGCGCATTGCTTCACTTCCTGATCCCCTCACAGAGAATGGCGGCGGTAGCCGCCGAGAGCCGAGCGATTGATCGGCTTTGGCTGCCGACATCGCTGGACTCCAGGACAGGTAAGTGTCCATTTATTAAAAGTCAGCTGCTGCAGTATTGGTAGTTGCTGGCTTTTAATAATTTTTTTTTTTAGGTGGACTCCCTTTTTAAGGTGACATCCATAGATTGGGGACATGCTTTAGGAACATCCATAGAGAGGAGACATGTTTCAGAAGACAGTCATAAATTGAATAAACACGCAGACTACTGTTTATGGGGGCCCCGAGGGCTACACAACAGCTGTGCTGTCTTAGATTCGTATCTCTTAATATTTTAGGCTTCGTTTATCTGGTATTTGAGTCGGAGAAGTCGGTGCGAGCACTACTTCAAGCCTGCACCCAAAATTTGCAAAGACGAAGTGAGCTGTGTGAACACTACTACAGGATGTCAAGCCGCCGAATGCGCAGCAAGAAGGTAACAGCCTCTCACAGTTCAGTGTGGCAGAAATATTTTTTTTTTTTTTTTTTTTTACATTTTTATTGAGCACCAGTTTTGTTCAGACTTTCTTTCTGTGTCCTCTAGGTGCAAGTCATACCTTGGGTGCTGGCAGACAGCAACTTTGTGCTCAATCCATCGAATCGTGTGGATCGCACTAAGACTGTGTTTGTTGGTGCGTTGCATGGCATGCTAAGTGCTGAAGCCCTCGCCACAATAATGAACGACCTTTTCGGTGGAGTGGTTTACGCCGGCATTGATACCGATAAGCACAAGTACCCGATTGGTGAGCAGCATTTTTTTATTTAACGTATTTTTTTTGGCGTACTAAAAAAAGGACGCCGTGCGGTATTTACTTTGCGTGCTGCAACACAAACCGCCGCAACGTCGCTGGGGTGAATAGCACTGAATGAAATGCCACTTGTGATATTTTAAACAAGTTCTAACAACAAAAAAAAAAGAAAGGAAAAAGCGTGATGCACCTGGATCGGCACATCGGCTCTGTTCTTCCCAGCGCATGCAATCAATCGCGTGTTCAGCCCTATTTGTACTGTGTCCTTGTTGCAAACAGATTTGGGCTGAGGGTTCAACTTTATTATCTATATACATGTGATGTGTGTTTATTACATTTATTTCGCTCAGGTTCTGGACGTGTCATTTTCAGCAACCAGCGCAGTTACCTCAAGGCGGTGAGCGCGGCTTTTGTGGAAATAAAAACCTCCAAATTCACCAAGAAGGTAAGTGACTCACATCCAAGGAAGGTGCTCTGAGAGGCTGCTTAAACCTTCTGTTTTCAAATATGCTGAAAGCAGATCTTCACCCCCAATTGGATGTTGCCACCCCCCCCCATCCCTATCCCCCTCCACTATGCAAAATAGGCTTTTTTTTTTTTAACCACTTCAGCCCCTTCCTGACCAGGCTTTTTTTTGCGACACAGCACTGCGTTACTTTAACTGACAATTATGACGCTGTACCCAAATAAAATGTACGTCCTTTTCCCCCACAAATAGAGCTTTCTTTTGGTGGTATTTGATCACCTCTGCCATTTTTATTTTTTGCACTATAAACAAAAAAAAAAGACCGACAATTTTAGGGGAAAAAAAATATTTTTTACTTTCTGCTATAAAAAAATATCCAATAAAAAAAATGAAAAAATCAAATTTCTTCATCAATTTAGGCCAATATGTATTCTGCTACATATTTTTGGTAGCCCCCCCCCCCCCCCAAAAAAATGGACCCTCTGAAAGGACCCTTACACTCATTAGGGATAGAAAGTAAAAAATCGCGCTACCCGTAGAGAAGTAACCAAGGACTATATAGTTGATAATATATAAATCCAAAATCAATATGCAATAATATGTGAAATAAATCAACAGTGCAAACAAATAATATATAAATACCTAAAAATAAATTGATGTTAAGCATCAAAAAAATCATTGACAATTGATAGATTAAGTAACGAATGATGAATGAAAAACACTAGGTGCACGCATAAAAAACATAAGTGAACAGTATAATATGGTATATACCAGTGAATGGTGAAAAATAGTCCGTAAAGATGAACAAACTGTTGTCTTCAAGTGTTATGTGAAATCCACCACCAATATCAGCAGAAATGTGCCCTTACCAAGACACCATGATCCCCCATCACAGAGGATCAGGGAAAGCGTGTGTGATACCATAGACCGGCTCCATGGGGACAGCAGGCAATGTTCAGATACTGGAAGGTCACCTCACAACAGCTCAGATCAGCGTGTAGATGTCATGGTGCATGGAAGAAATAAATGCTCCAATAGTGTAAAACCAACGACAATTTATTAATAAAAAAAGTAATGCACTTACAAGATGGTAGAAAAAAAGAATCAGAAAGTCCGTTGCGCCGGCCAGAAAAAGGAAAAAAGCCCCAAGGATATTGCGGATACAGAGAAAAAGTTGCGCCGGCCGGAGCTCAAACAGACAGCCCATTCCAACTGGATACACGAATGGAGTACGAGGTGACGTCAGCGCGTCGCTCCGCCCTAAGCGTTTCTTAATAACGTACGTTGTCCAGGGACTCATTAGGGACACATTTAACCCTTTGATTTCCCTAGATCACAGGTGGCAAACACAAGGCCCGTGGGCCAAATCCGGCCCGCCAGGCCTTGTCATGTGGCCCGCGCAGCATTTGCCGGCCGCCACCAAATGTTTTTCCCACTGCCTGTCGCCCAGACATGATTAAACATCCTTCTCCTTAGTCCTGCAAGCGGCGCCGGCTTTGTGCGAGCGCATGCGCGGCCGGCCGCCTCCTAGGGTAAACATTTCCTGTTCTTCTCCTCTGTCCATCCAGCAGCGCCGGTGCGCTAAGTGGTCGGCCTGGCATAGCTGTCAGCGGCGGAGGTTCCTGTCAGCTTTGATGGCAATGGGTTTTTTTTTACAATCCAGTGGGCTGCATCCTGTGTTCAGGCCTTTTGAGGACTTGCTATACAGGGAGGTACCAGAGCTGGGGAAGGTAGGAGAGAGTACAGATGTAAGAATTTTTTTTTTGGGGGGGGGGGGGGGGGTGAGGGCTGTGGAGATTGATGTGTGGGGGGTGCAGAGGTCAGAACCTAGGAGGAGGGGTGAGAATGACATGTTGCACCCTGTACGTAACACACTCCTGCACCTTGTTTTTGATGGTGTTTGGTCTGAGCAGTCTCCAATACTGTTTCTTGTGGATGATACCAGCATGTGAACCTCCTTTTTGGAAAAAATGCTGTTTTTTTATTTTCCCTGCATGTCCTCTTCAGATCTACAGCGACTGCACTTCCAATTGCACTTTGTAGTGCAAAGTGGATTTGCCTTTAGTAAATAAACCCCATTGGTATCTGTGCCAATCCCCAGCATTTGAACGAGTACTTCCCGGCAGGAGGCCGGTACAGCTGGCCCTGTTGTACTGGGCCCGGCGTCCTCAGCGTAGCAGGGGGGCCGGGCAGCCTCACAGATGATCGGGCAGTTACAAGCACCGATCTCCCTGTATAGCTTTCAGTAAAGCAGCTGACAGCTGCTTCTCCTCCTCCCCCCCCCCCCGGGGCTGTCAGCTACTTTAAAGAGGAAGTAAACCCTGATGGGTTTTACTTCCTCTTTGTTTCCCTGAAAAGGTAAAGCATAATTGGCAACTATGCATCGCATAGTAGCCCTATTATGTGTCACTTACCTGAAACCGAAGCCTGCAATGTCACCGCTGTTCCACGAAGCGTCCATCTTCCTTCCAGGTATTGCGGCGCATGGGAGCTGCAAGTCACGGCACGCTCTCCTTTAGAAACGGCACAATTGCCGTTCCTAAGGTGCGCCTGCACCCAGTCTAAGGCGCATGCGCCGTAGACATCGGCGCCCATCTCTTTTGTAAATATCTCCTAAACCATGTAGGTTTGGGAGATATTTTGAGCACCTACAGGTAAGCCTTAATCTAGGCTTACCTGTAGGTAAAAGTGGTTGTAACTGGTTTACAACCACTTTAATGAAAGCTATACAGGGAGATCGGTGCTTGTAACTACCCCCACCGCCGCACCGATTATCCCCAACTGCCCCGTGTCCTCCCCTGGCTCTCCGGGTCCTCCTCCAGTCCCCCCCTCGTCCCAGATCTGTCAGAATGGAGAGCGGAGGAAGGAGACAGTAAATATGTAATTTACCGGCTCCTTCCTTTTGTAGTAAATAAATATTTAAAGGTTAAATTGTAAAAATAATTAAAAAACCACTGACAGTCCCCCCTAAAAGAAAGCATTGTAAAAAAAAAAAATAACAAAAGAAATAAGATGTAAAAAAATAATCAAAAAGATTTATTTTGAAAAAATAAAATAAACCACTGACACAGTCAACGCCTCATCAGTGCCACCTGTCATTGCCCATCAGTGCTACATGTTAGGGCCTCCCCATTAGTGCTGCATATTAGTGCCTCTGTCACATGACATTTAAAAAAAAGGATTGGTAATCGGTATCGGCAGGTACTTGCAAAAAAAGTATTGGTACTTGTACTCCGTCTTAAAAAAGTGGTATCGGTGCAACCGTATTTTAAATATTACTGGGCCACCTATAAATGGCTGTCTTCATCCTCTCGGAAAAGACTGAGGTGGTCAGAGGAGCAGGTGATGAAGATTCTGGAGTTTGTCTAGAGTAGCGTTGCTTTGTATGTCAAGTCTTTGAAATCAGTACAGTGCCGTTCAGTTGCCATCCTTTTCTCTTTTCAGATTCAGATTGACCCGTACCTGGAAGAGTCAATGTGTCAGGTGTGCAATTTACAGTTCGGTCCGTTTTTCTGCAGAGAGAAGGTAATTGTCAATCCGCTGGATCTCAGTGTTGGTTCATCTTTTCTTATTAGTGCAAGGAGTTCAGTGCAGTGCCTGCGGCTGCCATTGATTGCACCAGGCATATTTTTATCAAATAAGCCTGTATACATTTTCTGCAACATGTTGGTAAATTTCTGTGATTTGGTGTGTAAATGACACTTGGAGATGGAGGAAGCTTGAGGTGACAAATTGACCTTTCAGAAACCTCCTTACATGTATTTAAACCAGTGGTCCTCAAACTTATTTCAATTCTGGCACCATTTAGAAGTACAAAAAATCTGGTGGCACCCCAGTCTAACCTGATCCTGGGATGAAGCACACAACCACCTGGATAATATTCACATGAGACAATCCCCCCCATCACATCGGAGTCCCTTCTTCATGTCAGGGTGCCCTCATCACATCAGAGTTCCCACATCCAATTCCCCCGATCACATCAAAAGCACCCCAAAAGTTCCCCATCACATTAGAAGTCTCCTCATCACATCAATGTCCCCCCTTTACAGAGATTACAGAGATCCCCCATCACATCAGAGTCCCAACATCAGGTCAAAGTCCCCCCTTCACAGAGATCCCCATAACATCAGAGTCCCACCATCAAATCAAAAGCGCCCCCCCCAATAAGGGTCCCCTACCACATTAGATGTCTCCTTATCCCTTATCCTACCAGAGTTCCCCATCACATCAAAGTCCCCTCTTCTCAGAGATCCCTGCATCACATCAAAAGCCCCCCCCCTTCCGATAAGGGTTCCCCATCACATCAGAGTTCCCACATCAAAGTCCCTGCTTGACAGAGATCCCCCATCACATCAGAGTCCCACCATCAGGTCAAAGTCCCCTTTTCACAAAAACTCCCCCATCACATCAAAAGATCCCCCCCTTTCCCATAAGGGTCCCCCATGACATTAGAGGTCTCCTTATCATGCCAGAGTTCCCCATCACATCAGAGTACCACCATCAGGTCAAAAGCTCCCCCACCCCCTTTCCCATAAGGCTCCTCCATCACATTAGAGGTCTCATCATCATGGTCCCACCATCACATCAAAAGCTCCCCCATCTTCTTTCCCATAAGGGTCCCCCATCACATTAGATGTCTCCTTATTCTACCAGAGTTCCCCCATCACATCAAAGTCCCCTCTTCATAGAGATCTCCCCCATCACATTAGAGTCCCACCATCACATCAGAAGAGCACCCCCCGCCCCTTTACCATAAGGGTTTCCCTGTGACATTAGAGGTCTCCTTATCATACCAGAGTTTCCCCATCACATCAAAGTCCCCTCTTCACAGAGATCTCCCCCATACCATCAGGTCAAAGTCCCCTTTTTTATAGAAACTCCCCCATCACATCAGAGTCCTGCCATTACATCACATCAAAAGATCCCCCCTTTCCCATAAGGGTCCCCCATGACATTAGAGATCTCCTTATCATGCCAGAGTTCCCCATCACATCAATGCCCCCCTTCACAGAGAATCCCATCACATCAGAGTCCCAACATCAGGTCAAAGTCTCCCCTTCACAGATATCCCCCCATCACATCAGAGTCCCAACATCAGATCACAGCCCCCCTCCCTTCCCATAAGGGTCCCCCATTACATTAGATGTCTCCTAATCCTACCAGAGTTCCCCATCACATCAAAGTCCCCTCTTCTCAGAGATCCCTGCGTCACATTAAAATCAAAAGCCCCCCCCTTTCCCATAAGGGTTCCCCATCACATTAGAAGTCTCCCCATCACATCAGAGTTCCCACATCAAAGTCCCCGCTTTACAGAGGTCCCCCATCACATCAGAGTCCCACCATCGGGTCAAAGTCACCTTTTCACAGAAACTCCCCCATCACATCAGAGTCCTGCCATCACATCAAAAGCTCCCCCCTTTCCCATAAGGGTCCCCCATGACATTAGAGGTCTCCTTATCATGCCAGATTTCCCCATCACATCAAAGTCCCCATTTCACAGAGATTTGCCCCTTCACATCAGAGTCCCACCATCAGGTCAAAAGCTCCCCCACCCCCTTTCCCATAAGGGTCCTCCATCAGATTAGAGGTCTCCTCATCACATCATGGTCCCACCATCACATCAAAAGCTCCCCCATTCCCTTTCCCATAAGGGTCCCCCATCACATTAGATGTCTCCTTATCCTACCAGAGTTCCCCCATCACATTAAAGTCCCCTCTTCTCAGAGATCTCCCCCATCACATTAGAGTCCCACCATCACATCAAAAGAGCACCCCCGCCCCCTTTACTATAAGGGTCCCCCATGACATTAGAGGTCTCCTTGTCATACCAGTGTTTCCCCATCACATCAAAGTTCCCCCTTCACAGAGATCTCCCTCATCACATCAGAGTCCCACCATCACGTCAAAAGCCCCCCCAACCCATTTCCCATAAGGGTCCTCCATGACTTTGGAGGTCTCCCCATCACATCCAAGTCCCTCCATCACATCAGAAGCACCCCCCTTTACCATAAGGGATCCCCATCACATTAGATTCTAATTCATCCCAAAGGTGTTCTATTGGGTTGAGGTCAGTACTCTGTGCAGGCCAGTCAAGCTCCTCCACTCCAAACTCGCTCATCCATGTCTTTATGGACTTTGCTTTGTGCACTGGTCCAAATCATTTGGTGGAGGGGGGATTATGATGTGGGGTTGTTCTTCAGGGGTTGGGCTTGGCCCCTTAGTTCCAGTGAAGGGAACTCTTAAGGCATCAGCATACCAAAACATTTTGGACACTTTCGTGCTCCCAACTTTGTGGGAACAGTTTGGGGATGGCCCCTTCCTGTTCCAACATGACTGTGCACCAGTGCACAAAGCAAGGTCCATAAAGACATGGATGAGCGAGTTTGGGGTGGAGGAACTTGACTGGTCTGCAGAGTCCTGACCTCAACCAGATAGAACACCTTTGGGATGAATTAGAATGGAGACTGAGAGCCAGGCCTTCTTGTCCAACATCAGTGCCTGTACCCTCTGGAAGAATGGTCATTCCCATAGACACACTCCTAAACCTTGTGGACAGCCTTCCTAGAAGAGTTGAAGCTGTTATAGCTGCAAAGGATGGGCAAACTCAATATTGAACCCTACGGACTTAGGCTCGATTCACACCTATGCATGTTGCTTTTGAGCGTTTTTGGAGGTTTTTTTTTCATGCTTGCCACGTTTTTGAGCAGCGTTTTTGCCGCGTTTTTGCCGCGATTTGCGTTTTGCGTTTTTTTTTTTTTTTTTTTTTTACAGTTTTTTTTTACAGTCTAAAAAAAAAATTAAAAAAAAAAAAAAAAAATAAAAAAAAAAAAAAACTGCAAAAAACGCATCAAAAACGCATCAAAAGCGCTGCAAAAACGGTGCACTTGCGTTTTTGATGCTTGTCCATTGAATTCTATTACATGCAAAACGCTGCATTTTGCATGAAAAAAAGTCCCTGACCCTTTCCAAAAATGCAGAGAAACAAAAAGGCATTGATGTGAACATGTTCCATAGGAACCCATGTTAAAAAATTCCCGTGCATTTCTGCAAAATGCAAAATGCATCAAAAAACGCGCTAGTGTGAATGGAGCCTAAGACTGGGAAGCCATTAAAGTTCATGTGCGTGTAAAGGCAGGCGTCCCAATACTTTTGGTAATATCGTTCTATCTAAGCCCTTCTCTCCAGTGCTGAATGGTTACTAAAGTGGTCAGTATTGCAAGAATTAAACTTTTTTTTTCCCCCTTTCTCTTTTTAGGTTTGCTTCAAGTATTTCTGCCGTTCCTGCTGGCACTGCCAGCACTCGAAAGAGCTCCTGCGTCGCCACTGCCCGCTCATGCGTAACTAGAAGAGCCGGGATTCCAGATGTTAACCAATAGGAATATGCTGATTAGATGATGAGGTCCCGTGTCCCCCCACTAGAGGGCACATTCAGCACTTATACATTTCTGTTGACAGGAGGCAGTTGATGAAGTCACCTGACAGTGGATGGTGGGGGAAGTCATGTGATATAGTTCTTGCCACACACTGTAATCGTTTTTTTTACACTTGTGCAGTCAGTTCCTTCCCAGGTATAGAAGATTTTTTTTTTTCTCTTTATGGTTACAGAGGTTGATATTTTGTCTCCAGCTTTCTTTTCAGTTCTTATTCTAGTCCTCTAACACTTGCTGAGTGTAAGCTTGTGCGGACAGTTGTCTGAAAGCCTCATTAAACCCAAAAAAAACATTTATTATATTGCAGCTTACCAATTCTTAGATGTGGTGGCTGCATTAGTTTTTCTTTTTTTCAGGCTTTATTTTCACCTAGTGATCTGGCAGGTAAAGTCTTTTGTTGTTCCAACAGAACAAGGTGTCCTGCAGATGAAGCAGTTAGAGCATTGAGATAAACCATTTACCACTGACGGGGGGGGGGCCTACAACGATCAGCTTTTACTTATTTATGTAAAACCTTTATCACTTTTTCCTTCTTCTGTTTTCATCTGGTGATCAAGCCTGCAAGTCTGTTATTTTTCATTAACTCAAGCTCTCTCCAGCAGAATGTATCAGTTTACATGGATGAGACAAACCATTAAACATTGAAAGGGGTGCTTAAAATTATCAGCTTTTTTTTATTCATGCAAAACCTTTATCCCAAAAGGGGGGAAAAAAAACGGTTTGCTGTAACTGATAAACTTTGGCTTCAATATGTTAGTATAATTAAATCTGCTAATATATTGAAAGTAATACTAAAGGCTCCAATTTAAAAAAAAAATAACAAACATGCTATAATTACCTGCTCTGTGCGATGGTTTTGCACAGAGCAGCCCCCGATCCTTCTCTTCCCAGGTCCCCCCCCCCCCCCCCCCCCCCCCGCCGGCGCTCCTGGCTCTTCCCCCCCGGCCACCGAGTGCCCCCATAGCAAGCCGCTTGCTATGGGGGCACTTGTGCATGCTCATTCTCGAGCCCCGCTCTCGACACACAGAACTGGGCTCAGCCCCACCCACTGGTCCCTCCTCACTAGCCCTGATTGTCAATGGCTGCTGCTGCTGTGTATCTCAGCCAATGAGGAGCCAGGACAGCAGCAGCAGCTCTTATGCACATCGCTAGATCGGGCTCAGGAATGTATTAGGAAGGAAAGGAACTTTATGATCACGGGCAAATCGACTTGATATTAGCACCACATCCATTAATTAGTTAGATGTAGGAGGAGGAATTGGGATTTTTAAGGTGCAAATTAATTTGAAATAATATCAACTATAATATATAGGATTTTTTTTTTTTAAAGAGCAAATTAAAAAAATTGTTAAAATATAACAATTGGCAATTACAGATCAACAAGATTTTATGGATACAGCACTATAGAATGGAGTTCCCAACATGTTTCACCCATATATCTGGCTTCATCAGGGGATGCTGTCCAATTAGTGGTACAATCCTTCCATTCAATAGAAGGCTTGTACCTCTAATTGGACAGCATTCCCTGAAGAAGCCCGATATATGGAAGGGCTTCTTCAGGGAATGCTGTCCAATTAGAGGTACAAGCCTTCTATTGAATGGAAAGATTGTACCACTAATTGGACAGGATCCCCTGAAGAAGCCAGATATATGGGTGAAACATGTTGGGAACTCCATTCTATAGTGCTATATCCATAAAATCTTGTTGATCTGTACTTGCCAATTGTTATATTTTAACAATTTTTTTTATTTTGCTCTTTAAAATAAAAAATGTTCTTATGTATTATAGTTGGTATTATTTCAAATTAATTTGCACCTTAAAAATCCCAATTCCTCCTCCTACATCTCTGTATTAGGAGGGCTTTAGGAGGAAGCTTCACACTGAAGGTTTTTTCCCTTCATGCATACAATGCATGAAGGTTAAAAAAAAGCCTTCAGCCTTTACAACCATTTTACCACTACCCTGTGCCCAGATTGACAATGCTGCTGTCTGCTGTGCCTCCTGTGCTTATTCATCCAGAGTTGTGTCTCACTAATACAGGAGGTGTGTTACTGGCCATATCACCAGGTGAAAACAAATGCAGCCACCACATCTGATTGGTATGCCGCAATATAATAAATTTTTGGGTTTATTACCGCTTGAAGGTTTGACTATTAATACCTCAGCTTTTTTTTTTATTTTTTTATATCGCAAACGCTTCTTGTTTTACACTTATTGCAATGACTGTGGGCGATGGGGATTCATTGACAGTTGCCCAGTTTTGTGCCTTTCATATCTGAACTGCATAAACTGGTTGTTCAGTCATCATTTTTTTTTTACCGAAACAACATCAGTGTTCGCTCTTTTTTTTTTTTTAATCAAGTCTTTTTTTGCATGTTTTTTACGCTCTGGAATTTTTACCAGTTCATTTTTACACTCTTAGAGATAGTTTTTTAAGTCAGTTTTTGTCCTGGCACCTTATATCATAAAGGGCTCATGCATGCGGCTGTTTTGTAACCTAAAGCGCAAACAAAAGTGGCATTTTTTTGGGGGGATGCACACCTAGGTGCAGCAGAGAGCCCACTGCCAGGAGCCTGTCATAGTCAAGTGTGCGGCGGCTGTATAGGATCAGGAACAAAACAAAAGAGGAGAAAAGCGCCCTCTAAGTGCAGCATTGGAATAAAACTTTAATGTACAATGAATCCAAACAGCGACAGAGTCGCGCTAAATGAGGACCCATATGATAGAAACAATATGTGCCATCCAAATGAAATAAAGTCCAAAAAAAGTGAAAAATGTAAAAATGTAGAATCCATGTCAATACATCTGCAGTATAACCACCATCCGTCACCCAGAGTGAGATCTTGTCTGGAGCACAGTCACCTGTATCAGCCACGCTTGTGGCTACACACCCAGCCAGGACCTTTTCGATGCTGTTTGAATAAGGTCTCCTAAAAGCCAAAGATGAAAATCATCCAGATGATGCTTCCATAAATCTATCCTCAGAAATACAAAAAAAAAGCTCCACATAGTGTAAAATCTTTCTAAAATAAAAGTAAGGTTGCAATTACATCATTATCAAAATGGTGTTAAAAAAGTCTAAATATCACTCTCGCCGGCTGGCGATACACGAGCAGCCTGCATGTCCGGGAATCGAAGAACGCAATGTCACTCCGTCCTATGCGTTTTGTCACACAATGACGTCTGGAGCCATCCCACCCATTTGAGAGTGTGTTCTGGGTGCGCTTCAACCGGCATGATGGAGTGCAGGGATACAATCCAGTGTCCTCACCAGAACTGACAGCTTCATCCTCTGTTCCAGCGGTTTTTGCGGGACGGGATGTTCCTTACAGTGTTTGACCCCCTTGATGAGCCTTATACTGTCTTACAGCCTGTGTGTTTTATAAGCTGCACTTAGATGGCGCTTTGCCCTCTTTTGTTTTGTTTCTGATCCTATAGAGCTGGCTTTCTGTGAAGAGGGCTGCCACTTGTGCTGCAAACATTTTACGAACTCTTATTTGGGACTATCACAAATGTTAGATGGACTCTTTAACCCTTTCTGCGCTCATCTTCCCCACTCAATGTGCGGCGGCTTGACACTGCTCTGAGCAGGACTCGCATTTGGGACCATGTGCGGGGGATGTGCGTTCCAAATGCTGATCTCCTGCATGCATACTACCCGAAATGTAAGTGCCACTCAGAACAGCCTGTCATTGATTTTACCAGGCTGCTGGCAGTGGGCTATACACTGCACATGGGCCTTCCTTGTGGCCAAAAATGCCCAACTTTTATGCTGTAGGCACCAAACCAGTCCGTGTGCATGGGCCCCTATATCTGGGAGCTGCTAGTTGAAAAAAATACAGATAAATCTTTGTACAACTGAACTTCCAATGAAAAAACAAGGACAGGCTCCAGTCTATTGGCTGAGACAGATGATGACTTTTTGTATGTTTATATCGTTTTAATGATGTTTGTTGCACTTTTTTTTTTTTAAATTGCACTTCAGAGGATGAGAGATTTTAATCACTTAGAGCTCATTTGCAATCGAGTGGTGCATTAATTGCGCATGCGTTGCGTTGAAAAAAATGGGCTGCCAACGCAACCAAAATGTTCCAAAAATTGGGCCTGCCGCAAAATTTGTAACGCAGCGCATTATGGTGTGTTGCAGCGGGCTGCGGCACATGTGCGTTGCCTTAGTACGTTGGGGGGTACTATTTGAAAGTGAGTGACACCACAATGCATAAATGCATGTAACGTGCATTGAGTAAAAGTGAATGGATCTTTAATGTCTGGCTAGACAGTAGAGAACGGAGGATGGGTGGGGTGGTAAAGGCCGTAGAGATGAGACTTCTTCTAGAGGTCATGTGCCCATGCTCATAGGTTGAGGGCTTATTTCGATTTATGCATTGTGGGAATGCTCCTGTTCTTGTGCAGCAAGGCACATTACGTTCATTGATGTGTTATTGCTCCATTCATTTTGAATAGCCCCCCCCCCCAGCATACTAAAACAATGCACCATGGTGCATCTCTATAACAATTTTGTGACCCATCTGACTTTTGGGACCTTTCCGGTGTGGTTGGTAGCCCATTATTCGCAATGGAGTGACTTAGTGTTAACTCGCAGCATAACGCGTGTCAATGCTTGTGCATCAACACACCGCGCAAATGTATATGGGCTTTATGTGCTTTGTTATAGGAAGAAGCCTTTCTGTAATGTGTCCACGTATTTTTTTTTTTATTTCTGTCCACTCCTCTGTTTGGAAGCTCCGTGCCAAAGATACCGTCTGTAACGTTTGCTCGGTAGACGTAGACCTAAGTTTGCACTCGCTTACCGGTGTGGCCATTGTCTTGTGTGCGAAGTTTCTACCTCATTGTAGTTTTGTGAGTTTTGTTTACTTTTTTGTTGTTTTGTCGCATATAATAAAGATGTTTAAGCGCAAGTGACCGGTGTATTTCTGTTTAAGTCATTACCTGCATTTAACCACTTGACGACCACGCTATACCTGAATGACGGCTACAGCACAGCCGGCCAGTTCTGGGAGGCCGTGATATGACGTCCTCCCATGATCATCGCGCCCGCTGCTGCGCGGGTGTCCGCGCTCTGTGATAACAGTTCCTCCAGACACTGCTGATCACAGATTGAGGTAAATAGCCAATCAGCGGCTCTTTACCACGTGATCAGCTGTGTCCAATCACACTGATCACAATGTAAACAGAAGCCGGTTATCGGCACTCCTTTCCTCATGCTGAAAGCATGAGGGGAGGAAAAGAGAGCCGATAACAGGCTTGTGTAAAAGGGACATCTACACTGATAATCGGGGCATTGATTTTCAGTGTCCTGATTATCAGTGCAGTCCCACCAGTGCTGCCAATCAGTGCCCATCAGTTCTGCCAATCAGTGCCTCCTTATCAGTGTCACCTATTAATGCCGCCCAACAGTTCCCATCAGTGCCCACCAGTGCTGCCTCATTGGTGCCCATCAGAGCAGCCTCATCAGTGCAGCCTCATCAATGTAGCCTAATTAGGGCCCATCAGTCAGCCTCATCGGTGCCCATCAGTGCAGCCTCATCAGTGCCCATCAGTTCTGCCAATTAGTGCCTCCTCATCAGTGTCACCTATCAATGCTGCCTAACAGTTCCCATCAGTGCCCACAAGTGCAGCCTCATCAGTACACATCAGAGCAGCCTCATCAATGTAGCCTAATCAGTGCCCATCAATCAGCCTCTTTAGCGCCCATCAGTGCAGCCTCATCAGTGCCCATCAGTCAGCCTCATCAGTGCAGCCTCATCAGCGCACATCAGTGAAGGAGAAAAATTACCTGTTTGCAAAATTTTATAACAAACTAAAACTTTTAAAAATTTTCGGTCTTTTTTTATTTACTTAGCAAAAAAATTAAAAACCTAGTGGTGATTAAATACCACCAAAAGAAAGCTCCATTTGTGTGGACATTTTTTATTTGGGTACAGTGTTGCGTGACCGCGCAATTGTCATTCTAAGGGCGACAGCACTGAAAGCTGAAAATCGGCCTGGGCAGGAAGAGGGTAAAAGTGGCCAGTAGGCAAGTGGTTAAAGTGTAAGTCCACCTTTACAGAAAATCTGTAAGCTGACCTTACACTGGACCCCCTCCCTATTCCCCCCCCCGGAGTCCCGCGATCACCCGCTGTCAGACACCGACCAGCCGCGTCACTGGTCCGGGGATTTGATATCCCTGCACATCTCCTTCCTGTACCTCTCAGCATGTATGGACAAGAGGCATTCTGATTGGTCAGCGCCGTCACATAGACAGCACTGACCAATCAGAAGCCGTATAGCCCGTCCTCTCAGCGCTGCAAGGAGAGCAAGCCGCAGGGATTTCAAATCCCTGGACCGGTGAAGCAGCATGCCGGTGTCTGACAGCAGAGGATAATGCGACTCCAGTACAGCAAAACCGGGGGGGGGGTGGGGAGGGGTCCAGCCATCCAGTGTATGGTCACATTACGAATTTTCTGTAAAGGTGAACTTAGGCTGGGATCACATATATGCAGGTCCAGTTTTGGTGCGGTTTCCATTCAGTGGTTCAGGTGCAAATTTGACACTGAAATCGCACCTGAACCGGACTGAAAAACACACCGGACCCTTTTTTCATTCACACTGCAACCGTCCCATATATATATGTATGAACCAGCTCCATTGAAAGTGGGTCTGGTTCACATGTTATGCGAATCAGATGCATCAAAATGCATCCGATTTGCATATATATGAAGCGAGCCTTATGCCCCGTACACACGGTCGGACTTTGTTCGGACATTCCGACAACAAAATCCTAGGATTTTTTCCGATGGATGTTGGCTCAAACTTGTCTTGCATACACACGGTCACACAAAGTTGTCGGAAAATCCGATCGTTCTGAACGCGGTGACGTAAAACACGTACGTCGGGACTATAAACGGGGCAGTGGCCAATAGCTTTCATCTTCTTATTTATTCTGAGCATGCGTGGCACTTTGTCCGTCGGATTTGTGTACACATGATCGGAATTTCCGACAACGGATTTTGTTGTCGGAAAATTTTATAGCCTGCTCTCAAACTTTGTGTGTCGGAAAATCCGATGGAAAATGTGTGATGGAGCCTACACACGGTCGGAATTTCCAACAACAAGGTCCTATCACACATTTTCCGTCGGAAAATCCGACCGTGTGTACGGGGCATTACACTTTCTGCTTCCATTTTACTCTGCCTTCAAAAATATGTAGAAATGGTTTCACTGCACCCCAATAGGGTGGATTAACTAAAGACTAATAGACTGTGCACTTTGCAAGTGCAGTTGCTCCAGAGCTTAGTAAATGAGCAGAAGCTTCACTTTACAATAAATAAAGTGCAGCGCTAGGTATAGACACAAGATGATCCTGTGCAAAAAAAAGCATATATGAAAGTAGATATATCACTGTATTATTAAAGTGCAATATGACCATTAACATTAGATAGCATAAATTCAAATAAAGTGCAACTATACAGTGCACACATGATGAATTGTATTATACGCAACCAAAATATTTTAGTTATAGTGCGATCCCATGTGACAAAAGCAATGGGATTGCACTACAACTAAATATTTTGGTTGCGTATAATATAATTCATGTACACTGTATAGTTGCACTTTATTTGATTTTATGCTATCTAATGTTAATGGTCATATTGCACTTTAATAATACAGTGATATATCTACTTTCATATATGCTTTTTTTGCACAGGATCATCTTGTTTTTATACCTAGCGCTACACTTTATTTTATGCATTTTTATTTTGTGCCCTGTATCTGGTTATAGTGCTTAGCTGCAGGTCATTAATAACTTGCTGACCGCCGCATGTAGATATACGTCGACAGAATGGCACGGGCAGGCAAATGGGTGTACAGGTACGTCCCTTTAAATTTGCCACCGTGTGGTCGCGAGCGCGCTGGCGGCGGCACGCTTGCGCGACTGCGCTGCAAGCTCTGTTAGTGTGATCGCGGGTCCCGCGGACTCGATGTCCCCGGGGATACCCGCGATCGTCTCACGGAGAGGAAGAACGGGGAAATGCTGATGTAAACAAGCATTTCCCCCGTTCTGCCTAGTGACACTGATCACAGCTCCCTGTAATGGGGAGCGGTGATCAGTGTTGTGACACACACAGCCCCTCCCCCCACAGTTAGAATCACTCCCTAGGACACATTTAACCCCTGCAGCGCCCCCTCCTGGTTAACCCCTTGACTGCCAGTCACATTTACACAGGAATCAATGCATTTTTATAGCACTGATCGCTGTATACATGTGAATGGTCCGAAAATAGCGCCAAAAGTGTCCGATCTGTCCGCCATAATGTCGCAGTCACGATAAAAATCGCTGATCGACGCCATTAAGAGTAAAAAAAAAAAATTATTAATAAAAATGCCATTGAACTATCCCCTATTTTGTAGACGCTATAACTTTTGCGCAAATCAATCAATAAACGCTTATTACCATTTTTTTTACCAAAAATATGTAGAATACATAACTGAAACTGAGGAAATAAAATGTTTTTTTATATATTTTTTGGGGATATTTATTAGAGCAAAAAGTAAAAAATAGGGCTGTTACTGATTAAAATTTTCGTGTTTGATTGAATTGATTTTTTTTTTAATCGACTAATTTCGATTAGTTATAACACACATACAGATCCAACTACTTTTAGCTGATTTAGCACCGTTGTTATGGCAACGGCCGAAGCTGGACATAGCGGGGCATGGCTAGGACGTCACACGTCATAAACTCAGCCTCACCGTTCCCATAATCTCAGCCTTGCCCTGCCTATAATCGCAGCCTCACCGTGCCCATAATGCAGTCTCACCGTGCCCATAATCGCAGCCTCGCCGTGCCTATAATCGCAGTCTCACCGTGCCCATAACACAGTCTCACCATGCCCATAATGCAGTCTCACCTGCCCATAATGCAGTCTCACCGTGCCCATAATCGCAGCCTCGCCGTGCCTACAATGGCAGCCTCACCATGCCCATAATGCAGTCTCACCGTGCCCATAATCGCAGCCTCACTGCAGTCAGTGCCTGTGCCTGGATTACACAGTCTGCGGGCATCTCCCGCTGTGTGTCTCGGAGCTGAGTGTGAAAACTTTGGCGGCGCTGTGAGAAAAGTCCCGCCCTCCTCCTAGATCAGCTTGTGTAATAGATAGAACACTGCGTCTATAGACAGAACACTGCGCCTATCACACGAGCTGATCTAGGAGGAGGGCGGGACTTTTCTCACATTGCGGAGACACACAGCGGGAGATGCCCGCAGACTGTGTATGACATATAGTGGAGGAGGAGGGAGCGGAGCACTGCGCTGCAGCCACAGCTTGGCCCAAAGCGGCCCCAGGGCAGGCAGCCTACCGATCAAAAAAATTTTGATCGATCAAAAAAGTTAACGATTAATCGAGGAATTAATCGTTAATTTCCGCAGCCTTAGTAAAAAATAATGCGTTTTTTTTTTTCAAAATTGTCGCTCTTTTTTTGTTTATAGCGCAAAAAAATAAAAACCACAGACGTGATCAAATACCACCAAAAGAAAGCTCTATTTGTGGGGAAAAAAAGGACGTCAATTTTGTTTGGGAGTCACGTCGCACGACCACGCGAGTCGTGTCCTAATGTAGAAGTAAAAATCTCCAAAATGACTCCATAACAGTGATGGTAGAACACGGGCATGACCCACTAAGGCCGATCTGGTACCGATCCGTACGCCCGTGCAAAGGGCGGTCTTCAGCAGGTGTTCCATACAGGATCGTGAAGGTAGCTGACAGGTGGCTGGCTGCACAGACCGCATCCCAGAGTGTACATCCGTGCAGGTCTGATGCACGGATCAGATCGCGGTCTGATTACACTTTGCTGTGTGCATCTGACCCGCACGTATATGACCTCCACCTGTCATTGATTTCTACAAGCTGCCTGCCAGCTGCCTGGCTACAGATGGCCCTTTGCAAAGGCATATGGATCGGTAGGGCCATGTTAATTGAAGCATAGAGAGTGATCTGTTGTTGCAGAGCTATAAGGCACACGGGGAACCTAAAACTCCACGTTTTTAGGCATTCGGGCATTTTTACTGATCTAAACGCAGCCCAATGTTTTTAACTACTTGACTTCTGACATTTCTATCATACATGTAAAAAGCAGCATTTGTTTGCTTGAAAATCACTTACAACCCCCAAACAATATATAAACACTTTATTACCAAAAGTATTGGGACGCCTGCCTTTACACGCACATGAACTTTAATGGCATCCCAGTCTTAGTCCGTAGGGTTCAATATTGAGTTGGCCCGCCCTTTCCAGCTATAACAGCTTCAACTCTTTCTGGGAAGGCCGTCCACAAGGTTTAGGAGTGTGTCTATGGGAATGTTTGACCATTCTTCTAGAAGAGCATTTGTGAGGTCAGGCACTGATGTTGGACGAGAAGGCCTGGCTCACAGTCTCCGCTCTAATTAGTCCCAAAGGTGTTCTATCAGGTTGAGGTCAGGAGCCTGTGCAGACCTCCACCCCAAATTCACTCATCCATGTCTTTATGGACCTTGCTTTGTGCACTGGTGCGCAGTTATGTTGGAACAGGAAGGGACCATCCCCAAACTGTTCCCACAAAGTTGGGAGCTTGAAATTTTCCGAAATGTCCTGGTATGCTGACGCCTTAAGAGTTCCCTTCACTGGAGCTAAGGGGCCAAGTCCAACCAGGTTCCTCCACCAAGTTCCTCCACCCCAAACTCGCTCATCCATGTCTTAATGGACCTTGCTTTGTACACTGGTCCAAATCATTTGGTGGAGGGGGGATTATGGTGTGGGGTTGTTCTTCAGGGGTTGGGCTCGGCCCCTTAGTTTCAGTTACGAAAGGCAAATCCACTTTGCACTGAAAGTGCACTTGGAAGTGCAGTCGCTGTAAATCTAAGGGGTAGATCTGAAATGAGGGGAAGCTCTGCTGATTTTATCATCCAATCATGTGCAAGTTAAAATGCTGTTTTTTATTTTCCTTGCATGTCCCCCTCAGATCTACAGCGACTGCACTTCCAAGTGCACTTGTAGTGCAAAGTGGATTTTCCTTTAGTAAATAACCCCCTATGCCTCTTCCTGTCCCAACATCGCTGGATCCCTGGGACAGGTAAGTGTCCATATTTTAAAAGTCAGCAGCTGCAGTATTTGTAGCTGACTTAAAAAAAAAAAATTTGCAGGACTCCCTCTTTAATGAGGTACTGGGGTTGATTTACCAACGACAAAAAGACTGTGTTCTTTGGAAAGTTCAGTTGCTCCAGAGCTTAGTAAATGAGCAGAAGCTCTGCTGACTTTCATCAACCAATCATGTGCAAGAAAAAAATGCTGTTTTTTTTTTTTTTTTTTTTTTCCTTGCATGTGATTGGATATTCTTTGCAAAGTGAAGCTTTACCTCATTTACCAAGCTCTGGAGCAACTGCACTTGCAGTGTGCAATTGCACTTTCCAAGGTGCACAGGCTATTGGCCTTTAGTAAATCAACCCCAAAGCTTAATTTTACCAAAGAATACCCAAACATATGCAAGGAAAATTTAAAAAAATTAATTTTTGCTTGCAAATGATTGGATGATGGAAGTCAGCAGAGCTTCTGCTCATTTATCAAGCCGTGGAGCAACTGCTCCTGCAGAGTTCAAAACTTTGCAAAGTGCACAGTCTAGTTGCCTTTAGTAAATCAACCCCATGGAGCGTTCAACTGCACTTTGCAAAGTGCATTAGCCTATTTGCCTTTAGTAAATCAACCCCATAGTATGCAAATTGCATTTATATGCATATTTTTTATATACAATATTTTATTTTTGTCACTTTATTTATAGGATATTTTTAGCTTTTAGTGTGATTTTATGAATAGGATTTTTAGAATAGCAGAAACGGAGGAGTCTTATCCTTTGCCGTAGGCGTGCTGCTATGCAGCAGGGAAGCAAACATTGGATGTTACACAAGTGTTTCTAACCCATGCACTTAATGGAAGAGTGAAATGAAAAACACTTAAAAAAAAATCAAGATATAAAAAAACATTCAGTGACTCAGAAGAAGCCGCAAGAAATGAAGTGTGCACACAGAACGTGCAAGGCGTAAAGTTCAGGCACTGGGGGGCGCTGCTGCTGCATCCACCAGTCTAACCTCTCTCCACCAATATTACAAGCATTGTATGTAGTGCCAACATTTTACACAGTGCATAAAAAGCACACACACATCAATCCCAGCCTTCAAGACACTTACAATCTAAGGGTCCCTATCTCACATACAGTGGGGAAAATAATAATTTGATCCCCTGCAGATTTTGTAAGTTTGCCCACTTACAAAGAAATGAAGGGTCTATAATTTTTTTTATCATAGGTGTATTTTAAATGATAGAGACAGAATATCAAAAAAAAATCCATAAAAAAAACACGATACAAATATACAAATATATTACATTATAAATTGAGTTGCAGTTCAGTGAGTAAAATAAGTATTTGATCCCTTACCAACCAACAATAATTCTGTCTCCCACAGACTGGCTACATTATGGGGTTGATTTACTAAAGGCAAATGGACTGTGCACAGTGCAGTTGCCCTCTGCAAGTGCAGTTGCTCCAGAGCTTAGTAAATGAGGTAAGGCTTCACTTTGCAAAGAGTACCCAATCACGTTCAAGGAAAATTTAAAAAAATGCATTTTTGCTTGCACATGATTGGATGGTGGAAATCAGCAGAGCTTTTGCTCATTTACTAAGCTCTGGAGCAACTGCACTCTGCAAAGTGCACAGTCTTTTTGCCTTTAGTAAATCAACCCCAATGTGCTCATGTGCTACACAGATTAGTCCTGTCAATTTAATAACGTTCTCCCAACAATAACTCGTTATGTATATAAAAGACACCTGTCCACAGAAGCTCTTCTATTCAAACCTCCCCATCATGGGCAAGACTAAAGAGCTGTCAAAGGACGTCAGGGACAAGATTGTAGACCTGCACAAGGCTGGAATGGGCTACAAGACCATCAGCAAGACGCTTGGTGAGAAGGAGACAACTGTTGGAGTGATTATACACTAATGGAAGAAATACAAAATAACCATCAATCGCCCTCGGTCTGGAGTTCCATGCAAGCTTTCGCCTCATGAGGTAAGGATGATCTTGAGAAAAGTGAGGGATCAGCCCAGAACTACACAGGAGGAGCTTATGAATGATCTCAAGGTAGTTTGGACCACAGTCACTAAACAAACCATTGGTAATACAATATGCCGTCATGGATTGAAATCCTGCAGGACCCGCAAGGTCCCCCTCCTCAAGAAGGGCACATGTACAGGACCATCTGAAGTTTGCCAATTAACATGTAAATGATTCAGAGAAGGATTGGGAGAAAGTGCTGTGGTCAAATAAAACCAAAATTGAGCTCTTTGGCATTAACTCGACTCTGTGTTTGGAGGACGAAAAATGATGACTATGGCCCTAAGAACACCATCCCTACAGTCAAGCACAGAGGTGGAAACATTATGCTTTGGGGTTGTTTCGCTGTTAAAGGTACAGGCCAACTTTGCTGCATTTAGGGGCCAATGGACGGGGCCATGAATTGTAAAATCTTGGATGAGAACCTTCTTCCCACAGCCAGAGCACTGAAGATGAGTCATGGATGGGCCTTCCAGTATGACAATGACCCAAAACATACCACCAAGGCAACAAAGGAGTGGCTCAAGAAGAAGCACATTAAGGTCATGGAGTGGCCTAGCCAGTCTCCAGACCTTAATCCTATAGAAAATTTATGGAAGGAGCTGAAACTTTGAGTTGCCAAGTGACAGCCAAGAAACCTTAAGGATTTAGAGAAGATCTGTAAAGAGTGGACCAAAATCCCTCCTGAGATGTGTGCAAACCTGGTCACCAACTACAAGAAACGTCTTACCTCTGTGCTTGCCAACAAGGGTTTCTCCACTAATTAATAAGTCATGTTTTGCTTGGGGATCAAATACTTATTTTACTCACTGAACTGCAACTCAATTTATAACAGTTGTATCGTGTTTTTTCTGGATTTTTGGTTGATACACCAAAAGTATTGGGACACCTGCCTTTACACGCACATGAACTTTAATGGCATCCCAGTCTTATGCCCCGTACACACGATAGGATTTTCCGATGGAAAATGTGTGATAGGACCTTGTTGTCGGAAATTCCGACCGTGTGTAGGCTCCATCACACATTTTCCATAGGAATTTCCCACACACAAAGTTTGAGAGCCTATAAAATTTTCCGACAACAAAATCCGTTGTCGGAAATTCTGATCGTGTGTACACAAATCCGACGCACAAAGTGCCACGCATGCTCAGAATAAATAAAGAGATGAAAGCTATTGGCCACTGCCCCGTTTATAGTCCCGACGTACGTGTTTTACGTCACCGCGTTCAGAACGATCGGATTTTCCGACAACTTTGTGTGACCGTGTGTATGCAAGACAAGTTTGAGCCAACATCCGTCGGAAAAAATCCATGGATTTTGTTGTCGGAAGGTCCGATCGTGTGTACGGGGCACTAGTCCGTAGGGTTCAATATAGAGTTGGCCCACCCATAGCAGCTATAACAGCTTCAACTCTTCTGGGAAGGCCGTCCACAAGGATTAGGAGTGTGTCTATGGGAATGCTTGACCATTCTTCCAGAAGAGCATTTGTGAGGTCAGGCACTGATGTTGGAGAGAAGGCCTGGCTCACACTCTCCACATTGGGGTGGAGGTCACTGTGCAAGCCAGTCAAGTTCCTCCACCCCAATCTCGCTCATCCATGTCTTTATGGACCTTGCTTTGTGCACCGGTGGGCAGACATGTTGAAACAGGAAAGGGTCATCCCCAAACTGTTCCCACAAGGTTGGGATTATGAAATTGTCCACAATGTCTTGGTATGCTGACACCTTAACAGTTTCCTTCACTGGAACTAAGGGGCCAAGCCCAACCCCTGAAAAACAACCCCCCCACCATAATCCCCCCTCCACCAAATGATTTCGACCAGTGCACACAGCACTGAATGGGATTTAAATCAAGGACTCCAGTGCTGCAAAGTAGAAGTCTAACCACAAAGCCGCTGTGCTGCGCATATGTGTGTGTGATTTCCGTCTCCCTTTGAGCCCTGTGGAGCTCTTGTCACGCAGGAAATGGTTAGAAAGGAAGGAAATTGTGGCCACTTAGATAGTAATAAATTCACCAACAAAACTGGATTGCTGATATTTGATTCCGAGGAACCCGACGCCAACTCAAACAGCAGCAGAGGATGTTTTGAGCTCTGGAGGAACTGCGATTCTGCTGGAAGGAAGACGGAGGGGCTGAGAACATTCACTTTCTTACATCTCCCAGAGGAGACGGTGTTATCGAGAACTTCCCAGGAAAAGGAAGGAGCTATCTGTATCGACTCCGCTCTCATATAAGAGGCGGGGGGGGGGGGGGGGGGGGGGGGGGGGGGCTTCTGCTAAGCAAAACACAACCTTTGTGATGGCTCAGCAGCTTAAAGGGTTAGTTCACCTTTACCAAGAACTGTCCATGCAGGTAAGGGGTGTCTGTAGACAGGGCCGGAGCTAGACTATTTTGTGCCCTGGCCAAGATCAACGACTTGAACCCCCCCCCCCCCCCCCCCCCAAAAAAAAAAAAAAAACTTCAAAAAATTTTAAAAACAGAAAATATTAAAACATATAAAACATGAAACTGCTAAATTTCTCCAGCTAACATCATCCAATTCCACAGCGGTATGCAGAACATTGGGGGCAGTGTGTGGGGAACAGTGGGAAGAAAGACCGAACTGGGACAAATAATAGGGTCGGGCATTTTAGAGCAGCCCTTTTTTTCTTTAAACCAAATTACAAATAATGACAACTACCTGTTTCTCTGTGTCTTTTAGTTATATTTAGCCTGCTGTTTTGTTATATTATTTTTTAATTATTTTTAACATTTTATTTATTTATTTTATTTTTTTAAGGACCACCGTTCAGGGGCTTTGGTGAGATATTAGGGGTCTAAACAGACCTGTGATGATGAGATTGAAGACACCGCCCTGAATCTCCATCTCTGGAGCCTCAGAAGCACAGGATGCATAAAAAGGAAAAAACTTTGTACAGAGGCTTCCTGTTCACACTTTACTATACCTTAGTTATGAATGTAAAAAAATAAAATTGAGTCAGTGATCGGTACGGATCCCTGACTGTGACTGTCATTTCAGATATGGAATCTCTCCCAACCCCGCTGTTTCCTCTCCCCTGGCCCCGCTTTGATCTCTCCCGGCCCCGCTCTTTCCTCTCCCCTGGCCCCGCTTTGATCTCTCCCGGCCCCGCTTTGATCTCTCCCGGCCCCGCTCTTTCCTCTCCCCTGGCCCCGCTTTGATCTCTCCCAGCCCCGCTGTGCTCCCTCCCAGCCCTGCTGTGCTCTCTCCCGGCCCCGCTCTTTCCTCTCCCCTGGCTCCACTTTGATCTCTCCCGGCCCCACTGTGCTCTCTCCCGGCCCCGCTGTTTCCTCTCCCCTGGCCCCGCTTTGATCTCTCCCGGTCCCGCTGTTTCCTCTCCCCTGGCCCTGCTTTGATCTCTCCCGGCCCCGCTGTTTCCTCTCCCCTGGCCCCGATTTGATCTCTCTCAGCCCCGCTGTGCTCTCTCCCGGCCCCGCTCTTTCCTCTCCCCTGGCCCCACTTTGATCTCTCCCGGCCCCACTGTGCTCTCTCCCGGCCCCGCTGTTTCCTCTTCCCTGGCCCCGCTTTGATCTCTACCGGCCCCGCTGTTTCCTCTCCCCTGGCCCCGCTTTGATCTCTCTCAAGCCCGCTGTGCTCTCTTCCGGCCCCGCTGTTTCCTCTCCCCTGGCCCCGCTTTGATCTCTCTCAGGCCTGCTGTGCTCTCTTCCGGCCCCGCTGTTTCCTCTCCCCTGGCCCCACTTTGATCTCTCCTGGCCCAGCTGTGCTCTCTCCCAGCCACTATATCTCCCGGCCCCACTCCATTTCGCTCCTGCAGCCACAGAATACCTGCGGGAGGGAGAGGAGGATGAACTGACATTCAGCAGCTGCAGGGGATCAGTTTCTGTACATGCCGCTGTCCTGTTAGGACATGTCGTGGTTGCACCCCAGGAGGCAATGCACCCTAGTTCACCTAGTGGTAGCGCGGGCCCTGTCTGTAGGTAAAAACACTATAAAAACACTATAGGTGTAGGCCATTTATATATCTTTCGAAGCCTGTTAAAAAAAAACTCCTAAAGTTGGCATCCCCCCCTATCCTGCATTGTTAGGATAAATGAGGGATAAATGTGCTGTCATTGTCTCCTGAGGGTTACAGAAGCTCCTTTCGTTTATCCTGGATCTGTTCTTCTTCCAGAATACAACCCCTCATTATACAAAAGGCAAGGAAAATGAAAATAACACATTTAAAGTAAACAAAAAAATGATCAAATATAGAAAAAAATAATCACAAACAATAAGAACAGTAAATGAGATAAACATACACCTCACAAACAAAATCACACCACAATTAATGGGCAAGGGAACTTTTGTATTCAAGTAAATTTCTCCTAAGCTGCTCAATAAATAAATCTGAGACTTTTGCTTAAAATGAAATCTGGAATGTGCAGCAACAACAGTTCAGCGGAAGTGCCTCGGCTCCTTCCTAGTGCTGTACATTGTTAGATATATGATTGGGGTAACCAGTATGTATTATATTCCCATTGCAGACCATCTGCTGATATACAAAGTTTAATGAAAGGCTTTATTGCTAATAAATGAGAATGTGAATGAGGATTGCTCAGGAATGAGGATGTGATATTGGCAGTGCGTGAGGAATATGTTTTTGTTCCACTTATATGTATTTTTTTTTTGTTTTGTTATTGCATTGAACTGTAGCTGGTTTACTCGTGTTCTGATGCATGTTGACATCTAGTGGTGGTTTAGGGCCACTACAACTTGTTTACTTAGGAGATTTGACATTTCCCTTTGTCCTCCCCTCTTGTTTAGCGCTAGTTAGTTCAGTCCTAGCTAGACCCTCCCTGTTTGTTCAATGTTCCCTCAGTCAGTGATTTCAGCCAATAAATTCAGCTGAAACCTGCTGATCAGCTTTGTCCAATCACACTGGAGTTCTGTGAACTCTGTGTACTGTGAACAGCGATCTGGCTGTTTCTTCTCCCTAAAAAGCAGGGAGAAAAAACTGCCAGATCAGAAAGTAAAAGCAACACACATTACACATTGTTAGGCACACCCCTTGACTGCCCCTAGATGTTAACTCTTTCCCAGCCAGTGTCATTAATAAAGTGACAGTGTATAGTACTATCATTAATCACTGTATTAGTGTTACTAGCGAAGTCAGTCTCAGTTGGTGACCCTCCCAGATCATTATTATTATTATTATATAGGATTTATATAGCATCATCAGTTTGCGCAGCTATTAGTACTCGTTAGTATTTGTTAGCGCCAGGTTGCCCCCCACCCTATCACAGTCCCGCTATAAGTCACCATTACAGTAAAGCATCTATAGCTGCATCATTTCCAGTATACAGTGACATTTTCCACATTTTGTCATGTTACAATCAAAAACATAAATGTATTTTATTGGGATTTTTATGTGATAGACCAACACAAAGTGGCACCTAATTGTGAAGTGGAAGAAGAATGATAAATGGTTTTCAAATTTTCTTACAAATAAATATGTGAAAAGTGTGGGGGGACATTTGTATTCAGCCCTCTTTACTCTGATACCCCTAACTAAAATCTAGTGGAACCAATTGCCTTCAGAAGTCACCTAATTAGTAAATAGAGTCCACCTGTGTGTAATTTAATCTCGGTATAAATACAGCTGTTCTGTGAAGCCCTCAGAGGTTTGCTAGAGAACCTTTGTGACCAAACAGTATCACGAAGGCCAAGGAACACACCAGACAGGTCAGGGATAAAGTTGTGGAGAAGTATAAAGCAGAGTTGGGTTTTAAAAAAATATCCAAAGCTTTCAAAATTTCATGGAGTACTGTTCAATCCATCATCTGAATATGGAAAGAGTATGGCACAACTGCAAACCTACCAAGACATGACCGTCCACCTAAACTGACCGGCTGGGCAAGGAGAGCATTCATCAGAGAAGATCCAAGAGGTCCATGGTAACTCTGGAGGAGCTGCAGAGATCCACAGCTCAGGTGGGAGAATCTGTCCACAGGACAACTATTAGTCGTGTTCTCCACAAATCTGACCTTTATGGAAGAGTGACAAGAAGAAAGACATTGTTGAAATAAAACCATAAGAAGCCCCATTTGCAGTTTGCGAGAAGCCATGTGGGGGACACAGCAAACATGTGGAAGAAGGTGCTCTGGTCAGATGAGATGAAAATTGAATTTTGGCCTAAAAGAAAAACGCTATGTGTGGCAGAAAACTAACACTGCACATTACCCTGAACACACCATCCACACTGTGAAACATGGTGGTGGCAGCATTATGTTGGGGGGATGCTTTTCTTCAGCAGGGACAGGGAAGCTGGTCAGAGTTGATGAGAAGATGGATGGAGCCAAATACAGGGCAATCTTAGAAGAAAACCTGTTAGAGTCTGCAAAAGACTTGAGACTGGGGCGGAGATTCACCTTCCAGCAGGACAACGACCCGAAACATACAGCCAGAGCTACAATGGAAGAAAAGCATATTCATGTGTTAGAATGGCCCAGTCAAAGTCCAGACCTAAATCCAATTGAGAATCTGTGGCAAGAAATGAAAATTGCTGTTCACAGACGCTCTCCATCCAATCTGACAGAAGAATGGGCAAAAATGTCCCTCTCTAGATGTGCAAAGCTGGTAGAGACATCCCCAAAAAGACTTTCAGCTGTAATTGTAGTGAAAGGCGGTTCTACAAAGTATTGACTCCGGGGGGCGCCATACAAATGTACACCACATTTTTCACAGATTTATTTGTAAAAAATGTTGAAAACCATTTATCATTTTCCTTCCACTTCACAATTATGTGCCACTTTAGGGTTGATTTACTAAAGACAAATCCACTCTTCACTACAAGTGCACTTGTAAAAGCAGGTCGCTGTAGTACACTGTAGATCTGAGGGGAAGCTCTGAAATGAGGGGAAGCTCTGCTGATTTTATCATCCAATCATGTACAAGCAAAAATGCTGTTTTTTTATTTTCCATGCATGTCCCCCTCGGATCTAAAGCGACTGCACTTCCAAGTGCACTTGTAGCGCAAAGTGGAATTTTCTTTCGTAAATAACCCCCTTTGTAAAGTGCAATGTGTATTTGCCTTAAGTAAATCAACCCCAATACTTCATCTCATCATAGGAAGACATACAGGCAGAGCACAAGGGGGGGTTATTTACGAAAGGCAAATCCACTTTGCATTACAAGTGAAATTGCACGGAAAGTGCACTTGGAAGTGCAGTCACTGTAGATCCGAGGGGGACATGCAAGGAAAATAAAAAAACTGCATTTTAGCTTGCACATGATTGGATGATAAAATCAGCAGAGCTTCCCCTCATTTCAGATCTACCCCTCAGATTCACAGCGACTGCACTTCCAATTGCACTTTCAGTGCAATTTTAAAGTGCACTTTGCACTTGTAGTGCAAAGTGGATTTGCCTTTCGTAAATAACCCCCATGGAGTTGTTGCGGAGTCCTCGGACCCCGTACGTCAGTAAATGTCCTGCAATAAAACAGGAGGCAACAATGATCTCACACCCTTCGCATGCCTCTCTGGCAGAGATAAATGGAGCGTATTTACATCAAAGTCTGTATTCAGCAGGAATGTACAGACATCTCCGCTCACAGATGAGCCAGTCAGCAGTTTTCCCGGATGGATGGCGAGGGACGGTACGGAGAGTCCGGGGTGAGGAAACCTGCGCTCAGCTATGGCACGGGAGGTTCCAGGCTGTCAGGGAACACATTGTGATTAAACCTGAGGATAATGATAAGAAGAGATTGGTGAAATCTCCCGGTGGTGAAACAATGGAGTAATCATACCATGAAAGGATATGACACAATACTGAGGTCGGTATACGGGGGGGGGGGGGGGGGGGGGGGGCGAGTGTAGAGTGCACCCATAGAAAGCCACCCAGGACCAGAATTCATCATTCAGCGCCCCACCCGGCCACAATCCCAGCAGGGGGGGGCTGAATGACTTATATAGGGGGCTGCACACCTTTGGGAGATACCCTCCGGAGAGCTTATATTTCATCTTATAATACGCAAAATTATAATAATAAAGGTGACAAAGTCATTTCTAGAGAGCAATCCAAAAAACATAGCCCTCATTCTCTGCCTTCTGTACAGGTGGAGGGCGCTCCATTTTATGCCCTTCTGTACAGGAAGAGGGCTCTCTATTCTATGCCCTTCTGTATAAGAGGAGGGTGCTTCATTCTATGCCCTTCTGTACAGGGTGAGGGCGCTTCATTCTATGCCCTTCTGTACAGGGTGAGGGCGCTCCATTCTATGCCCTTCTGTACAGGGTGAGGGCGCTCCATTCTATGCCCTTCTGTACAGGGTGAGGGCGCTCCATTTTATGCCCTTCTGTACAGGGTGAGGGCGCTCCATTTTATGCCCTTCTGTATAAGAGGAGGGCGCTTCATTCTATGCCCTTCTGTACAGGATGAGGGCGCTTCATTCTATGCCCTTCTGTACAGGGTGAGGGCGCTCCATTCTATGCCCTTCTGTACAGGGTGAGGGCGCCCCATTTTATGCCCTTCTGTACAGGAAGAGGGCTCTCTATTCCATGCCCTTCTGTATAAGAGGAGGGCGCTTCATTCTATGCCCTTCTGTACAGGGTGAGGGCGCTCCATTCTATGCCCTTCTGTACAGGGTGAGAGGGCGCTCCATTTTATGCCCTTCTGTACAGGAAGAGGGTGCTCTATTCTATGCCCTTCTGTACAGGGTGAGCGCTCTCCATTCTATACCCTTCTGTACAGGGTGAGGGCGCTCCATTTTATGCCCTTCTGTACAGGAAGAGGGCTCTCTATTCCATGCCCTTCTGTATAAGAGGAGGGCGCTTCATTCTATGCCCTTCTGTACAGGGTGAGGGGGCGCTCCATTTTATGCCCTTCTGTACAGGAAGAGGGTGCTCTATTCTATGCCCTTCTGTACAGGGTGAGCGCTCTCCATTCTATGCCCTTCTGTACAGGAGGAGGGCACTCCATTCTATGCTCTTGTGTACAGGAAGAGGGTGCTCTATTCTATGCCCTTCTGTACAGGAGAAGGGTGCTCCAGTCTATGCCCTTCTGTACAGGAGGAGGGCGCTCTATTCTATGCCCTTCTGTACAGGAGGAGGGCGCTCCATTCTATGCCCTTCTGTACAGGAGGAGGGCGCTCCATTCTATGCCCTTCTGTACAGGAGGAGGGCGCTCCATTCTATGCTCTTCTGTACAGGAAGTGGGCGCTCAATTCTATGCCCTTCTGTACAGGAGGAGTGCGCTCCAGTCTATGCCCTTCTGTACAGGAGGAGGGCGCTCCATTCTATGCCCTTCTGTACAGGGTGAGGGGGCGCTCCATTTTATGCCCTTCTGTACAGGAAGAGGGTGCTCTATTCTATGCCCTTCTGTACAGGGTGAGGGCGCTCCATTTTATGCCCTTCTGTAGAGGAAGAGGGTGCTCTATTCTATGCCCTTCTGTACAGGGTGAGCGCTCTCCATTCTATGCCCTTCTGTACAGGAGGAGGGCACTCCATTCTATGCCCTTCTGTACAGGAGGAGGGCGCTCCATTCTATGCCCTTCTGTACAGGAGGAGGGCGCTCCATTCTATGCCCTTCTGTACAGGAGGAGGGCACTTCATTCTATGCTCTTGTGTACAGGAAGAGGGTGCTCTACTGTATGCCCTTAAGTACAGGAGAAGGGCGCTCCAGTCTATGCCCTTCTGTACAGGAGGAGGGCGCTCTATTCTATGCCCTTCTGTACAGGAGGAGTGCGCTCCATTCTATGCTCTTCTGTACAGGAAGAGGGCGCTCCATTCTATGCCCTTCTGTACAGGAGGAGGGCACTCCATTCTATGCTCTTCTGTACAGGAAGAGGGCGCTCCATTCTATGCCCTTCTGTACAGGAGGAGTGCGCTCCATTCTATGCCCTTCTGTACAGGGTGAGGGTGCTCCATTCTATGCTCTCCTGTTCAGGGTGAGGGCACTCCATTCTATGCCCTTCTGTACAGGGTGAGGGCGCTCCATTCTAAGCCCTTTTGCGTTGGAAAGAACAACAGCATGGTTGCTAATAAACTGACAATACTGTATGCATTATGGCAGGTGGCACTGTAGTGTGTATCTATGGTAATGTGAACAGAGGAAGTGTTATCTTTCTCAGTGTAGGTTTTCTCTTATATTCCTGCTTCCTGCTCCATTATAAAGACATGCTGTAAGATATGATCTGCCATTCTCCATAAAAGTAAAGCCATTTGCTGTATCCAAGAAGCTTCCAACACATAATTCAATACTCCGACAACATGTTATGGCTCCCAGTGCACCCAGCATACCCAGCAGGCACCCCCAAACTCCCAGGCACTGGAAAGAGAATTCTGTAACTCAGTGAGTCAGTAAATACTGTATACAAGCTGTATACAAGTTTGCAATTGCAAAGCTGAACAATGCCAATTACCAGCTGTGGAAGTTTAAACTAGAAATGCTTTTAGCAAGAACGACTTGTGGCAAGTGCTGAATACAGACAGACCCACAAATGGAGAGACGGAGTACTGAGACAAGAAGGATAGACAGGAAAAAGCGACTGTAAGCTTACTGGTGGAAGATGGCCAGCTTATCCACATAAGAACAGAGAAAACAGCCAAAGGTATGTGGACTTCATTACAAAAACTGCATGGGCGTTCAAGTCTAAACAGCAAGTTATTTCTGCTAAGGAAGCTTTATAAGATGAGACTAGAAGAAGGCCAGCAATTGTGTAAACACATGAAAGCTATGCTAGAAATCATAGAGCATATTTTGGAGAGGACATCAAAGATAACCATATTGTTGCCCTGCTCCTCTGCAGACTTGCAGAGACATATACTGCTCTTATCAAAGCTTTAGAAACCAGACCCGAGCAGGAACTAATACTAGAATATGTCAAAGGCAAGTTAATTGATGAATACGACAAAAGGAAAGAAAACACGTACCATGATGACAAAGCTCTTAAGATATACAAAGGCACAAAGCACAACAAAGAAGGCAGAGCCTGTTTTCGCTGAAAGAAGACCTGTCACTTAAAAAAGGACTGTTCTATCTGGAAAGCCGAGCAGCGAAAGCTATTCACGGAAGAAAGAGTCAAAGCAATCACAAAGGAAACTGCAGACACATCATGGAATCGCACCTTTAACCGCTTCAGCCCAGGAAGATATTACCCCCTTCCTGACTAGAGCACTTTTTGCGATTCAGCACTGCGTCGCTTTAAATGGCAATTGCGAGGTCGTGCGGCATTGCACCCAAACAAAATTTACGTCCTTTTTTTCCCACAAATAGAGCTTTCTTTTGGTGGTATTTGATTACTTCTGCGGTTTTTATTTTTTGCGCTATAAGCAAAAAAATAGAGTGACAATTTTGAAAAAAACGCAATTTTTTAAACTTTTTGCTATAATAAATATCCCCCAAAAATATATAAAAAATATTTTTTTTTTCCTCAGTTTAGGCCGATATATATTCTTCTACATATTTTTGGTAAAAAAAAAAAAAATTCACAAAAAGCGTATATAGATTGGTTTGCGCAAAAGTTATATAGTGTCTACAAAATAGGGGATAGTTTTATGGAATTTGTATTATTATTTTTTTTTTCTGCGATTTTTATCGGGACTGCGACATTATGGCGGACACGGACAATTTGGACACATTTTTGGGACCAGTGACATTAATACAGGGATCAGTGCTATAAAAATGCATTGATTACTGTAAAAATGTCACTGGCGGGGAAGAGGTTAACACTAAGGGGCGATCAAGGGGTTAATTGTGTTCCCTAGTATGTGTTCTAACTGAAGGGGGAGGGGACTTTGTAGGGGAGATGACAAATCGCTGTTCATACTCTGTATGAACAGACGATCTGTCTCTTCTCCCCTCAGAGAACCCGGAAACTGTGTGTTTACACACACAGATATCGGTTCTCGGTGTGCCCCGAGTGATCGAGGGAGCCTGGCGGTGATCGCGACCACCGGGCACTCGCATTGGCTCTGTGGGCGAGCGCGAGCCTCCGGCGGTGCATGCGCCCCTAGTGGCCAAAAAAAGGAAGCGACGTAAGGTAACGGCGGTTCGCGCAGCCAAGCCATGTTGCTGCAGTACAAAGTAACACAGAGCAGAAAGCCACACGGCTGGTGCATAGAGTCAGGCGTGACAAGCATCATGACTAGCGATGAGACCTTCTTCACAAACATTGATTACAGTGCAAAAGACAAAGTTTTCCTAGCAGACGGGAAAAGCATCACTTCCGAAGGTAAAGGCCAGGGCTTCCTGAACTGCACTACACCACAAGGAGACAAGAAGAGTATCCTTGTAAAGAAAGTGCTGTATGTTCCAGAACTAGAAGGCAGCCTTCTATCAGTGAAAGGTCTTGCAAACAATGGTCTCACAGTTAATTTCCAGGGTGATGAATGCACAATTGACAGTAATAAGATCCCTCGCAAAAGGAAAACTGGATGATCACCTATACAGGTTCATCCCCACAGACCAGCAAGCCAATATAGTCTCTAATGACCTACACAGCAAATGTATTCACTTATGGCACAGACGGCTGGGGCGCAGAAGTCCAGAAGCCATACAGGACATTATAAAGAGAGGCTTCTCAGAAGATTTGACAATCGCGCCTTGCAAAGTGCTCATGAAATGTAAGTGCTGAATTGAAGCAAAAGCCACCCGTGGTTCCCTTCCAGGGGCATCTCAAAGAAAAAACGCCCACCCTCTACAGCTCATACACAGTGATGTATGTGGTCCAATGAAAACTCCTACATCAGGCGGGAACAGATATCTACTGACTTTCATTGATGATATGTTCTGCCATCCTTCATAAAAGTAAAGCCGTTTGCTGTATCCAAGAAGCTTCCAGCGCATAATTCAATACTCTGACAACATTCTGTACACTGTGACAACATTCTGTACACTACAAAATATTTTGCAGCGCACACATACAAGAATGACATTTCCTGCAGGGCTAGTTAAAAACACCTGAACATATTCAAAAAATACGGGGGTTTGGTCACACTATATGGTCATATAGTGCTAAGCCCACTTACTGCGACAAAGTACCCCGAATTAGTGGGTCCTACACTAGTAATAGAATGGAAGATCCTTTGTCTCAACCATGGGAGCTGAACTCCTCTATGTGGGAGAACTGAAGGGGATACATCCTATGCACTGGTGGCCACTAAATAGGAGGTAATGAGGAGGGGGAGGGGTGCTCCAGCCCAAAAAAACCTGGTCAGGGTCTATTCCAATATACAAGTACATATTTGGGGGGCACACCATACAATGCGTTTAAATTCAAGATGGTGCTGCTATAAGACCTACAAACAGTACAAAATATTTTGGGCTCCTCATTACCTCCTATTTAGTGGCCACCAGTGTTTAGGATGTATCCCCTTCAGTTCTCCCACATAGAGGAGTTCAGCTCCCATGGTTGAGACAAAGGATCTTCCATTCTATTACTAGAGTAGGACCCACTAATTCAGGGTACTTTGTCGCAGTAAGTGGGCTTAGCACTATATGACCATATAGTGTGACCAAACCCCCGTATTTTTTGAATATGTTCAGGTGTTTTTAACTAGCCCTGCAGGAAATGTCATTCTTGTATGTGTGCGCTGTAAAATATTTTGTATTGTTTGTAGGTCTTATAGCAGCACCATCTTGAATTTAAACGCATTGTAGGGTGTGCCCCCCAAATATGTACTTGAACATTCTGTACACTGTGACAACATTCTGTATGGGCAGAGGACGCTCCATTCTATGTCCTTCTGTACAGGAGGAGGGCGCTACATTTTATGCCCTTCTGTACAGGAGGAGGGCGCTACACTTTATGTCCTTCTGTACAGGAAGAGGGCGCTACATTTTATGTCCTTCTGTACAGGAGGAGGACGCTACATTATATGTCCTTCTATACAGGAAGAGGGCGCTACATTTTATGTCCTTCTGTACAGGAGGAGGGCGCTACATTTTATGTCCTTCTGTACAGGAGGAGGGCGCTACATTCTATGCCCTTCTGTACAGGAGGAGGGCGCTCCATTCTATGCCCTTCTGTACAGGAGGAGGGCGCTCCATTCTATGCCCTTCTGTACAGGGGGAGGGTGCTCCATTATATGTCCTTCTATACAGGAGGAGGGCGCTACATTTTATGCCCTTCTGTACAGGAGGAGGGTGCTCCATTATATGTTCTTCTGTACAGATGGAGGGAGCTCTATTCAATTGTAATGCTGCTCTATTCTATGCCTCTATGTACAGGAGGAGAGCGCTCCATTGTCTGTCCTATGAAGGAGGGGGGGGGGGGGGCATTGCATTTTTTGTACAGGAGGATGGTGCTCCACTTTATGCTCCTCTGTATAGAAGGGTGCTCTGTCCCACTGTACAAGGAAAGGGCACTCCATTCTCCACCCTCATGTACAGGATGAGGACACTCCATTATCAACCCCACTGTACAAGTGGAGGGCACTTCATTCTCTGTCCCTCTGTACAGAAGTTGGGTGCTCCACTCTCTGCCCCTCTTTATATGAGAATGATGTCCCATTCTGTTCTTTATACAGAAGGGTGCTCCATTTATTGCTCCTCTGTAGAGGAGAAGGGTAGTCCATTCTCTTCTCCTCTGTACAGGAGAATGTTGATTTTGTTCTCTATCCCTCTATACAGGAGGAGGGTGCTCCATTTTTGCCCCTTTGTACTGGAGGTGGACAATCCATGCTCTGTCACTCTATACAGGAGGATTTTTTGGCTCTCTGTACATGGAGGGGGACTCCATTATCTGCCCCTTTGTGCAGGAGGAGGACACTCAATTCTCTTTCCCTTTGTACAGGAGAAGGGCACCTCATTCGCCGCCCCATTGTACAGAAGGAGGGAGCTCCATTCTCTACCCCTCAGTTTAGGAGGAGGGTGCCCCATTTTTTGCACCTTTGTACTGGAGGAAGATACTCCATGCTCTGCCACTCTATACAAGAGTATGGCGCTCCATTCCCTGCCCCTTGTACTGAAAGGTGCTCCATTTTTTGCCCCTCTGTACACAGGAAGGGTACTCCATTCTCTGCCCCTCTGTACAGGAAGGTGCTCCATTTTTTTGCCCCTCTGTACAGGGGAAGGGTACTCCATTCTCTGCCCCTCTGTACAGGAAGGTGCTCCATTTTTTTGCCCCTCTGTACAGGGGAAGGGTACTCCATTCTCTGCCCTTCTGTAGAGGAAGACGATCCATTTTTGTGCCCCTCTGTACAGGGGAAGGGTACTCCATTTTCTGCCCCTCTGTATAGGAGGAGGGCACTCAGTTCTCTTCCACTCTATACAGGAGAAGGGCACTTCATTCTCTTCCCCCATGCAGAAGGAGGGTGCTCCATTCTCTATCCCTCTCCTCTATTCAGGAGGAGGATGTTCCATTTTTTGCACCTTTGTACTGGAGGAGGGCACTCCATACTCCACTCCTCTATATAGGAATAAGGTGCTCCATTCTCTGCCCCTCGGTACAGGGGAAGGGTACTCCATTCTCTGCCCCACTGTATAGGAGGAGGACACTCACTTATTTTCCTCTTAATATAGCAGAAGGGCACTTCCTTCTCTGCTCCACTGTACAGTAGGAGGGAGCTTAAATCTCTCTCTTTCAGTTCTGGAAGAGGGCTCTCCGTTTTTTGCCCTTTTGTACAGGAGGAGGGGGAGCCATGCTTAGTCCCTCAATAAAGGAAGAAGGTGTTTTATTCTCTGCTCCTCTGTACAGGAGAGGGGCGCTCCATTCTTTGAACCTCAATACAGAAGAAAGCTCTGTTTTCCTGTGGGCTCTCTAGGTGTTTATTCTTTGGGTATATAATGTTTAACCAGGGAAAGAGGCAAGAAGAGCAGAGCAGATAACGCTCAGATAATGGACATTGACAGTTACCAGATACTTTGGTCGGGAGGGGGCTACAGATGTGTAAACCAACCACAATGTACAATACTTGCTGTATATAACATTATATACATTGTACTGTGTGTTATAATACACACTATAGGCACCAGGCTGAGGAATATCACAGCGAATATCAAAGAAATAACTGTTTTGCATTGCACTATAGACAGTTCAGGTAGAACACACACAATGAGATACTATTAAAGAACATAATCATTCCTTTTTACTTTCCAACATTCCACATATTTAATGTTTTGCATCTAATTGCTCTAAAAAGGAAGATTTAAATTCATTTAGAGTTCTGGTCTTAGTTTATCTGAACAGCGATAGAGTTTGGGATTTCTCCCTTTACCGATTCTTTATTAATAATAAAATTAATAATTGCATTCCAGCGAGCTGTGTGTGGAAAGGCGCGCTCTCCCCCGCACAGCCTCTCTGCACATTGTACTCAGCAGTTCTGACACAGAATCTGACATATGAGAAATATTTCCTCCGACAGGTTGTATGGGAATGCTTTATAGGCAATTAGGAGATGAGGAGCAACCATTTCCAGATGGAGAATTTATTTATGGGGAGCAGAGAGTATAGATGGCGACTGGAGATATATACCCTGGAATGTACGCCACCCATCCTGGGCCCTCTGGTCTTATCACTCTGGAGCATCGCTCAGTGAGGTGCAATGTAGTGGGGTGACGATCAGAGGGTTCAGATGGAATAAATGGTGGTATGGTATAAGATTATGTAGTTCTCAGACTTCCATGTCTACATAATGATGAAACCCCTAGACTAGCCTTTATGAAAAGTTTTACCCTTGAAAGAATTTTCGAGTCTTGAGGAACCCCTGCTTAAATCAATTCATTGGAGGTCATGGGGAAGAAGGGCCCTTACTTTGGTGGCCAGTGGTAAAAATGCCCCTTTACATTGGTGGCTAGAAGGAATGATGTACCTTACATTGGTGATTAGTAGCAAGAATGCTCCTTACATTGGTGGTAAGTAGGAAGAATGTCTGTTACATTGGTAGTCAGTTGGGAAGAATGCCCCTTACATTGTTGGCCACTGGTGCAAATGCCCCTTTACATTGGTGGCCAGTGGCAAGAATTTCCTTTACATTAGTGGTCAGTAGGAAAAATGCCCCTTACATTGGCGGTCGGTAGGAAGAATGTTCCTTACATTGGTGGTCAGTGGGACGTTTGACCCTTATACTGGTGGTCAGTGGGAAGAATGTTCCTTAAATTGGTGGTAAGTGGGAAGAATGTTCCTTATGTTGATGGCCAGTAGGATGAATGCACCCTTCATTGGCAGCAAATGGGAAGACTGACCCTTATATTGGTGGCCAGTTGGAAAAATGCACCTTACAATGGTGGCCATTGGGAAGATTGATTCTTACATTGGTGGCCAATATGAAGGATGTTCCCTACATTAGTGGCCAGTGGGAAAATGCTCCTTTACATTGGTGGCCAGTTGGAAGAATGCTTCTTACATTGGTGGCCAATGGGAAGAATGTTCCATACATTAGTGATCAGTGGGAAAATGCTCCTTTACATTGGTGGCCAGTGGGAAGAATGCTCCTTACATTGGTGAACAATGGGAAGAATGCTCCTTACATTGGTGGACAGTGGTAAAAATGCACCCCTTTTACAAAAATACCCTTTACAGTACTGCTCAGAATGCTTCCTTTACAGACAGCTAAACACATTATTGGTGTTAGACATGTGCACGCTGAAATATTTCGTTTCGGAATTTCGTTTTCATCCAAAAAATAAATTTATTTAGTTACTCCCGAAATTCGTTTTTATTTATTTAGTTTTTCGTTAAAAATTGCATTCGTCCGAAAATCTAAATTGAGGTCGAATCTGTCATTGAAGGCTTATGGTGTCTGTCGAATGTTCAAAGAAGATTCGACGGAGCAGCTAAACTGTACGACGCCGTATAGTTTACCTGCTCTGTCGAATCTTCTTAGAACTTTCAACAGACACCATAATCCAAAGTACGTGTGTACTTAGTTCTAGTTATTTTACTGCTCCTCCTCTTTGGTTACAATCAGCCAATAACATTCATCATCATCATTTTTTTTATATATCTTTTCTCCCCTACATCGAATCTTTTCTCCCCTACGTCGAATCTTTCTCCCCTACGTCGAATCTTTTCTCTCTATGTAGAATAATCTTGGACTAATAGAGTTAAGGTTAGGCACATTCGACCACAGGTTTGATGGACACAGATTGTTATTGTCATCATCGTGTCGAATCTCCTATCTATATCGAACTGTTGTAGCAACGAAAACGAAAATAAAGCATTTGTTAATGTCGGATCTTTCGTTTTTCGGATTCTGCACTTTCGTTATCGTTTGTTAAAACGATAACGAAAATACCTGAAATTCGGATGAAAATGCATTTGGACGAAAACGAATGCACATGTCTAATTGTTGTCATGCAGCTGTCTCTGGCAAGTAGCTCTGGCCCCAGAACTATTCAGGCACCATCAAATGCAAGGTCAATTGGCCACAGCTTAAGGAACCCCCAGCAACCTCTGGAGGAACCCTAGGATTTCACAGAACCCTGACTGAGAACTGCCTAATACAAATGATACAGATGGCAGCTGCCGCTTGCCCAGTAAGTCCAATGTGTCCTACCAGTGCCAGATAGTAATAGACAACAACCCTGGACCGCTATGATTTACTTATCATCAATATCCTCAGGCTATCATGCTAGCTTTGCTCCACCCTTGCTTTACATCATCTACTCTTGGTACTAAAGGACCCAAAGTGTGCCAAGATCCGGCCACACCATTACACCACCAACAGCCTGAACCGGTGATACAAGCGTAAGGATGGGATCCATGCTTTCATGTTGTTTACACCAAATTCTGACCCCACCATCTGAATGTCGCAGCTGAAATCAAGAATCATCAGACCAGGCAACGTTTTTTCAATCTTCTATTGTCCAATTTTGGTGATCCTGTGCGAATTGTAGCCTTAGTTTTCTGTTCCTAGTTGACAGGAGCTGTACTCAGTGTGGTCTTCTGCTGCTGAAGCCCATCTGCTTGAAGGCTCGATGTGTTGTGCATTCAGAGATGGTATTCTGCATACCTTGGTTGTAAGAAGTGGTTATTTGAGTTACTGTTGCCTTTCTATCATCTCAAGCCACTCTGCCCATTCACCCGTGACCTCTGTCTTAAAAGAAGCATTTTCCTCCACACAACTTCCGCTCACTGGATATTTTCTCTTTTTTTGGACCATTCTCTGTAAACCCGAGAGATGATTGTATGGGAAAATCCCAGTAGATCAGCAGTTTTTTAATTACTCAGACCAGCCCGCCTGGCACCAACAACCACGCCACGTTCAAAGTCACTTAAATCCCCTTTCTTCCCCATTCTGATGTCCGGATTGAACTTCAGCAAGTCGTCTTCAACACGTCTAGATGCCCAAATGCATTGAGTTGCTGCCATGTGATTGGCTGATTAGCAATTTGTGTTACCAAGCAATAGAACAGGTGTACCTAATAAAGTGGCCGGTGAGTGTATGTTGGATACATGAAGCCCTGTATGATTATAGTATATATTCTGATCTTCTCATTGATATCTTCTTGTCTTTTCCCTTTATCTTGTTCTCTGGTGTCCACTCTATCTATATATGTAAGTCAGTGATTTCTTGATAGGCATGCTGTTCCTCACACAGAACTGAATGTTCTCCCTAGATTTCTATATATTCAATATATAAAATATATTCATCTAGCCAATAAAACACATTGCCACACATTTCCCTGTCCTGTGGTTCTCTGTGATTATTTAATTTACTACGAAGACTTCTATCCCTCTGGAGTGTCCCTCTGAAGGTGAGCTTCCCTCAGCCCAGGAGCTGATGGAAGAGCTAAGGGGTTTATCAAGGTTTGGTGGGGTATTTAAAGGTCCCAGTGAGTAAAGAGTAGGTGAAGATCGGGTGGTGGTGGAGTAGTTGAATATGGTAGAGGTATGGTGTGGTGTGTTGGAACAGTGGGGTATTAGAAAATATGGTGGACAGGTGATAGAGTAGGTGGATTGGTGGGGTAAGTGAGGGAAAAGTGGACTCTGTACAGCAGAGGATAAAAAGGTTTGGCTGGGTAGGTGGAGGGTTGGCAAGGTAGGTGGAGGAGTGGTAGGGCAGGTGAAGGGGTAGGTGGAGAATTGCTGGGGTAGAAAAAGAGAGGTAGGGTGGGTAGAAGAGTAGCAGAGTAGGCGGAGGAGTAGTGAAGTAGGTGAAAAAAGTGGAGGGATAGGTGGAGGGATAGTGGAGGAGATGGAGGGTTTGTAGGGGAGGTGAAGGAGTAGTGGGGTAGAGGAGAGGAGTGACAGGGTAGGTGGAAGGGTGGTAGGGTAGGTAGAGAAGTAGTGATGTAGCTAGGTAAAGGGGGTAGGTAAGAGAGTAGTGGGGAACGTAGAGGGGTGGCAGGGTAGGTGTAGGAATGGAGGGGTAGGTAATGGGATGGCAGATTAGAAGGATAAGTGGTGGACAGAGGGAGGAGTGGTAGAATAGATAGAGGAGTGGCAGAGTAGATGAAGGGGTGGTGGGATAGGTATCAGTACAGTGCAGTATTAACAGGTACAGTGGGGTAAGTAGAGGGGTGGCAAGGTAGGTGGAGGGGGGTGGGGTAAGTGAAGGGATGGAAGGGTAGGTACTGCAGAGGTGTGGTGGGTGGGTGAGGGGTGGCAGTTTAGGCAGAGTGGTGGTGGGGTAGGGGGAGTGGTGAGGTAGGTAGAGAAATAGTGGGGTAGTTAGTGGTATAGGGGAGGTAGAGGGGTGGCAGGATAGGCAGGGGATTGGTGGAGTGAGTGGAAGTGTGGTGGGGTAGGAAGTGGGGTTGTGGGGAGGAGGAGGATTGGTGGAGAATGTAAAGGAGTGGTGGGGTAGGTGGAGAAATGGTGGGGTAGATGAAGATGGTTGAAAATTGGTTGAGTAGGTGGAAGGGTAGTGGGGTAGATAGAAGAGTGGTGGGATATGTAAAGGCAAGATGGAGGAGTTGGAGGGGTGTTGAAGTAGGTGGGGGGGTTTAAGGACTGGTGGAGTAGATGGAGTAGATGAAATGGTGGTAGGGTAGGGTAGGTGGTGGGCTGGTAAAGTGGGTCAGGGAGTGGTGGGGAAGGTGGAGAGGTAGTGGGGTAGATAGGGGTGTTGGAGTAGATGTGGGTAGTGGGGGAAAGTGGAAGAGTGCTGGGATGGATAGTGGAATGGTGGGATAGATGGAAGGATGGCAGAATGAGTAAAGGGGGGGGGGGGGTGTGGGGTAGGTATAAGAGTGGTCAGAAATATGGATGAATGTTGAGGGAGGTAGAAGAGTGGTAGTGTAGGTGGAGTAGATAGAGGAGTGGGGAGGGGAGCTGGGTAGGTAGATGAGTTGTGGGGTAGGCAGAGAGGTGGTGGTGGAGGTTGAGGATTGGTATGCTAGGTACAGGAGTTATGGGGAAGGTGGCGCTAAGGTAGGATATGGTGGAAGTATGGTGGGGTAGGAGAAGGAACCTTGGGGTAGATGAAGGTATAGCGAATCATTTAGGTATGGTGGGGTTGGTTGAGGTGTGGCAGTGTACGTGGAAGGCCAGTGGGGTATTTAGAAGTAGAGAGGGGTCAATAAAGAAGTGGTGGGGTGAGTAGAGGTATGATAAGGTACGTGGAAGTTTGGTGAGGTTGGTGGCGGTACATTAGGGGAGGTGGGAGGTTTAGCAGGGTAGGTGGGGGTTCGGTGAAATATAGTAGAGGTATGGTAGGGTAGGTGGAGGTACAATGGGGTAGGTGAAAGTCAGATAGGGTTGGTTGAGGTACAGTGGGGTAGGTGAAGGTTAAGTAAGGTAGGTCAACATTTGGTAGAATATAGTACCCTATGCTCCCCTGTTGCCTTGATCCACCACTGCAGGTCAGGGGTCATCACTGTTCTGCTGCTTCTTCATTGTCCAGTCTCGGAGTTGGGTGGATCCTGTACCAGGAGGTGTCACTTTATACATCCTGACAAATTCTGATGGGGTAGGTGGAGGTATTGCAGGGCAGGTGAAGGAGTTGTAGAAAAATAATTTAACGATACAGAGGAAAAGGTGGAGGGATGGCAGAATATAGTTGAGGTATGCTGGAGTGAGTGGAACTACAGTGGGGTAAGTGGAGGTACGGCAGGGTCATTAGATTCATGGCCAGGTAGGTGAAGGAATGGTTGGGTAGATAAGGCAGTGGTGTAGAAGGTGAAGTTAAGATGGGATATAGTGGAGGTGTAAATTGAGGTGTGGTGAGTTAAGTAGAGGTTTTGTGGGGGTACAATGTTTCTACAGTGGTATAAAGTTGGGGTAGGTGGGTTAATTACATCTATGGTCAGGTGGAAGTGAGATGGCATAGACTGGAGTACAGGATAGTGGAAGGTTCAGGATTTGTTTTCGCTGGATGAAGATTGGCAGCCACTCAGGATTTGGAGATGCTGATAAAGACTAATTGGCCACACACTGAAATCCGCAGGTGAAATATCTGACCCCATCCAGCCGCCTCCTGATACATGGTGGGGCCACAGACTACACAGAGGGGAACATTCCTAAATCCTTTCAAAAGAACCTGTCTTTAAGCAGCCAGTGGAATTTACCATCTCCCCTTTGCTCAGTTACATTGCTGGTTCTGAGGTGGTGATGGGAAGGTGGGGGCACATGTTCATCCTCTCCACCCTGGTACCGGCATAACCTTTACTGAAGTCCAGCCATACTGGATGGTGTGTGCTCCACAGTGGTTTGGTACCCACAGGTTCTCTTGAGGCACCTGAGGTGTGTTTACACTGTTCATACTCCATGTGTCTCATTTGATCATATTTCACCACGATATTATCCAACCCCACCATGGTCCAAGATCTCAAGAATGGGGGGTTGGTCCGTGTAATGAGCAGATAGGTCTGCCTGGACCCCGAATTGTCCAACAAGCTGGGAAGTCTCTGCAATAGGCTTCCAATATCTTGATATATATGGCAGGGGAATGAGATAGGGAAAATTTAAGGCTTCTTCCTCGGTTTGCAGCATATCAACCTCCTGTATCCAGAGAGAAATCCATAATTCACGTAAATCAGGGAAATTAATCTCATGACTATTTTTGCCGACATTCCTAGAACATGATCCGGTCAGGTCTCAGATTTCCGCAGGAGATTATTTGCCGGTCAGTGCTCCGTCAACACGTTGTTTATTTCCTCCGTAAACATGCGACGCAGACTGAGGACTTTGTTATGATAAACGAAGAGGGGGCTTAGCTAAAATTAATCTCCGCCAATGTTGGACGGAAAATCAGGAATAATAACAAATACAATGTTCCCCCATCAGCAACTCCCAGGACTTCCGCAAACCAACAATAGTTGTCAACCAAATGTCATAATGCCAGGTTGGCGTTTGGAATGACTCTAGAGGATGGAGATGAGGCCCCTTCTGATCAATGAGTAAGTTGTATAAGCATGGCAGCAACAGAGCCTGTGTGTGGATTAGGTATTGGGGGAACCATCTGGCTGAGTGATGGGCCCGGTGTTTGGTGTACGGAACACCAGCCATGATCCATGGCAGTGATGTAACATTGTGATGGGGAGGGGGTTCTCTAATGGTGAGTCACTAATGGCTGCTTCCTGTATGCAATTACTAATATGTATCATTGATAACTCCATACATGCTTAGTAATGTGTCAGTGTAACCCTTCCAGGTATCTATTACTATCACAGTACTACCCCTGACAATGCTTTCATCTGCTTTTCTCTCCAGAAGTAAGGAGCCATTTTTGTTCGGTCCTTATCCGGGGTCATCCAGAAGAGAAATAGTCGGCACCCAGGATAAATTCAAAAAGCAGTCTTTCCTTTTATTGAATTGCATTAATTACAATTGTAAAAACTACCAACGCGTTTCGGCCATCAAGCCTTAATCATTGACGGCCGAAATGCGTTGAATGTTTTTACAGCATAATTCAATAAAGGAAAGACTGCTTTTTAAATTTTTCCTGGGTGCCGACTATTTATTTTTTGGATTATGCTTTGTAGAGGCATTGGAAGCCCCACAGTCTGAGCACTGGGTCGGAGTTGTGGATTTAAAAGGTGGTAACGATGTTACACTTTTTTCCATCCATGGTCATTGTCTACTTCCTGGACTAATATGTGAGCTCAGAATAAATCTTGGTGCCTGTGCAGTTCTTGGCTGCGTTTACAAATGCCTCATGCACATCAGCCCCTCTTGCAGCCTCTCGCCATGTCTCTTGCTACAAAGTTACAATGTTGCAGTCTGATCACTGGGAGAGAGGAGACTGAGGAAGTGCTTTCCTTTGCCTGCAGCAGACGGATGACATCATCTCAGCCTAGGCAAAATCACTGACTGAAGCTTAAAGATGGCTTTGTAGAAATAAAAGGTGGAACTTTTCTAAAAAAACTATTCTTCATGCAGAATTGTAAAGCTACTGACAGGTCCACTTTGCGCATTAAACACTTTACAGTGTGTGCACCTACCAATCAGAACACAGCATAGCAATCTTTTTCAAATTGTATTATTTTCTGAGTCACATGAGGAGTGGAGATCACAGATTTTTAGGGATGTCTGATCAATTGTACCAGTGCTCATGTGCCAGGAACCACCTAAGATTCAGGAATGTGGGAGGACAGAGCTCTGTGCATTCATGTGAGGAAGAGAACCTGTCATCATTTGGAGGAAATGCCTGATGTGTGCCTAAGCAAAGTGTGTCCTGAGCTCCTCACATCTGCCCATCCATGGAGGTTGTGTTATTTCTATCAATGGAGGCTGCATTATTTCTATCCATGGTTACTTCTTTATATTCATCCATGGAGTTTGAAGTATGTGTCTATGGGGGCTGTGCTGTCCATTCATGGAGGCTGTGTTAAGTGCGTCTATGGAGGCTTTGTCATTTCCATCATAGGAGGTCGCAATATGTCTATACATAAAAGCTGTGGTATTTTCATCAATGCAGGCCACATTATGTTTATTTGTGGAGGCTGTGTTGCTTTCATCCATGCAGGTTGAGTTGTTTGCATCTATGCAGGATGCATTATGTCCATGCATGGAGGTTGACTTTCATCCAGTCATGGCAGCTGCTTTATATTGCTCTATGGATGACAAGTTATGTCCATTCAGGGAGGCTACCTTAAATCCATCCATGGAGGATACCTTATATCCATCCATGAAAGCTGCCTTATATCCATCCATGAAGGCTACCTTATATCCATCCATGGAGGCTACCCTATACCTATCAATGAAGGCTGCCTTGTAGCCATCCATGGAGGCTACTTTATATCCATCCATGGAGGCTACCTTGTATCCATCAATGAAGGCTGCCTTATATCCATCCATGGAGGCTACTTTCTATCCATCCATGGAGGCTACCATATATCAATTCATGGAGGCTACCTTAATTGATCCACGGAGGCTTCCTTATAGCCATCCATGGAGGCTACCTTATATCCATCCATGGAGGCTACCTTTATATCCATCCATGGAGGCTGCCTTATATCCATCCATGGAGGCTACCTTTATATCCATCCATGGAGGCTGCCTTATATCCATTCATGGAGGCTGCCTTATATCCATCCATGAAGGATACCTTATATCCATCAATGAAGGCTGCCTTTTAGCTATCCATGGAGGCTACCTTATATCCATCCATGGAGGCTGACTTGTATCCATCCATGGAGGCTACCCTTTATCCATCATGGACGCTGCCTTGTACACATTCATAGTGGCTGCTTTATAATTTTTCAAGGTGGCCGTGTTATGTCCATTCATGAAGTCTACCTTATATCCATCCATGGAGGTTGTTTTATTTGTATCTATGGAGGTCAATTTATGTCCATCCATCCATAGATGTTTTCATTACATTCATCCATATAAGCCACACGTTATATCCATCCATGGATATGGATATATTAATGGATTATATCCATTAATGGAGATCGCCTTATGTCACAGAAATTCTTCATATATTTATTATATGGAGAGACCGAAAATCTTGGTATTTGGACCATTTCACCCCCGTCCTGAATGAATTGCAATTGGTTAGCAATTATGCCTGGCAGCACTAGGGTTGCCGGTTCAAATCGCAACCATGGCACTACCAGCCTGGAGTTTGCATGTTCTTCCTTTACCTGCGTGGGTTTCCTCCCACACTCCAAAGGTATGCTGGTAGGTTATTTTGTTCCTGTTTAAATTGGCCCTAGTATGTGAAATAGGGACCTTAGATTGTAAGCTTCTTTTGGGACAGGGGCTGATGTGAATGTACTATATATGTGTAATATGGTGCTATATAAGTACCTGTACTATGTGGAGTTTGCCACCGTTGCCTGCCACCAGATGCAGCTTGTGACTTGCCACGTCAGCTACTACCAGATGCAGCTTGTCACTTGCCACCAGATGCAAATTGTCACTTGCCACGTCGCCTGCCACCAGATGCAGATTGTCACTTGCCACATCACCTGCCACCAGATGCAGCTTGTCATTTGCCACGGTTGCCTGCCACCAGATGCAGCTTGTCACTTGCCACATTATTTGCCACCAGATGCAGATTGTCACTTGCCACGTCGCCTGCCTTCAGATGCAGATTGTCACTTGCCACTTCACCTGCCACCAGATGCAGATTGCCACTTGCCATCGTCGCCTGCCACCAGATGCAGCTTGTCACTTGCCATGTCAACTGCTACCAGATGTGGCTTGTCACTTGCACGTTACTTGCCACCAGATGCGAACTGTCACTTGTCACGTCACCTGCCACCAGATGCAGATTGTCACTTGCCATGTCTCTTGCCTTCAGATGCGGATTGTCACTGGCCTGCCCACCAGCTCTCCCGCCGTCCCGCTCATTTGCTATTGCCCCATTCCCCCCCCCCTGGATCTGCCCCTGGTGGAGCAGATTGTTCCTGTCTTCCTTACCTCAAGGACAGATGCTTATTATTAAAATGGAAGTCAGTCCAATTTTTTTTTTCGTTTTGGGTGGATTGGGGAAGGATCAGGACCTCTGTCAGGTTTTTACAGCTGTCTGGGGCTCAGTTAGGCACTCTGGCGGACCTTTGTTCCTTCCACAGGGCAGAATCTGTATATTGTGCCTTCTGGCCACAATTCACATAGCAGAAGGACGGTGATTGTAGTCATTGCTGAGCTCAGACACGATGACCTCCAAGCATGAGCCACCATATACACTAGAGAAAAGAGGCGTAGTTCCTAATTTGTCTTATTTTATTCGTCGACAGCAGACATGGCAGTCGCCTTGTGTTGCATCACCATGGCACTCACATTGGGTGGGAACAACATTTGTATATCCACATACAAATGTTCAGTAAAAGATCACACCACCATCTACTCTACCCAAGTGGATGGCGCCATATGAGCTCATTAAATCTGGGGAAACCTGGCCAGCCATGGGTCAGAGGCCTCCTTTAAAGGACAACACAAACTCATAGTTTGTGAGGGTGTAGGTCCAGGGATATGCAATTAGCGGACCTCCAGCTGTTGCAAAACTACAAGTCCCATCATGCCTCTGCCTCTGGGTGCCATGCTTGCGGCTGTCAGAGTCTTGCTATGCCTCATGGGACTTGTAGTTTTGCAACAGCTGGAGGTCCGCTAATTGCATATCCCATAGGATATTTCCTGCCTATCTCTCCATCACTCAGTATGTGTGCTGCTCATAATTAAAAGTGGAGTGTTCAGCTGCCTCTGCTGTATTCACATAAAGATGGAGAGGATGGCCCCCTCCAGATCCTGGCAGCGTTCGTGGAATTTGGAGTCCACGCCCCCCTCCTATATATATACAGAGGATGAGAGTCTGCTGACTCCACTTCCAGCTCTGCCTCCTCCAAGAATGATGAGTGTGGCTCTCCTCCTCTGGCTCATCCTCATCCCTGTGCTCATCTGGGCTGCCTTCCTGCGGAGGAACAGGTGAGTGCTGATCAGCTACCTGGGGGTGGACTGTGTTGAAGGTGAGCGCTGATCACCTACCTGGGGGGGACTGTGTGAAGGTGAGTGCTGGTCTCCTCCCGGGGTGGCTTTATGTGGGAACAGCGGATAACTTCCCTAGAAGGACTGTATAAAGAGTGCAGATACCTGGAGAGACTAAGTACAGGTAAGGAGCATGGAAAACTTACCTGAAGAGACTGTGTGTGGGACTGAGGACAACCTACCTGGAAGAGTGTGGATAACTTACCTACAGTGGCTGCACGCAAAGGGTGGGGATAACTTACCAAGAGGGGCTGCACGCAAAGGGTGGGGATAACTTACCTACAGAGGCTGCACGCAAAGGGTGGGGTTAACTTACCTGGAGGGGCTGCACGCAAAGGGTGGGGTTAACTTACCTGGAGGGGCTGCACGCAAAGGGTTGCAGATCATTTAGGAGGAACAGGTGAGTGCTGATAACCTACATGGAAGGACTGTGTTCAAAGAGTGTGGATAGCTTACCTAAAGGGATAGCTTACCTCGAAAGACTGTCCGGATAAATTACCTGGAGGGACTGCATACAAAGAGTGTAGATAACTTACCTGGAGGCACTGGGGACTGCAGATAACTTACCTGGAGGGACTGTGTGTGTGCAGACTGGGTAGATCTTACCTGAATGTACTGTGTGCAGGTGAGTGCCAATTTGATGTACAGGTGTGTGTGTGTGTTTTTTGTTTTTTTCCATAGTTTGTAAAAATGTTATCTTACAGTCCTGCTGGATGCTGTAAGATGATTGCTAGAGTAATGTTGTACCTTCTGTTAGAATTGCAAATTTAATAGAAGATAAGAAAAACCTAATTTTCCACTGCTTATTATTAGCAACAATATGCATGTAAAATTAGAAGCGTGATTTCTACATTGTTTCAATCTGAAGTACAGCACTAGGATCTGGATAGACATGACAGGTTTCCTTTGGTGGTGGTGGTGGTGGTGGTGGGGGGGGGGTAATGTGGATGAGTGCAGATAGAGGCGTGTATGTATATAATTTCAAGTTCCATATTACAGTGAACAACCCACAACAGAGTTGAAATCCAGGGGTCACCTCCTCCAACAGAGAGGAGAATCTGCTGAAATCCCCCTTTTACTCTGGGCTTCCTTAGTGCGACAACCATCATCAAAAACCATCATCGCTGTGTAATGGTCTCCTCAGATTTCACCCACAGAGGTCACAGAGATGTTACATATTCCTGTGTGTGGGCAGATTTAACCATTACCATCTGGGGTTTCCTCCCCTCCACTCAGCCGTCACACACATGACTTCATGGAGTGGCCTGCACAAACCAAATGGGATTCTGACCTCCACACAATGACTACCATAAAGCAGAACATGATGGCTACCATCGTGTTGTCCACTCTGCCTGGTCTGATGTATGGGGCTGTGCCTAGTGTCTGGTCTGATATACAGAGTTGTGTCCTGTGTAATGTACAGAGCTATGCCCAGTGTCAGGCTTGATGTACAGAGCTGTGTGATGTACCAAGCCATGCTATTGTCCTGTACCATACTATGCCCAGTCTGATGTACAGACCCCATGGTGGCATGGTGTCTGGTGTGATGTAAGGGCCCATGACGGATGTCCAGTTTGGTGAACAGAGCCTGGTGTCTGGTCTAATGTACAGAGCTGTTGGCTGGTGTCCGGTGTGATATAGGGAGACATGCCTAGTATCGTGGTCTGATGTACAGTGCTGTTCTAGGGGCCCAGTATCCTATACAAAGCTGTGTCTGGTGTGACGTATGGAGCCGTGCCGTGGAATGATGTATGGATTCTGTGTGATGTACAAAGCCCATGTATGGAGTTGCGTAATGGACCATTCTGGTGTCGTGTACAAAGCTTGTGTCCAATGTGATTGTACAGAGCCATGTCTAGTCTGATGTGTAAAGCTGTTCTTGGTGTGTGTGGTATCGTGTACCAAGCTGTTACTGGGTGTCCAATGTCCTGTACAAAGCTGTCCCGTGTTTTGCTTTGATGTATCGAAGCCGTGTCCAGTGTCTGGCTTGATGTTTAGGACCTATGCCAAGTGTCTATGCTGATGTACGAAGCCTTGTCTGGTGTCCAGCCTGAAGTATTTACCCATGCCTGGTGTCGTTTTTTGACATGGGAGTTGTGCCCAGGGTCTGGTTTGATGCAAAGAGCTGTCTGGTGTAGAGTTGGCCACCCTCATCTCTTTAAAACCAAACACATATTACACAGATTCTCTAGTTCTGATTAAGGTGGTGATTAAACTTACTTAGTGCCTTATGTGCATTAAATTAGCCTCCGAACCTGTGTAATTAATGTGTTCGGTTTTTAAAGGGATGAGGTGGCAACCCTAGTCCAGTGTGATGTGCAGATCCATGCCTGGTGTCTGGTCTGATGTACGGAGCTGTGCCACATGTCTGGTGTGATGTACGGCAGTGGTTCTCAACCTCAGTCCTCAAGTACCCACCAGACGGGGGCCATGTTTTCAGGTTTTCCTTTACTTTGCACAGCTGCTTTAAATCAATATCAATGACATGGTATTGATAAGAAGAGCTATTTTATCTAAGGGGAAGTTCCCAAAACATGGCCCGTTGGGGGTACTTGAGGACTGAGGTTGAAAACCACTGATGTACGGAGCTGTTCTTGGTGTCCAGTGTGATGTACAAAGTCCTGTCTAGTCTGTATGCAGCAATGTCCGGTGTAATGTACCACAGCCATGTCTGGGACTGATGTATGGAGCAGCACCCGGTGTCTGGTCTGTTGACGGAGCTGTGTCCAGTGTGATGTACGTAGCGATTCCTGGTGTCCGGCCTCGTGTACAGATCCATGCTCATTGTCCTGGGATGGCTGGTTTGGGTCTGGAAGGTAAAAGTGATATGCAGCCACAAATCCTAAATGAGCCTTTATGTCCTTGCAGGAGGAAGAAGGAGGAGGAGCCCCCACTGGTCCGTGGACTCATCCCATGGTTGGGGTCACGCACTAGAATTCGGGAGAGACACGGGCTGCCTTCCTGACACGCATGAAAGCCAAACATGGAGACGTGTTCACGGTAAGTGTCAATTGCACTTTGTTCATAGCGGGTCCAGTCACCAAGGAATTATAGAAGGTGGCAGCCATGATGGTTAGGTTTGCTTCGTAGATTCCTGTGATATGACAGCTTGCTGTGAGCAGGTGCTGGTGGCGTGAATGGGTCACCTATACACTCTCAATAATGGACACGCCATTCACTCACCAGGATTCTGTCATGTGACCGTAAGTGGTAATCCTATGCATTCCTGGCCCCCTCGGAGCCTGGCCAGTGCTACCATCCATTGGAACGCCACACCTTCCTAGGCTGCACCAATAACACTTCTCAGTTTGGAAAGCATTAAAGGGATCCTCTCCTGAGACAAATATGCGTGTTGCCATTGCCGGTCTCCTTCTGAAAATTCTAGTTTGTCATTCTGATCTTTTTGCTTCAGCCCTAATTCACAGGTATACTGATTATGTTTGTACTTCTTCCTTCCTACATGCCTTTTTTTTTTTCAGATCAGGGGCTCTGAGTATTGAAGCCAGGGTATGAACATAACAGCAGGCACCAACTGTCATTTTTAGACTAAGGCCAGCACCAACGGCCTCCATATTTCTCACAATGTAGCGTCTCTTTGAAGGGCAATTCAAAGTCTAATTCATCTTCTGGTATGAAGACGATTATCCCCAACATGTCTCCTCCTGTGCACAGCTGCCCAGGTGATTTCTTCTCCTCTCCCAAAAAATTCACTGATTTTATTAGGATCTCCTAATGGAGAATCATTTTTGCTCCACCCAAAACCTGGCAGAAGTCATTATTTTTCACTGGAGGGAGGCTGGAGAAGAGATCAGATTCACATGTAGTTCACAAATAGCGCAGTGTGGGTGGACAGCTTTGTTCTGCAAGCTGTAGTTGTGCTATGCTATGTGTTTTGTAGTTTTTTGGATAGTAGGTATACTTGTGATAGGTTGTGTGGTTTGAGTGGAGAGGTTGTATTGTTATAATGGTGAGTGTGTGGTTGGGTGTGTGGCAAGGTCCCAGGCCTCCTTCAGTCTAATGAGAACCTCCAGGGCCAGAGATGGCTGACAGCCTTCTGTATGTGGTGGGTTGTGAGGCATAGTGGTGGTATAATGCAAGGTAGTCATTGGGTGCCAGACACTTCTTGAATACAAAGAGATTTTTATTTCTCTTAACAGAATTTAGGGGAGAGAGGGTTAGGGCCAGGGCACCCTTAGGTAGTTGCAATGTTCATTGGCAGACTCTGAGCCCTGTTTCACACTTGTGCGGGTGCGAATTGAAGCTCAGGTTTCACTGGGGAGATAAAAATCTCCTGTTCAAAGGATTCATTGTGTTTTTGCTCAGTATCAGAGAGCAGGGGAGAGGGGGGGAGCGAGGGGGGGGGGGGGGGGGAGGGGGAGTATGTAGTGAGGAGAAGTAGAAATTCCTTGTTCAGAACGCAATGCATCTGCGAATCAGATGCGTTCCCATAGGAGATAATAGGCTTGTAGTTCGCACCGCAATGCCCAAAAAAACGCACACGTTTTTTGTGCAATGCGCAGTGCAAATGCAACGCACATATGTGAACCAGATTGTCATTCATATGAATGTATTTTAAAAATGTCCTGCGAATTAGATGCGGTGTAAGCCACATCTAATTCGCATAGGTGTGAACCCGGGCTGAGACTTCTACAGGTATACAGCCATGCAGGGAAAGGCATCCATCAAGACGCCACATCTGCATGTGTAGGAATGCTGTCTCCTATTGGCAACAGTCTTTTAACAGTTCCTAACACAATGTCTGTAACAGTTTCTTCGCTTCCACTACAATCGCTTCTTGTC